>NC_085138.1:308271165-308883847 GCF_035046485.1 Aedes albopictus | reverse complement strand
TATTCGTCTGTTTCCCACTGTAACGCAGTCAAATTTGAACCAATTGACACAATTTTTGGAATGCGGTGAGATATGTATGGTATCTACCCGTGTACAACATTTCAAGTCAATTGGTTCAACATTGACTGAGTTATAGTGGGAAACAGACGAATATAGAAGCCACCGCCCAAGTGGCGCGATACCCTAATACCTATTTGCTATGATTTATTGTGCTCAAGGCACTTATGAATGATTTAATTTAGACCTCACAGTATTGGCAGAGACCGAGGAAACCAGGTTTTGGAAACAGTGTATGCTAAGTGGGAGAAAGGGACTAAACGTAAGTCGGTAGAAATAGCATAGCATAGCATAGCATAGCATAGCATAGCATGAATACTTGCACAAATCTTGGATGGAGTTGCAAAGCTGAATATAACCATTGACATTGCTGATGTCGCTACTATCAACAATGTTATAGAACCACTCAGCTCCACACACCTGGCCAAGTCCTTGCAAGCATTAGTCATTAGTCCAATCATCAACTTAGAAAGAGCCCAGAACTGAAGCAGCTTCCAATAGATGAACGGACATTGAAAATAGCGAATTTTCAATTTTTATGTATTTATATAGGATATAAACAGTGTCATCAGAAAGATCTCACCTAGTTCCAGCACTGCACCTGCATTGATCTGCTTAGAATCTAGAACGCAATCAATAAGGAAACGGAAGCGCCACATGATCCAGGGTTGCATAGAATCAGCACTTCGATTATTTTCACTCAACAGACAGCAGCGCACTACACTCCATTACTAACGAGGTTCACGGACATTACGGAAGTTGCACAATTATTACAAAGACCACTTTTTCACGATGGACAATGCTTTTTTTTGTTTAATAACCCCGCAAGATTAATTTGGTTGAAAATCGCGAAACGATAGGCATATTATCGACAAACACTCGTGAAAAAATCGTGTCAAGCAAAACCAAACACGTCCGATCGCGGCGATGCTTAGTAAGTCGGTAGAAATAGCATAAGCTTAAATGTCGAGTCGAATTGAACCTATTTCAGGATATTGAAACACCACCATAATAAAGGTTGTTTGAAATCTCGGAATCAGGGGCCTACATCGTCGAAACCAAAACATGACGCTGAAAGCGAGCGCCCATCAGCATCGGACGGACGCCGACGACGGGAACATTCAAAACAACATGCATGCGCTTCGCTTCATCCGCCCTTCTTGTCACTTTCTTCGACGCAACGACGGATGGCGGCTCATTTTCACACCGACTGGGATTCAATTGAAATTTTCAAATTGCCTAAACGTATGCTTGCTTAATATTTTTATGGGTAATAAACTATTTTAGTAAAATATGCATAGCATACATTAACATTACACAGATTTGACGGTTGTTACACTCATTAATTGAGTTATAACAGAGAAATTCATTCGATGTCGAACGAGCGTGCGTGAGCTTGTGAGTGCGAAACAAAGTGGCATCTGCGACGACGCGGCAGTGTCGGTTCATCGGTGACGATGACAGTCGGGCTGAGCGACGACGACGGCGCCTTGTTTCCATTGACGATTGAAAACATTGTTTACAAACTTCGCCTGAAAATTTCAATTGAAATTGAAAATGTAGGGCCCTGCTCGGAATTTCTACTTTCTCTCCCCTGGCGAAACCAACAATTTTTAATATCGTTTACGGCGGTCGGCGGTGCCTGCGAGGTCGTTGATTGTTGATAGCTGCTGCCACGGCTGTGTACGTATTCGGCATCCCGGTGCGAAAATCATTACCAAGAGCGCTGCAACCGTCACTGCAGAGTGATGTCCGAGGTAAGCGGAAAAACAGCAGGTAAGACAGGTGACAGCTGTGATGGAAAATCCGGAGATCAACTCCCGAAAAATACCGAAATCCCCCCACCTAATCCCTCTTGCTCGCATAGCAAACCTCCCCTTGATATGAATGACCCAAAGACCGTAATCGCGTACGAACCGAATAGTTGTCGGGCCTGCTACAAGGCCGATAACAGCCTTATGGTCCAGTGTGATTCGTGTGACGATTGGCGTCATTTCATGTGTATAGGAGTGACCCTGGGGGTCGAACAGAATAGCTGGAATTGCTGTAAATGCGTGACCGCGGCGGCGAACTAGAAGAAGTCGAGCTCGAAAGTGAAATCTCTGAAGACGAAGAAGGCCAAGAAAGTTAGCACAAAGGCGAAGGAGAAGAACTCGTACAAAACGGTGGCGAGGCGCTCCGTGGACAAGAAGAAGGCTGACAACACGACTCCGGACAAGACTACGGGTTTCGATCAGCGAAGACAAGCAGGAGAGCAAGATGTTGGAGCGATACAAACTAGCCGAAAGCTGGAGGTCGTATCGAGATCGATGAAGGAAACAACGGTAAACAGAAGAAAGGATGCGAAATCAGTGAAGACAACGTCGTCGCGAAGGTCGGAGCGAATGGTGCTGGAAGTGCAGTTGAAGACACTGGAAGCGGAAGAGACTCTAATGGAAGAGGAAATGAAGCGGAAATTGCTGCAGAAGAAGTTCAGTTTGCTTGAAGAAATTGCCGAAGCAGTGTCACGCCGAAGTGTTCGTTCTAGTGTAGCCGGTGATTAGCAAGACCCAGCGGAGAAGGTGTCGTCGTGGTTGAAGGACCAAAAGACGGACGAAAGCTCGCGGTCCAGCAGTGCAGGGTCGTCTGCTGAGTCAAGCAGCGGGAAATTGAGCAGCGATGAAGAAACCAACGAAGCAGCATCGTCCACAGAGTCGTAGGAGGATGAAAACGAAGACAGCGCAGAACGGTTCAAGCCAAACAAGCAGTCAACTCCTAAAAGTTCGAAACGAACCAAACCAGCTTCGGAGGTTCGTGACAGATGATCAGCAGAGCGTGTGGGACTCACACCGGAACAGATAGCTGCCCGGCAAGTCGTTTCACGAGACCTGCCGAGGTTCAACGGAAATTCTGAGGAGTGGCCGATGTTCTTGGCAACATAGGAGAGTACAACGAGAATGTGCGGCTATAGGGACGAGGAGAACATGATTCGGTTGCGGAATTGCTTGAAAGACGATGCTCTCAACACTGTCCGTATTTTTTTCATGCTTCCCTCCACGGTTCCGAAGGCGATTAGTGCGCTGAAGCTACGTTTTGGACAGCCACAAGCTATCATCAACACATTAAGAGCGAAAGTACTTGGAATGCCGTCTATCAGGGCCGACGCGATGGACAAACTGATCGAACATGCGTTGGCGGTTCAGAATTTGTGCAGCACAATCGACGTCTGCGGAAGGAAGGAGTACAAGCGGGACGTGACTTTGCTGAACGAGCTCGTAGGAAAGCTACCACCTTCCCTCAAACTCGATTGGGCGAGGCATCAGAGGATGTTGAAGAAGATCAATTTGTTCACCTACAGCAAATGGATCTATTCTGTAGCCGAAGATGCCTGCTTGGTTTGCGGTTCTCAACCGACTGAGAAGAACCAGGAACTACGCATCAAGCCGAAAAGCAAGGCGTATTTGAACACTCATGCCAACTATTCTTCTTCAGATGTTTCGAAACAGAAGCCATCGGAGTTGCAGAGTCGAAGCAGCCGACCGGAACGAAGATATAACGAGAGCGGTGCTACCAAATGTTGCGCGGTCTGTAAAGGAGGTTGCAAGAACGCTGTGAAGTGTCCGATATTTTTGGATGAAGCAAGGGGGGTGACGGTACGCGAACTTCGAATGTGTCGCAGGTGCCTCAGGCAACATGGCGGAAAGTGCGATGCGAAACCTTGTGGGAAGAATAATTGTACCTTCAAACACCATGAACTGCTGCATGAAGACCTTACCGCCACTGGACCTAGCAACAATACGAGTCGACCAACGCAAGATGAAACAAATGTAAACACTCATCTGTCGAGCTCCGGAGTAAGAATGTTCCGCTATCTACCGGTTAGGTTGTTCGGGGCCAAGAAACAGATCGAATGCTATGCATTTCTAGACGATGGTTCGGAGTTAACGTTGATGGATCAAGGTTTGGCAGAGGATTTGGAAGTAGCAGGCAAACCTGCACCACTTTGCCTGAAGTGGACCGGTGGAACTCATCGTTTCGAAACGGAATCTCTGAGCGTTGATGTTGTCGTAAGCGGGCAAGCTGGAAGGAAGTTAACGTTCAATGACGTACGTACGATTGGAGATTTGCAGTTGCCGCCCCAGTCTCTCGACGTGGGTATCCTGAGAGAAAACTTCCCGTATATTCGTGACCTTCCGGTCGCTTCCTATAAGAACGCTCGTCCACGAATTCTGATAGGGGTGAACCATGCTAGGGTGGCACTCGTACGCAACAGCCGTGACGGGCAAAGAAGGGGAACCAATCGCCGTTAAGACACTCTTTGGGTGGGCGATATACGGTAGCTGCCGCAGGCCCGACTCCGGAAATGCGGTGTATCGAACTTACCAAATTTGCGAGTGTAGCTCGCGCGCTGGGACAGATTTGCATCGTGAAGTGAAGAACTTTGAATCTCAAAGCTTTGAAGCTTTGGAAATCTCAAAGCCGGAGAACTGCTTGTCAAGTGAGAATGAACGCGCTCAAGCTCTGCTGCGGTCGTTAACATGCTTAGATGGAAGCCGATATGAGACGGGACTGCTATGGCGTTATGAGATGGTTCGTTTACTGGATTGCAAGCTGATGGTGTTACAGCGGTTCAATTGTTTGGAGAAGCGAATGGAACGGGTTTCAAAAGTGGCGTGTGTCCTACGGGAGAAGATAGCCGATTACTTGGCTAAGGATTACGTTCGAAAGTTGTCGACCGAAGAGCTTGAGGAAAAGCAGCACCAGGAAAGGTGCGCATAGTCTAGGATGCAGCGGCGACTGTTCATGGTGTATCGTTGAATTCGGCGCTACTAACAGGGCCCGATGAGCTTACTTCTCTGCCAGCTGTATTGTGCCAGTGTCGTAAATATCGAGTTGGGATTTGCAGAGATATTCGCGAAATGTTCCAAGTTCGAATGCGACCGGTGGACCAACATTGTTAGAATTTTTTTCTGGCGGGACAGCCCAACGAGGGGCCAAGCACATGCGTTATGAACGTAATGACGTTCGGTGCTTGCTGTTCTCCGAGTACTGCTCAGTTCGTGAAGAACCAAAATGCGGAAAGGTTCCAAGAGCAGTATCCAGCAGCAGTTGAAGCCATTGTCAAAGAACATTATGTGGACGATATGCTGGCGAGTGAAGAGACAGAAGAATCTACTTTCGAACTGGCAAAGTCGGTGCGGTATGTTTACGCGAAAGGAGGCTTCCAAATAAGGAACTGGATCTCAAACTCTCAGCGAGTTCTGGCAGCGTTGCAAGACGAAGGCGTTACGCAGAAGAACTTGGATTTGGCAGCGGAGATGGGCACAGGGAAGGTCTTAGGAATGTGGTGGGACACAGCGAAGGACTGCTTTACCTTCAAGGTGTCCTGGACACGGTTTGATGAAGCGCTGCTCAAAGGAACGCGTCGCCCTACGAAGAACGGGGTTCTCCGAGTTCTGATGACAGTTTTCGATCCGCTAGCGCTAATAGCCAACTACCTGATGCACTGAAAATCGTTCTGCAGGAGGTCTGGTGCTCTGGAGTTCAGTGGGGACAGCTAATCCAGAAAAAACAGTACGAGGAATGGAAAGCTTGGGTCAAACTTCTTCCATCTTGCGAGAAGAGCATGGCAGCAGCCGTTTATCTTCGCTTTGAAGAAGCAGGCAAAACAGAGTGCTCCTTGGTATGTGCTAAGACCCATAACACCATGAATTAGGGGTCTAGGGGACACCTATCACTGGAACAGGCGGTCTATAGTGCTACTCTTAGCCAGTTGAACCAACTGCTACCGAAACTACCCAACTATCTAGACTAATCGGAAAAAGATGTTCATATTGATGATCAATTTCATACGTGCCCAAGATGCTACAACATTGACGTGACGTCCTTAATGTATGCTCTCTTAAGGACTGTTCAATTTATAAAACGGACAACTTTACAAGGCTATAAAAAGAAGACGCGTAGTTCAAATTTAACCACCCTTGCTTCGTAGTTCAGAACATCATCTCTCATTATAGTAGGGGTGGTGGGGGTAAAGTGGACAGGTGGGGTAAAATGGACAGGGTACAGTTTCATGGCTTTTATTGTTTTTCAAAATGTTTTAACGATTGAAGCTTACGCCTAAGCATGAATCATTATACTCTTTCTGATCTTTAACATTAAAATCAAATAAACCTCTTCAAAATGACAAAAACTTCAAAAATCACGTGAAAAATCGGAAATGATGTAAAATCTGTTTATCATTGCTAAGGTTTTTTCGTGAGTTTTTATCGAACTATTACAAGTTTTACACCCTAAACCAGTGTTTGGACGAAAAAGTGATCAGTGAACCACTCGGCAGTTTTTCTTCCCTTCTGTTGGTTCTGTTTCAATTACCAAGCGGTGTATGTTCTCTCGTTGAGTCGCATGGTTCACGAAGGAACACAAAGAGGATACTCCGATATAAACAAGCTGCGGCGATGAGCGGGCATCGCTAAGTGTAACACTTACCGATGATCGCTCATCAGTTCGCATCGTACTCTTGTGCTGTGCGGACGTAAGCTCTCTCTGCTGCAGGAAGTTTTACTACCTAAAGCAATTCAACAGTACTTCTCAGTACTACCTACAATAGCACTTTTCAGCGCTAAATTTATACCTACTGATTCCTTTTCGATCCTTGCCTGGACCCGTGCCTTCGATTATTCGTTGGACCCGTTTACGGAAGTCAAATTCCGTGAAACGGTGGTAATCCTACTTGGACACCGATTAGGGAAAAAACCTCCTGGAAGGTCGCTTCAAATTAAATCATGGTTGCATCATCGAACAAAAGGAAGGGTGAATCCTTGAATTCACCGCTTCCTTCCAAAAAAGTCGGTTTCAAAACTGTCGCTAAACGCGGCAAAGTTAGAAGGAAAGAAGAACTTTCAGCTTCTCCGGTTCCTTCTACTAAAACAATTGTTTCGGATGAAAATTTCGTTGAAATGAGTAATCCTTATGAAACGCTGAACAATTTTTCGGAACAGCAAATTGATGATGCCTCTAGCCCAGGTACTTCAATTTCTGCTAAAAAACAACGGGTGCCGCCAATCGTGGTCAGCGTCTGTGAATTTGCTGGTTTTAGGCAGGAGATCTTGAATTCCATAAGGGGAATCAAGGTTTCCTTCCAAATTGCCAGGAAAGGAGACTGCCGCGTATTGCCGGAAACCCTGAAAGATCGGGATCTTCTTCTCAAGTACCTTACTGAGAAGAAGCATAAATTTTTCACATACGACGACAGGTCTGCACGCTTGTTCAAAGTCGTATTAAAAGGTCTCTCTAGTGATGACAAATCACCTGATGAGATCAAAACTGAACTCAACTTATTACTTGGATTCACTCCAGTCCAAGTAATAAAAATGAAAAAGAGAACCCGCTCTGAGAATCCTCGGCAGGGTATCTCTCAAGAATTTTATTTAGTTCACTTCAACAAAAGTGATCTAAATAACTTGAAATATTTGGAAAAGGCGAAGAAAATGTTTCTTGTCCAAGTGACATGGGAACATTTTCGTAAGCCTGGGGGAAATTTCCAGAACCCAACTCAGTGCCGTCAGTGCCAAGGTTGGGGGCACGGAACGAAACATTGCCACATGGATGCTAAATGCATGATTTGTGGAGGTTCTTCTCACGCCAAGGACGACTGTCCGGTAAGGGAAGATACCAGAAAATTTAAATGTACGAATTGCGGTGGCAACCATAAGTCAAACTTTTGGGATTGCCCTATCCGCAAAAAAGTTGTCGAATCACGTGCCCGGCAGATGAATGGGAACGCTAGTCGTACCCGAAACTCTGCAGGTAGAATTTCTAACAACACAAATTCTTCCATCAACGATCGGTTGAATAATTTTCATACCGCTCGTACCTATTCGCCGGAGGTAGTTAACCACCAAACAAACATTCGAGCGAATAATCTACCCTCCAGCAGTGGAGTGAGTAATATTTCTAATTTTGTTCAAACGAATCGAGCTACCTATGCCCATGTGGCTGCGGGTAAGCAAAATTCAAATAATTCCTATCACCAAACATCAAATTCGGAAAATGCACGTGATTCAGGCATGTCTGCTTCCGATTTTGACTTTTTATCTGAACAATTGCAACAAATGATTGATGCAATGTTCAAAACTCAAACTATGGCTGAAGCAGTCCAAGTTGGAGTTAAATTTACAAATAAAATAGTAATTGGATTACGTTTTGGTAATGGATCCAAATAAATTTTTGAACATTTTAAATTGGAATGCTCGTTCTCTAAATGGCAAAGAGGATGAGCTATTCCATTTTTTAACAGTTTATAATGTGCATATTGCAGTTATTACTGAAACTTATCTAAAACCTGGGTCTTCAATCAAACGAAACCCAAACTATTTTATTTATAGAAATGATCGCCTAGATGGAGCATGTGGTGGAGTTGCTATCATCGTTGACAGGCGCATCAAGCACCAAATTTTTTCATCATTCGAAACCAAAGTTTTTGAAACTTTGGGTGTTTCTGTTGAAACAAACTTTGGTAAACATACTTTCATTGCGGCCTACTTGCCTTTTCAATGCACTGGCCAGCAAATAGATTTTCTTAAATCTGATTTGCGAAAATTAATTCGCAACAGGTCCAAATTTTTCATAATTGGTGATTTTAATGCGAAACACCGTTCGTGGAATAATCTTCAGTCCAATTCAAACGGCAGGATTTTATTTGATCAGTGCTCTTCAGGATATTTTTCTATTCTATATCCCGATAGCCCCACTTGTTTTTCTTCTGCTAGAAATCCCTCAACAATTGATTTGGTCTTAACTGACTCAAGTCAGCATTGTAGCCAATTGATTACTCATGCTGACTTTGATTCTGACCATCTTCCTGTAACATTTCAAATTTCCCATGAAGCGATTTTTAATCCCATCAGCTCTACTTTCAATTATCACAGAGCTGACTGGGATACATATAAAACATACATCGATAGCCATTTAGATGTTAATGTTTCATTGGAAACACATTTTGATATTGACAATGCCCTTGAAACTTTGACTAGTACTATAGTCGAAGCTAGAAGCGCATCAATACCAAAGTGTGAAGTCAAATTCGACTCAGTTATTATTGACGACGATCTGAAACTTCTGATCCGTCTTAAAAACGTGAGAAGAAGACAATTCCAACGAACTCGAGATCCTGCTTTGAAAGTAATCTGGCAGGATCTTCAGAAGGAAATTAAAAAACGTTTCACCGAATTGAGAAACAAAAATTTTGCAAATAAACTTTCTCAATTAAACCCCGGCTCTAAGCCGTTTTGGAAATTGACAAAAATTTTGAAAAAACCTCAGAAGCCTATTCCTGCGCTGAAAGAGGATAACAAAATATTATTAACTAATTCTGAAAAAGCACAAAAACTTGCCAAACAGTTTGAAAGTGCGCATAATTTCAGTATAGGTCTCACTAGTCCAATAGAACATCAGGTTGCCCGCGAATTCGAAAACATTCTCAATCATGAGAACATTTTCGACAATTCATTGGGCACTGATTTGGACGAAGTGAGATCTATTATAAAGAAGTTTAAGAATATGAAAGCTCCGGGTGATGACGGAATTTTCTATATTCTCATCAAAAAACTTCCAGAAAGTTGCTTATCATTTTTGGTTAATATATTTAACAAATGTTTTCAGTTAGCATATTTTCCTGAAAAATGGAAAAATGCTAAAGTTGTTCCAATTTTGAAGCCTGACAAAAATCCTGCCGAAGCTTCTAGTTATCGTCCAATTAGCTTACTGTCATCTATCAGTAAACTTTTTGAAAAACTTATTTTAAATAGAATGATGATTCATATTGATGAAAATTCTATTTTTGCCAATGAGCAGTTCGGATTCCGCCATGGACATTCGACTACTCATCAACTTTTACGGGTAACGAATTTCATTCGTTCCAATAAATCTGAAGGTTACTCCACTGGTGTAGCGCTTCTTGACATAGAAAAAGCATTCGATAGTGTTTGGCACGAAGGCTTGATCGTAAAATTGAAACATTTTAATTTTCCACTATATATTATTAAAATTATTCAAAACTATTTATCGGATCGAACACTTCAGGTAAATTATCAAAATTCCAAGTCAGATAGATTACCTGTAAGAGCTGGTGTTCCACAAGGCAGCATACTGGGACCAATCTTATACAATATTTTTACCTCCGACTTACCTGATTTGCCACAGGGATGTCAAAAATCGTTATTTGCAGATGACACGGGTATCTCAGCCAAGGGGCGAAGTTTGCGTGTCATTTGTAGTAGATTGCAAAAAAGTTTAGATATTTTTTCTTCTTATTTGCAAAAATGGAAGATTTCTCCAAATGCTTCCAAAACTCAACTTATCATATTCCCACATAAGCCAAGAGCTCTTTATTTGAAACCCTCAAGTAGACATGTTGTCACTATGAGGGGAACTCCAATAAATTGGTCGGAAGAAGTTAAGTATCTAGGGCTCTTACTAGATAAAAACTTAACTTTTAAAAACCACATAGAAAGCATTCAAACTAAGTGCAATAAATACATTAAGTGTTTATACCCACTTATTAATAGAAAATCAAAACTTTGTCGCAAAAACAAATTTTTGATTTATAAACAAATTTTCAGACCGGCCATGTTATACGCTGTCCCAATATGGTCGAGCTGTTGCAATACCAGAAAGAAGCAACTTCAGAGGATTCAAAATAAAATTTTGAAAATGATTCTGAAGTTGCCTCCCTGGTATAGCACTAATGAGTTGCATCAAATGTCTAATATTGAAACATTGGAACAGATGTCAACTAAAATCATTGCCAACTTTCGTCAAAAATCGTTGCAGTCTTCTATTGCTACGATTAGCTCTTTGTATAATTAGTTTAAGGTGGGTTAGGGATAGGATAAATTGAAAAAAAAAAAATGTATTTCTGACACGCAGGTGAAAAATAAAGCCTGCAAAAAATCTTAACTGCTACAGCAAATGAAATGTAATATGTTATTAATTAGTATTGATAATAGCTTAAATTTATTTCACCAAATTAGGATGATAGTGTGTTATAACACACAGAACACCTAGATTAAGTTGAAGAATGTAAAAATTGATTGAGATACTAATAAAGATTATTAAAAAAAAAAATAAAAAAAA
Source organism: Aedes albopictus (assembly GCF_035046485.1). Taxonomy (NCBI): domain Eukaryota; kingdom Metazoa; phylum Arthropoda; class Insecta; order Diptera; family Culicidae; genus Aedes; species Aedes albopictus. The sequence continues at coordinate 308,872,675 of NC_085138.1, read as the reverse complement.
AAAAAAAAAAAAAACTGATTCGACAATCGACATCCATTACTTTTTTATTTTCTAAAATGTATTCAATCAAAAAAAAGATGATCGCTCATCGTTGGCTTGGGGCAACTGTGAATAATCGTTATTTTCATCAGTATTTAATGCGTTTTCGCTTTAAAAACGTGAAATACTATTTAATTTAACTGTACTCATGACGTTGCAGGTTGTGTAGTCACAATAAAAAAAAGAATTATGGCAATAAAATATTCTTACCGAATGCATCGCTTTCGTTAGCGTCATCGAGCATCTTCTCTCTTGATTGCGCTCTCGTATCGAACCGGGCAAGAGAATGAACAGCATTTCGGGGAGCGTTCCCGATCATGTTGGTTCATGAAATGTTACATTCGCGAATGTATCACTTGCTGAGCATGGACCATTCAGTGGTTCGCGATAAAAATCCACACACTGCCCTAAACTAATAAAGTCCACATAGAAGAATATATTCGAACGAAAAAAAAATTAAGTTTCGTGAAAAAAAAAGTTTTGGAAATAATTTTAACATAATCAGACGGTGGGGGTAAAATGGACAATCGGTTCAATTTCACCAAAATTTCATATTTTTTTTTTGCAAACTCCAGAATCATCAGCCGTCATACATGTCGTGAGATAGTTGAAGTAAAAAGTTATAAAAAAATATTTTATATCTAAAAAAAATCATTTTCATCCAAAACAGTGCTTGTTTTTACACTATTTTTACAATAATTATTTAAGTGTGTATCAAAGCTTGTTAGTAAAGGTTGAAAACAACAAAATAAAGGTATCGTATGAAATTTGATAGTTTGCATTTAAAAACATAGAAATAATATGGTGTTGTATAACTTTTAACGACTTGTTCATTTTACCCCATCGATTGTCCATTTTACCCCCACCGATTTTTTTCACGCTATTTTTATGCACGTTTTGGTGAAGAAAATAATCAAAGAAAACAATACTTTTTAAATGTAATCCCTTACAAGATTTCTAGAGTATATCATTACCTTCCATGTTACTCGGAAAAACAGATGGATTTTGCCGCATTTCTACTGGAAACAATCACAATGCTTAGGTTGTCCACTTTACCCCCACCACCCCTAATAATTTTTTAATCGAACAAAAATAGTTTTATTTTATAGAAAATCAGCCAGGTGTTAAATGAGGTGAATTTTTCGATTGCTGATAATTGAAAATATTTATAAAATTGCTGTTCACATATGGTATATTGTTTTTAATACCAAAAAAGTATGTGCCCTGCTGCAGCAGCATGAGTAATGAACATTCTGGCAAAATTTAAACTCAATTGGAAAATTAAGTGTTGAGATATTAAAGTCTCAAGTGAGATTCGATTTTTTGAACAAAATTCAATTGTAAAGCAAAAATGGCATGAAAATATTAAATAATCGATTTTTTTATGCATCCAGTCCAAAGTGGGAATAATGTGGTTTTAAATGCAGAAAACTGCTTCTTGATAGCATTGCTGGTTTGGTTACTGTGCGCCATTACAGACACAGTAATCAAAACAGTTTCGTTCCTTGAAGGTTCTTCCAAATAACAATGCCATCGAATGCAAATTTTGCATAACAGTGGTGTTGAAAATAAAAATTTTGCATCCGATTATTATTAAAAAAAGGTGTACAATAACATAGGATGAACTTTGTTGAAAATATATAATAACAAGATTCACTAGAGTCGAAAATCTGCATCAATGGAGCAAAAAGTATGACAATTTTTAATATGCCCATCTTTATGGATTAAATTTTTGGTGAAAATGCAATTAAAAGTAAATTTTTCTTCTGTATCATTCAGAGAGCAATATTCTACTACTCTGGACAAATTTCTAGCCGAATCCGTGATGCTATTGCAACACAGGACTTAAATGAACATTTTTTAAATATTTTCTATGAAAACAAGACAACTCACTATATCGAGTTGGAGACTGTTTGGTGCATTATTACTGATCAACTATTGAGCTTTACCTTTAGTAGAATAGTATAAGCTTCCAATTCATTTAAAACTTCATGCAAACGTGCATGTTAAGTATGTGGAAAGTTATGTCCAATTTTGAGAAATGGGTTTTTATTGATGTTTTACAAAAATCGCTTCAGTTACACAATAAAGAACATTTTGCTCAATGTTATATTTTTCCTACATTTGAGAATAGCTATAGAAAGTTATGCAAAAAACTCATAACGATTTTATTGAAAAATAAAAAAGATATCGCACAAGCAAGTTGTCCGTTTTATAAATTGAACAGTCCTTATCAATAACGTTCGGAAAAGCGGAAAAGTAAAGATATTGATTTTCTCTAGAATGCGATTACTGTACAGCAGAAAACTTCCTGACTTTTTCAACAAAAGCTGTATCAATTCCGATGTTTTATTTTAAATGTGTTTTATATTGTAGCTACTATTTCGAGTTGCTACAAACATGTCTAACCCCAACAGTCATTACCAAGAAGAGCATCACTATCAATGCATGCATGGGACATCATTTTGCAATGAAGAAACGCCCGCAATTCCCCATGGTAGCTATTTTGAGTCATCATTAAACGAACGAATCAACCCGTCTCCATGGATAGATGCCCATTGGTAAGCCTGTTCTCGTTTCACCTGCCTCACAGCCTCCCGCCGCCGGCCGGTATAGTTCCCAAACTGAAAATGATCTCCTTTATGCACCGAACGACCATAAATAGTGAAAAGGCTTCCCAGAATTATCCTTCGGAGGTTTAACATGCTTCCGTTCCGAGTAGCAAGCAGGCAGGATGGTAGGCAACCATTACTGCTGGCGGCGGCGGTCTACGTCGCATACAGCAGCACCACACTCTTAAAATGTGCTATTTTCCAAGAAATGTTGCACCAGTAGCAACATCCTCTACTATACTGAACTGACGACTGGAAATGATATCAACGGTGTGCGCACTGTAAAATAGCTTCCCCTGCGTAAATTCCGTCCCTCCGGTAGACTGCATCATCAGTTTACACAGTCCACAGTACTACATGTAATGGGAGGCAAGGACGGAATTGCCGGAGCGTCTTTTATAGCCGTCGTAGCCAGGGACATGCAAAGTTGGTTGCGAAGGAGTGTGACGTTGGATCTGTCAGGGAGTCTTCTGGTGAATTGGAAATTATTCTTCGCTTCGGTTCGTAACATCCCCATGTTAGCTGCTGCTGCTCTGGAAGAAGTTTCCACTGCAGCCGGCGTGTGGAGATGTAGAGCATGTCACATACCAGCACCGCACACCGCCAGAAGTAGCAACTAACCCAAGTTGCCGCTCTGCTGGGTGCTTATTTTCACATAAATAATGTCTGGGAAATTAAACTTCAATCTTTTATTTAATTATAAATAATGAAAACCGACGTCGTACTCCGTCGTAAATTTTATTCCTGAGAGAATGCAAGGGACTTTCGTTCGTTTCTTGAACCATCATGTCGCATAAATACGATACAGTGGTTTTGCTGTGTGCTTGAAGCTGAAATGTCAGTCCGTTTTTATCAGTATGTAATGGAGAAAGAAGCTTTGCATACAGAACTGTTGCAGGTTGAGAGATCTTTCACCGTCATCAGCAAATCTGTCCCGTTTTAAATTAATCACTTCCGTCATTTGCAGCTGACGAATATCAATCAATCCAAAAAGTAACAGGATACACACTTCATTCATTTTGCTGCCGTATAGTAACATTTCAACTTTCACCGAACTGCCAATCAGAGCATCAAAGGCGCATATAAACGTGACCTCAACGTGTATCGTTGGCAGTGATATGACAAATTTATCATTTAAATTAAAAGATATAAAAATCGATGTGGCTTGGTTAACTATTTCACTCATATCTTAATATGTAAGGTACACCGTGGCAAGTTGAAACGGGTGGGTCAAGACGAAACGCGAAGTATTGAAACAGGGTGACAATGGGTATTATCGGCAGGTTTGTTCTCTTCGTCATGGGGGGTTTTTCTCAGCCAAATTGCCTGAAACTTGGCCATATGATTCAGCTTAGTTGGGAAGGATTCGAGACCAACTCTGAGGTCAATAGGTTTCGAAAAACCCCCAAAGACGAAGAGAACAAAACGGCCGAGAATAGGTAATTTCCCCTATTTCAATACAATTTGGAAATTTATCATCCGGTAAAATATTGTTTGAAACAAAAACTATGTGTTATGGCAATCAAATTGTTTATCATAGTTAGAAAACATCATCTTAACCCGTTTTAGCTTGCCCCACCCGTTTCACTATGCCCCGGTGTACCTTACGTTGTTTTTATAAAATTTTTAACACGTAAACACCCGAGACGATCTTCTTTTGGTAGAAATGCAATATCTAATTTGATTTAAAGCATTCTACCCTGGAGCCTTTTTTTAATCAAGGGGAATAGTTGTGCTAAGAAATGCATGATACCATACCCCTTTGTACCCTCCCCCTTTTTGCTGGTAGCCAAAAATATGTGGCTTTTTTGTATTTTTGATAAATTCTACATTTTGCTCAAATTTCATCGTTTTGCTAATCATCAATAGTTTTCACCGATCCTGATGTAATGCATTACTATCCATCATGGTTTGTTGAAGTTTTGATCCCAAAGCTATTCATAGGCCTCCAAAGAACTCCGAAGATTCATAAATCCAACATTCTCAACCAAATTTTATACACGATGAATGATCACAGAACATTGTCTACGGCACTCAAAAAGTCTCAAAGTACCTCCAAAAAATTCATGGTACATGAATTGGGTGATCTAGGTCATCCAAACTACTCTGAGATTCATTTTCTTGAGATCTACATCATCTACCATCATTTGTGTTCACTCTGTTCAAGAAATATAGTCACGTTGAAGTCCATTAGACCTCGCAAAGCTATGAGCAACTCGATATTGTGTAAGTTGGACATTCCGTGAAATACAAATGGCCTCCAATACACTTTGAAGTTTGGATTACAATACCTGCATACTGTATCATGCTTTAATTGTTAAAAAAATATTCGTGGAATGTAGTCTATACTGCTGATGGAGCCCTAGTGCACAACAGTAATGATTTTGGTACATTCATGGGATATTACAGGCTCTCCAAACTATTCTGGAATTAGGATCATCAAGGTCTGCAGGCTTTACTCTTGTTTCTCTCCACTCTATCAGCATAACTCTTTTACGATTGTGTCTGTTGCACCTCATTATATTACGAGTATCTCTATGTGTTGCTATTTGGATGTCCACTGGTATACATATACAACATACAAATAGACCCAATGAATTGTAAGGACAAACGTCTTGAAATCCCGCTTCAGCAGTGCATCAGAACTTCAGACGCACAAATCTCAGGAAGCAAGCTTCAAACAACAGTGCATTTTATTGTTCTGTTCTTGCTCACGCGTAATAAGCATAAAATAAGAAGCTCAGGTGCGCTGGTTTTGTGTACGAAGAGATCTGTGCTTGCGAATGCCTGAGTAGGTGCCAAAGTCGGTCATTGTGGTGGCCATTTTGGGATTCTAACAAGTCTGTCCTTAAGTATGGGTCGCAATAGGATATTTTTATTGTAGCGAATGCTCGCGGAATACAATGTACGCTACTGTTAAAGCCTCAGAGTGCCATTCTGATAACTAAGCAACATTCATTTAGTGATCTAGGTCTCTTTACTTCATCGGTGTCATTCTTTCACGATTATTTCTGTTGTATCTCTGGCATACAAATGATCTTTATGATATTTTGAAATGTCGGAAATTACCCACGAACTCCTTCAGGCGTTCCTCGGAAATTCCTCCAGAAGTCTCTCAGTAATTCATCGTGATGTTCTCCGAGAATACCTCTACGAGTTCCTAGGAAATGCCTCCAGGACTTACCTTGAAACCCATCACGAATCTCCCGGCAGATTCGTGGAAAATTCTTCAGGAGTTATTTTGGAATTCCTCCAGGAGTTCCTCAGGATTTACTCCAAAAACGTTTCGAAAAATCCTGCAGTAGTTCCTCGGGAATTCCTCCGGGAATTTCTCAGGAATGCCACCAGGAGTACCGCGAGGATTCCTCTGGAGGTCTCAAAAATTTCTCCAGGAGTTCCCTGAAAACTCATCCAGGTAAATTTTCCTAGATTTCCTCCATAAATTTTTCCTGGGATTCCTCCAGGAATTTTCCTAGAAATCATTCCAGGAATTCCTTCAACGATTCCTCTAAAAATTTCTCCAGGGATTCCTTTAGATTCCTCCAGGAATACCCCCAAGGATTCCCTAACGAATTCCTCCATGGATTCCTCCATGTACCCATCCATGAATTCCTCCAGGGATTTCTTCAGGAATCTCTTAATCTTTCAGAGATTCCTCCAGAGTTTCCTTCAGGAATTCTTTCAGGAATTATTCGAGGAATTTCTCCAAGGAGTTGCTCCGAGTAATTTCTCTAGAAATTCCTCTAGGACTTCCTCCAGTAATATATACTAATTCATCAAGGGATTCCTCCACAAATTCCTCCAAGATGCCCTCCAGAGTCTCTTTCGGGGGTTCCTCCAGGAATTCCACGACAAATTCATTCCGGAATTCCTCCAGCAATTCCAACAGAGGATCGTCCAGGAATTCCTCAAAGCGAATCCTTCTGAAATTCTTCCAGGAATTCCATCAGTCATTCCTCAAGTGATTCCTTCAGGGATTCCTCTTGGATATAACTCCATGAATTCCTCCGGGATATTACTCCAGGATATATGCCACAAATTTCTCCACCAAATACTCCACGAATTCCTCCGGGAGTTACACGAGGATTCCTCGGGAGTTCTCAAAAAAAAAATCTCCAGGAGCTCCCTGAAAACTCCTTCAGGTAAATTTTCCTAGATTTCCTTCAGAAATTTCTCCTGGGATTCCTCCAAGAATTTTCCTAGCATTTGTTCCAGGAATTCCTTCAACGATTCCTCTAGAAATTCCTCCAGGGATTCCTTTAGATTACTTCAGGAATTCCCTCAGGGTTTCCTTAACGAATTCTTCCATGAATTCCTCCACGGACCCATCCAAGATTTCAGTCAGGTATTCCTCCAGGAATTCCCCCAAAGCTCCTTCAAAAATTCATCCAAGATTTCCCCCAACAACTAATCCAGGAATTTCTTCAGGAGTTACTCAAGAGATCCAGGGATTCTTCTAGAGTTTCCTCCATGAGTTCTTTCAAGGATTATTCCAGTAACTTCTACAAGGAATTGCTCCAAGTATTTTCTCTAGAAATTCCTCTAGGACTTCTTCCAGGAATATCTACTAATTCATCTAGGAATGAATCAAGGGATTCCTTCAGAAATTCCTCCAGGATGTCCTCCAGAGTCACTTCCGGGAGTTCCTGCAAGAATTCCATCAAAAATTCATTCCGGAATTCCCCCAGCAATTCCAACAGTCATTCCTCAAGTGATTCCTTCAGGGATTCCTTGTATAGTTCCTCCATGAATTCCTCTTAGATGTTTCTCCAGCAAATAATTCAGGCATTACTCCAGGAATTCCTCCAGGAATTTCTCTAGGAATTACTCTGCGAATTCTTCCTAGAATTAGTACAGGAATTTCCCTATGAATTTTTCTGGGAATTCCTCCAGAAAATCCTCCAGGAATTCCACCAGGAATTCTTACAGGAAACACTCCAAAAAATCCTCCAGGATACTCTAAAAATTCCTCCGAAAATTAGTCCATGAATTCCTATAGGAAATTCTCTAGGAAATCCTCCAGAAATTCCGCAAAAAAATAAAATAAAAAAAAAATAACCTAAAAAAATCCTTACGAAGTTCCTCCAGGAACTCCTCAAGTAGATCCTTCAGGAATTCTCCCAGGAATAAAAATTCCTTCACAAATTACCATAAACATTTTTCCAGAAAGTACTCCAGGATTTCCTCCAGAAATTTTTCCAAAATTCTTCAAGAAATTCCTGGAGAAATTCCTAGAGAGATTCTTAGTGGAATCTTAGAAAGAAGTATTGGAGATATCCTGAAGAAATTCTTGGAAGGGAATTCCAAGAATAGCGGATATCTTGCAGAAATTCCTGGAGGAATTCTTGGAGGATTTCCTGATGGAATTTTTGGAGGTGATTCCTGGGGCTGATTCCAGTAGGCATTTCTGGAGAAACTTCTGAAGGATTTCCTGTAGTAATTTCTCAAAGTATTTATTGAAAAATCCCTGGAGGTATTCCTTGGGAAAGTTTTAAAGGCATCCTTGGTCAAATTCATGGAGGGATTCTTGGAGGAATTTTTGATAAAATTATTGGAGCAGCTCTTGGAGAATTTTTTATTAGAGATCTTGAGAAATTTCTGGACGGACTCTTGAAGGAATTCTTAGCAGAAGTTTTGGATGAATATCTGGAGGAAATTTTGAAGGAATTCTTGGAGAAAATCCCGGAGGGATTCTTAGAGGAATTCTTAACCAAATTCTTTGAGATTTTTTTGAGAAATTCTTGGAGGAGTTCTTGGAAGAACTCTCGGAGCAGTTCCTGAAGAAATCCCTGATTCTCTGGGATTCTCAGAGTAATCCCTGGAGTTGTCCCATGAATATTTTCTTGAGGCATTTCTGGAGGTTTCCTGAAGATTTTTGGAGGTATGCATAAAGGAATTTCTGAAGGGTTTTTTGGATGAATTCTTGAAGGAAGTTGGAGCAATTCATTTAGGAGGTTTTGGTGGAATTCCTGGAGGACTTCGTGGGAGAAATTCTGAAGAAATAATAAGTGGACTTCCTGAAGGAATTTCCGGAGTAATTTTTGGGGGTCAATTTGGAAGGGATTATTGGAGGAATTCTTGGCGGATATCATGGAGGAATTCTTGGACGATTTCCTGAAGGAATTCTTGGAGGTGATTCCTAGGGGTGATTCCAGTAGGCATTTCTAGAGAAATTTCTGATGGTATTTATTGAAAAATCTCTGGAGGTATTTCTAGAGAAATTTATAATGTAATCCCTGGTCAAATTTCTGCAGAGATTCTTGGAGGAGTTTTTGATAGAAGTATTGGAGCAGGTCTTGGAGAAAATCTTATTAGAATTCGTTAAAGAATTTCTGGAGAAATTCCTGGACGGATTCTTGGAGGAACTCTTAGCAGAAGTTTTGGAGGAATATCTGCAGATAATCTTGGGGGACTTCTTGGAGAGAATCCTGAAGGGATTCTTGGAGGAGGAATTCTTGGAGAAAATCCTGGAGGAATTCTTGGAGCATTTTTTTTTTGAGGAGTTCTTGGAGGAATTCTTGGAAGGAGTCTCGGAGCTGTTCCTTAAGAAATCCCTGAAGGGATTCTCAGATGAATCCCTGGAGTTGTCCCAAGAATATTTTCTGATGCATTTCTGGAGGTTTCCTAAAGAATCTTGGAGGTGTTCATAAAGGAATTTCTGAAGGGTTTTTTGGATGAATTCTTGAAAAACTTTTTTGAAAAAAAAAACCCTGTTGGTAGTTTTTGCGAAATTACTTAAGGGATTCTTGACATAAGTCTTAGAGGGGCCCCTGGTAAAATTCTTATGAAAACTCCTATAGAATTTTTTAGGGGAATTCCTTGAAGGATTCTAGGGAGAATTTTAAGCATATGTCTTGGAGGAATTCCTGGATGAATGCTTGCAGCAATTCCTTGAGGAATTCTTGGTGGAATTCCTGGATGAATTCTTGCGAGAATTCCTGAAGATAACAGGACATCCTGAATGTGAAGAATTAGAATAAGTTAAAATTCACGAACAAAAATAAACAAGAAAAGGACATCCTGAAGGAATTTCCGGAGTAATTTTTAGGGGAATTTCTAAAAAATTTTCAAGTGGAATTGCAAACAGAATTCAGTAAGGAATTCCTGGAGGAGATCCAGGAGTAATTCCTGAAGGAGTTGCTGGGATAATTTCGGGAGGAAATTTTGGTGTAATTTCTTAAGAAGTTTTTGGAGGAATTACAGAGGTAATCCCTGGAGGAATTTCTGAGAAAATACCTGGAGGAATTCTCTTACGAATTGTTAGAGTTATCCCAGGAGTATTTGCTTGAGGAATTTCTGAAGGTTTCCTGGAGGATCCTGAAAGTCTTAAACAATCCCTGGGGGAATTCCTGGAAAAAATCTTTGATAAATTCCTGAAGAAGTTCCGGAAGGATTTCCTGAAGTAACTTCTGCATGAATTCCTTCAAAATTTTTTTGAAAAATTCTTTGAAAAGACATTTCCAATAGAGTGGATGCAAGGCCTTATTAAAGGTGCCCAAAAAGGGTGCCCTGACTGTATGCGATAATTGGCGGGGTATCATGTTGCTGTGCATCGTTCTCGAAGTCCTCTGCAAAGTGATACTTAACCGGATACAGGAGAACTTTGACGCAGACCACTGAACAAATCTAATAAAACAACTCTACCTGTCAAGTTATGCAGGAGCTGGCTAGACTTCTGAATGGTATTGTTTGCAACCGCTCTGCATTTCCGCTTGTAAGCATTTTCCGGGAAAATGCTTTCTCGAGCGTGTTTCTCACGGCTCAGCACTAGCAAAGCTACTACCTAGTAGCTCAGATTACTCAGCCTTTGATTTTCGACGTGCATTCCAGAGCTGCACCATGAAAGGAGCATTGCATGAGAACCAGTCAGTGCTGCAGTTCTTTGGCAGTCCCCACCCAAAGTGGCGCTGCTGCTGGCTGGCCGGTGATGATGATGGCCGCCGCGCGCCTGTCGCCTCCCTGTAGTTCTACACATCAAACAATGTGTATGAATAATTTTGCATCCATGTCATGAATATTCATTTGGAACAATATCTGACCTTTCCTTTTCACATTCATGTTTACTTTCATCATTTTAATTCAGCCTTTGATGGGGATGCGAGCCGTGAGCGGAAGAGACGAAGTGCTCTGTTTCAAGGAGTTGCACCTAGCCGCGTGAGGGAGATTCCTTTCCGACGGATGGGCGGACGGACGGTGTTTCCTTGGAACGAATGGTGTCGGTCGTCGTCGTCGTCGTCGTCGACGGACGAATGGAGTCGCTTTGTATGGAGTGGTGTGTTGTCCGGCCATTTGAAAAGTGTGATTCAGCTCCGTTCAACCTGAAGCAAGTTTCTTCTCGGACACCTCCTGGCTGTCTCTTTAGCCATGGTTGGGTTCTTAGCTGACGGGGTCAGTTGTATGGGGTGTATTTGGATACAGTTTACTCCTCAAAATAGCTTTAGTTTTCATACTTTTTTTTTGCAAAAAAGATCATTTGGATGTCTGTCTGTCTGTCTGTCTGTCTGTCTGTCTGTCTGTCTGTCTGTCTGTCTGTCTGTCTGTCTGTCTGTCTGTCTGTCTGTCTGTCTGTCTGTCTGTCTGTCTGTCTGTCTGTCTGTCTGTCTGTCTGTCTGTCTGTCTGTCTGTCTGTCTGTCTGTCTGTCTGTCTGTCTGTCTGTCTGTCTGTCTGTCTGTCTGTCTGTCTGTCTGTCTGTCTGTCTGTCTGTCTGTCTGTCTGTCTGTCTGTCTGTCTGTCTGTCTGTCTGTCTGTCTGTCTGTCTGTCTGTCTGTCTGTCTGTCTGTCTGTCTGTCTGTCTGTCTGTCTGTCTGTCTGTCTGTCTGTCTGTCTGTCTGTCTGTCTGTCTGTCTGTCTGTCTGTCTGTCTGTCTGTCTGTCTGTCTGTCTGTCTGTCTGTCTGTCTGTCTGTCTGTCTGTCTGTCTGTCTGTCTGTCTGTCTGTCTGTCTGTCTGTCTGTCTGTCTGTCTGTCTGTCTGTCTGTCTGTCTGTCTGTCTGTCTGTCTGTCTGTCTGTCTGTCTGTCTGTCTGTCTGTCTGTCTGTCTGTCTGTCTGTCTGTCTGTCTGTCTGTCTGTCTGTCTGTCTGTCTGTCTGTCTGTCTGTCTGTCTGTCTGTCTGTCTGTCTGTCTGTCTGTCTGTCTGTCTGTCTGTCTGTCTGTCTGTCTGTCTGTCTGTCTGTCTGTCTGTCTGTCTGTCTGTCTGTCTGTCTGTCTGTCTGTCTGTCTGTCTGTCTGTCTGTCTGTCTGTCTGTCTGTCTGTCTGTCTGTCTGTCTGTCTGTCTGTCTGTCTGTCTGTCTGTCTGTCTGTCTGTCTGTCTGTCTGTCTGTCTGTCTGTCTGTCTGTCTGTCTGTCTGTCTGTCTGTCTGTCTGTCTGTCTGTCTGTCTGTCTGTCTGTCTGTCTGTCTGTCTGTCTGTCTGTCTGTCTGTCTGTCTGTCTGTCTGTCTGTCTGTCTGTCTGTCTGTCTGTCTGTCTGTCTGTCTGTCTGTCTGTCTGTCTGTCTGTCTGTCTGTCTGTCTGTCTGTCTGTCTGTCTGTCTGTCTGTCTGTCTGTCTGTCTGTCTGTCTGTCTGTCTGTCTGTCTGTCTGTCTGTCTGTCTGTCTGTCTGTCTGTCTGTCTGTCTGTCTGTCTGTCTGTCTGTCTGTCTGTCTGTCTGTCTGTCTGTCTGTCTGTCTGTCTGTCTGTCTGTCTGTCTGTCCATTAGAGCAAATTTCTTGTTATCTAGTAGGTAATGTTTTAAAATTTCTTTGTCCAAATGGTGCATTTGACACCGGCTTCCTTTAATGCATCCACTCTCTCTAGGTATTTAGACATGCACTGCGCAGGTACCGAGCCTTTTCCCAGTAATCCTTCGTCTTGTGAGCTGCTGGAAATAATGTTGTTTGCCTAATGAAATGAAGAGCTTTTGCGCTCTCCGAACATAAAAGCATATGCAAAATGGATGGTCACGGCGGGAATGAAGATGAAAACAGACGAAGGTGTAATACATACACACATGCATAACAGGGGTGATTCTGGAAATCACTTGAAGGCATGAACGGTCGGAAAAGGTCGAATACATGGTACCCGGCGTGCTAGTGCTCCGTATAGATGCATCTGTATATTTGAAAGCTTCCATTCGCTCAGAAAACTGTTGTGGCTGCAGCGAGAATATGGTAATTGGAAATGATGTGTGTGATGTGTTAATTTTGTAATCGAAACGTTCTTTCGGATTTAGGAAATTGCTTGCTCTCCGGAAAATCGCCTGAGGAAAGATTCTGTCCTGTTTGGCATTCAAATTTCTAATTAGTTCAAGATCGTTCACGTTGCTTTGAAATTTTGAACGATACCGGTAGATGTAGTAGTGAATATTGCCCACAAAATCAATTTAACCCTTTGGAGCCATAGGGGTCTTTTTTACTCCAACATAGAAACGGCTGTATAAATTCACCCATTCGATAAACCAGAATACCGTCTTCGGCAAAGTTGTTGCAAATTATGTCCTCTATTAGCCTCTACTAGGGAAAATGGGAATATTTGTATTTGGAACTTCATTGATAACCTAGAACATACTGAACATCATGAAATTTGGAAAAACGAAATAATCAACATACCAGTTGTTCTAAAAACTGAATTTGGATTTGGATTATATTTATATGTATTTATTTGACCTTCGTCAAGAATATGGTGATTTTTATTCTGGGATGTTCTAGGTGTTCCAAACTGTCCAATAGTTCTTCTTTTTCTTCTTCTTCTTCTTCTTCTTCTTCTTCTTCTTCTTCTTCTTTATGGCTCTACGTCCCCACTGGGACTTGGCCTGCCTCACTTCAACGTAGTGTTCTTTGAGCACTTCCACAGTTATTAATTGAAGGGCTTTCTTTGCCTGCCATTGCATGAGTTTGTATATTGTGTGGCAAGTACAATGATACACTATGCCCAGGGAGTCGAGAAAATTTCCCGACCGGAACGGGAATCGAACCCGCCGTCTCTGGATTGGCGATCCATAGCCTTAATCACTAGGCTAACTGGGGACCCACAATAGTGGCCAATGTCCAATAGTGAAGTCCTTCAAATATACAAGAACATTTTTATGGTTTTTCGCCACAAATAATAGCATTGCATAACCTACTGGGATCCGTGAAGCTCTTGACAACTACAATATCATTTACATACTTTATAGGGATTTTACAGGTTAGCCAAACTACCCTGGAGCTCAGGACTTCAGGTCTACACTCGTAACAGTATTCATATCTGCTATACTGAGTAACGCTGCATAACCAACCGCAGTTACTGGAGCAATTTGAAGTCTACTATATATTATTATGAACCTTTGGGACATTCAGGGTCGTCCAAAGTTTTGTATGATGAAGTCCTTCAAATCTACAAGAATAACTTAATGTGTTTTTGCCATAAAAAATAGTATTGCATAATCTGCTGAGATCCGCGTAGCTCTTGAAACCTCAAATGTCATTTAGAGGCACTACAGTGATATTCCAGGTCAGCCAAACTACCTTGGAGTTCAGGACTTCAAATCTACACTCGTAACGGTGTATATATCTGTTATACTGAGTAACGCTACACAATCAACCGCAGTTACTGGAGCAATTTGAAGTCTACTATATATTATTATGAACCTTTGGGACATTCAGGGTTGACTCAACTATCCTGGAGTGTAGCTCTTTATAATAACAGTAGTTATTCTCACAATGAACTTTGAACTGTAATCTGTAAACCCCCTGTCATATCATGAGCCATTTCAAGATTGTTTTGAGATTTTCCAGATCAACAAAACTACTCCGGAGACCATAGCTTCAGGTCTACACTTGTGATAATAGCTTTTGCCACTACATTAAGTAGTGTTACATAATCCACTTACCAAAGTAGTTAAAGGAACAATAAGCGTTGTTATATATTTTTGGGATATTATGGACTTCCTTACTGTTATGAAGCTTAGTGGATGATAACAACCACTATAGCTTTCAGAAGACTTACTGCACATGATAGATTACAAATCGTGTTTTTTAATGAAAGAAGATACACCCGTGGACTTCAGGATCTAAACTCAAGAACAGCTTGGATGACCTAGGATATCCCGACTGATCTGATGCTGTTTAATAACCTCCCAGAAGACTTGCTGGACATGATATTTTACAAATCGTAGCTTTGTATAATGAAAGAAGTTACCGTTACACCCGTAGCCTTAAGGATCTAAACTCAAGAACAGTTTGGATGACCTAGGATATCCCGACTGATATGATATTGTCCATTAACCTCTCAGAAGATTTACTGGACATGAAAGATTACATATCTTAGTTTTGTATATAAAAAAGTTACCGTTACACCCGCAGACATGATAGATTACAAATCGTAGCTTTGTATAATGAAAGAAGTTGCCGTTACATTCGTAGACTTTAGGATCTAAACTCAAGAACAGTTTGGATGACCTAGGATATCCCGATTGATCTGATACTGTCTATTGAACTTTCAGAAAACTTACTGAACATGTTTGATTACAAATTGTAGCTTTGTATAATGAAAGAAGCTATCGTTACACCCGTAGACTTTAGGATCTCAACTCAAGAACAGTTTTGATGACCTAAGATATTCCGACTAATCTGATACTATCTAATAACCTTTCAGAAGACTTACTGGACATGATAGATTACAGATCGTAGCTTTGAATGAAAGAAGTTGCCGTTACACCAGTAGGCTTAAGGATCCAAACTCAAGAATAAGGACTGTTCATTTTATAAAGAGGACAACTTTGCAAGGCTATAAAAAGAAAACGCGTAGTTCAAATTTGAGCAGCCTTGATTAGTGGTTCAGTACATTATGTTAGCAGATAATAACCATAAATTAATTGGGTTAAAATTATTGAACTTCATAGAAATGTAACAAAGTGTTTCGAGAGATCAATTTTTCAATTCCTAAAAACTAAAGATAAACACAAAATTTCTGTAAAACATGGGTGTATCGTTTTTAATTGCATAAAAGTGTTTGTCATGCTGCAGCAGTTTGAGTGATATATATTCTGGCAAAATATAAACCTAATCGGAATAATGGTTGTTGAGATATTAAAGTTACAAGTTGGACTCGATTTTCAGAATAAAATTTATTTGTTAAACAAAAATGTATAAAAATATTAAATTTTGAATGTTTTCAATGGATCTAGTCGAAAGCACTAATAATGCAATTTCAAATGCAGAAAACCGCTTCTTGATAGCATTGTTGGCTTTGTTACTGTGCTTCATGGCAGTTACCGGAGATAAAACCGCTTCGTTCTTTGAAGGTTCTTCTAAATAACGATGTACTCTATTGCAAATAAAACTTAACAATGATGTCGAATATAAAAATTAACATGTAGTTATTTTCAAATAAGGCATATAATCACATAGGGTCAGACCTTGCTGAAAATAAATAATAATAAGCTTCTCTAGAATCAAAAACTTGCGTTGATGGAACAAAAAGTATGCAATTTTTCATTATGGCCATCATTAAGTATTAAATTTATGATGAAGAATGTACTTTAAAGCATATTTTTCTTCGGTATCATTTAGAATGCGATTCTCTTCTACACTGGACAAATTTTGAACTGATTCCGTAGTGTTATTGCATCACTGGACTTAAATAAGTATTATTTATCAATTTCATTGATAACAAGGCAACTCACTATATCAAGCTGTATAATGCTTGGTGCATTATTACTGACCAACTATTACACTCTACCTTTAGAAGAATAGTATTAGATCCCAACACATTGAAAAGCTCATGAAAATTTTAAAGTTATGTATGTGGAAAGTTGTGTAGAATTTTGAGAAATGGGGTTTTATTGAGTTTTAACGAAAACCGCTTCAGTTCCATAACTAAGGACAATTTGTATTATGTTATATTTTTCCTACACTGTAGAATAGCTATGGAAATTTATGCAAAAAAACGATAATGATTTTATTGAAAAATAAAAAAGATATCACACAAATAAGGTGTCCTCTTTATAAAATGAACAGTCCTTAGTTGTCATCCAGGTTATTCAGAAAAATATTCTGCATAATATTCTACCGTTTTTATGCTAGTGGCCACCAAAACTACAGAAAAAACGTAAATAAAAACTCCAAAATAACGCTTGGAAAAATTCCGGCTTCAAAGGATTAAGCCTTATTTGGCCGGTAGATCAGCTGGACATCTTTTTTCGATGACGAAAGAAAACCGGCCATAACAGCTTCCCTTATCGTTACACCTGAAGATCAGCACAGCAGACAAAATCGTACATCGATGATGGACGGCACTTCTCCGACATTATCGACGTCAGGACCTAACGTGGCGCTAACATCGCCTCTGACCACTACTGGATGATGGTCGGGCTGCGCTTAAAACTCTCCGTCATCAACCATGTACGGTACCGACGACCACCTCGGTACTACCTAAACTAGGGCAACTGAAGCCTTTGTATTTGTAGACAAATACAGTCAAAGCAGCCGTAAACGACGCAGCCGAAAGCACTATCGGATACGTGCAACGGAGTCTAATCAGCGATTAGGTCGAGGAAGAGGGAGAAGTGGTTTTTGTGGAGAAGAATACAGCGTGGGCGGTAATGCTGCAGCAAGAAACCCGACAGAACGGTAACGTTGCAAACAGAAGCAGAAACAGCCGACTCGTTCCTTCGGGAGAAAAGCGCCGCCTGGAAGAAGCGGAGTGCAAAGAAATGGAACTGCTGTGGCGTTACCAAGAAATGCAGAAGTTTTATCAGAAGCTTAACGCATTTAGCAACGGCTTCGTGTCGCGAGCCGAAATATGCAGGGATAAGGACGGGATCCTCGGACAGATGTGAGATGATCGAAAGGTGGAAGCAGAACCTCGGAGAGCACTTGAATAGCATGGAGAACGTAGACACGTAAGTCCATGGCTATGGAGGAAACTACTACGCCAGTGCAGAAGAGGACAGGAATGATCCATGTTCCACGCTGAGGATGTCATTTACCAGCTCACGAGTTTCCAATTGTAAGCCTTTTTCGTCGCTGTTGACATCGGATCTGGTTCGAATTCTTGTCTTGTTTTTGGCTCTCAGCGTCTGACACGCTAACTTTCCGGATGAGCGTTGGTGCTTAGAGTCCTTCACTGACACTCAGAAGTTGATCAGTTGTCCCTTAGCTGAGGATCAGACGCTGCTGTGAGTCATTCATAACATGGAGAGCAGATGCTCAGGCTTGCAAAAGCAACCTCCCCCTCCGTCTGTCAGCCTACGGCCGGTTAATTACCCGGTCTTCCCTAAGGTTGCTCGCAGCCCGGCCAGTGCACACCGCGGTGTGACGAGAAGTTAGGGATAAGAGTTGCTGAAATGAGGTAAAGGTCTCAAAGGTGTCTGTATTACGCGTTACCCAGCTGTAGACCGTGCCTTACTTACCTTACCGGTCAGGCTAAGGCCGGGGTGGCCTCTGCTGTACATAGTAGCCGCCTCCATTCCACTCGGTCCATGGCTGTTTGTCTCCAGTTCCGCACTCTGCGTAGGGTCCGCAGATCGTCCTCCACTTGGTCGACCCACCTAGCTCGCTGCGCTCCACGTCTTCTTGTACCGGTCGGATGACTCTCGAGAACCATTTTAGTCGGGTTGCTATCCGACATCCTGATGACGTGACCCGCCCACCGTAGCCTCCCGATTTTCGCGGCATGGACGATGGTTGGTTCTCCCAGTAGCTGATGCAGCTCGTGGTTCATTCGCCTTCTCCAAGTCCCGTCTTCCATCTGCACTCCGCCGTAGATGGTACGCAACACCTTCCGTTCGAAAACTCCAAGGGCGCGTTGGTCCTCTGCACGTAGGGTCCATGTTTCGTGCCCATAGAGGACGACCGGTCTAATCAACGTTTTGTAGATGGTTAACTTCGTGTTACGGCGAACTTTATTCGATCGTAGAGTTCTGCGGAGTCCAAAGTAGGCACGATTTCCTGCCACAATGCGCCTCTGAATTTCTCTGCTGGTGTCGTTGTCGTCGGTCACCAGTGAGCCCAAGTACACGAATTCTTCAACCGCCTCGATTTCATCACCGTCGATATGAAGTCGGGGTGGCGGGCGCGGTGATTCCTCCCTGGAGCCCTTTGCCATCATGTACTTTGTCTTCGACACATTAATGACTAATCCGATTCGCCTGGCTTCCCTCTTTAGTCGGATGTACGTTTCCGCCATCGTCTCAAATTTACGAGCAATAATATCAATATCATCGGCGAAACCAAGCAGCTGAACGGACTTCGTGAAAATCGTCCCACTCGTGTTTATCCCCGCTCTTCTTATTACACCCTCCAAAGCAATGTTGAACAGCAAGCACGAAAGACCATCACCTTGCCGCAACCCTCTGCGAGATTCGAAGGGACTCGAGAGTGTCCCTGATACTCGAACTACGCACATCACTCGATCCATCGTCGCCTTGATCAACCGTATCAGTTTATCCGGGAATCCGTATTCGTGCATAATCTGCCATAGCTGTTCTCGATCGATTGTATCATACGCCGATTTGAAATCGATGAACAAGTGATGTGTGGGCACGTTGTATTCGCGGCATTTCTGCAACACCTGGCGGATGGCGAACATCTGGTCCGTTGTAGCGCGTTCACCCATGAATCCAGCCTGATATTGCCCCACGAACTCTCTTGCAATCGGTGATAGACGGCGGCATAAAATTTGGGAGAGTATCTTGTAGGCAGCGCTCAGTAGTGTGATCGCGCGGTAGTTTCCGCAATCCAACTTGTCGCCCTTTTTGTAGATGGGACACACGATACCTTCCATCCATTCCTCCGGTAATACTTCCTCCTCCCAAATCTTGGTAATGACCCAGTGTAGTGCTCTCACCAGTGCTTCTCCACCGTATTTTAGAAGCTCGCTTGGTAGTTGATCTGCTCCAGCGGCTTTGTTGTTTTTCAACCGGCCAACCTCCTCCTCAATCTCTTGAAGGTCAGGGGCCGGAAGTCTTTCGTCCTGTGCACATACTCCTAGATCTGTTACCACGCCACCTTCGGTACTTGCAACGTCGCCATTGAGGTGCTCATCGTAATGCTGCCGCCACCTCTCGACCACCTCACGCTCGCTCGTGAGAATATTCCCGTGATTATCTCGGCACATGTCGGCTTGTGGCACAAAGCCTCTGCGCGAGCGGTTCAGCTTCTCGTAGAACTTTCGCGTGTCCTTAGCGCGGTACAGCTCTTCCATCGCTTCGCGATCTCGTTCTTCCTGCTGGCGCTTCTTCATCCGGAAGACTGAGTTCTGCCTGTTCCGCGCCTGTTTGTAACGTGCCTCATTCGCTCTCGTACGGTGTTGCAGCATTCTCGCCCATGCTGCATTCTTCTCGTTTTTCAACTGTTCACATTCGCCGTCGTACCAGTCGTTTCTGTGATTCGGAGTCGCGAAGCCTAGTGCTGTAGCCGAGGTACTGCCTATGGCGGATCGGATGTCCCTCCAGCCATCTTCAAGTGTAGCTGCGCCAAGCTGCTCTTCCGTTGGTAGGGCCACTGCTAACTGCTGCGCGTAGTCTTGAGCCACTTCTACGTTACGAAGTTGCTCGATGTTGAGCCGCGGCGTTCGACTTCGACGCGTGGTGATAACTGTCGAAAGTTTTGAGCGCATGCATACAGCGACTAAGTAGTGATCCGAATCTATATTCGCACTGCGGTATGTGCGGACGTTGGTTATATCCGAGAAGAATTTACCGTCGATTAGAACGTGGTCGATTTGGTTTTCTGTTTGGTGGTCGGGTGATCTCCAGGTGGCTTTGTGGATATCTTTGCGGGGAAAGAAGGTGCTTCGGACTACCATACCACGGGAGGCTGCAAAGTTTACGCATCGCTGGCCGTTATCATTCGATACGGCGTGCAGGCTGTTTCGCCCGATTACCGGTCTGTACATTTCCTCCCTTCCTACCTGCGCGTTCATGTCGCCGACAACGATTTTCACGTCACGCGGCGAGCAACCATCGTATGTTTGCTCTAACTGCGCGTAGAACGCTTCTTTCTCGTCATCGGGTCTCCCTTCGTGTGGGCAGTGGACGTTGATGATGCTGTAGTTGAAGAAACGGCCCTTAACTCTCAACATGCACATCCTTGCGTTGATCGGCTGCCACCCGATCACACGTTGTCGCATCTTGCCCAACACTATAAATCCTGTTCCCAGTTCATTGGTGGTGCCACAGCTTTGGTAGAAGGTAGCCGCTCGATGCCCGCTTTTCCACACTTTCTGTCCAGTCCAACAAAGTTCCTGCAACGCCACGATGTCGAAGTTGCGGGGATGTAGTTCGTCGTAGATTATCCTGTCACATCCTGCGAAACCTAGTGACTTGCAATTCCATGTTCCAAGTTTCCAATCGTAGTCCTTATTTCGTCGCGTGGGTCTTTGCCGATTGTATCGAGTCGTATTTTCTCCTATGTTATTCGCAATGGGGATTTTTACGGGTGGCTTATTGGGCCTACGCCAACACTCCTGTCTCGCCGGAGGGCCATCGTGCCAGTTCTGATTAACGTCCCAACCAACACTGGGACGACCACGCTGATGGGGCTACCACCTTGGATCTAGCTGGGCGTGGTGCAGCGTTTCTTACTCAGCCGCTGGATGCCAGAACAGACGCTGTTTGAGCCGCACCTCCTTGGTGAACAGACACTCGGATCGTACCTCCTCAATCTAGCTGAAGTCAGAAGGACAACAGTGCCCAGGCTGCGCTACCAGCTAAGCACACAACTCTTAGCTGGCGGTCTTTGTCATCGTTTGACCCGTGGAAGCATGAGGTAGGAACTTGTGAGGACCAGAGCTATATTGGACGCTCTCCTTATCGACTCACCGTTTTGCAGCCCGTGTAGACCGTGCCTTGTCTTGCCTTTAAAGGAATTGAAATTAAGCATTTTAATGAAATTTGAGCAATCCGGAATTATCCGACTCATCACAATATATCATCCAGCCCAATAACTGCCTGGAGTGCATATCGTCATCCGTCTTAGTTATCTTGCAGATTGGTGTGCTCTCTCCATATCATATCTATACCTGGATGCCATCGACCAGGTTCTGAAACATGCGCTGAAACGAACGATGTATCATTTCGATCAACGTCAGCTTCGACAGTTGCCTTACATGAAACCGCACTCCCACCAACAATATGCATCGAACAAATAATTATTTCCTACGATGACGACGACGACGACCATTTCTCATCGCGGATTTCGCTGAAGCTTCGGCACTATTTTCCAATTCTGAGTATGGTATCATCATCATCAACTATAGCAGCAGCAGCAGCTACGGTGGTATCATCACAGTAATAGTGCTACTGTGTGTTTATACGCTGACAATGACAACGATAATGATAATTTGCTGTTTGTAGATTCGCCGCATCCGATTCGCCTCCGCATGCATTGGCGTAGTTGGGGATTTTCCAGGAGGGGCCCTGGGGCTGTTAGCATTACAGTTTTGTTACATTCTACTTCGTTTCAATATTTCAAGTACATAGTAGTTGCTGATCATTTCTGAAGAAGAAAGATTTGCTGGTCTAAAAGCCACCACTTCTGATTGTTATGCAGAAATTTCTGGGTTCAATCCCTGGTCCGTCTCTTCACGCCTACACAGCCCCTGAGCTACGCCAATGTCTACACATATAACACAAAAGCTCGTTGTCGGCAACCGATGATGGTAGCTTGTAATTATAATTAATCCATTGATGTGCTGTGTACGGGAAAACGGAAAATAGATATGTGTTACCACTAATTGGATTCCCCATTTTCGCATATTCACCACACCCCATTGTTTGAAATTATTTTGCATTGTTTCCTGCATCAAGAGCAACTACTAACCGAACACCATGTCTTCTCCTCCTTTTCCCTATTTTTTCCAGATATCAAAACAGATGAACCAAGTGTGTAGTTCGATACTGAACTCCACCTTCCAGAAGCTCCAGACACAGATGCTGAATCGTTTTCAGATCGTGAAAGCAAAAATGCCACGCAGGTAAGCGAACAATCTTATCAACCGCATAAATCTAAACCAAACAACGACAACAACACCGCATCGGACAACCTCATACACGGGTGGCTATCCGATAATGTGAGAAATTTCAATTGTTCGATGTCTCATCAGGTTACTTCCCCGCAGTCGTCGGCGGCAGGGAGCCGTTAATGCATTTTCACTGTAGGTACATTGGATTCGAAGATCCGCACCTGGGGATGTATTGATTATGGGCGATGTTCGTTCTAATGTGAGAGTAGGGGACACCAGTTCTATTTCAGTTTAAACATGTGGTCTATGTACGTGAAAACCCTAGAACTCTTTTAGGCGTTGACAATTATTGAGGAATTTCGGTGGTAATCCTCTAAGAAAATCTTGCAGCAATTCGTTGAGGAATTCTTTCGCTAATATCTTGAGAAGTTCCTTTGGAAAATCTTCAAGGAATTCCCCAATTATTGAGGAATTTCGGTGGTAATCCTCTAAGAAAATCTTGCAGCAATTCGTTGAGGAATTCTTTCGCTAATATCTTGAGAAGTTCCTTTGGAAAATCTTCAAGGAATTCCCCCTGTAATTCCTTGAGAAATTCCTCAGTCGATTTCTTGAGGAATTCCTCCAGAAATACTTGAAAACCCCATCTGGTAATTCCTTGAGGAATTCCTACGGCAATCCTGTGAGGAATTCCTCGGACATTTATTGACAAGTTGCTCTTGCAATCCTTTGAGAAGTTCCTCTGGATTTCAACAATTTGAGAAATTTCTCTGACAATTTCTTGAGGAATTCTTTCCAAAATGCATGAGGAGCTCGTCCGGTATTTTCTAGAGGAACTTCTACAACAATTCCTTGAGGAATTCCTGCGCCATTTTCTTGTGAACCTCCTGCGGCAATTCCTTGAGAAATTCCTCCGGCAACTCTTTGAAGAATTCCCCTAACAATTCCTTGAGGAATTCCTGAAGAATTTCTCTGGCAATGAACATTTTTTTGAAGTTCCTCTGGCACAAAATTCCGACCTTGATGCAACCCATTTGGCCAAACCAAGAATGCTACCGACATCGAACCAAGTACGTCGGTAGCATTCTCGGCACCCGTTACATACTGGATCTCGCGTTCGAGATTCGAGAAGCAAGTTAAGTAAAGAAGGAATTTGAGTAATCGTACCAGAGAAATAAGAGGAAGGCTCCTAGATTTACCAGATATTTCCGGCAAGCCGACGATTCAGATAAGATGCTGCAAATTACATGTAGACGTGGATAAATCTGGAAACTAAACTCAATCTAGAAACTTCACTACAAGTTTTTCCATAAGTTTCATCAGGGTTTCTTTCTGAAACTGCTCTAAAAATACCTCTATGAATGGATCTCTAAGGATATATCGCTGATGTTGTCACGGATTGTCTCATGGAGTTTCTCCCGGAATTACTCTTGAATATTTTCCGCGATTCCTTCCGGTGTTTCACTTGAGACTTTCTAATGAGATCTTTCCGCGATTTTCCCCAGAATTATCACAAGGATTATTCCTAAATAGCATTCGTCCATTGATTTCTCAGGGAGTTTTTCACGAATGATCTGCAAGAGTTCCTCTCGGGCTTTTCTTCGAAGTGCCTCCTGTAATTTCGTCAAGAAATTTCCATGAGCTTTCTTTCAGAGTTGTTTCTTGGATTGCTACAGGAATTTCAGCTGGGATATTTCCTAAAAGTTCTTGTGGGATTTCTTTCAAGGTGTTCCAGAGATTTCTGAGTTACTTCTGGGACTTCTTTCAGAAAATTCTATATGCTGTTAGTCCTAGGATATCTTTCAGAGTTTTTCTGAATATTCCCTGGACGTTCTCCTAGGATTTGTTCCTGAATGCCTCTTCGAGTTTCTGCAGTAGTTATAGCTGGTGTTTCTCATGAAATTCATCCCGTGATTCCTTTTTAAGCCTTTTCCAGATTGTCTGATAGTTGTTTATCGGATTTCTTGCAGTGATCCATCTGAGACTTTGTTTACAGATTTTCCCCAGATTATTCGCAGGAAAAACCTTTCTTCAATGGGGAAGGATCCCCACTGTTGGAGGAAATTATGCAACTGCATCCAATAAGTTGAACTTTTGTGGCAAAAATGGTTGCTCCCGGAGTTTTTGCAGGGATTTTTTGCAGATTTTTTTTTTCGGAATGTTTCCTGGGATAACTTTTAAAATTCCTTATTAGAAATTCCCGGATAAATATCCGAACGGATCGAGGTGCAAGACGGTCCGTAAATATTGAAGAAATCTCGTTCCTTTCGAGAAATCCTGGATGAAAAAACTGGGAGAGTTGGAGGAGGAAGTCAGAATAAAACTCTGTCAAACCTGAGAACAAAAAACCTTGGATAAGTTCAAGGAAAAACTCGCTGGTAGATTTCTGTGGGAAACAAAAGAAGTTTAAAAAAGGAATTAGGGTAGAAATCTAGGGAGGAGTTCAAGGAAGAATTATGGATAGAACAGACATCCAAGTTCAGTTCAAAAACTGTGTAAGGAATTTAAAGTCCGTATGGTCTGTGTGGGTTGGGTTACTTATTGGACTCTTAAACGCACTTTGAAACGCATTGCTTCCTCGAAGTCTGAGATGTGAAACTGCCAATGACATCCGCACGTCTGGGTAGCGGACATCCGGATGTCCCTGATTAGCTCACCTCGTGGCGTTTCTCAGGGTCGGCTTCAACCTGCTCAAGGGGTCCTCAAAGGATAACAACAACGGTCGGACGCACATGCATAGGAAACCTTGCCAACAATAATATAAGTTTTAAAAAGTTCATTTTACTAGTTTATTTTTATTACAAATTCATGATGGGGTTGAATGCTGGTGGTTTAGGATTATTTTTTTTGTCTAGTTCATTTATTTATGGCTCAATCGCGTGTAACGCTTTACGGAGCCGCAATTCATTATTTGTATTCAGTTACATACAATTTTTCTGATTTTCTTAGGTACTCAAGGTTAGTACTGGGAGGAGGCCAGGGTACTCGTGGCTGCTCGAGGTTAGCGGGTCACAAAATTTCAAGGAAAGGCATGGTGAGGATAAGGTTTCAGGGTTCTCTGTAGCACATCCGGGAGGTATGGTGGTTTAGGATTAGTAAAGGAAACGTTGCGGCCGATAGATGATGGTGGGGCCCATTACGGATCAACGAAGCGTACATTAATGCTTGGTGTCCATTTGATGGCATGGAATGGGATCGGAATCGGCACTTTCCGGTCACATATGAGTGGCTCGTTCCTCCGGGTTTGCGGTCTGACTCCGGTCCAGGTCACAGAAAGGGTGGCGGAAGATGGTGTGAGGAGCCGGGGTCTGCTTGCTCCACCATTGGCCCGTTGGGTAATTCACTTATGGTGTCAGCGACGCCACGGTCACGGGTCGGGTAGCCGAGTGGATTGTCCGGGAGGGCCAGCATTCACTCTTGCCTTGGACTGGTTTCGATTAGCGAATCCGGTCGGTACAATATGCTCGTCGCTCCGGGTCTCCGCGACGCCTGCTTTCGAGGTCACGGATCGGGTAATCAGGTGGGCTGACCAGCTGGATGGAAGGGTTCGGCCCGTTGATCCGATGTACTGACCTAGTGGCTTGAAGTGTCCCCGGATGGAAGATGATGGCCGGAATTGGGTCCACGTAGTTTCTTCCCCTTTTTGCGGTCGGCAAAGTTCCCAGATGGACGACGATTTGTCGCAATTCCGTGGATCCGGCCCAACCACTAACTCGTCGAAGAATCTAGTAAAAAAGGCACAATGCATTCCTCTGGCGGCGAAGAAAACTCTTTGGCTTGGAAAATGCTTGACTTGGAAAAAGAGGTAGCTGTGTCGTCTTGGGCGCTTCATCTACACTCTATCAGTGCTCGTCATCGACTATCCACTCATCCTCATCCTCCTTTTCGTTCACCCCTCTTTCTCCTCTCTCCCTTCTTTCCACTTAGCTTCGCCGAGGATATGGTGTTGCCACTGTCAACCAGGCTCAGAAGCGTTAGTAGTTGTGTACATGGTGAACCCAGAAAAGGCAGGTTAGCATTAACGCTTTTCTGCCTCTTTTGGTTTGGTATACTTCGTGCAAGTATCAGGTATCAGAAGGCCGGCTCCAGAGGCACGTTATCCTCCATTTGGAACATTTGTGCCATCGTCATACATATAAGCCTATTTCATCATTTACCTGAGGGAGAATGGGACAAGGGTTGGAATGGGATTAAGAAAGGGAAATGTGATGAAATAGGAAGGGGTGCCCTAGAAAAGGGAATAAACGCATAAGCGCAACGAGAGCTCATAGCCCATACCATAGCGGGTTTAATCAGTGCCCTGAAAAGGACACTGTAAAACGCATAAGCGTAAAGAGGGCCTATAGCTCATTGGAGGTAGCTTGTGATGTCATGCGACTTTCAATATGACATTGAAAGGCACGTCATCGAAAGCATCCTCAACATTCAAGAAAACACCCAAGCAAAAACTACGTTTGAGCGAGTGCTTTCTAGAAAACGTATACAACTTTGTATAAAAGAGTCACTGTGGACATCCCAAATGTGAGTTCACATGAATAGGCATATTAGCTAGACGAACATCAAAATGTGATGATTAAAAAATGCTTAAATCTTTGAAATTTGATTTAAAACGAAATATTATGCATGAGTCGTTAATATAGATGTTAATTGCCCTTTTTACCTTTTGATTGTTTTAAAAAAATATTTCCATGCAGTCAAAAAAGCCCAAAATCGCATATTTTGCCCTATAAATTGAAGTATAGCTCAAAATTGTGCCGTGTTGGAGCAAATCTGAACCCGGAATCGGAATCAGCAGCCCAAAGTCTGCCAGAGACACATAAGTTTGCTCTTGAGACAAAAATGTGTAATCGACAATGCGTTTCAAGCATTTCAGAAAGAAGGAGGTAATCAAATAAATCTACAACTCATTCCTTCTTCATACAACGCACGCACCCTTTCGGGATAAAACAATAGAGTAATTTCACGCCATGAACATACCCAATAGAAAACTACAAGAGTTCAAAACATGTTTGAAATAGTCAAATCCCTCTGGAGAAAAATAGGACAAAACCCAATTTGCTCCTGGAGATTTGAAGTAAGCAGAGCTTTATAGTGCCCTCTTAATCGATTCTATAGCTACAATCCTCGGGGCAGAAGCTAGAGATTCGTAGCTATACAAAAGACTGGTTTATCCGAAGATATTTTAAACTTTAACAGATCAGAGTTCCATTCAGGAATATGTACCTCTTGCGGTCCGCACAGACCGCAGAGGACAAGCTTCTTTGAAAGCAATAGCTATGGTATACCACAATGGAGGGCGTTGTAGTAACAAATCCACAATGAAGCTCTGTTGGAAGCGAGTTATCCATAAAATGTGATCGCAACCAATTAGTACAGGCTCCCCAGTTTACGAATGAATGCTCAAGAGTGCAAGGGGTGCAAGATCAAATGGAGACTCTTCATCTGATACATGCCAATCAGTCAACTCATGACAAATTCTGCTCATGCAGAGTTGGTTTTTTTTTGGGTTAAGTGCAAACTGTACTCCCTAAGTATTACATCAAGCATCTCAAATTAATGTTTTAGCTACTTCAGATGATATAATCATCGTAGCAATACTGCCAAATATAAGAGAAAAGATGCTGAAAACAAGAGCTTGCTTGAACTCTTGAAGGCATCCATAAAGAAAGGTTGAAACATACTGTTGACCGTTATGTGTCCGACAAACTTTTTGCTTTTTTCTACACCGTGCTTTTTAAATGGGCACTGGGTACACGGGTACCCTGTCGGCCACATAAGGGTTAACGTTATTCTAAAATGCAGCATACTCGAGGCACGACACTTCATTTATAATGAAAGAAGCAAAATTGGGTTGTCTAGTTAACCTATACAAAAGATACCCTATACTATTTGAGAAAGAGCCACTTGCAGCAAATGTCCACTCCAAGCTCATGAACCTCCTTTCGGCGTTCTTCCTGGAATCTTCCAATTAATCAATGATGCCCTTTCTCTTCGGTAACGTCACAACGAACTGGTCGATCGCGAACGGTTGTTTCTTCTTTTCAAGTGGATTCTTCTACAAAGTGCGTGCTGACTCTATCCATCCAAACACAGTATTTTGGAAGGTTACTGGTGCATCTTCTTCAGTCGGAATTTTCCGTCCTGCAGCAGATCAATGTAGTACTCGGCACCGCATCGATAATTTTGTGGATATCCGATGTTTGGCAGAACTCCTAAGGATCTGCTAACACGATGCGATCCAATAGATCCCAAAAACGTGTGCGGAACGGAGGATGATAGGCTGTTGTTCATGATGGCATCGTATCGCTTCAGTATCTTCATCTTCTGAATCCTTCATACAGAAACGCTGGATGAAATGATTCCGAACAGAAGCAGCATCGCCAGATGCTGGTAAACGATGGCTCGTGCTTATCTTCGTCTTCTTGTTCTCGATGACGAAGGTTTTGCTCAGACCGACGACGGATTGATGAACTTCGAAATGGTTTCTCAAGAAGGTAATTAAATATCGGTCTACAGGTACTTCCTTGGTTTATGCTCTGCTTTCCAGAACTGCTTTGGCTTGCAGTATCAGTTCTCTATGTTCCCCGACAAAACTGTGCTTGCAGCTTCTATTTCTTGTTAGCTGCATGGTTCAGCCTTGCTTGACGATTCTTTTCCGACACCTTTGCATCATCTTTGTCAATCTTTGTCACGTTCTTCTTCAATTTTTTTCACAAAAGAACCCGCGTTATTGATACTGCTCCGTATCTACTTCTCTCGCAGCAGAGAACTGCAGAATCATTAAAAATGATGCTAAGGAAATCCCTCAATTATGTGAGGGGGTTAGAAGCAAAGGGGTGTAAGTGACAAAAACTCACTTTCTAGTAAATGACGTTTAAAGTTTTCCGTCAATTTTTTACCCTATACAAAATGTAAGGAGCTTCAAAATCGACCCAATTTTTCGATTTATTGTAATTTTTCTAATCTTCGTAAAAATAATCTTAAAAAGTTCGTAAAAGATTGAAATCTGAAGATTTTTTTGATATGCTCAGCTTAAAATCGTCAAAATGGTCACTTACTCTCCTTTGATTCTGGGCCCCTCATTTATTATCGAAGATTTCGAAGAACATTATTAAGCTGAACGCCGATCACACACTGTCCCAGTTAGGATATATCAAGAACCAATTTTAGATGGAGAAAGTAACCTTAGTGAAACTTCAAAGGCACACCTAATTCAATTCTATCTACAATTTGATGAAACCCTAAAAGAAAGCTTTCTCAGGCAACTTACCCTTAGCAGAGTCCGAAAACGTCAAAGATTGATAAATATTAACTACCAAATCAATTCGGCAATAGCTCCAATCCAACCCGGACGTCAAACGCCGTCCACCCATCCATCCATCCATTCATCCTTTGTAGCGCTGCTGCCGTCAATCCATCGAAAATCCTGCGTCGGAGCCGCATACGAAAAACCGGATACCGATAAATACAGGGATTTCCGGCTGTTCTGTTTCGTTTCGATTTTTCCTCCTCACTTTGACACGGGGCTGCCCGTGCCGTGGCCCGGACTGAGCTTGAACTGCGTTGTTAGATCGACGACGACCGTTGTCCATGGTCCGCTTTTGCACAGGCAAGGCCAGGTCCAGGCAGCTCGACTCGAGGTGGAAAATTTCCTTCCCAGTAAAAATACAATCAATTTAGGAAATGAATTCAAAGTCTTGTGCTTGTGTTCTGCTCTTCTCGCACCAGTGGTCTTCAGAATGTTTCCTCGGTTACACTGACTGGCCTAAGGAAACAATCCTCCACTGCTGAAGGAGCACAGCAATCGTCGTCGGGCGAGGAAGAAATTTCACTTTACCGATACTAGGAGATGATATCTGCTTGACTGGTTACAATGAGCTAAATGGGAATGTTACCTTCTTGTGTTTCTTTAGTATTTGTTAACGTTATTATTGCATTAGTAGTTGTAAATATTTATTAAGGTTTTTGAAAACCATGTACGTTTCATCGCAAATTTGTTGAGAAATGTTTGCTTGAAATGTTAAGAGTCCTCAAACGTGAATTAATTATTGCTGCTAAATATTATTCTGGGTTTCTTTTCGCTGCTCAATAACGATGTTACAAAGTATCACCAAGAAGGTCTGAAACTATTTTCATTTCGCCAAGTATACACGAATGACCCACCAACGCAACGGGGAATGTACAGGTCATCGGTAGTGGGGCTGCTGGGAAAGCTGTTCCCAAAAAGGAAATTGGAAATGCGAGGCGGCAGTTGAGAAACCTCGCATATCAACAATCATCCTCCTGTCCAGCCTGTCGCAGAGTTCATGTAAATGCGAATGGGGCTGTAACTTTCCCCAGATAGTGGAAATGTCCGTTCCAGCAGCATTTGACGAGAGGAAAACGGCCAACAGCGAGCGAGACGATCGATAGCCACTAGCCAGCCAACAATGTTTCAGACGGGTGTTCGGGTGTTTGTGCTTTACTCCAACTTGAACTGAACCTCTCTCACTCTGGGTGTCCCTATCATACAGGTCCATCTCGGACGGTGGTTGTTCCGGAAAGCAAAACAAACAGATAGACAGCGCCGCGGTGTATGAGAACTGAGGGGCTAAAAGGAACGTGATGATCCTCTTTGTTGATTTATTCAAAGTTGAAATTGTTTCGAAAACTCTTTCCGAACACGATTGTTGGATTGGTCGGTTGTTATTTTTCCATGGGAAATCCAACATCATTGTGCTATCCAGTTTGAAAATAAAAACAGCAAGCAGAAAAATCGGACAGAGTGTAAATCGGATTTTCATGTTGTTTCTGTGAATTGGTTTACCAACATTCGAAAGAGTGGTTTATTGAGTCGCTTGTACCTATGTACGTAAGAAAAATCGATGGATTGGATTTGATAGTTACGATTTGAAGTAGAACAGTGAAACAAACTTCTTGGTAAGGGCGAAATACCTGGAATTTCTTTATGAATTTCTCCAGGTATGTATCTCTTCTTCTCGGAATTTCTGCAGGCATTCTTCCAAATATTCCTTCGTCAATTCTTTCGAGGGTGTCTTAAAGTCCGATAGTAACTATTTCGGGGATTTTTTCGAGAAATACTTTTAGAATTCTTCCTACGATTAGTTTAGAAATTTTTACAATGATTTATGCAAGGACCGTAAACCGGGGTCAAATTGATCAAGCGGGGTGGAATTGATCATTTGGTTACTACATTGTAATTGCATACCAGGAACTTCTAAGCGTCGCAATGATCTCAAACTTGTTACCTCATCTAGTTCATAGATGTCTTGAGATGAGTTAAGACTTTTATTTGTTTAGAAAAATATTAGTTTTGCTTTATTTTTTTTTGGAATTTGCGATGTATTTCTCACTTAGGTGAAATCATTGCTTCTAAACAATCAATTGCCACTAGGACTTCCTGTAAATTATTTGTTTTAACATTTTTGTGGAGCCTTGGTTGGGAAGTTATGAAGCTATTCTGAATTTGAATAAGTTAAAAAAAGTTCTTTTTTTTACGAAAAAGTCATTTATTGTAACAAAAAACACTTATTTCAAAGGAAATTGCCTACCTTTAGGCGTTAAGGGGGAAATTTCAAAATTTAATTTTGCATTTTAAGTGTCAAATTCAGTAGTTGTAAGAGTTTTGATGCGTTATTAATTTTTTTTATTTTTGAATTAATTTAACTAGAAGTTTAAACTTGTTGAATAAAATTCTGTCACATGGTTTCATAGAGCTCCACTGGGTACTGATTTTACAGAAATTCTTTTGGCAATATTTGAATTGTCACTCATGTTATCCGCAAAAGTTGTTTTAAAGTGATCAATTTGACCCCGGATTACAGGCTTTTTAATTAATATAAAAAAAAACTTCTCCAGGGATGCATCGAAGAATTTCCGCAGGTCTTCGGTGACTTCTCAAAGGAATTTCTTCCGGTTTTTTTTTTCAGGTGTTGGTGTTGGTGTTGGACTTCCTCCCAGAATTCCTTCAGGAATTTGTCTAGGAATTCCTTTATGAAGTCGTCCTAGAACTCTTTCGGGATTTTTTCCTGGGATTCCTGCAACAGCGCCCCCCGAAGCATTATTTCCTTCTGGAACTTCTCGATAGATTCATCCAGGAATTTCTTCCTGATTTTTTTTTTCAGGAACTCTACCAGATATTCATTCAGATATTTTTACTAGAATTCTTTCAGGAGTTATTTTCTGAATTATTTCGGGATTGTTGTTGGACTTCCACCCGGGATTCCTTTGGGAATTCTTTCAGGTACTCCTTTGTGAATTCCTTCAAGAATTTCTCCTGGAATTCTTTCAGTCATTTCTCCTGTGATTTCTTCAATAACACTAGTTTACAGCATTGTTGAACTCGGTAAGCTGATGATCATTTTTGATGTAGAATCATGCCCTGAGTTCGAAAACGTGATGAAAAAAAAAATACAGTAGAGCGGAAATTTTTTCGAGTTTCCATACAAGGTTGATGATTTGAAATCGACTTCTGTTCTCACTTCACGCATCTCACTCTCGGTAAAAAAGGCTCCGATTGAGCTGATTTTTTTACTGTAACTCGCCTACATATGATATGTCAAATAAACGTTGAGAAAGAATTTTTAGGTTGTTTTTACTTATTGAAAAAAAAAAATACATTTCTTCAAATATTTTTGGGAATTTTGCTTAAATTTAAGGAGTTCATCCCAAAAACTCGCCAATATCTTGAATATCATCAATCTGACGCAAAACCTGCATTCAGATGATCGAATGGCATTGTATTCAGCTTTTAATTTATAGAAAAAGATTTGAATTTTTTAAACAAAACGCAAGATATTTAAATTTTAGTAAATTCCATATTTAAAAAAAAATTGAAAAACTCGATATTGAGCTAAAACTCAAAAACTGCTCTAGTTAAAATTTTTTGAAGGGCTTTCTGATACATTTAAAAGTTTATCTAGCAATGCCACCAGAAAATATTATTACTTCAAGAATTCATCCTAAGATTTGTCTAGGCATTTTCCAGGATGCATTCAGATGTTTCGTCCGAAATTTATGCAAGGGTTCCTTTAGGAATTTCTCCTGATATTCTTTCAAGAATTTCTCCTGGAATTGTTTAAAGAATTTCTCCAGGAATTCCAACTGAGTTTCCAACAGGCATTTCTCCAGAGATCTTTCCAGGTATTCCTCCAAGAATTTCTTCAGGTATTCTTTCATGCATTATGCATTCCTTCAGGAATTCCTCTAAGGATTCTTTCAAGGGTTTCTTTCCAGAATTTCTTCAAAATATCCTTCTGGAACTTTTCGTTGGATTCATCCAGGAATTTATTTCAATTTTTTTGGAATTCTACCAGAGATCCCTTCAGTTATTTTTTCTGGGATTCTTTCAAGAATTCCTTTCATAATTGTTATGGGACTTCCTCCTAGGATTCCTTTAAAAATTCCTTCAGGTATTCATTTATGAATTCCTCCTGGGATCCCTTTAGGAATTTCTCCTTAAGTTCTTTGAAGAATTCCTCCTGGAATTTCTTCAATAACTTCACCTACGATTTCTTCAGTAATTTCTCCTAGGATTCCTGCAAAAGTGCCTCCAGAAATCATCTCGATAGATTCGTGCAGGAATTTCTTTCAGAATTTCTTTTTCAGGAACTCAATCTAAGATTCCTTCAGGTATTTTTACTAGGATTTTTTCGGGAATTCTTCTTGGAACTACTTTAGGAATTCCTCCCAGGATTGTTGTTGGACTTCCTTCCGGGATACCGTGAGGAATACCTTCAGGTATTCCTCAATAAATTCGTCCTAGTATTTTTTCAGGAATTCCTTCTAGAATTCTTCCAGTAATTCCTCCTGGGATTCCTTTAGGGATTTATCCTGGGGTTTCTTCAATAATTCCATCTGGGATTTCTTCAGCAATTTCAACTGGGATTCCTGCAAAAGCGAGTAACTAATTCCTTCTGGATCTTCCCGATAGATTTGTGCAGGAATTTCTTTCCGAATGTCTTTTTCAGGAACTTCAGAGATTCCTTCAGGTATTTTTATTGGGATTCTTTTAGGAATTCTTTTTGGAATTACATCAGGAATTACTTCCAGGATTGTTATTGCCGAGATTTCTTCAGAAATTCTTTAAGGGATTCATGCTTGGATTTGATCCGTAACCCGGGAAGTCCTCAAGGGATTCCTTCAGGAAATTCTACCGGGTTCCTTCAAACATTTTTCAGGGTCTTCTCCAGGGATGCATCTGATAATTTCTCTAGCAATGCCACCAGGAAATGTTTTGAGGAAATACTTCAGGAATTTCTACTGAGATTTGTTTTGGAATTTCCATGGGATGCATTCAGAGATGTTTCGCCTGAAATTTATCCAGAGATTCTTTTAGAAATTTCTTCTGATATTCTTTCAGGAATTCTTCTTGGAATTGTTTCAGGATTTCCTCCTGATATTTCTTCAGAAATTTCTCATGAGATTCGTCCAAAAATTTCTCCTGAGCCTCCCCAAGAAATTGTTATTGAAATTCTTCCAGGAATTCCACCAGGAACTCATCGCTTAATTTCTTCAGGAATTTCTCTTGAGATATTTTCAGGAATTTATCCTTGTAACTTTCCGGATATTCTTCTGGCATTTCTTTACGGATTCCTCTCGAGATTCCTTCAAGATTTTTTCCAGATTTTTCTTCATGGATGTATCCAAGAATTTCTCTAGGGATGCCTACAGGAACTCCTTGCCATCAATTCGGATTGTTCCAGAAAATTTTCCAAGGAATTTTCGAGAGATCTGAGATCTCTTCGAGGATTATCTCAGGTATTGCTCCATGTACTCCTTCAGAAATTCTGATTTCTCTACCATTTTTTTTTTCATATTTCCTTCTGGAACTTTTCGATTGATTTCTCCAGGAATATTCTTCAGAATTTTTTCGAAACTACCAGAGGTATTTCTACTGAGATTCCTGCATGAAGTCGTCTGAGGATTACTTTAGGAATTCCTCCTAAGATTCCTTCAATAATTCCAACTGGGATTTCTTCAGGAATTTCTCCTGGGATTCCTCTAAAAGTTTCACCTGAGATTCCTTCAGAAATTCCACTTGTCATCCGAAATGTATGTTTGTATTTTTTCCGAAATTTTTTTTCAGATTATTTTAAACATTCCTCCTGACATTCCTTTGGAAAATATTTTTGGGATTCTTTCATGAATTCATCGTGGAATTTCTTCTCTAATTCCTCCCGAGATTCCTTCAGAAATTCCTACCGGGATTCCTTCAGGAATTCTTCCAGGGTCTTCTTCAGGGATTCACCTGCCCAAATGCCATAAGACCCTATTCTTAAACTTCTTTAGAGATACCGTCCTGACCTCCTTCTGAGATTCCTCTTGGATTATCTTTAAGAATTTCTCAAAGTATTTCTCCTCCATAGATTATTTCAGGAATTGCTCATCTCAGAAGTTTTTCCAAGGAATCCTTCAAAAAATTCTTCAAACCTCAGAAATGGGAAAGAATGATTTTTTTACGAACCATTTTAGAGGTTTATTGAAAAATACCTGCACTGTAAGAACTTTGAATGGCAGTGTTAAAAAAAAACAAAAAAAAGGTAATGTCCAAGAGGATCATCGCGAGAAATAATAGGAAACAATATTTAGGAACTATCGTAAAACGCATTTCAATAATTTGTTCAGCTTCCCAATGTTTTACAGCCTACATTTTCCACCGGATTCCGCATTGAACGCAATCGATTGCAGGTATGACCTCTGCTTTTGTGAACATGATTCGCCTCTTTTATTGGATAATCAAATCACTCCCACTGAGCAGAAACGATTCATGTTATCGCACTGGTTCCAATATCCGATTATTGATTCCGCACAATGCCGGCCGGATCAGCACTTTCGAAATGAATTTCCTTTGTCCTATCACGCTGCCTGCACACACCTCAACTCAGCTACAACACGGTAGTGGGTCCACCCGAGAAAGGGAGCTGGAAAACACCCCCTTGCAGTAAGGAATCTGTCATCGACCGAACGAAAGCGGGCGTTGAGCGGGCGCGTGAAAATTCAATGGCTATATTATTTTTATTTTCTTGTTTTACGATACACTTTTGCGTTGTTGTTACCTTGTGTTCATTCTTCGCCCTCGAAGGGAAAGTTGACGCCCTCATCGGGTGCTTTACTGCTAGGTGCGGGTACGAAAAGGTTTCCGCAGTCAGCCGAAGTCGGTACCGGCGGCACCAAGTGTCATCCTAGCAACGACGTCGACGACGACGATCCTACAAATTCCGGTCCCAAGGAGAAACCAATCAATTTCAGTGCAACAACCAGCCAGCAGCAGCGGTGTGGAGCAGAGCATAAAACGCCACCCAAAAGCACCTCCACCGACGACCGAACGAAGTGTTGTTGCTTGCTCCCGGAGCGCTGTGACTGCTGGTGTGGCACTTAAAAAGCGAACGCCAAGTTATAGATGAAAGGATCTCCGGTGACATTGTGTCACTCCCCGTCGGTGCTCTCCGGCGCTGTAGTATGCGGGGCCGCACGGCGAAAACCTTTTCAGTTGGAGTTTCTTACCAATTACAGTGGTAGGTGGAATTGGTTCAGTAAGAAACGAAAATTTAGACAATTTAGGAAGGATACAATGGGAAAAAAAGATTCATAGCCTTTAAATATTGTAATTTCTTTATGATACATATTTTTAGCCCAACATACTTAAAAAACCGAAGAATTGCGGTAAAATATCACTGTAATCTCAACGTACGGTTAAAAGTTCGGTGCCTTTACAAATCAGAATCTCAGGAGTATGCTTCTGTCAAAACTACAAGAGTGTTCGGCACTTTTACAAATATACAAATAAAACCTTACTCATCGATATTTTATTGTTATACTGCAGTAAGCTGACTTCCAGCCTGAAAATTTGCTGAGTAGTCTAGGATGGTCAAATGCTTAAAACTTTTTTCTTCTGTTTTTGTTAACGTGTATTTTAACTGGAAGCAAATTCCATACTTAGCTATTTTTTCTTCGTTTTTTTTTAAATTTATGTTTAATACAAGCGTAAAGAAACATTTTTTGGAATTTTGATTACCAAAAATCGATTTTACGTACCATTCCCAGTGTTACAGCGCAAAATAGTTAACTGCATTTGACCATCCACAAATTATCTGTAGAATGCTGATTTCCAGCCTCAAAATTTGTGAAGTAGCCTACACAAATTTTGAGGCTGGAAATCAGCATTCTACAGATAATTTTTTTTCTGTATTAACCGTTATGTGGCCGGCAAACTTTTTGTTTTTTTCTACACCGTGTATTTTAAATGGGTGCTGGGTACCCGGGTACCCTGCCGGCCACATAAGGGTTAACGAGATTTTTAACCCAAGGCTAGTTCATCTCGGGACCCACGTTTTTACTTCCCTTCCGAAGGAAGAACCCACATTTTGTGAGTATGTCGGGAGTGGAATTCGATCTCAGGTCCTCGGCGTGATAGTCAAGTGTTCTAACCACCACAACAGGTCCGCTCCACATCTACCCGATTTGTATGCTTTAGAAATGCTCTACACACCATAGGTATATACATTCATAAGTATAAGGCACAAACATTCAAGAATGATTATAATTTCATGATGACATTTTCAAGAGATTTTGTGTTAGGTCCAGAATATAAATTTCAAAGAGAGCATGTAAAGCAATTGATTTAAACCAAAACTTGAAGATTTTTTTTTTTTTGATAAAAAAAAAAATTATCTGAATAATTTTATTAAAAAACATTTGGTAGTAATTACTAGATATCTCTATAATGTTTAGGAAAATACTTGTATTCTCGAGTCATTTTTCATCAAGAATGCCGAAGTGTTTCTTTGGAAAATTTTATATTAGTTTCTCAAATTCTAATAATTTCTAAGAGAAGCAATTGTAAAAATTCCAAAGAAATTCTAAGCAAATCTGTAGAATTTCTTTAAATACGTTTCACAACAGAAACGATAAACAAGATGAATTAATAAATAAATAATTAAAGCATGTGAATGCCTCATCGCTCATCATCGATCAACTGTGGTTACAACACAACTGTGCCACATAAGAGCGGGCGAAAAAGTAAAAACTTGTAATTGAGTAGCGAAAATTCCATTTCATTTACAAGAAATAAAATTATTTTCATACATTCATTCATTATGGAAACCAAATCTCAACTCTAATGGAACAATATAACGGATGGTTATTGTTCATTTCTATGTGTTTTGTGAGTTGAAGACTTGAGTGACAGCTTTCGATTTAACACTTTTGGCGTCATCAGACGCGCTTCGAGAATTTTCTGCCCCATGATTTGATTCAATTTGCCATATGTGTAACAAGTTCAGAACGCATGTTTTTTTGGGGAATATTCCATGTAGTTTAAAAGCTTGTATTGGATTGACCTGAAATGTTTCAAGTTTCCTGTTCGTTGAATTTTCTGAAAGAATTTTGTATTGAAATTGAGATTGTTCAATTGTTTACCAGATTCCGTAAAATGCGAAACTCATTTCGCCGCCATGACTATTCGAGACTCCACTGGAAGATGTGTGGTGTTATTTCCGAAGGAACCAGATGTCCTGAACAGGCTGGGAGACTCTCGTTCCATCGCTTCTTGACGTTTTCGGTTTTCTTGTATTTGTCTCTAGAATGTCTTCTTCAAGGGAATCTTTCACTGTTGGTGGTGCACGCCAGTTTTATATGGGAGTACATACGTTCATCTAGGCCACATGGCACCGATCGGTACTAGCACTAAAGTATAGTTATGTCCGGGCAGAAGCCGTATTATATGTCTCACAATTGCATCATTTGACCGGAGAGTGTCACGACGAAACTCCGCGTTGTATTTGATGCATCGTGTTCCACTGTTAATATAGCGCAATTATTTCACCACTGGACTATCGCACTAGTTTTCAAGAGTGCAAAGCGCAAATAAAAGTGCGCGATTGCATCAAATAAACTCGGTGTCTTCAGAGCACTTATTCAGCATAGATCTAAAAAATAGTGCGCCGAATACATCAACTTGATTTGATATAATAGCGCACTTTTATTTACGTTTTCGCACTTAAGACTAAGTGCGCAGTCCAGTGGTGAACTAAATGCGGTATACTAGTTTACAACATTTTTGAACTCGGTAAGCTGATGATCATTTTTAGTGTAGAATCATGCCCTGAGTTATAAAACGCGAAAGAAAAAAAAATACAGTAGAGCGGAAATTTTTTCGACTTTTTATACAAGGTCGATGATTTGAAATTGTTTTTTTTCTGTTTTTAAGCACATTCACACATCTCATTCTCCGTAATCAATGCTCCGATTTAGCTGATTTTTTTACAGTAATTTGCCCACATATGATACGTCAAATATACAATTAGAAAAAATGTTTAAGTTGTTTTTTTTTCTCATTGAAAAAGAAAATACATTTCCACATATTTTTTTTGAAATTTTGCTAAAATTTGAGGAGATCGTCCCTAAAACTCGCCAATATCTTGAATTTCATCAATCTGACGCAAAACCAACATTCAGATGATCGAATGGTATTATATTCAGCTTTTAATTTATGGAAAAAGATTTAAAATTGGTTATACAAAACGCAAGATATTTGAATTTTAGTTAATTCGACAAAAAGTTGTAAAACTTAATGTTGTTAAACTCAAAAAATGTTCTACTTAAAATTTTTTGAAGCACGGTTTCGAAATCAGCGCTAAATTGTGCTTCAAAAATTTTAATCGTTGACAAAAGTAAACTAGTGTAATAGTGTATATCGTTGAACGACGCACTCATGGTGGGCCCAGTTGTCCAGGGCGAGTTGTAAAGCATCATCCTACGATTGAGACTTCCTTGCTTCGTTATTGTCGCTGATTTGCAGAAAATGTACCGACAAGTGTTGATATCATTAGGCGATTGTTTATGTTGTTAATTAGTAAATAAATAAATAAATAAATAAAAATATTTCCGTCCGATCATCCTGTTTTCTGCTTCGATTGTCACCGCCTTTCAACCTTCAAACTATACCTATACCGTTACTTATGGTTAGCGGAAGCTCCGTACCAGGCGACACGTTGTCTCCAGCAACTAGACTCTGGCTGCGAATCGACTCTCCATTAGCAGCAAAGGTATTGTTGATACTTCTACATTGACGTGGAAACGTTAGAAACCCAAGGAGCAGAGGTAGCTGAATAACAGTTTCTTTAGCTGAAGTTTGCTTAAGAGGTTTTTGCTCAACTTTTATTAGGCTAAAATGTTTGTTGGAAAACGCGTTTAGAACTCGCTCTTGTACCAAACCACTTGTTCCAAAAAGTGGAAACCAGTGTACGGATCAAAGTCCATTCTATCGGATGTCAAATATAGTCGTCCATGTCCGATACATCGTCTCGTTGTAAAACATTTGTTTGCAACCGAGTTGCCGAAATTCAGCTAAATCACAGTTGCTGGAAGCTGGAGACACGTTCCAGGCATCGATTACCCAGCAGATGTCATATTCCGTGGAATGTCTGCAATAGAGCTTGTTGACCACATGTTGCGGTGGCAAGGACAACAATGGCTGCAGCAACCCGGGTTCTGGCCCGATCGAGTTAAAAACTCCGACGACCACTTCAGTTCAGAGCATTTCCAGGATAGACCCACGGTGCCGGTGTCGCTGCCTACAGTCGTCCAAGGTACAATACTCGCCCTGAAATCGTCTCTCTCCAGTTTTGTCAGATTGGTCGCCTATATACAGAGATTCTGCTACCATTCGAAGATACGTATAAGGTACGCCGGGGCTAGTTGAAATGGGTGGGCAAGATGAAACAGCTGGTTTAAGTGATGTTGTTCAATGATGATAAACAATTTTATTGCCATAACACATAGCTTTTTATTCAAACAAACTTTTAACGAAGGATAAATTTACATATTTTATTGAAATCTATTTCAAAACTTCACGTTTCATCTTGCCCCACCCGTTTCAACTTGCCACGGTGTATCTTAATATAGCTATCCGTAGATCCGAAGCTTCATTCACAGCAGAATTGAATGTTCCGTTAGGTAATTCCGTCAAACTAGCTCAACAGGTATCATTTGCGGAAGACTTGCAATTTTTCCGCGTCACTGGTCAAGTAAAGTCAACGTCGAAGCTGAGGTGAGGACCCTATCTCCAGTTCTCGTCAAAGGTATACTTCGCACGAGAGGGCGTCTTCACAATGCAGCTATCCCGTATAGTCAAGAGCAACATATGATCTTGTACAACAAGCATCCGCTCACGCTATTAATCTACTCCGAACATCGTCATCTACACGTTGGGCCAACTCTCCTGATGGCAATCGTCCGTGCAAATTTCGACCTCTCCGGTTGCATAACCCATGATTGCGTCACCTATTTACGCAATCGAGCAAGTTTCGCCGAACAAATAATGGTAGACTTGTCACCAGGGTATCGCCAAAGTTGCCGTTCCTGAACACTGGGGTGGATTCCCGCGGACCCGTCTATCTCCGACTTTTGACAAGGAAACCTGCACCGGTAAAATTTTTTGTAACTGTTTTCGTTCGTCTATCAACCAAGGCAGTTAACCTAGAGTAGGTAGGTAATTTATCAGCCGACTCGTTTGCCGCACGCTAAGGAGTTCCGCAGATCACTTACAGCGACAATTTGACAATCTTTGTTGGCACTAGCCGAACACTGAACGACTTCTTTCTTTGTTTCGGACAGCAGAATCGCCAGGATATCGAACGGCAGACATTCAGATCTTGTTCATCCCTCCAAGATCGGCCCACTTGGACTTCGGGGGAATTTAGGAAGCAGCAGTAAAATCTCTTAAGACTCATCTCCAACGAACTTTTGCACACCCCTTGGCGACAACCAAGCAATTCGAAATAGTGCCTGTACGCAAATCGAAGCACTGCTCAACTCCCTCTCAACGCAATTCTCGAAAAGACTTGGACGTCCTTACGCCAGGTCACTTTTTGGTACACAGACCACTGATTGCATACGAAAAAGTACCTTGCCCCCGACTTTCTCAACGGCAGATTACACAGGAGTTCGGCCGCTGAACATCAGGCTGACACAAATTTCGATTTTCTCTTATGTCACCCCCTCCCCTTCGGAAAATTTTGGTCGAAATTCGACATTTTTTAAGGGGGACACAAATAAATTATTTAAGAAATTTAAAAATTTTAAAGTGAAATTAGAGCCATCGAGAAAATTTCTTAACGAATCCGATGAGTTCGACGATGTTGCCTAATTGTTTGGGTAATTCGTCATCAAATACATTTATTATTTATCATCCCCCCCCCCCCCTCGACGAGTCAGAGAGCAAAGTGACAAAATAAGAAAATGAGATTTGTTCCGGCCTTATTTTCTCCGACCTAAATCAACCGAATTGGCAGGCACCCTGAACTAAGACCACCGTAACGACTGAGAGTAGTAGACCTGGTGAAACGACATCCTTGTTCCATGCCAAATCTCATCTCAACGCGTTGATCGCCAACTAACGAGAAGATGACGTAACCAAGTGCAGATCTGTGTAGAAATCAATGCTTAGCATTTGATCGGAGGAATTTGACACTCTCAGTCTTGAAAGTCAAACGAATTATTTTATTCGACCCGACGTTTCGGTCATGGGATGTGGCGTTTTTCAAGGGAAAAAATGGTCAATCGTTTTCGTCCTAAATTGTATGTTTTTGTGGTTGTCGGTTGGTCATGAGGTCATGGGTTTTTCTGTGGTAAGTTTTTCTTCCAACTTTCCACAGTATCACTCATACCATCAACGACTGATTGCATTGGAGCGATATCCTACCTATAGTTTGGGAACCATAAATTTCAATGAGAATTCACAAATTTTGACGTAATTCCAAAGTATCAATCAATGTCAAAAATAGTTTCAGGGGCGAAAAAAATGTTTTACTAGTTTTAAGGGGTGATAACTCCGACAAGGTTGGGAAACACTACAGTATTTCTTAGAATTTATCTATTAGTTTCTTTTTGCGCATGATTACTCTAAATTATGTATCAGTACTTTCATGATTGTACATTAGCGTGGGTCATCGGAATCGTTTTCTCAGATCAATGCTGTAAAATATAATTTATATGAGTTAAACCTATTAGAACCCCACTCTGTAACGGTCATCAGCCTAACTGAGGACCGCAAGCGGGGCTCTCATTCTCGCAGCTTCCTGCGTTTTGAGGCAGAAATAGATAGTAGAACACTCAGCCTATCTCCGGCAGCCCGGAGATAGGAGAATGTACCTCAGATAGGCAACGCTATAGATAACTCAGTCAGTCTCCTCACAGTGCGCGAATAAAGCAGTCGCAAGAACACGTTGTCATCGCAATAAATTGATTTTGTACCACATAGTGATCCTCGGTGTTATAGATTGTAGTGGAAGAAACCTCTCGTCGGTACGAGAATAATTACTAGTGCGATCACCGTGCTAAACACTCTGGGCCGCGGATATCCCTCCAGAGGCGCGAATCGGGAATAGATCGTTTGAGAAACGGTAGTTTCGGTCGCGATTGACCAGTGCGTTAGGTCGAAGACGGAACAAATGCTTTTTTGGTTCCGTTTCGGGTCCTGAGTATCTGTGCAAAATTTGAGCACGATCGGTTGCGTCTATACTTTGCGCATTGCAATTGAGATTTGTATGGGATTTTGTATGGGAAAACATCCTTTTTGCATTTTTGTCTTAAGTTGAAAAAGTTTGTCTGAAACTTTTTAACCGATAATGTAAAATGATAGCCTAGGATGTTCTGAAAAACTTTGTTGAAGACCGCAAAGCGGTCCGATGCTTGTGAAAATAGTTATAACCAACGAACGGCATGCATGTGTTTATGTTTTAACATGTAAAGGAATAACAATAGCAACAAAATCATGCTGTTTCGGCAAGCAATGCCTACGCTATAACTATTTTCATAAACATCAGATCACTTCGCGATATTCGACAAAGTTTTTCAGGACACCCTAGACTATGTTTTCACTTTATCGGTTTCATGGTTTTAGAAAAATTCGAGCTTGTCATGAGAGAAATGCAAAAAAGTGTGTTTTCCCATGTAAAATCCCTTACAAACTTCAAACGCGATGCACAAAATGTAGACATAACTGATCGTGCCCAAATTTTGCACACTTATTTGGGTCCTGAAATGGGATCAAAAAAGCTTTGATCTGATGGGATACCATTGAATTTTTCATTTTTCCATATAAACGATGCCCACTTTAATTTGGCTATTTTTTCACCCCAAAAAATGATTTTATGCAGCGAAATGTCTCCTTCCAATTCTTCATCGTGAATTTCAACTGATTCTCATTTGATGAAAATGGAAGCCTGATGCAAGCACAATGCTGATGGAAACTCAATAATAGCTTCATTTCCTTTCAATCAATGCGCCACTTG
The DNA here is from genome assembly GCF_035046485.1 of Aedes albopictus. NCBI lineage: Eukaryota > Metazoa > Arthropoda > Insecta > Diptera > Culicidae > Aedes > Aedes albopictus. The sequence goes on along the minus strand of NC_085138.1, from coordinate 308,827,810 downwards.
ATTGGAACTTGATTTTTCTACATTAGAAATAAAATTACCACCCAAAAGATTCCATCCAACGACCGATAAGAACACCCAGCGCCAGATTGCCTCACAACAAAAAAAAAAACGGAGTATGAGACGCAAACAATAAGCGCCGTAAATTCTGCATCCATGCACAACAACACAATGAACGGTGTGCAACAATCGGCTTCCAGAGTGGAAGACTTCTGCTAGAACTCGGAATAGGTACAACCAACACGGGGAGCTCAAAAGAAATAAAAAAGTGTCTTTCCTGAAGAGAAGGCTCCAGAAGCGACTGCGACTGCGATGACGACGACACGAACAAAAAAAAATGTATATTCCAACACCCGAGACAACAACGTGGGGCAACGAAAGAAAAAGAAAAAAAGATGATAAGAGAAGCACCTTTTTATAAATATATTTCACAGAATGTGGCACTTTATTGTTTGCTGAAGCTGAAGCGATGGGTAGAAAAATGCGATACATCTGAGACCGTTTTTTTGAATAGAGATGATGCTTTTTCTTCGCCGTGTTCGCTGTCGTCTAGGTGTGGCTCATAAGGATCTCGTCAACCGATGAGCGAAAAGAAAGAAAAAAATCACTGATTCTATGGAAAAAAGGTGATAGTGACGACGACGAGATGGGGACGTCATCTTCTGACAGAGCCCTGATAAACTATTCACGGCAGACTGAATAACTGAGACTGAGGAGGTGGAACAAAGATTTCGTCGTCATTGGCCAAAACATTCACTCGAGCACGTTCTCCGGGTGAGTCCATGCTCATAAAGCCACTAGAATTATTTACATCTAGTTTTTAGTCGCAGTCTTTGTATAGAAATGCCGAGAAAAATAATTGATTTATAGCCTTCGCACACCTGAGATTGTAGCCTCTCCGTTCAGGAATACTTCCATATTATTTTTCTCAATAGTATGTGCATCTTGATGTTTGGCAGTAGCTATACATGGGTTGTCAGTCATGGACCTTCTTCTTATTCTTGACATATTCTTCTAACTGGAATAAAGTCTGCTTCTAGTGTCCTAAGAGCACATCCGCAGTTATTAACTGAGCCTTATGCCCTCAAATGAATGATTTCAATAAAAAAAATTCGAGTCAATTTTAGCTTTTTTTATTACTTTGGGCGCCCCATTGAATTACATTATCTCCTTAACGTGGAACCTTCCACATTACCCTATTTCAGATAATGAGGAAATGGACACTTTAGCATAGGTGGTGAGTTAGGGCGAGGCTTGTTTTGCAAATATGATTTACCAAGTGGAAAACGTTCTTTTTGTCCAAAATAGCTAGCTGTGCAAAAACGACAGATTTTGTGTATATTTTGAAGGTGGCGTTAAGAGCATAAGTGCTTCATTCTTTTGTGGTCATGTAAATATGGAAAGCCGCATACGAAAGAAACGATGACTTTTCTTGGCCCTTTTTCCTGCGATCCCATGTGTTATGATGGAGCCTGAAACCCAAACCCGAGCAGGAACGAATAACTGCCACATTATTTTGGTATATTGCAGGAATTGTTAAAATACCTCAACGAGTTATTGATTTGGTGTTGAGGACTGCTTGAGGTATTATTCAATTATGGAAAAATCTCTATTTGTATGGAAAAATCCCCGATTATTATTTAGGTATTGTCATACCTGAGGCCATTATTCACTTGTTATGCCCAGAATATACACCAGTTATTATTTTAGGTATTTTACCTCTTATGCAGTGCTTCTTAATACCTCATTCAGGCTGTAAGTATTCGGTTTTCCATACCTGAGTTTGGTATTGTTCAGCTATTTTCTCTTGCTCGGGAAGCCGTCGAAACAAAAAAAAAAGCTGAAGAAAATCCCAACGTCGAACGGGGTATGGAAAAGGTGGATGAGAAAATCTCTTATCAGTTTGAAATTTATTATAATTTGATTGGAAGCAATAGGAACGCTCCGAGGCTGACTGAAGCTGTTGGGCGGCCTTAGGCACATTTTGTAAGAAGACATTGCAGAAGAAGCATAACAAAGTGAGGAAGACTTTCACACTTTTCCCACATTTTTCTTCCATCCGGGATCTATCTCGAGGCCATCATCGTTCGTTTGTGTCTTCAATTGATCCGTGGGTTGAAGATTTCTGAAGATTTCGAACGACACAGAAGCCGTGCTTTATGAAGAAAGGTGGGAATTACTTTCTGCTGATTAAATATGTTAAATTAAATTTATTCAATATTTTCATGGCATTTCAAAATCATGCTCATTTAGGAAATATTTATTTTGATTTCTTACTTCTTACAAACTTTCCATCCGATCCAAACTCCTACACACAGTTGTTTTCCGATACCGTGCCCTTTAAATTGATTCATTTTTCATCTGTTCCCAGTCCCGAGCCAAATAATTGGTTCGACGACGAATCAGACATTCTTGCTTCCGATAATCGAACTTTCCAAGCCTGCAGCAATGCGCAAAATGATACTCATTTATTTACGCTTCCAGGCGTCTTCGACAGATACACGTGAGCGATTCCAAGCAACAGCATCAAAATTAAGGAAAATTTTTAATTCATGATTTTCTATTGAACTGAAACTTTGCACAGTTTTTCAGTTCCATCTAAATCGCCATTTTTCGATATCAAATTTTTATTTAGAGCCACGACTAACTTTTCAAAAGGGTGTATGTGAAAATGGTTCAAAAATATTCAAAAATATGCACAGCAAAAACGGATTGTTCGATTGTTATGAATTTTTCAGCAAAGTTAGATAGCTAAATGGTGATTTCTAAGAAAATATACACTGTGAAAAAAAATCTATTTTATCATTGAAAAACATCATTTTTGTCACAAAAACTCAAATATCTCAAAACCCTATCTTTTTACCAACTTGAATTTTTTAGGGAAAACGGTCCATTGTATTAGCAATCTACCATAAAAATTTGGTGATGGTAAACTAATAGACAAAAAAGTTATAACATTTCAAAAATTTCACAATTTTTACATTTAGTAAAAAAAAAATTTCTGTGTAAATTATTTCGGCCGGGAATTGCGATTTGATGCTGATTTTATTGTTCAGCAAAGTTAGATAACTAAATGGCGATTCCTAAGAAAATATACACTGTGAAAAAAATCTTTTTTAACATAAAAAAATATCATTTTTGTCACAAAAACTCAAATATCTCAAAACCCTATCTTTTTACCAACGTAATTTTTTAGAGAAAACGGTCCATTGTATTGGCAATCTACCATGACAATAAACAAAAAAGTTATGACAATTCAAACATTTCACAATTTTCACATTTAGTAATAATTTTTTTTAGTGTAAATTATTTCGGCCGGAAATTGAAGTTTGATGCTGATTTTATTGTTAATGGCCTTGCGTGAGTAAAACAAGTTGTTTTTATTATATATTATATATACATATAATATAATATACTATGTACCGTAATGTTCCGATTTTATCACGCCCTCCGCGCATTAGTCGTTTATTCATTAATTTGCTGTTACATTTGAGGACAAGTGTTTTCCCTCTTCTTCAAGATTAATGTTGAAAGCGTGTTTTGCAACGTTAAAAATATTGAAATGGGTATAGATGTTGAAGAATATTACAGGGCATTTTTGAAAAGGGGCGTAATTAAATTGTTTAAACAGATGTCGCTGATGGCAATTTCTCAGTTGTTGTCGTTTTCGAACTTCCTGCGCCCTGCTTTACCGATGATATACAGATGGCTCGTTTGTCAAATTCTAGACGGCAGGACGTGCAAATGCGTAATTTTGTACACAATGTGGACATTTGGGCATAACCAGTCTCTTTCAGTTTATCTATGGTGCTTTCGGTGAGATTTCGTAACTCTTTTGAACATTTTTTTTCATCAAACGGTCTACAAGAGAGCGTTGAGTTGAAGACCTTTGAGAAAGCGACTGTTTATCTTGTTCGTTAGATTATAATAAACAAAATCACTTATTAATTTTAACTTACTTGTTTGGTGTTGGTGGCTGAAGAAAAAAAATACTATACAATTTTTAATATTCATAGCGGTAGTATTTTTTTGTTTTTTTCGTGAGCATTGTCAGGTATGTATACAGACAAACAAACGTAACACTGGCGAAATTTTCATTGACCACGCCTTCAACGATCATTTTGAATCTTGGTTGTGGCTTTCATAACAAGAAGAGCGCCCATCGTTTTTCTTTGCGTTTGACGTTTCACACTAGCGCCTTCTGATGACGATATTGCACAACGCAGTGTTTCGTGAAACATTTCCACCAGGTGGTGATAGTGTGAACTGGGCGATGAATTTTCACTAAAATTGTTCTAGGCGTTTCGTCTGTTTGTCTGTGGTATGTACCTCTTATGCATTTGTTGTTGTTGAAGTTACTCGCATTCTTCCGATCATAAAGTCTGTTCTCTATAAGAGGGATTTTTTTTGCAGATCAACTAGACGTATACGCGTATATATAAAACTTTTATTATACAGCTTTTGTCTTAAAAATAAATTCAATTCCATTTTTCTTATAATCAACAGCTTTTCAACACTATCAAGGGATTTTTTCACCAGTCACGTACAATAAAAAGTATGACAATCTCAATATTTTTGATCACAACACTGGATCGCGTCTAAGTTTCAAATAGATAGTAATTACGAATAATCAAACTAAAGTATCATGAAAACAACTTGTTTAATTCAGGCGGTAGCCTTTACAATAAAATCAGCATCAAAATATAATTCTCGAAATAATTTACACAGAAAAAAATTTTTTTTTGTTACTAAATGTAAAAATTGTGAAATGTTTGAAATGTCATAACTTTTTTGTTTATCAGTTTACCATCACCAAAATTTTATGGTAGATAGCTGATATAATGGGCTATTTCCCCTAAAAAATTGAAGTTGGTAAAAAGATAGGGTTTTGAGATATTTGAGTTTTTGTGACAAATATCATATTTTTTCAAAGTAGAAAAAGAAATTTTTTACAGTGTATATTTTCTAAGGATCATCATTTAGTTATCTAACTTTGCTGAAAAATTTATAACAATCGAACAATCCGTTTTTGCTGTACAGCTTTTAGAATATTTTAGAACTATTTTCGCATACACCCTTTTGAAAAGTTAGTCGTGAGTGAATATGAAGGTTTAATATCAAAAAATGGCGATTTATATGAAATTGAAAAACTGTGCAAAGTTTCAGATATTTTTGAAATGGTCGCTCAGGATCGACTGACATGACTCCGTGGAATTCCTCACGTGGGATGTGAATGAAATCATCTGAGAAACAATTTATCTCTTCAGCTCATCAGACGGTGGCTCAGTCAATTTGTGCCATGCCCGTATGTATGTAAATATTACAACGGAAACTAAGGATCACAGAATTGTGCAGTTATGTTATTTAAGTTAGGTTGGACGTTAGAGCTTGAGCTTGATTGACCGCCCGCAGTTGCAACTCCAGTATCGCCAGACCAGCTACACTCACACAAGGAACCAATGAGATAGCTGCTTGGGACTAACAGGCATCTTCAGTGTGTGAGCGTTGGTGGTCTTGTATTTTTAGGCGACAATGGCGCCTGCTGCGTCAGGTTGCAGGTCAATGGGGAAGGGGAGGGAAGTGATGATTGCAATCGCTTGCCCACATCAGGCCGTTGAGTCCTCTGCGCCTGCACAAGGTCATGCGGATGTTGGTGTGTTAGTGGGAAATGTTTATTTTTGGCACATGGATCATGCATTGGTGCAAGGGTGCCAGGCGTAAAGCGATAGAATGTGTGAAGATTACTATGAAGCGGCACAGTCCGCTTGGTTGCATAACTTGTAGGCGTTATATGATAGATTGACACTGTGCTGTAATGAAAGTTGGAAGGAAGGGAAACGGCTTTTTTCAATCCGTTTCTGGTTCTAGCGATCGCTACGAACATACGAATATACAATGAGATGTATATGTACATAGGAGAGAGAGAGTGAGAAAGAAAGTAGATAGAAAGATTCAAAGTAGGAGGAAAGGGACGAGCCAGGGATTGAACCCAGGACCTTCTGCATATGAATCAGAAGCGGTAGCCACTAGACCACCAAGCTCGTCTAGGTTGGACGTTAATAAGATTAAGTGGAATTAATAGGTATGGATGAGAAATCAACACCTAAGATAAGAATATTAAAAATACTATGAAATATGGTAAACTGTTTTTAAAATCTATATATATAAAAATGCAGTGGCATACGTGGGACCGCGCATAACTTGCGAACGGAAGGTCCGATTTTGATCGTCTTTGTTTTGTTCTGTTAGTTTTCACCCAAGGAAGGTTTATGAAGCAAAAAAATATGGCAATATTGAGAGTTTTTGAAAATCGATCTTCCACACATTTTGTGACCGGAGACTTGGTCTTGGATGATGATGATGATGATGATGATGGTCCCGCCACATACCCCTACAAAGGTTTGAGCTAGACGAAATATCTTTAAGATAATTATTAATTATGATCAATGTAATCAGATTTTGCAAACTAAATACGGACTGATTATTTCTACAGATATAAACAACATTCGAATTTGTCATACTATACAGCAAAAACATAAATTTCAAAATACTGCTGCTCTCAACTACAGATCTTTGCAAGCATTACTAGTGATCATGAAAGATCAGAAAATCAAAAATATTGCGAGGATTGATAACGTTCGCGCGATGTCAAAACAGTCGGCAATATTCTCATCTTCAAGAAATTCCCGACATTCAACTAGACAACTCACTACTAATCTACAGAATCCTTCAACAGTATAAATATTCCATTTTGATAAATAAATACAAAAATGTCATTTATACCTGTCACCGCGCGCGAGACTCAAACTTTTGTAGACTTCTCAAAAAAAGTTCAGTTACTAAAACTACGTCAACAAATATGAAATCCATCATCATCATCAGGGCGAACATAATAGTCTACCAGTGCCCTAATAAATGAATAAAAATAAACTACAATCAGTCATACAAATAATCAGCTCACGAGAGCCACGTCAAGATACAAAATTATTAAATTGATAAAAACAATGATTAACAAGTTGTTTAATAAACAGCTTTCACGTGTGAAATACATAGTCTCTTGAATTGTGATATTGTCGCTGCACCCGTGATGTAGTCAGGCATCGAATTGAAAACATTTATGCCTTTATAATACAATGAATTTTGTGAAGCACCATGTAAAAAATTGGGTGTTCTTATCTGTTCCGCGTTTCTAGTGTTATATCTATGAATGTCACTTCCTCTTTCAATTCGATCAGACAAATATCGAGGTAGCAAACCATTTATTACTTTAAAAATGAACACCATCGTTAAATATATTATTCTTTGCTTCACCGATAACCATTGTAACGCGTCCAACAAAAAAGCGGAGGAAGTGAATCTGTTGCATCTTAAAATCAAACGCATTATTTTATTTTGCAAACGCTGTAACCTCGATATTTGTGTTTCATTAGCCAAAAATAAAATTGAAGGGCAGAAGTCCAAGTGAGGTGAGATGATCGATTTGTACAACTGTATTTTACTACTAATAGTTAAATCGTGTTTTAATCTGCAAAGAATTCCATACTTCTTGGCTATTTTCTTGATAACATTGTCAATATGAGAGTCAAATTTTAAGCTATCATCAATAATCACGCCAAGATATTTAATTTCTCTAACGCGTTCAAGGTTCTCCCCATCAATACTTAGAGAGACATTTACATTACTACGACTCCGCGAAATTACCATAAATTTTGTTTTACTGATGTTCAATTTTAATTGTTTGTACTTCAACCATCTACTTAGAGAATGCAAATCTTCATTCAAATGTTGTACGGCTTCATCTATATTTTTAGCTGCAATGAATAACACGGTATCATCCGCAAACAGGTTAATATCACAAAATCGTAAAACCCGTCGCATGTCATTAATATACATTATGAACAAAATGGGCCCTAATACACTTCCCTGCGGTACACCAAAGTTACATTCCACAGGGCTAGACACAGAGTCATTAAAAGCAGTCCTTTGGGTTCTTCCACACAAATAGCTTTCAAACCATTTATATGCAGTACCCGAAAATCCAAAGCGCTTGATTGTTTTTAACAATAAGGGCCTAGAAATTGTTTCAAAAGCGCGTTTAAGATCCAAAAATACAGCAAATATAGTATCTTTACGCTCTATGTTTTCTTTCCATTTAGCTAACACCAAGTTCAATGCGGTTTCACAGGAATGACCTTCCCGATAACCCGATTGCTCTGGTATTAGTAAGTTGTTAATGTTCAAATAATTCAATAGCTGGCCTTTGACTACAAGTTCTAAATTTTTTTCTAGTGTGTGCAACATGTTGATGGGACGAAACTCTTCGGCTTTAATCGTCCCAGCAACTTTTTGAATAGGAATCACTAAAGATTCCTTCCAAACCTGTGGCACGTGCCCAGTTTGCAATGATTGATTTACCAAGTCCAGCAAGTTGTGTCCAATAACATGAAAGCAATCTTGTATGATTTTAGCGTTAACATTATCAATACCAGTCGTTTTTTGCAGCGAAAAGCAAATTTTTCTAAGTTCTTCAAGCGTAATAGGGTGAAAATCATCAAATCTACATCTACTATTAACTGGCTGCTTTATTTCGTCCGGTTCATCAACTAACTCTATAGAGTGGTTAATCGATGAAACGCTATCGACGAAATATTTGTTAAAATTACTCGCAATTACTTGTTCTGTTTGTTCTAAAGTGCCATCAAAAGTTATGGATCGCGGTTTACAATTGCTTGGTTTCAATAAAGTTTTCAAAATTTTCCATAACTCTTTGCTGTTGTTCTGATGCTGGTCAATCTTCCTCTGAATATATTCACATCGTGTCTTTTTCAACAATTGTGAATACTTATTTCGCGCGATTTTGTACCTAGTCCAAACATTATCATTATTATTTCGTAAACACTTCTTGTACAGCTTATCTCTTTTACGCTTAAGACGTAATAGATCTAGGCTGTACCAGCTGTTTGATTTGCCTAGAGATATAAACTTTTCTTCAACTAATTTATTGGTACATGTTTTTAAAGTGTCAGTTAAAACAGCTGCTTTTTGATCCAAGTTACCGGTATTATTTTGAAAACCCATGCTTCTTGCTACAAGATTCGATAACTCCTGTTTCGAATATTTATTCCAGCATTTTATTTTAATAACATTGTCATCAAAACTAATATTATCTTCAATATTTATCACTACGGTTTCATGATCGGTTATTTTCAAGTCACTTTCAATTACTGAGTTCACTAAATCAAAATTGGAATAAACATGGTCAATTAAAGTTTTACTATGTCGGAAAATTCGCGTGTAGTTATTGACTTTTTGTTTCAAATTAAAATATTCTGTCAAGCGCTTTAAATGCTTCGAATTATTGTCACACCAATTTATATTGAAATCACCAGCAAGTACATTAAATTTACTAGAATCTACAAATGTCTCTAACCAGTTCTCCAAAATTTCAATTAAACGCTGGTTACTAGAACTGGGAGAATGATACAAAACACCATAATTTCCCACCTTCATGCCACGCACAACTGTAATGCCTAAGAACCAGTTATTCTCACAAGCTTCGTTCAATAGAAGCTTGAATTGAATTGACTCTTTGACATAAATAGCAACACCGCCAGTGTATCTAGAATGTGACAAACAAGCAACCACGTTATAACCCGGGAAGTTGTATTGATCAAATGCATCTTGTTCAACAATATGAGTTTCTGATAATAATATCAAAGACGGACGTTTTTCCTCTACAATCTGACGTAGTGCTACGTAGTTTGTAGACAAACCAGCAATATTCAAATATATAATATTAATTTGTTTCATATTTCTACTGGAACATGATTGCTATTCATTGAAATGTAGGTTGCTTTTTTTCTGTTCATAAAGTTGTTTATATACTTCACATTCACTAGTGTTAAATGCTGGATGATTGACGTCCAAATTCATGTTTCTATTTTGATTCATTTTCAAACAATTAACACATTTCAACACAGTTGACGTACACTCAGATGTTTTGTGACATCCACTGCACTTAGAGCACGTAACGCCGTTTTTGCAATCCGTACTCATGTGCCCAAATTCTCCACATTCAAAGCACCTCAAAACCCCAATCGCAGGGACCACAGAGCACCGATCAAATTTAACATTAACTTTATTCGCAGTCAACATACAACTGTACGTGTCTTTATCAACTTCAATTATCGCGTTAAATTGCTTGTATCTAAAGCGTGGATTTTCATAAACTTTAACAACTTTTACATCTTTGATTGCGATGTCTTCATTATGACTCTTTAGATAGTCAATGATGACATCGGAGGAATATTTATAGCTCATGCCCAACACTTTTAACCTTGGCACCGATGTTGGGACAACAGCAGTAAAGTTTTCACCCAGATCACTTTGCATGCCATTTTTTACAACATCTACATTGTAACCAGTTGCACACTCAACAATAACAGAGCCGTTTTTCCCGTTTCTAAAGTTACTAATTTTGTGCACTTTTGGATCCAATTTGTCATTCAAAAACTTGCGAGTATCATCACTGCTTAGATCGGACTGCATTGGTTTTACCACAATAACTGGACGAGCCTTACGATCTTTCAATTTTATCGGTTTAGGACCTTTGTTAATACTTTTACGTGCTTTTTTGTTAACAACCGTAACGAAAGGAATCGCGTCTTCAAAAACTTCATCGTTTTCAACATCAATAATGTCATCCCTATTACTTATTTTCCGTTTCTTACGCGTACTAGAGGTCGATTCTAAATGAACCGACTTGGATGTCTCACGTGTTTTTTTCATTGCAGCTAACTTTGTTTGATCCGCATTAAATTGAAAAAATGAGCTAGTCATAGATTCCATATTTTTATTGATCATTTCTTGAATACGGCTAATAGCCTCGTTTAAAGAACCATTAACATTTCGTTGCAATTCTTCCATCCCGAACTTTAACGCGCTGCCTATCTGAGCAGCCAATTGGTTTCGCATGTCACTAATAGAGTCCGATAGTGAAGAAATCTTCTTCATCTCATCCTCTATTTTTTTGACATCCAAACTCAATTTACTCTGCTCGCCACAACTCGGACTGGATAGACAGTCATCACATTTGAAAAAACCCCGATTTATCCACCTAGTGGTGATAGTGCCTTTCTCGTCGAATATGTACTCAAGAGCCACCAAAGTGTTTCTGAATTCTGAGAATCCTCTAGAACGGAACAAATCTCATTTTCTTCTTTTGTCACAGTGCTCGTTGACTTATTAATGGGGGAGTAGAGTTGATAAATAATTAATGTATTTGATGAAAAAATACACAAACAATGAGCAAATCCGCTTTACTCATCGGATTTGGTAATAAATTTTCTAGGGGACTCTCATTTAACTTTAAAATTTAAAAATTTATTGGTTAAGGGGGATGAGGGGCATAATGGACACCCTAAGCAAATGAGTACGTTAGGCCTGTATAACAGAGGAAACCTTAACATATTATCAGTTGGCTTACAACTTTAGTTGGTTTCCTGCGTATTTCAATCATTTATAGCAGGTAGAATGTATTTATTGTGAAGAAATAATGAATGGTAAATCGTGTGTTTTTAGGGCTGGCAGAGAAGGTACGAGGCAAAATGGACACCCATCGGGGCATAATGGACACCCCTGCATATTTTATGCCATTTCTTTGATTACATCGATCAGTTAAGTAATTTTCCCACGGAGATCGATACCACAGATTAAATACTCCATCTTAGGCGAGTTTACATAACATCAAAGTAAATTAAATAAACTTTAGGCTAAAATAATCCAATTGTTTTTTTTTAAACACTCTTAAGCGCCTAACAGTATGCAATGCGCGTACTGTTCGTACCATTCGTAATTGCCAGTGTTCATTTCGCCCCAAATCGACTACAACATTAAAAGTTCTATTTTGAGTAAATTCTAATCACAAATAAAATACTTTATCCATTGCTAAATCTACGTATACATGCAGATAAGGTGGCAATTCACTTGTTTTTATGGTTGACACACTCAAACACTCGTTATACCTTATTTGCTGCTGCGTTGAAATTATAAGAATTTCACCATATGGAAAACATATTTAAATTTCAATGATATTTAGGTTATTGGCATATGAATGGTACTTTTGAAAAAATAGTACGATGACTTGTTCCTTTATACTTATGCATTAAAAGTTTAGCATAAAAGTCAACGGTTTCGACAAAAATAGGGGTGTTCATTACGCCCCGATCTCCCCTATTTATTTGTGCCCTTCATCAAAATGATGAATTCCGAATAAAATTTCCAATGGGGACCTGTCATGACTTACGAGAAAATCGAAATTTGTGTCAGCCTTATTCAGAAAAGCAACATTATAAAAGCAACATTATTATATCAAAGCCATAATCGAATTTGGAAACTTATGGCGCATATTCCGAAGTTATGAATTATGTTAAACGTATAAGCAGAGCTGAAAAATATCAAACCTCTCAGTTGACTGCTTGACAAACTTCACTAGCACTGGATGCCGATCATTATCAAGATGTGTCGGCAATTTTTTTTTGCACACTTTAGCCTTTATTTTATTATCATTGATTAGAGGATTTATGTAAAATTTGACAAAAAAAAAGTGCAAGCTAGTGAAATTTCTCATAATAAAACCCATTTAAATTTCAACCGTGCGCGAGGGCTTAACCAGATGCATCAAAATTGTGCGTAGTAATTTCAACCACAAAAGGGGATTGATGCTATAAAATTTAAATTTTTCCATACAACGTTGATTCATCCTACTGTATAATTTCGTCTCAGGAATCAAAAATGGTGTGATTTGACAAGATCGTTTTAATTTTTATTAAGATTCTGTTTTTTTTTACGCATATTTATCGCTTGCATTGATTTTGTTCACCTTCGTAATTTCAGCGATGCATCCAATCGTGATTCTACAACACTGCTGGTAATCTTAGGTGTGGTCAGAGACTATTTTCTTGCTGCCCGTTTGTCTGGTTATCCAACATTTTTGATGATTTGATGTTTCATGTGCATGGGTTTGCATGGCACTTTTTTAACTGGCCACTTCCGGCGGGACACCGGGAACCGGTTCCGAAACATAACCTGTTCAGATCTGTTATTTGTGGATTGATTGGTAATTATCGGTGGCAAATATCGGAAACAGCTTGATAAGCGTAACGCGTTTCGACCTACTATTCTTCGGTCATCGTCAGACGCAATAGTCCAACTGAATATTCACCTCTTCAACTTCGTCAGTTTATTATACATAAGCGGTTCAGATATGGTCTGAAACTATTTTCCTGCTTACCGTTCATCTGGTTATCGATCAAGCAGCTATTTGGTGCGTCACGTGCATAGGTTTGGTTCAGTTTTTTAATTGGTCACTTCCGACGGGATACCTGGAACCGGTTCCGGAACACAACCGGTTCAAATACGGTATGAATTGAATGAATTGAATTCATCTGGTTATAGAAAAAGCCACTCTTTGATGTGTCGCATGTATGGGTTTGGTTCACTGTTTTAATTGGCCACTTCCGGCGGGACACCTGGAACCGGTTTCGGAACACAACCGGTTCAGATACAGTATGAAACTATTTTCCTGCTTACCATTCATCTGGTTATCGAAAAAGCAGCTCTTTGATGCGTCGCATGCATGGGTTTGGTTCAATTTTTTATTGGCCACTTCCGGCAGGACACCCGGAACCGGTTCCGGAACACTACCGGTTCAAATATGGTCTGAAACTACTTTCCTGCTCACCATTCAACTGGTTATCGAAAAAGCCGCTCTTTGATGTGTCGCATGCATGGGTTATGTTCACTTTTACATTTGGCCACTTCCGGCGGGACACCTGGAACCGGTTTTGGAACACAACCGGTTCAGATACAGTATGAAACTATTTTCCTGCTTACCGTTCATCTGGTTATTGAAAAATCAGCTCTTTGATGCGTCGCATGCATGGGTTTGGTTCATTTTTTTTATTGGCCACTTCCGGCAGGACACCCGGAACCGGTTCCGTAACACTACCGGTTCAAATATGGTCTGAAACTACTTTCCTGCTCACCATTCAACTGGTTATCGAAAAAGCCGCTCTTTGATGTGTCGCATGCATGGGTTATGTTCACTTTTACATTTGGCCACTTCCGGCAGGACACCCGGAACCGGTTCCGGAACACTACCGGTTCAGATATAGTCTGAGATTATTTTCCTACTTCCCGTTTATCAGATAATCGAAAATGCCGTGGTTTGATGGGTCGCATGTGTGGGTTTGTTGCGTTCTCATATCTGGCCCCTTCCTGGGGTACCGATCCGGAACACCTAAATGGCCATAACTCCGGAACGGCTGGACCGATCCGAACCATTTTCAATAGGAAACAATGGGACCAGATTCCGCTTCGAATGAACCGTCGGTCGTTGAAATCGGTTGATGTTAACTATCTAAAAATGAGGTGACCTTTTTTGTACACATACACACACACACACATACATACACACACACACACACACACACATACATACACACAGACATCATCTCAACTCGTCGAGCTGAGACGATTGGTATATAACACTTGACCCCTCCGGGGGCTCTATCAAATTTTCGTTTTTGGAGTGAACATATAGCCTTTCGGTACACCTTGGTGTACGAGAAAGGCAAAAACATTTGCATTATCCGTGATCAACCTCGCCGCCGCTTTGTTTTCAATGGAGGAACACTGCGCGTGGAAGTATTTCTCACATTTAAAACAGAGCAATGGAAGCGCATTGATCGCTATACCCCCCTTGCATTTAACGCACTCCATGCCCTTCACTCTGACTACACACGAAGTGGACGCTATGCATGCAACAATATACAGAGAGACAAACAATACAATAACGAGCTCAACCTCAGCTGGCTGGTAGAATTGCCTTATGGCACCGTACACAGCTGCTGGGTGAGAATAAATAAAATTCAAATTAAACACAAACAGGTAACGGAGACGATGTATCTCCTACTTATCCTGATTTTTAACAATTTAAGGCACACGTAGAATAGGATCTTCTCGCGGCACAACACTGATTTCACACGTAATTTATCACTTAATTGGCACGGCACGGTAAAACAAAGTACTACAGGGGATAGACAAAATGATCGGGACAGGCAAAATTTCCACTTTTCAAAAAATGTCCAATTAGCTGTAACTTTTCGATAAGTGCATCAAATATTCTCAAATTATCACTGTAAGTTGATCAACTAGTTGTGTATTAGTGGACAAAATTTGGAAAAGATCGGGCTATTCTGCACGAAGTTATAAAAATTAAAAAAAAGGAAGAATTATCCGATAGCCTACTTTGAGCTGTTATATCTCCGGAATCAATGAACCGAATGCAATGAAATTTTGTCCATTTATGACTCATATAATGAGCTCTGAAAAACGTTTGACACAACTTGAAGTTATTAACGAGAGAAAAAGTTATAGCGATTTCATTAATTTTTTGATTTTTTAGTAAATTGGTATATTTTTAATATGCATCCCATTACTTTTTCAATGAACTGCTGATTATGTTGTTACTTTCTTTCAAAACATATCTGTATTCAAGAGAATCAGAGGGAATTTAAATGAACTATAATTAGCATCTTGAATTTTTAAACGATGTTGAAATTTTTGAAAATTTAATGTTTTATTAGAAAAATAATCTAATCGTTATAATTTTCTTCCATGTTAAGAATTTTTAGTTATGTCAAAAGTTTTTCGAAGCTCATTATATAAGTCATAAATGGTCAAAATTTCATTGCATTCGGTTCATTAAATCCGGAGATATAACAGCTCAAAGTTGGCTATCGAATAATTTTACCTTTTTTTAGAATCTTTATAACTTCGTGCAGAATCGTTCGACCTTTTCCGAATTTTGTTCACTGATACACAAATAGTTGATCAACTTACAATGAAAATTTGAGAACATTTGATGCAGTTATCGAAAAGTTACAGCTATTTGAATTTTTTTTGAGAAGGGAAAATTTTGCCTGACCCGATCATTTTGTCTATCCCCTGTATGTTCACCATCACATCACACAATAGAAACTTGAAACTTGAAACGTCAAAAAACGCAGTAGGCAAGCCAAAGTTTGCCGGGTACAGCTAGTATAGTAGTATAGGGCACTGCATTGTTTTGATTTTGTATGGGATTTTGACGTTTCTTGGCCTTGTTGTTTACTAAATTTCTGTAAGAGTAAAAGAGAAGGAGAGAATTTCATGCAGTGCCCTATTATTATTTAAAATATAGTAGTATCCCATAGCGAAACGTGGAAGACGTGACAGTAAATAACGTGAACGTTATTTTACTTGTATTCTGTTTCGACCACCTCTAATATTTCTTCTTCTTTCTTTTCTTCCACTTTGCAGAGAATCCGCCCGTCGAAATCACCCGCTGGCCTGCGAATGTGATATCCTGGAAACCTGCTCAATGCGTCTATCGCTGCTGCAGATGACATTCGGCAAACATATCGAGCGGAAGCACTGTTGCTTTTTTCCTGGCGGGGTGAGTTATCATTCTATAGGAGGGGAACAAAGTCCAAAATGCCAAGGTGGGGTAAAATGGCCCAACTCTTAAAATCATTCCTCAATAAGGTTTGATCATTATTATAGGTAAATAGTGTCAAAGGTATATTTATTTGTATAAAACATCGTTTAGAAGCCTGGCCCTGGCCAAGTTCGCAGGGGTTGACGGTATTAAAGTGAAGGAGTTTCATTTTGATTATTGTAATGTTCTTTAGTGAAACCTTTTTATCACCTTTTTAACACTTAAATGCGCCTCCAACGGTTCATCACGAACCGGCTGCTGCAGATGGAGTATGGCTGATCATATGCATCAGACATGCTCAATAAACACGGAGGAACCGCCGAGGCTCAGTAGAGTCTATTCCCAAGCAATAGTTCCAAGTCGGTTGGATTTGAGAAGATTCTGATGATCGTTACAAATCATAATAAAGGATTTTAGGATTTGTGACAGGTTTTGGAACCTTTTACAGCCAGCTGACTTCAAAATGTTGTTTGGGCTTTCTTTACCGCGTTTCTCGGTTAATTTTGATTTAGTAATTTATTAATGTCATAGTGGCTTCTCGATATTTTACAACGTTACTTGGTCATATTTTCTTTAACCCTTCCGTTACCAACTCCCACTAACGAGAGTGCGAAAAAATACTCTTTTCATTATAACGTTTTTGTTTTTCAATATTTTTCGACCAAATTTTGACACAATAAGCGGATATCCTTCTAATTTAAGGATTTGCTAGGGATTGTTGGAATGGTCACATGGTTCCGGAGTTATTCCGGAATCAAAATGGGTCATTCGATTTGGCCATTTTGGAAAAAGTAAATTTTCGATATGAAAGCCGTTCAGTTTTCAGACCTAAGTGCACTAGAATGATAGAAAAAAATGTCTAGAAGTCCATCCCGGTCACTACGTGCCTTGGAACCCGTTTTACGGATGTTCCGGGAAATTGGTTCCGGGGTCAATTTTTGAATATGATTCAATACCATCATGCGACACCTCAAACTTCGTGGATTTTCAAGATGTATCATTCTGTGCTGTTTTGGCGTTGTCTGAAATACTGCTGGCCATTTTTGAACCGGTATTCGGATTTCCCAGGAATCGGTTGTTAAGTAATCTTTGAATGTCGAGGAATGAGTTTGCTAACCCCGACATTATCCCGGAAGCTCGAATAAAAAAGCGCATAAACTGAATTCCATTTGTGCTACATTATTTATTGATTCACATCAATCGAATGTGGGTCCCCGTGGACACTCTCCTAGCTAGGTTCCCTATCTATTTGCCATTGGCGTTTGTTCACTTATGTCTAATTGTGCAGTTGTACTCACGGACCCTCCTTACGACGTCACTGCTTCACCACCTGCGAGTTTGCCACCACCACAGCATCAGCCGGTGCCCTGGACGGCCGCAGCTTCTCCCTAAACCGGCTTGATTCTAAGCCACTTTCGCTGGATGGTTCACTCTGTGACGCTCGCTCGTGGATTACCCACGAAAGCCTGTGCGGGTACCGCGCACAGCCCTGCTTGGTCGACCCGAGATGTCCTTTGCAGTCCCGCGTAGGACTTGCTCCCAGTCTGAACGTTCTTCTCGCCTTGCTCGCCGTAAGCCACCGTTCCGGGTGGGATCCGCTCTCTAAGCGCACGACGTTCTTGGCGCCAACAATACCAAAACGCTGCCGTTCCAGCTGGCCGTGTTGCTTGCAGCGATGCACTTTGCTTTGTTGCACGGTTGGGCTGTCTCCGTCGCGCTGCTCCTTGCTCAGCCACTGCAACAAAAAAAAACCCTGGTGGGGTTTTAGTGTGCGTGCGTACTTCTACTCCTCCGTGATGTGCCCGAATCCCGATCCAAATGGATGGTTCACCGCCGACAGGCGTGGTGTCGTATAATGTGTTCCTTTGGTATCAATTTAGTCGTCCCCGGTCAGGCAGGATTGCGCCGACGATCGTCCGTTCAAGACGTTTGCAGTCGTCACCTACACTTGGAACTTCGATGCACCGTGCCTCGCTCGAACCACCATCAAATCACCAACCTGCGTTTCGTTTGGAAATCGACGCTGTTTTTTGTGATCCGGGAATCGCGAATTCCTCGCGACCCGTGTCGAATTCGCTATTTTGCTGTCAACCGTAAATTCCTCGCTCTCGACGGAATTACATGCAGGTCACAGGTTTTTTTGGCCAAGATCCAGGTGTGGTGTGGACTGACGACGAACGACGCGCTTATTCCCGTGTTGCTTACAATCCTGACGCTCCCAAGCAATCAGTGGGGACTGCCGAAGTATGGAGAAGATCTCATCCACACAGCTTAGTCGGGCGTGCGATGATTTCCATCTCTCGAAGGTGCATATGTGCACATGTCGTCGTTTTCTCCTCGACTATTTCATCCACTTTCTTCTTACTCGAACCGCAAGGCTACGTTATCTACTCACTGATACATGCGTGTATGCAACGTAGCTCAACGCAGTGTATCATCGGTTGGTGGTGGCAATGCAAACTTCACGCAGGGGTCCTTTATCCGCGATCCGTGGAGCACATTGGGTGATTATAAATCTAATTTGATATTAAGCCTAGACTTATGCTTTCTACTGAACTAACAAACTGTAACATGGTTCTGGTGAACATCCCCAAATTTCCACCAAAAATTCCACCAGAAATGCCTCTGGAAATTACACCAGGAATTCCTCCGGAAATTCCTCCAGGAATTCCTCCGGAAATTCCTCCAGGAATTCCTCCGGAAATTCCTCCAGGAACTCCTCCGGAAATTCCTCCAGGAATTCCTCCGGAAATTCCTCCAGGAATTCCTCCGGAAATTCCTCCAGGAATTCCTCCAGGAATTCCTCCGGAAATTCCTCCAGGAATTCCTCCGGAAATTCCTCCAGGAACTCCTCCGGAAATTCCTCCAGGAATTCCTCCGGAAATTCCTCCAGGAATTCCTCCGGAAATTCCTCCAGGAATTCCTCCGGAAATTCCTCCAGGAATTCCTCCGGAAATTCCTCCAGGAATTCCTCCGGAAATTCCTCCAGGAATTCCTCCGGAAATTCCTCCAGGAATTCCTCCGGAAATTCCTCCAGGAATTCCTCCGGAAATGCGTCCAGGAATTCCTCCGGAAATTCCTCCAGGAATTCGTCCGGAAATTCCTCCAGGAATTCCTCCGGAAATTCCTCCAGGAATTCCTCCGGAAATTCCTCCAGGAATTCGTCCGGAAATTCCTCCAGGAATTTGTCCGGAAATTCCTCCAGGAATTCGTCCGGAAATTCCTCCAGGAATTCGTCCGGAAATTCCTCCAGGAATTCGTCCGGAAATTCCTCCAGGAATTCGTCCGGAAATTCCTCCAGGAATTCGTCCGGAAATTCCTCCAGGAATTCGTCCGGAAATTCCTCCAGGAATTCCTCCGCAAAATTCCTCCAGGAATTCCTCCGCAAAATTCCTCCAGGAATTCCTCCGCAAAATTCCTCCAGGAATTCCTCCGCAAAATTCCTCCAGGAATTCCTCCGCAAAATTCCTCCAGGAATTCCTCCGCAAAATTCCTCCGCAAAATTCCTCCAGGAATTCCTCCGCAAAATTCCTCCAGGAATTCCTCCGCAAAATTCCTCCAGGAATTCCTCCGCAAAATTCCTCCAGGAATTCCTCCGCAAAATTCCTCCAGGAATTCCTCCGCAAAATTCCTCCAGGAATTCCTCCGGAAATTCCTCCAGGAATTCCTCCGGAAATTCTTTGGAAAATTCTCTTAATTAACAAATGTAGCGTGGTTGGATGCTTCATTCTTCAGATTTGCGCCTATAAAATGTGTATGCAAAATTGAAATAAGATTTCTCTATGTTTCTTTTTAACTGAGTTCAGAAAAGTGTTTCTGAGATTATTATAGTGTTGGGACATCTGTTACATTCGGGAGAATGTTACATTAGGACGAATCACTTTCGAGCATTTGCTTCTTTCGGGCATTTGTCAGTCGGGAGAATGGTTTTCGGGAAAATGTTGCACAACCAATGTGAATCACCAGAATGATCTTGTCCATCTGAACAATTTTGCCGGTGACGACACTTTTCTATCTGCTTTCTATCTGGATCGCGAGATAGGGAAGTGTAAATCTTTACTTGATAACTAGCGCCACCTAGTGGCGAAATCACAATTAATTAGTGAATAACAAGATTGATCTCGTTCTTCTTAAAAACTTTGCCGAAGATAGCACTTTTCTATCTGCTTTAAATCCCGAGATAGAGAAGTCTAAAACTAATTGAAAACTAGTGCCACCTAGCGGTGAAATTAACTACCGTATGCGTGATAATGTTTGCACCATCGTCAAATAAAATTCCAGTTTGACTTGTGAAGACAATGTATTGATTTTATTTGCAGGCATTTAAGCTATTACTCATATCCTAGTAGGCTGTGAATAAAAAGTGTTGATTTTCTTAGTTTAACACTTGCATAATGACTAAGTGGCAACCTAGCTCGTGATTTGTCCACGCGCAAATGTCGAAAAGTATCCGTGGTAGTGTCAAAGTCAAGATTAACAATTTTTGAATTTATTTTTTTTATTTTGACATTGCATAATGGTGTAGACATTGGCACACAAAAAAAAGTTATAATAACTATTGATTCTGGAATTTGGTACGGATCGATAGTTTTTCGGAAATCGAAAAAAACGGAGGTTGCGTTCGGGCAAATTCAAGACTTTCTTATATGGCGCTACTCGTAGCTCCTGGATGCCATTGGTAATAATGTAAGTTTTTTTTCTATGGTCGAAGGATCATAAAGGCCACCGTAATTTTCCTTTTCGATATGCCATGCCGTTAAGTCGCTGATTTTGCGTTTCTTTGCCATTTTTCTCATTGAGCGCTTATAATTCACCCAAATCTTATTTTTGGTGGCAGCGATAGCTTTCTTAATCCATGTTAACCTTGGACGACCAGTGGACACCTTCGGGAATAGTTGCCCTTGCTTTTTTCGGTCTAAGACTGTTTTACGGTTCTCCTGAACACTCCTGAAATGTCTTTTTTTACATTTGCGCGTGGACAAGTCCCGACTACCGCTGCTACCCCTACATGGTGCAAATTTTAAACTTAAGAAATCGGATTTTTTTACCCGCAACCTACTGTGATATGAGTTACAGCTTACGTGCATGCAATAAAAACCAAGACATTGTGTGTACAGGTGATATGGGTACCTTATTTGTACGATGGTGCAAACATTATCACGCATACGGTGATTGGTGAATCACCAGAATGTTCTTGTCTTTCTTAACAACTTTGGCCGAAATCGACGCAGTTCTGTCTGCTTTCTAACCCTATATAGAGTAGCTGAAACTTTACTTGATCACTAGCAACACATCCAGTTAACGGACGGTCTAATGAAGATCAAACAGTGTTGCCATCTGAGGTAATACTTCACACGTGATAGCCCTTGGTCAGTGCTCAAACATTGCCGAACATATGGAAAAGGCAAACTAGCATCTAGTATGTGTATTTAGAAGCTCGTAAGTGCTCTATCTTTTCAACGTCCAATTTGTTTACGACAACACATCGGGTGGGGCTTAATAACTGTTTCCACGAACGTCGCATCGGTTTGAGGTCTTCGGAGGTCTGATTCCTTGTGAAGTTTTCTACAAAAATCATTCATCGACTTATTTTTAGGGATCTAGGGGTGACTCCTAGCGATTTTTCTTTGCAGAAGTAAAATTTCCCCATAGTAAATCGTATGAAAAACTAAGAATGACGGGCGCTAAAATATAGTTTCTCCGATCGATCTGAAATTTTGCACAGTTGATATGGGACCAAAGTGGAACTCAAAAAGTATACAGGAGTTGGAGTTTTTCCATTTTTTGTATTTTCCCATATAAACCGTGTACCAGGCTATGTGGGGTATACCCCCTAGTGGGGGTCTGAGTGTATAATCAATATTTGAGTTGCTAAAATCACTGCCAATATAGACATTCTCCCAATATAAATTTCATTACAAACGCTGTTTTTTTATTCTTAGGCTAGATTCTGAAACTCATCTAAATCCAGCACTTACCAGAAGATTAACGACAATTCATCAGCAACTCCTCTTCAAGGCCACTTGCCGATCCCCTAGCTTCACCGATGTTCCGATATGTTCTACAAATCTTCACATCTATCGCGACGAAAACAGATTGCTCCTGGAGGGACAATTTGCCGATTTTTCTCTCGTCATCGCCGCTATCGTCCTTTAGCTTGGTCGTCGTTGTCGTTGCCATTTTCGGACCAGCGGCGATAAAGAAAGAAAAAAAAACGATTTCATTGCACTTCTTCCATTCATCAATGAGTGCCATTATTCCAAGTACCATTGAAATATGTCTGACTGGGGCGATAAATCTCGACCCAGTAGATTGGGAGGCTTGCTTGGAGTCGAGTCGCCGCAAGGAAGGAGACTGCAAGAACAGCAGGTCTTCGTGCGAGAGTCTCGGTAGTAGTGTGCCTAGTTGCCGTATGTCTAGTTTTTCGTTGGTTGCCGAGATTTATCTATGGGGCGGTGCGCCCTAGTAGAAGAGCGATAAGTGAACAAGTTTAATCTTCCCCGGCGGTACCCGGTCGGTATGGCGGGAGAAACTCTCGTATAGGAAGCGAGTTTAAGTAGGAATTTGAAATTCAAATTCTTGCCGATAAAATGCGGTCCGTGACTCAGGATCAGATCTTCCACGTACGAACCCGGGTGGTGATATGTATTTTTTATGGTGGATTGATTTTTTTTTGTCCTGCTTTTGAGATTGTTCCCATGTTGGAGCATAATTGATTTCATTTTCATCAGCGTTCTATTAGTCCAACATCCGAGAAGTTCGATTCAATGTTTGCCCTGCGCCGAAGTTGATAATTTGCTCGTCGAGTCGCGTTCCGTGCGCGCGCGAACCTGCTGGAGGGTATCTCAATTCAAACAACAAGAAACCCAATTCAATCAGTGAAAAAGCTTCAACCTCTCGTTTTTGCTTGGGAGCTTGTTGGAAGCAACCATAGAATGCAATCGACGAGAGTTATACACGCAGAAAAATAACGCTTGTTTTAAACAGTATAATAAGAATGAGCTCACCAATGTTTCCACCGGAGAACAAAACAGAAATGCCTGACATGGACGACCTCTGTTGAAAGTTGTTAAAATGTTATGCATACACATCAATTTCCCAATTGTCGCAAAAACTGTCTGCCATTTTTCCCACAACCGAACCAAATCGTTCGGGGTCAGAATGGGAAAACAATCATCGAGATTATACGCCCTTTCAGCATCAACAACCGATCGCGGGGAAGTTGCTGGCTCTGGCTGGTATTGTAGCGAACCGGCTAACAAAAAATTTAATCTCATCTGTTTGCAATATTTCACATCTCGCTCGGTCGGATCGGGGAAGCCTTCCGGAGGCTGGCTGTAAAGACGAATCGACTCGCGTGAAGGCGTGATGAAGTTCGAACGTCGCTCGTAGCTGCGGCAGCAGCAATACCAGGAGAAGGAAAAGAATGACGCTTAAATAACAATGAGGAAATTTTCTCCTTCCAAATCAGTTCTGTCCAGATTTTCACGGTCTGCTGTGGATTCGGAGTGGGCTGTCTTCTCTATTTTTTTTAGACTTTGCTCTGCCAGTCAGAGTTCAAGTCATATGCTTGACGTGGGGAAGTGGTGCGATGATCACCAATGCATCAAATGGAAGTGGCGGAAAAGCAATCACAGCAGTTATTTTCACTCAATCAAAATTAACAGGGAAAGCTGCCGCTTTTGTTTGATGGCTGCTTATAATTTTTTTTTTCGGTAAAACGCGTTGTCAAACGTCGTCGTTTGGGAAGGGATTTGCATAGTTCTTTGAATCTGGCTTGTCAACAATTAAGTATTTTTGAATTTACTTCTTTTTGAGATTATGTGCCAACTGGAACAGAACCGGATTCTCAGCATAGTGCTTCGTAACACCCGTGAGTTCGTCAGGCTAGCATGCTTATTAGAGTGGGTCATCGTTTATATGGAAAAGTGAAAAATTCAATGATATCCCATCAGATCAAAGCTTTTTAGATCCCATTTCACTATTTCAGGACCCAAATAAGTGCGCAAAATTTGGGCACGATCGATTATGTCTACGTTTTGCGCATCGCGTTTGAAGTTTGTATGGGCTTTTACATGGAAAAATACACTTTTTGCATTTCTCTCATAACAAGCTCGAATTTTACTAAAACCATGTAACCGATAAAGTGAAAACATAGCCTAAGGTGTCCTGAAAAAAATTGTCGAAGACCGCGAAGTGATCTGATGCTTATGAAAAATGTTATAGCGTTGGCAATGCTTGGCGAAACTGCATGATTTTGTTGCTATTGTTATTCCTTTACATGTTAAAACATAAACACATTCGTTGGTTATAACTATTTTCACAAGCATCGGATCGCTTTGTGGTCTTCCACAAAGTTTTTCAGAACATCCTAGGCTATCATTTTACAGTATCGGTTAAAACGTTTCAGACAAACTTTTTCAAATTATGACAAAAATGCAAAAAAGTATGTTTCCCCAAACAAAATCCCATACAAATTTCAATTGCAATGCGCAAAGTGTAGACGCAACCGATCGTGCTAAAATTTTGCACAGATACTCAGGACCCGAAACGGAACCAAAGAGGCTTTGATCTGAGAAAACGGTTCCGATGACCCTCACTAATGCTTATTCATGTAAATTGCATGCCTCCCAATATGGGATGTCCACAGTGTCAGTTTCGCAAAAAGTTGTATACGTTTTCAAAAAAGCACTTAGGTTAATACAAATTCTATTTTGACTTTTTGCCCCCCCCCCCTTCAAATTTTTTGGCTGGATTTTGCATTTTGAGGTGGCAGATAAAAAATATCTATCAAAATTTCGGGTCTTGCTCAAAATTCTTTAACAAATTCGACGAGTTTTAAATATTTTTCAAATTTAATGCTTTATTATTTTTACCACCCCCCCCCCTCAACCAGTCAAAGAGTGGTGGGACAAAAAGTGAAATAAATATTTGTACTGAAACGTAGTTTTTGCTTGTGTGCTTTCTTAAATTTGTGGATGCATTCGATAACGTGCCTTTCAATGTTATATTAAAAGTCACATGGCGTCACAAGCTGACTACAATGCGCTATATGCATAAGTGTAGCCAGAGGGGGCCAGGAGGGGGGCGTGCCCCCTCTGGCCGCCAGATTTTTTTTAAATTTGAATCAACTCAAAGATTATCAATAATTCAGAGTTCCAGAAAAAAATATCTTAGGAAATAAAATATTCTAAAAATTAAGTTTTTTATCCATAATTATCAAACCTTTTTTATTCGAGAATCACAAGAAATTTCACCAAGAATTTCTCTATTTCTCCACTTCAATCTAATCATAGCATTTTACCAAATAACAAGCTTGGTTAAATGTCTAAATTTTGTGAGTCCTTCCAAATATTACAGCAATAATTCGTCCAGAATTTATTTCAGGCACGTATTCCTGCATATTTTTTTCTATATATTCCTACAGAAATTCTTCCACAAATTTGTTAAGAAAGCTTTTCTGGGATTTGCGTTGCGTTGCGTTGCGTTGCGTGGTAACGGAGTAATTCGTAGATTGCATACTGAAAGTTGTCATGTTAAAACTTTAATACTTTTATTCTAATTGCTTATGGAATGCTATTTGGGAAAGAATAGCTATCCAATCAGAGGTTGAAGTAAAAAAGACATGAGAACTTCCATTGCCGGCCACGCCCATCTTCTCCGTTACGAGGATGGGAAAGGATGTGATGATATGACACCTACTTTACAAGAGGTCAGCGACTCACCGACACCCCCATAAGTGTCAAGGAGTTGGATATATGGAATGGGTTGATTGGGGATGGGGATTCACTATAAGCGAGTGATGCGGCAAGATTCAGATTGTGTAATTGTATTTGAGTAGATCATGTAGATGTGTTGGTGTGAGTGTAAGTGTTTTAGTGTATTTAATCACCAACGTTGGGAGTGACATAGCTAAGAAATTTTGACACTCCATGGGCCTTTTTGCTTCAGGGATGGGGCACAGGCATTTGGACCATGTGTCCTGGCTAGCAAGCCTAGGCTTAAGCGCCATTGCTCGCTCTCTGAAACGAAAAGAAACACAATTTTGCCTACCTAAATTAACCTACATATAGCGTAGCATGGGAAGGAATAGTAGGGAAGGGATGATATCTATTTATCGAGGTGCCAGCGACTCACCGACGCCCTCGTAAATAGAAAGCATTGGGATTTTGGTTTGGGAATGGTCTGGGATTCAGTATAATTGAGTATTTTGTCTGGATTATCATGGTTATAGAAGGTTTCGTTAAGATAGCTAATTTTCCTTCCTGAAATGTATGAAATTGTTAATTAAGAAAGATCTCACCAAGTATATGTCTTGCTCCGGCTGATCCATTATTCCCAACAGGAGCCATGAATAGCTGTCAACAGCGGTTGCAGCGGCTAGCAAAACGGTCGATGATCAGTCTGTGCAATAGCGAACGACGAACAATAGCGGACGCTGCCAATAGGCTGACTGCACACACGTAATTGTTTTCCGAATTCTCTTCAATGAATCCGAGGGTGTCGCCCGGCCGGAGGAGCAGGAACCACTCACATACAATTTTCAGGGTTCATTCTATTATATATATTCTTGGAGACGGCAATCACGAACCAGAACTTTCACCAACACCACTAGGAGTCTTCCGCATCGGATGTCGTCATTTTACACATTTTGCGACAATTTACACCGTCCTTCCCTCACACGTCTAAACATAAAATTGACGATAAGTTTGACACTCCCGTTTGTGGAACTGCTAGCAGCAGCATCAAAACACACACGACACGACGACCCAAAATGCTCGCCGGATGGCGTAGTACTCTTAAGAAAGCTTATCTGGGATTTTCTAAGGAATTCCTCATGGGATGGCTTCCGCAATTCCTTGATGGGGTTTCTTCAGAAATTCCTCCAGGTTTCCCTCGAAAAATACCTCCAGGGATTCACCCATGAATTTCTTCTGTACTCTTTTCAGGGACAACTCCAGGGACTATTTTCAAAATTCAGTTTTTAGAATTCTTTCAGGAGTTCCATGTGTGATTTCTTCAGGAATTCTTCCTAGGATTCCTCCACGAATTTCTACAGAATTCCTCCAGAAATTCTTCTAGAAATTCCTCCAAGAATTCTCAATGGATTACATTAGAAATTTGTCCCAGAAGTACTCTAGAGAATCCTCCAGAAATTCATCCAATAATTGTTTCAAGAATTCCTCTAGAGATTCCTCCAGGAATTTCTCCAGGAGCTCTTCCATGAATTTGTTCGGGAATTGATCCGGGAAATTGCTCCTGGACAACCCTGAGAAATTTTGTCATCAACTTCTCCAGGAATTTCTCTAGGAAATCTGTAGGAATTTCTTCAACATTCTTCCAGGATTTTTTTCAGGAATAGGTACCTTCAGGATTTTTTCAGAAATTTCTCCAGGTACATTGTCAGAGATTCCTTCAGGAATTGCTCCCGGAATTCCTCCAGGGATTTTTCCACGATTTTTTTCCAGGGATTTTCCCAGGGATTCCGCTAGGAAATCCTTCGAAGATTCCTTCTGGAAATCCTCCAGAATTTTTTTGCAGGAAATCTTCCAGAAATTTCTCTTTCAAATCCTCTAGGGCTTTCTGCAGACGTTGTTCCAGGAAACTCTCCAGGAATATCTTCAGTTTTTTATGGATTCCTCCAGGAATTCTTCCAAAGATTCCTCCAGGAATTGCTTCAAGGATTTCTCCACATTTTTTCCCTCGGATTTCCCCAGGACTTCCTTCAGGAATTCCTTCGAGGATTTCTCCAGAAATATAGAAATAATATAAATAGAATATCTATCTATCTATCTATCTATATATATAAAAATGAATTTCTGTCTGTCTGTCTGTCTGTCTGACCGTTATGCATTCGGAAACTACTGAACCGATCGGTATGAAATTTTGTATGTGGATATTCTTGGGACCGGGGAAGGTTCTTAGCTTGGTGTAAGACCTCTCCGGTCTCTGGAACGGGGGGCTCCCATACAGATGACTTTGCGGGGAACGTCCCTTTGGAGCTGTATGTCAAAAAACACAATAGGCAGGCAGTACGACGTTTGCCGGGACAGCTAGTAGAAATATGAAAAGAAATCTCGCAGAATTCCTCTGCAGATTCCCCCAGGCATTTATCCAGTAATTCTTTCAAGAATTTTCCTAGAGATTCATCCAGCAATGCCTCCAGCAATTCCTACAGAAATACCTCTAAATTTTCCTGCAGGCATTCCTCCAGATTTTTTTCCAGTAATTTCTCTAGGAACTCCTCCAGGAATTACCCCAGGAATTTCTTCAAGAATTCCACCAGGAATTTTCTTGAAATTGCTCCTGGACATCTTTCAGAAATTATGTCAGCAATTTCTTCAAGAATTTTCCCAGGAAATCCTCTAGGGATTTCCTTAAAGTTTTTTTCAGGGATTCCTCCAAGTATTCTTCCATGAATTCCTCTAGATATTCCTCCAAGAATTACTTCAGGGATTTCTCCAGGGATTGCTCCACGAATTTCACGAATCCGTCGAAGATTCCTCCAGGAAATCTTCCAGAAATGTTTCCAAGCATTCTTCCAGGAAATTCTCCTGGAACTACTCAAGGGGTTTTTTTTTCAGAAATTTCTCCAGGAATTCCTCCCAGAATTCCTCTGGAGATTTCCCCAGAATTTCTTCCAGGGATTGCTCCAAGAATTTATCCAAGAATTCCTCCAGGAATTCCTATTAGGATTACACCAGAATTTTTTTCCAGAAATTCCTCCAGGCATTCCTTCAGGATCCTCTCTAGAGATTTTTCAGAAATTCTTCCAGAATTCCTCTGGAGATTTGTCCAGGAATTCTTCCAGGGATTACTCCAAGAATTTATCCGAGGATTTCTCCAAGAAATTCTCCAGGAATTCCTGCTGGGTCTCATCCAAGAGTTTATCCAGGAATTCCTCATGGTATACTTTCAGAAATTCCTCCGGGAATTCTTCCAAGGGTTGCTCCAGGGATACCTGAAGCCATTTCTTCAGAATTTCCTCCCAGTTTTTCTTCTAAAATTCATTAAGGAGTTCCTTTAGAAATTTAAAAAGTCCTTCAATCATTTTTTTCAGGGATGTTCCCAAGAATATTTCCAGGATTACCTGATGATTTTTTTAATACTTCAATAATTTCTGGATGAATTCCTCCAGCGACTAGTATTGGAAGATAACTAAAAAAAAGCATGTAAACATGAACCAAGAAATTATCCAGTGATTCTTTCAGGAATCCCTGCAGCAGTTTCTCAAGAAGTTTACTCAGGGATTTCATTAGTAATTATTACAAAAAGCGAGACAATAAGCCCTCCAGTCATTCTTCTAAGCAACACAGATGCCACAAAAGAGTCAGCCACGGCACCGCAGGTTCTGGTTGCGTATAAGTCACTGTGACTTACTTTAAACATATAAGAACTTACATACTTAAAGAGCTTTCAGACATTTCTCCAGGGAATTCTTCAGGAATTCACCCTGGAAAGACTCTTACGGAATTCTTCCAGGGGTTTCTCCCGGAATTTCTCTAGGAAATGCACCAAGTTTTTTTTTTCTGGGAATCCCTTCTTTAATTCCTCCAGACATTTCTTTTTGAATAAATTACACGCTCTTTTAAAAAAAAAATCCATTATTTAAGAGTTCTCCGAAAATACCTGCAGCAAAATTCTTCATGAATTTCTCTAGGCATTTCTTTCAGGAATTCTCACAAGACTCACTCGAGGGTTTCATCCAGTGATAGTTTCGCGGCTTTTATGTGAATACTTTCAGAAATTCTTCCAAGAATCCTCCCGGGAAAACGTCAAATGACATTTTTTATAGGATTATTATAGAAATAGAGGTGCAGGACATTCCAAGATAACCGAAAAGCATAGACAAACTGGATGATTAATTACTGCAAGAACTCCAGTTAGTCTTGAAATACATAATGTTGGAATTATGAAAAAAAAAATCTTCGGGCGGGTTTCCACTATGTTCTATTGGAAAACATAGTTAAGGGAAATCATAAAGAAAATTCTGAATTATTCCTCAAAAGAGTTGGTGATTCCCAAAAGAATTGGTATTCCTAAAAGAGTTCAGCTATAATTTCTTACGATTTTTTTGTATAAATACTAGCTCCAGAAGAAACAATGACCTTCAATGACCGAGTAATCCTAAAATCCTAAATTTTCCAGAAATTGTCCATCGCTAACAGTACCACGTTGAGTTGTGTAGAATAGGCGAGCTTTTTTCAACGTATTGTATAAAACGACACGCTGTTGTGGGTGAAAGGTTAAATACTGCTTTTAGAATGTAATGTTATTATATTCAATTTCATCGTGTTGCGTTTAGTTAGTTATAAAAACTATTTGATGCAAATTTTCCAAGGGTGCTTGCGCACCCCCCCCCCCCCTTTCAGACCAAAAAGCTGGCTACGCCCTTTACTAAATGCACTATTTA
This sequence comes from Aedes albopictus, assembly GCF_035046485.1. NCBI lineage: Eukaryota > Metazoa > Arthropoda > Insecta > Diptera > Culicidae > Aedes > Aedes albopictus. The sequence goes on along the minus strand of NC_085138.1, from coordinate 308,796,860 downwards.
CGCTGATGCGTTCTACTCTGGCAGTTGTGATGTGAGCTTTAGTTAATGTCATATCTTAAAAGTGATGTTGAGAAAACAAATATATACAGTGACCCCACAATTTATGAATCGGCAAAAATGACCACAGTTTTTGGATCACTCATTTGATCAACATGGTGATTTATAAATAGTGTACAAAATTAAGGTGATTCATCGGTGTGGGGTCACTGTATATGATTTCCAACTAATTCTATCGAACTGGATTGGTTCAATTGTTTGGTATACGTAGTGCAGAATGAATGTCAAACAGAAGTTAAACCACCTCTTGCTTAGAAATTGCAATTCAACATGCGCTACCATTCTGGACCCCATTTGCATGAATATTCTGTTTTAATTCAATATTCTCGCTCATTTTATATTTTATGGTTTTCCACTTTTCCAACTGTTCTTGTCCGACATTACTTATTCAATCTAAAATCCAGGTCCAACCCACCACGGGCGGGCAGCAGCAGCAGCAGCATTGTGACACGTCGACACGGACCGACCACCACCACCTCCACCGCCTAGAGAGTGTAGTTTCCCAGAGCACAAAAGGAAAAATTTATTCCACCTATCGAGCATCGCTCGTCACACAAGTTTCACTTGCTGCTGCTAGTGTTCTGTCCGTCCGGGAAAAGCGCAACAGAACGAACAAAAAAAAAACTGAATAGAGAGAAGAAATCTACTTTCCATTTTTCTCCTTGAACTGTTCCATTGTCCGGTGAAGCGGTGTTCAATCTAGCCGGGAATTGCCTCCCAGTCTCCAGCCAGCGCAGCGCCGCCCATCTCCCACACATATCCTTTAATTCATTCCATTCACTCCAGTTCGTTTGTTCGTCCGGCGTTGGTGGTGGTGGTGGTAGTCATCAGCGGGATGATAATGAAACGAATATATCGTTGTCGGTTCACCGCTGGTGGTGCTACATAATTCCGGTTGCATTATTTCCCTCTTGATTTATTATTAAGCTTAGCCGGGATGTGTGTCCAGCGGCCAAGCACAGCAACTGGAACCAACGAAAGCGGAAGCACCTTACTTTGCGCAAACAAAAAAGTCAGCGAGTAACGTACTAAAAGCAGAGGGTGTTGATGAAGGCGGAGAAGAACTAGATTGCCCTGTACCCACAGATGTCGAGAATATGAAAGTAACCTGCTGGGATTCAGCTACATATCAGTATTTTAGCGAGTTAACACATTGCCGGGACTCGTGACGCAAGTGGTCACATGTTCGCCTCATAAGCGGATGGGCATGGGTTCGATTTCCAGCCCCGGCTCTTGAAAATTGTAGTCAGTTGTTCTTTCCTCCGACAGCAGCTGCACTGATCCTCTCCAATCCACTAAGGGCCAGAATCGCAATCTAGCGGAACTAAATTAATTACTCCTAAACGAAGCATTTCTGACAGATGGTGTCTTCGACAAAGTTGTTTAACATCAGCAGGGGCATCTATGGCTAAGAACGTAGTAGTTCGCAACTCGTCCGCATAGGTGGCGCCACCATCTAACTTCTTTGTTTTACGTCCTAGAGACTTGGCGTCTTCGGCAAAGTTATTTATTTTGGCAAAATAAACAACTCTTTCTCAGACGTCAAAATTCCCCAGCCTACTGTTTTCAAGTTATTTTAAAAATAAAAACAAATCAATGAAAATACAGTTTTCTAAGCTAATTTTGACATTTTTACCAGAAACCATGTGAGTTTAATTTTTTTCCTAATGCATATGTGTCAAGCCAATCACATTGTACGGGAATATATTGAATATTATCATAAAAATTAAAAATAAAAATACAAATTCGAAAAAAATAGTGTGAATTTCAACCTTTAATATCTCACAAAGCGCAAAAAATCGCAACATCAAATTTTCAGCAAATACGAAGCAATACTAGGTGAACATAGTGCCAAAAATTTGGAGAGGTATTTTTTGGTGTTTTTGAGATAATAGCTTTTAAGTAACAGTATAAATATAAGTAGTGTTAGCATGTAACTTTTTATTGTTACACATTAGAAAGTTTATGTCTTCGAAAAAGTTGTTCATTTTGACTAAATAAACAACTCTTTCCTAGACGTCAAAACTCCACGGCCTACTGTTTTCGAATTATTGTATATAAACTAGATGTTTTGATAAAAACTGACAATAAAACACATTTTGATGCAATACTATGAACTATTTTTTATTGTTTTTACTTCTACGATACATAGAAGTTCAAGCAAATGTCAGTTTACTATTGTCAGCATGGGTCAAGATATCTTTTATTTTTTTGCATGTTGATTTCAAAGTGTTTTAAGCTTAACCTATTTTGTCAATCATTTTTAATTTTAGATCGCGAAATATCTTACCGGAAGCTTGTGGATCTGTTTCTGAGTGGAAGGACGTTGATCGAAGATTGTGAAACAGAAGCTCCACGAAACTGACATATTCATGACCTACTATGTTTCGTAAAAGTAAAAACAATAAAAAATAGTTCATAGTATTGTATCAAAGTGTGTTTTATTGTCATTTTTTATCAATATAATCTAGTTTATATGGAATAATTCGAAAACAGTAGGCCGTGGAATTTTGACATCTAAGAAAGAGTTGATTATTTAGCCAAAATGAACAACTTTCTCGAAGACATAAACTCTCTAATGTGTAACAGTAAAGAGTTACATGCTGACATTACTTATATTTATACTGTTACTTAAAAGCTATTATCTCAAAAACACCAAAAAATACCTCTCCAAGTTTTTGGCAGTATGTTCACCTAGTATTGCTTCGTATTTGCTGAAAATTTGAAATTGCGATTTTTTGCGCTTTGTGAGATATTCATGCTTGAAATTAACACTGTTTTTTCGAATTTGTATTTTTATTTTTAATTTTTAATGATAATATTCAACATATTCCCGTACAATGTGATTGGATTGACACATATGAATTAGCAAAAAAATTAAACTCACGCGGTTTCTGGTAAAAACGTCAAAATTAGCTTAAAAAACAGTTTTTTTCATTGATTAGTTTTTATTTTTTAAATAACTCGAAAACAGTAGGCTGTGGAATGTTGACGTCTGAGAAAGAGTTGTTTATTTTGCCAAAATAAATAACTTTGCCGAAGACGCCAAGTCTCTAGGACGTAAAACAAAGAAGTTAGATGGTGGCGCCACCTATGCGGACGAGTTGCGAACTACTGCGTTCTAAGAAATAGATGCCCCTGCTGATGTCAAACAACTTTGTCGAAGACACCATGTGTCGGAAATGCTTCGTTTTGGAGTAATTAATTTAGTTCCGCTAGACTGCGATTCTGGCCCTTAGTGCAATCTGAGCCCTGATTTTCTTCTTCTTCTATATGGCTCTACGTTCCCACTGGAACATGGCTCGCCTCTCTTCAAATTAGTGTTCTTTGAGCACTTTCACATTTATTAATTGAAGGGCTTTCTTTGCTGCCATTGAATGAATTTGTATATTGTGAGGCAAGCACAATGATACACTATGCCCTAGGAGTCGAGAAAAATTTCTCTTCCGGAACGGGAATCGAACCCGCCGTCTCCGGATTGGTGATTCATAGCTTTAACCACTAGGCTAACTGGAGACTCAGATTTTATTACCACATTTAAAAAAATGTTGTCCCTTAGAAACGATTATTTGGGATAACAGCTTGGTATCGCACTATATATAAATGAACCACATTTTACCAGACATGATGTACTATATGGAAGTGAAATTCATAAGCATTATGAAAACGTCCCTGATATCCTAACAGCAGGACCAAACATAGCTATTGACTTAGCTTAAGGTACCGGCTGATATTGAGGGACCCATTTAATTTTATTTTAGAAAATGTGAAATACATCTTTGCAGACCAAAATTATTAGGCCTTTAAATGAGCGGGACTTGAGCTACTACCACAATTAGTGTTGAGAACATAATGTTTTGTTAAAAATTAAGATCTGAACATATGTCACGTCAAAACCGTAAAACAATAGTTTGTTGGTTATTTGTGCTCTTACATGAAAAAATAAGTGCAATCAAGTATTCCAATGCAATGATTTCATCAAGTATTTCATTCCACAAGCATACCTTGAAGGAAATCTGCGAGAATTCCTTTGGGGATATTTTTAACGATTTATCTAGCAATCACTTCAATGATTTCTACAAAACATCCTATAGGATTTACATCCAAGCTTGTTTTCATGTATTGCTTCAAAAATTCTTCTAAGCATTGATTTACAATGATTCCTTTTGGAACTTCTCCAAGAATTTTTTAAGAAATTTCTTCAAGTATTTTTTATGAACTTCTTCAAGCATTCCTTCAGGAATACTTCTACGGATTTCTTCATAAAGTTCTTCAAGGAGTATGTCATGAAGTCCATCATCATTGAAAGGTTTATTTGGAGGCATTTCTAAAGTTTTCTTTTAAAAAAAACCTTGTAGGAAATCCTATTGAATCTCTTGTAGGAATTTGTGTAAGAATCTACAAAAAAAAAACCTTGTAGGAGTGATTATAGAAATACATGAAGAAATCCTTGTTTGAAAGGATTCCCGAAGGGTCTGTTGTACAAAATCATTTGTATAATTTCTGGGGAAGTCTTGTATGAAATTTGTAATAAAATACTTGAAAAATTGCTTGATAAAATAATTTTAAGAGATTCTAGGAGAATACTTGAATAAATTTTGAACGAATCTTTGAGAGGTACAAATCGCAAGAGGATTCATTGTATGAACTACTAAAGATATCTTTGGAAAATTCCTGAAAAAAGTTTGGGAGGAATTTCTAAAGACATCTTTGGAGGAATTCCTTTGGAATTTTGAATTAAACCTTAGTACAATTCCTGAAGCAAATCCTGGAAAAATCCCGAAAGTAATCCTCGGTAGAACCCTTGGAGAAATTATTAAATAAATTATCCGATTGATTCGCAGGAGTTTCACACAAGACCCTTGACGATATTTTGAAAGAATTTTTGGATAACTTTCATGAGATTTTTGGAAGAAATGCTTAGGAAATCCTTGAAAAATTCACGTAGCAATTCTTGAAGCGATTCCTGAAGAATTTTCGATCTCTATGAAATCTTAGCCTTGCATTAACCCCTCTAAGGATGCTTCTCGGCATCCTTAAAAAATCCTGAAGAGAGTGGCTAAACTTGATAAGGAAGAGTTCCTGAAGGAATCCTTAGAAAAACTTCTGAAAAAAATATTTGATTTTTTAAGGACAGGGTATATTTTCCTAAGCACTTATGCTCCCATTTTCATCCTACTTAAAACAAACGAATGAAGCGCTTTTTGTTTAGTTTCTTATTTTTGTATTTATGTTGGAAGTGAGCACGAATGACAACAGACATTACATATTCATTCGCTGCCATAATCCCTTCGTTTTCGGATAGGATGAATTTGGGATCGTAAGATTACTAAGGAAGTGGAGGCCCTACCTGGAATCCTCATAGAAATTTGGAGGAAATTCTGGAACCATTAATAAATTCTGGAGAAGCTCTTGACTGAGATGCTTCATTTTTCAAATGGTTTCTCGAAACAATTTTGAGGGAGTTCCATCAAAAACCGCCAAAGAAATTTTTAGAAGAGTTCTTAGAGGAATGCTAGCAAAAATTCCTGAAGATATCCTTGGAGAATCTCTTGAAAAAAATGGATTTTAAAGAATTCTATAAAGATTTTTTTTTCTTTTTATTCGTGCAATTTAACTGAAGCTAATTCTTCACAATTGTATGGTGGAATCGCAGTAGGATTTAAAAAAAAAATCTTAATGATTTTCTTAGAGAAACTTCTGTAGCAATCTTTGGAGGAATTCTTGAATTATTATCCAATGTTTTTTTTTTGGAAATTTCCTGCTGGAGGAATACTAGAATGGATCTCTTTGTAAAATCTAAGAGAAACCCTTGAACAAACCTAAAACATTTTTTTTTCGAAGAAATCGTTGCTATAATTCTTGGAGCTACTTCTGAATTAACCTTAGCAAAAAATCTGATGAAATGTTCAAAAGAACGCCAAAATGAGTGATGTATGCTTGAGGAAATGCCGAGATAAATCCTTGGAAAAATCTCTTAAGGAGTTATGTGAGGGAATGATTGAGAAATCGTTAAAAAAAATGGAGAAATACTTGACTTCCGTGGAAAATTGCATGTAGTGTAGCAGTAAAGCATCGGTATAATGTCGCACGTTAGTCGGAAGGTTGTCGGGTGTAGTGCAACAAAATCGGCATGCAGTAACAAATACAGATTGCATTATGCACGGTGGGTGAAAGCATCGAATAAAATGACCAAAAATGGGGCTCTCCGTTTATCAATTACAAATTGCATGGAAATTTAAAAAAAGCTTAAGATTCAGTGAGTGTCGGTTTACGCAGCCCAATAAAAGAAGCCCAGTGCAAATCTCAGATATTACGGCGATTATTTTGTTTTCGATTAAAAAATAACAGAAATACTACTAAACTGTGTGAAATCGTGTGTATGCAATCATATCCGTCGGTTATGCATAGTGAAACTTGAAGGACCTGATATATGTACGTGTCATCGTTTATGGGTAGTATGGATTGGAGCAACTCGATCAACTCTTTGTAAGCGCAACATGTGTCAACGATTTCAGCTAATTTGGTGAGATCTTGGAGCCTGGAACTGCCTCCTCCTTGTTGTTAACATTTCGTGGATTGAGGGCGGGCTCTTCAACCCCATCTATTGGGAATATTTTGTCAATCAAGGGCTCGATTTTGCAGTTGTTCGTGAGAACTTTTTTTTCTGGAAGGAAATTTTTATCCCCTGACGCGGGTTTCGTGCAAGTATCTCTGCTTGCGGGTCCGCACAACCGTTTTTGGCCCTTCATACAGGAGAATGACTGACCACTAACAACAGCTTGATCAAATCGTTTTTCAGATTACTCCAGTGCTATAGGCAGCTGCCTTGCTATAATAGATGGTAGAACAAAATCATCATCATCATCAATACTTGACTTCCGTGGAAAAATCTTTAAAGAAATATTTGGATGATCTCCTGAAAGAAATCATGGAGGAATGTTTGAGGAAATTCTAGAAGGCCTACTTTTCCTCTAACGGAATTCCGGTATAATTTCTTGGAAAAATCTATGCTTCCGAAGGAATCATTGGAATTTTTTTTTTCTAGTAATTCTGTATGGAATTTTTTAAGGATTCTTCGGATGGTCTTCTAGAAGATCAAGCCTTAGAGATATTACTGATGGAATCCTTGGTGGACTTTCTGAACAAATATTTCGAGAAATACTTGATGAAGTCTTTGCAAGATTCTTTTCAAGTAAACATCCTCGGAGGCAACACTGTAAGAATTCCTGAAGGAATGCTATGAGAAATACAGAATGATATCCTTGCATTATTAATCTCTTAAAACATTTTTAATCTTCTTCTTTATGGCTCTACGTCCCCACTGGAACTTGGCCTGCCTCGCTTCAACTTAGTGTTCTTTGAGCACTTTTACAGTTATTAATTGAAGGGCTTTCTTTGCCTGCTATTGTATGAATTTGTATATCGTGAGGTAAGTACAATAATACACTATGCCCAGGGAGTCGAGGAAATTTTCCCGACCCAAACGAGAATCGAACCTGCCGTCTCCGGATTGGCGATCCATAGCCTTAACCACTAGGCTAACTGGAGACCCTTCTTCTCGGATTCTCGAAGACAAGTCATTCTTCAAGAAAAAAAATCTCAAAAAAAGGTAAGCAACCTTTGAAGGAATTCCTGAAGGATAACTTGGTGGGATTCCTTAATTGATTGAGTGTTTTGTGTAGATTTATCTATAGATTCAGTAGATTCATCATTGTAAAATTTGTGCATCTGTAAATTTCATGGGGGCCAACAAATTTGGTTCCGTACCGGGTTTCCAAATTTCTAGCTACGCCACTAGCTCAAACGACCATTATGCAAAACGATATGTCAAATGGCGTAATGCCAAAAGAAGTAAATCCCACTATGCCTGCCACATGGTATACGCATGCAGAAATTTTCATTCCAGAAGCAATGATGTGGATAACTGTGCTGAGGAGGTAAAATCTCTTCAATAAAGACAATAAAGATATCCACAACTATGCTGTGGAGCAGGCATTATGCCAGTAGGGACATAACACCATGGAAAAGAACACACATTCACCGAGAAAAGAAAAGCTCTCCTTATACTTGTCCGTACCAACACCTTTCCATTCTTACAACACTACATGCACCAGCTTCCAGGAGCCATTGTTCCATGCATCATGCGATGATTTATTTAATATTGTAATCGTCAGGGCACTGTGGTTACGATCTTTGTGTGTTCTCATTGACGTGGTATAGTTCTACTTCATCCCAACCACCCCACGCCCCAACTTCTCTCGTTCGGTGATTCCTTCGGGGGCCACTCACCGCCAGATCTCGTTTTGGAGCTCTGTTTTGTTTCTGACTGAGGATATTTCCCCTTTCTACGTTGTCGTCGTAGCGGATGTTTCATTTCGTTTCTATTTTTTTTTTGTTTCTTTCCAGATCCTGGATGAGGTGTACTCGGTGCTAAATTATATCCGGAGCACACCGACGTTGGCCCGACCCTTCAAGGTGACCGACGAGCTGTTTGACCTGTCGACGATGGCCATGGAGTACTTTAGGGAGCACCTGGAACCAAACTTACCTGATATAGCATGCTTTAGCAAAGACTACAGTGAGTATTGTATGATTTTCCCCCTTAAAACGGAGAATTAACAAGAGATAGATTGTTAAGCATTGTTTCAAGTCACTAATACATATTTAATTGGCAATTGTTGGTTTGTGGATAAGGTGAAGCAATAATATCAGTCTGCTCGTGCAAGCTTTCGTATGTGTTTGTAAAATACCATGCGTCTCCATTGGTCTCCATATATCTCACTGCATCTTCCATTGACTTCACATTGCTCGTGTCATAATGCAATACAACAGATTTTTTCCTTTCATCTTCACAGCATCTAGTACAAAACCGTTCACGACCCTGGAGGTATCGTCCTCCATCCTGTCGCGGGACACATCACACTCGAGCTCGTCCTCGCCGCCCCAGAGCAACATGGTGCTCCGGAAGGGTATACGCAAAATCAAACAGGGAATGAAGAGGTACTTCCGAGTCGTCGTTGTCGATATACACGTTAATGAACCCCTCCTAACCGGTCGTTTATCTTTGTCTTTTGTGTTTCTTTCCAATTTCCCTACGCAACACCTACACCGTACGTACGACGCATTTCCGGAAACGGCACCACGGCAGATACAATAATCAGCTGTCGGTGCTGCGAAGCGAGTTGCGTACCTGCAAGCGGAAGGCCACCGAGCAGGCGAAACAAATTGCCGAGCAGCAGAAACTGCTGGCGGAACAGCAGAAGCAAACACTTGACTATGCAAATCGGCTCGACGAGAACGACAAAAAGAACGAGGAGATATCGCGGAAATTTTCCACTCTGCTACAGGTAAGAGGTTGTTTTGCGGAATGTTCTGTGCGGTTGGGAGTCGGATGTGGTACAAATACGGGTGGTTTGCTACAGGGTTAGAGTTGGAGAAATCTTGATAAACCTATATTTATTATCATAGAGATGCGAGAGATGAATTATGTATGTGCATGTGGGAAATTCTTACATCGTCGATTCCCATTTTCTTCAATTTTTTGATAAAATTTTGAGTGCAAGCTGAAAATCCAATTCCAAGCTTAAAATTCCTCTCGGAATTATCGCAAAATTTCCTTAACCCATATCCACGCAGCGTCCTATTTAGAAGACGTGATAATATCTCCAGAATTAAACAAATATTAAGAATACTGTCTTTTGGGAAGTTTGTTCATCACATCCATCATTCCGAATAGATAATAAAATTTGCGACTGGTTCACTAGGTGGCGTAAGCGATGCTGTATAGCAGTGCTTCCCAAACTGTGCGCCGCGGCGCCCTGGTGCGCCATGAACCTTTCTCAGGTGCGCCGCAGGTTCTTGTTTTGTGACGAAAGAAAAAAAAACATACTCTATGTTTGAATTGCGGAACACCTTCAATCATTTTTTGTTCAATAAAACTAGTGTCGCTTCACCATTTTTTTTTAATCTTTCCCAAGGTCTTCGATTGTTCAGTGAGATTTGTGGTATCCCTTTTAACCAGTTTAAACATCTATTCAAATCAAATTTTGGAATTAGTTTTTGAAATAGTTTTTTGAGCTCTTATGCTTCAGCTTAGTTTTTGATTTTACTATGGCTTGTCGTCCAAAGCTATTACAAAACCATATTTACACGCTAAGAAAATGTTACTCTAAAATGAGTAAGATTCACACAAAACTGAGCTAAACTGGGACAGCTCAAAAAATGAGTAAATTGCATTTCCAGCGATAGCACTGGCCCAAGTGCAAAAATCCAAACAGTTTAAGCCGTATAATATTCTTCACATCAGCAAGAATATTATACAGCTTAAACTGATGAGATTTTCGCACTTAGGCCAGCGCTATCGCTGGAAAAAAAATTTACTCAATTTTGAGTTGTCCCATTTTAGCTCCAAAATGAGTGAATTTTCTGACCGTGTACACTCTTCCCAGGTTTTTGGAACAACATTTTTTGCTAACATCACTTTCATTGAACAGTTCAGCGGCTTACAAATTTGCCATCCTGACAGTGTGAAGAGCTACTTTTAACCTTTCGGAACCGGACTTTTTCACCAGTACTGCCGCAACCTCGCCCACTGCGGCCCCAAAAGTTTTTTTTTTAATTTTTATTTCTGTGTATTTTAACTATTGCTAATTCTACACTTGAAGCCTAGGAAAGTTCATAAAAATAAAAAGTTCAATTAAAGCCACCGTGGCAGATTACTTACATTCTCTTTATATGTCTCTCCAATTTTCCAAAATATATAAAAGTATTTGAAAGTGTTTTTGAAAGTGTTGCTTTTCAATTTCCAAATTGAAACTTTGGTCAAGATCTTCAAAATCATTTTAATTCAATTAGAATTCTTAAATTATTGCAAACACTTTAGAGTGTTTGGCTTATTTATTAAATATCAGCAGCTTGTTTTACCTTTTTTAGGGCCCATATAGCCGAGGCGGTAAACGCACGGGTATTCAGCATGACCATGCTGAGGGTGACGGGTTCGATTCCCGGTCGGTCCAGGATCTTTTCGTAAAGGAAATTTCCTTGACTTCCTTGGGCATAGAGTATCTTCGTACCTGCCACACGATATACGCATGCAAAATGGTCATTGGCAGAGGAAGCTCTCAGTTAATAACTGTGGAAGTGCTCATAGAACACTAAGCTGAGAAGCAGGCTTTGTCCCAGTGAGGACGTTACGCCAAGAAGAGAGAGAGAGAGATTCCTTAAATAGGGCACTGCATGAAATTCTTTCCTTCTCTTTCACTCTTATAGAAATTTTGTAAACAACAAGGCCAAGAAACGTCAAAGCCCCATACAAAATCAAAACAGTGCAGTGCCCTATTGTGGAGGTGGTTAATAAGGGCGAACTATAATCGAAGTAGACGTGTGCGCCTAAGCACATTTAGTTGGTGGAGGCGTATATAGGGCACTGCATGAAATTCTCTCCTTCTCTTTCAGTCTTACAGAAATTTTGTAAACAACAAGGCCAAGAAACGTCAAAATCCCATACAAAATCAAAACAGTGCAGTGCCCTATAGTAATTTTAGCCCGCGGCGGCGGCGACGCCGGACGCCCTGTTCGGCGGAGGTGGCGTAATCGGTGTGAAGTTTTTTTTTTTTATTTTCGTGAATTTCAACTTACAAAACGTCAACACAGCATAATTTGTTTTCTGTACCCAAAGTATAATCATTGCCTCCCTTGTGCAAATGGTTTGAATGAAAGAAAATCAAGGCTTTCAAGGAAAACAGTCCGCACATGAATTTCGATATTGATTTTTGAGAGATTCTTTGGTTTGAACCGAGGTTTTGGAGGCTGTTCGGGCTCGTTTCGGAGTTAACCATCAATGTTAATTTCTTTTTCCGATCAGCCTAGATAGCTGTGTAGTGTCTGTAACGGTTGTCTCAATTGGCTAAGAATAACACTACGGACCGCCTGATCCAGTGGTAGGAGTTCATTAAACAGGTGACCTCTAATTCATGGTGTTATGCGGCTTTATGCTTACCGTTCCAAGGAATGAATGGTTAGGGGGGGTCTAATAAAAACCTAATCACAAACGGAGCCTGTGGAGATTTAGGGTGTCCTCCACAGTAATAAGCGCTTACTGCGCTAACCAGAGCAATAGTGCAGTGGACCTTGAGTTTCTTCGAGATAATCAGCTGCCCTTCTTAAGTATCAAATTTGAGGCTAAATAAGGGCGGGATTATTCAAATGTTGTTAATTAGCTTACATTACTACCTATATGGGTTCGCTTAATGCGTTTTCGCCATTGGCGTTTTTCAATTGACACCGATTTGGTTTGTCGTTGATGTTTCCTTTTTGTGCTGTGATTGTGAAGAGTGTAATCCTGTCTAGTTTGGGTAGTGGCTACGGCTCGGAAACCTCAGATCAATTTTCAGCGTAAAAAGCGTGCGTAGCCCAAGTGGCTCTACTTCAAAAAGTTTTCGTAGGGTAACTTCTGTATAGGTTACTTTGTGAACCCAGTTTTGCTTCTTTCATTATAAAGTGGCGTGCCACGAGTATGCTATTTTTTTTAGAATAACGTTAACAGTATGTTTCAACCTTTCCTTATGGATGCCTTCAAGCAAGCTCTTGTATTCAGCATCTTTTCGTTAATATTTGGCAGTATTGCTACGATGATTACATTATCTGAAGTAGCTCAAACATTATTTGATATGCTTCACTTTGATGGATCACTTAGGTAGTACAGTTCATGGATAGCTTAACATAAAATAGCACCTAACCCAACTCTGCATGAGCAGAATTTGTCATGAGTTGACTGATTGGCATGTGTTAGATGAGGAGTTTCCATTTGACCTTCTTTGCACTTTTGAGTGTTCCTTCGTATACGTTGCGTATTCAGGTATCGCTGCTCAAAAATGGGGGAACCTGTACTAATTGGTTGCGACCACATTTTATGGATAACTCGCTTCCATTGCTACTCCAGGAGAGTTTCATTGTGGTTTTGTTATTACAACGCCCTCCATTGTGGTATGCCATAATTATTGCTTTGAAAGAAGCTTATCTTCTGCGGTCTGTGCGGATCACAAGAGGTATTCCTGAATGGAACTCTGATCTGTTAGTTCAAAACATCTACGGATAAACCATTCTGTTGCATAGTTACGCATCTCTAGCTTCCGCCCGAGAATTATAGCTATACAACCGACTTAGTGGGCCCTAAAAAGCTCTGCTTCCTTCAAATCTCCAGGAGCAAATGGGGGTTTGTCCTATTTTTCTCCAAAGGGATTTGAGTATTTCAAACATGTTTTGAACTCTTGTAGTTTTCTATTGGATATTTTCATGGCGTGAAATTACTTGATAGTTTGATCCCGAAAGGGTGCGTACACTGTGGTGCATAATTGATCGGACAAACGCCGATTTTCATACAAAATGGCCAAGTTTGAGATGCTGTAACTATGGTTTGCTTTGATGAATTGAGCTCAATTTTTGACACGGAACTACAAATATGCTGAATTTTGTGTATACAAAGTATAAAATGTTTTCGTTCACAGATCTGGGCGTGGCAAGGCGTTGAAAAAATTGCAAAAGTGATCGGACAGCGGCACGCGTGTAAATCAAAGGGGTACCGCTGTCCGATCACTTTTGCAATATTTTCAACGCCTTGCCGCACCCAGACCTGTGAACGAAAACATTTTATACTTTGTATACACAAAATTCAGCATATTTGTAGTTCCGTATCAAAAATTGAGCTCAATCCAACAAAGCAAACCATAGTTACAGCACCTTAAACTTGGCCATTTTGTATGAAAATCGGCGGTTGTCCGATCATTTATGCACCACAGTATACGTTGTATAAAGAAAGAATGAATTCCTGGCTATCTCGTTCTTTCTGAAATTCTTGAAACGCATTGTCGATTGTCACATCTGTGAAGTTCGTCTGGCTTACATGCCTATTCATGTGAACTCTCATTCCTCCCAATTTGGTATGTCCACAGTGACTCTTTTACACAAAGTTGTATACGTTTGCAAGAAAGTATTCGCTCAAACGTAGTTTTTGCTTGGGTGACTTCTTGAATATTGAGGATGCTTTCGATGACGTGCCTTTCAATGTCATATTGAAAGTTGCATAACGTCACAAGCTACCTCCAATGAGCTATAGGCTCTCTTTACGCTTATGCGTTTTACAGTGTCCTTTTAAGAGAATTGATTAAACCCGTTGTGGTGTGGGCTATGAGCTCTCGTTGCGCTTATGTGTTCATTCTCTCTTCTAGAGCACCCCTTCCTATTTCATCACCTTTGCCTTAAAATAACGTGCCTCTGGAGCCGGCCTTCTGATACCTGAAGGGTTTCAAGGAAAACAGTCCGCACGAGAATTTCGATATAGATTTTTGAGAGATTCTTTGGTTTAAACCGAGGTTACCATAATTAAAAAATGTGACAATTTTGCTGCTCCCAAATATTTTGTAGTTTTCATTCTAGATAAAGGAAAACATAAATCCAAGGACCAGTAAGTTTACGGATCGGACCAAGGCGTTGCTTAGAAATTACTTTTCAAATTCCTCTTATAATTTCTAAAACTCCTAAATGTCATATATTTCGACTTTTTCTGAATTGATCGCAGATACTTTTTTTATTAGTAGCTCCAAATATACCTCCAGGAGTTCCTAAAGAAATACCTTCAAGATTTTTCCAGAAGTTCATCTAGAACTCTTCAAGATATTCCTCCAAATTTTCCTTTAAAAATCCGTTCGTGTAGAAAACAGATTGAACAGAAGTTCCTTTAGCGATTACTTCACATGTTTCATCAGCGATTGCTCCAGCTATTGTTCCAGTAATCAAGAGATTCTTGAAGGTGATTCTCCGGAGGCTCCTCTGGGTATTCAGAAGATTATCGGATATTCCTTCTGGGGCGTTACATCATTTACTTTTCTTTTGAGTTACTGAAACTTTTCTTCAGGGATTCTTTCAGAAATGATCTCGAGGATTCTTCAAGAATCCTTTCAGAGCTTCTTCAATAAATTCTGTCTAAAGTCCCTTTAGGATTTTTTCTTGGTGTTTCTCCAGGAATACCTCAAGATATTTTTTAATTACTGCAGAGCATTTTCCAGTTTTCCAGGCATTGCTTTAGAGTTTCCATAAAAAAATTTCTTTAGAAATTAATTTTGATAATTCCTTCAAGAATTCTTCCAGTTTAGTTTCAATTTCTGCTGCTAAATTTTTCTCTGAATATTCCTCTAAGCTCTAAAGATTGCTTTGTGGTTTTTTGCCCACTAATAGAGTAGCGAACCACTTGGGCAGTGGCCGATGTTTTTGGCACACTTCGCTATAACTCAGTCAATTCCATACCAATTGGTTTGCAATTGTGTACACGGCTAGGTACTACTACGGTACTCACCGCGTTCCAAAAATTGTGCCCATTGGTTCAAAATTGTCTGAGTTATAGCAAAAAAGTGCCCAAAATTGGAGCCCTGCCGAGACGGTTCCACTTCCCTACCTTTCAGCCTTTTTGCAACAAATTTTTTCAAGAACTGTCCAGGAATTCTGCCAGGGTTTGCTTCAAAACTTCCTCTAGAAAATTGTACGTTATATCGAAGTGTACGTTATATCGAAGCAGAGAAAAAAATAATATTTTTATGCTAGTATTGATGTATTCGACGTGAAATTAATCCCAAATAATGATTTCGGTGAAATTCACAAAACCAATAATGAAAAACTTGAGTTTTCACGAAAAAGTCATTTCGTTTTTTGTGCTTCGATATAACGTACATTTTGCTTCGATATAACGTACCACGGTGTGCCAAAAACCGTTATTAACAAGTAAAAATGTCCACCCAAATGGCACCCGGCATTCGAAAGATATACTATTCTAATATCTCCTCTGAAATTTTGAAAATGTTTCATCGAGGGAAACTAAAGTTTTTGTTATTTGAAGATTTTGAGCCATTTCTATAGGATTTTTTTATATGAGTAAATACACACGCACAGAGTGCCTGATACCGCTATTGACAAAAGAACATGTACACCAAACTAACACCTGGTATTCGAAAGGTATACTATTCTAGTATATCCTCAGAAAATTTGAAAATGTTTCATCGAGGGAAACGGAAGTTTTTACTGTTTGAAGATTTTCCTCTATTTTCATAGAATTAGCTCATATATGGCAATATTGTCATAGGATGTTTCATTGGCTCTTCAAATCATAAACAAATATTAATAAGTTTTACAAAAACCATTCCAAAGATACAACATTCATACAACTTCTCTGAAAATTTGACAATATTTCATTGTAACGATCGCAAATTACAGTGGTTTGAAAATAAAAGATATGATAAAGTATATTAAAAATGTAGTAACTTTATAGAATATTCTTTCAATTTCTCGGGTGAATAATTCCTCGCAATGAATATATATTTTGTAACTCATCCAAAACTTTGATTATATATCACATTTTTAGCGATACTGTTACAAAATTCAGTAAGTGTTTTAAATTGTTTATGGAAAAAGCGATAGTTTGCATATCCCCAATGAAATTGAAATCAAAGCTTAAAATTGTTGTTACTGATGATCATTCAAATGAAATATTTCTAAATTCACGGAAAACACGTTAGTAACATGCGTATAAAAGCTTGCTAGGAAAACAATTAGCATTTAGGTTTGCTTTAAAAGCTTTAATATCATAAACATTATACCAACGATTTACGAAGCTTCCTAGGAATACTAGGCTGTTAATTCATTTAACTCTCGTTTCACCATGAAACGTTTTCAAATTCACCGACAAGATACCAACATATAACGTGCTTAAAAAAAAAACGGATGCCAAACTCTTAGAAAGATTATGTAATCAACGCTGAAGGCGTGCCACATTTTTATTTGTATTCGAGTAGCAGGTAGAACTATGGAATATTAATTAGATTCTCACACCACGGTAATTGACATTCCTATCAATGAAATGTTGTCAAATTTTCAGAGAAGTTGCTTGAATATTGCACTTTTGGAATTTGTGAAACTGATTACACCTTTCAACACTAGTTCGCATTATGGGGTGACAAAAAAATAATAGGGGTATGGGACCCTAGAAACCCTAATGCGTATATCAATAGAACACCCCAAGTTCTCAATTCAAACTTCGGTCTTGAACTGTGAAGTCGCGTTCCAAACTTTTTCGAAAATTCTTTCACTATGACACTTCTTATCAAATCCTTCCAAAACCCTGTTCTTTTTTTCTAATCTCATAATACGAACTTTTTTAAAATCTTGTTGCGCAGTGTTATTATATGTTTATGATATGAAGTGCACCGTATGACAATATTCCTATATATGGACTAATTCTATGAAAATAGAGGAAAATCTTCAAACAGTAAAAACTTTGGTTTCCATCGATAAAACATTTTCAAATTTTCGGAGGAGATACTTGAATAGTATATCTTTCGAATACCGGGTGTTAGTTTGGTGTACATGTTTATTTGTTAATAGCGGTATCAGGCACACCGTGCGTGCATATTTACTCATATATGAAAACCCTATAGAAATGGCGCAAAATCTCCAAATAACAACAACTTTAGTTTCCCTCGATGAAACATTTTCAAATTTACAGTGGAGATACTAGAACAGTATATCTTTCGAATGCCGGGTGCCATTTGGGTGGACATTTTTATTTGTTAATAACGGTTTTTAGCACACCGTGATACCTGTATTACAAGTGAGCAAGAACAGAATAATAAAAAGCAATATTGTTTGATGTTGGCTTCTTGCCCAAGTAACACACTTGTTATAGAAGAGTCACGGCGGCGAAGGTTTTTGTTGCTCAGAAGTCACTGTGACTTACTTCTAGCAAGTAAGTATTAATTTGTTAGAAGTATGTCACAGTGACTTCTGTGCAACAAAAACCTGCGCTGTCGTGACTGTTCTGTGACAAGTGTGTTTCTGGGGTGAGATTTGTGCGTCTGAAGTTCTGATGCAGTGTTTAAGCGAGATTTTAAGATGTTTGTCCTTAACGAATCCGAATAAAAATTCCTAAAGGTATACTTGGTTTAAAGCTTGTTGAAATTGCTGAGAAATACCTGGAGGAATACCTGGAGCAACTTCTGAAGGAGTCTCTGTATTAATTTCTGCAGATATAAATCTCTGAAGAGATAAAAAACATAAATGAACTTCTGAAGGAATTTTTGTTGACATTCCTGTGGCAATTTTCCATAATATCCTTGGAGGAGTTTGTGAAAAAAGATATCTGTACGAATTACTGATGAAATCCTTGCAAGAATATTTGAAGAAACCGCTGGAGGAATTTCTGAAACCCCTAGAGTTACATCTGATGGTAGGGTAGACGGTAGGGTAAAGGGTTATAACACTAGGGTAAGAAATCAAACTTTGAACTAGTCAAATTGTAATCTTAATTTGAACCATTTTGAAATGCATTAAAACGACGTACTTTTTAGGAAAATATTGTCCCGAAAAAGATGTTAAACAGCTTTCCGTTATATAACCTGATAAAATGGACTTTAAAAGCATTGAAAAAGGCGTTTTTGTCATGGAAAACAGGCAATTGAAAAATCACTGTGATTTCACCCATTTCCCCCCAGAGAAATCATATTTTCGGTGCACTCGTACAGCTCATGCATTGTAACACACGCAATATGTAAACACGTCAAATGAAAGCTTATTTCTCGTAGAATCAACCAGCCGAATAATATTCCGCATTATTTGTCATAAACTTATCAAATTTAAGTAATTCTTACTTGGAGAATGTTATCTTAAGTTGAACCATTTGAAATCTAAATTTGAACTAGTAAACGGGGGCAAGCTTCCAGTGTTGGCCTGCAGACTGCGCTAGTGGTTGTTTTGTTTACTCTTGGGGGATGAAAAATTCCAAATTTAGTTTCCAAGTTCCTGAAGAGTTTAGAAGAACATTCTTAGTTGAAATTCCACTGCCTAATGAAAAATAGTTATGGGAATTAGCAGATCCATGTGTTTTTCTATTGTTCAGCACGAAATTGGCTGTTGTGGGAGATGTTCGAGCTGCTGCCGCCAGTAGTTCAAATTAAGATTAAAATTGGTTCAAATTATGATTACGATGGTTCAAATTAAGATTAAAATCATTTTTGACGAATAATCGAATTTTTCAATGAAATTCGGTGCAAATACAAACTTTTTACCACTTAACAGAAAGCTTATACCCGTGGCTTTCATGTACATAAGATTTTGTCGTAGTAAATTATTTCCATGTGGGAGAAAAAATTACTCAAAATTTGCGCCACTTCGGAAAGCCGCAATTTGGTTCGTTTTTTGATTACCTACCCTAGTTTACAAAATAAAACGATAGTCGTGAACTTCTTTCAACGACCAAAATTTTTGAAGCATAATTTAGTGCTGATTTCGAAACCGTACTACAAAAAATTTAAGGTAGAACAGTTTTTGAGTTTTAGCTCAATATCGAGTTTTACAACTTTTTAAAATATGGAATTTAATAAAATTCAAATATCTTGCGTTTTGGTCAACCGTTTTTAAATCTTTTTCCATAAATTAAAAGCTGAATATAATACCTTTCGATCATCTAGATGCAGGTTTTGCGTCAGATGTATGAAATTCAAGATATTGGCGAGTTTTGGGGACAATCTTCTTAAATTTCAGCAAAATTTCCAAAAAAATATGTAGAAATGTATTTTTTTTTTCAATAAGAAAAAAACAATTTAAAAATTCTTTCTCAACGTTTATTTGACCTATCATATGTAGGCAACTTACAGTAAAATATTCAGCTCAATCGGAGCATTAATTACAAAAAAATGAGATGTGTGAAGTGAGCGACTTTGCTTAAAAATAGAACAAAAAACGATTTCAAATTATCAACCTTGTATGGAATGAAGAAAAAATTTTCGCTCTACTGTAATTTTTTTCCTTCGCGTTTTCCAACTCAGGGCATGATTCTACACCAAAAACAATCATCAGCTTACCGAGTTCAAAAATGCTGTAAACTAGTGTAATTGACGGTAGGTTAGGGTAGGGTACAGTGTAAGGTACAAGGTAGGATAGAGGTTAGGGTAAAGGTTAGTGTAGAGGGTAGGGCAGAGAAGATGGTAAGAAAGAGTGTAGACGTAGAGGGTTAGGGTAGAGTAGGGTGATGAAATAAGATAAGATTAGATGAGATTAGATTTTCTGGAGATAACTTAAGGAATTTCTTCAGACATTCCCTTGGGCATTCCTTTCGAAAATCTACCCAGGGTTCCTCCAAATGTTCCTTCCTGTACTCTTTAGATCTCGGCGGGGATTATTGCAGGCATTGCTTTTGTAAATCATAAAAGGATGGTTTTGGTTATTCTTTTCGGCATTCTTACTTCAGGCCAAACATGTCTAAAGGCCCTATCTGCAGAAGAGAGGCTCTCTTTGGTTTCCCTCTCTTTCGTAAATATCTCAGCTGTTCATTTGTATTATGATTGTCTCTTTGCATTGAACGATGGTCAAAACAATCGTCTTTTTATTTATACTGCAAAAGAAGTTGAAAAGTGTACCATTACATTGCAATGATTGAAAGAGAAAGTGAACAAAGAGAGCCTCTCGAATGCAGATAGGACCTATTGAAATGTTTGGCCTGACTTTTTCCTCAAGGGAGTCCTTCCGAAAAGAAATGTGAAAGAGTATATATTAAGTTTCCAGTTCAAAACCGAATTAGCGACATTTTTTCTTTTACTTCCGCTGTTTTTGCCTTGCGTTAAACACTATGTCGGAAGTGGGGCGCTGTATTGTACACCTGGTACTCTATACAGCGCCCCACTTCCGACATAGTGATTAACGCAAAGCAAAAGCAGCGGAAGTAAAACAAAAAATGTCGCTAATTCGGTTTTGAACTGGAAACATAATATTTCTGCCGAGATTTCTTCAGGCAATCCTGGATATTTTAGGTATACATGCCAAAATTTCTGTAAACAATTATTCCCGAACTTTTTATGAGATTTTTTCAATAATTCCTTTCAGGATTTCTTCTATGATTCTTTTAGGGATTCCTGCTAAGCTTCCAGCCGATATTCCTGCCATGATTTCTTTACCGATACCATCATGTAGTTTCTACGGAATTCCTTCAGGACTAACTTCAGATATTTCATCTATAATTCATTTAGAAAATATTGACAGGATTCTTTCAGGAATTCTAGTCGGCATTCCTCCAGGGACACCCGGGACTCCTGCTGGTATGCTCCTTCATGGTATTTTTTTTTAGATTTCTGCCAGGATATTTTCAGAGAATGGAAGTGGAAGTTCTTTTACGTATAAGTACCGGGATTCGTGCTGGTATTCCTTGAAAGCTTTTTTCTAAGAGTTTTCAAGGATTCCTCCCGGGATTTCTCCACTACTTACTTCTGGGGTTTCTTCTGTGATTATTTAAGAGATTCTTGTTGAACTTCCAGCAGTCACGATTTCTCTGAGGATTCTTCCAGTTATCTCCTGGGATTTCTTCAGGGGTTTCTGCCGCGATTGATTAAACAAATCTTATGTGTGGAAATTTGTTTTTTTTTTGTGAAGCGTTACACTGTTGTAGACTCATTCTCGCTTCAAAAGCATTACGTTGTTTATGAAGAATCTTTTAGATATCTGCAGTAAACTATGATGACATTTGACAATCATTTTCGTATTATTTTTGATTATTTATCCTCTCTTTCACTCATTATAGAAGTATTATATCTATACGGATCAAAATACAACGAAAGTGTAAAAGTTGTGCTAAAACAGTGCTTGAAAAAAAAGATCAAATGTCGAGGACCCAAATTGATGATTTTTTTGGAATTGCACCATAGACTTCTCAATTTTTCATGAAATTTTGTTTATTTTATTAAAAATTGTCTGATGATAATAATTTTTTATGTAGATTTAATTTGTGAGACACCTTGAGCGTTAATGGGTTAATCTTTCCATTCTCGTCTACAACTCTATGAAAATTTTTCTAGGGATTCGAATAAAAACGTACAAAATTTTTGTTCCGTCCAACTATAATAGGTTTATGTAGTGATTGAATATTTAAATAGAATAGGTATTTGTGCGTTTTGATTACCCACGTCATATTTTTTTAAAGTTTATACAGTTTGCGAATTTCTTTCATTAATACAAATCCTTTTTTTTTCAGGAACTGAATAAGTGCAAAACCGAACTGCAATACTGGCGATCCAAAAGCCCGGCGACGCCCAACTGCAACGCCTGCGGTCAAGCCATAGTGGCCATGCCTCCGGAAGACCTACAAGCACTGGTCAACCAAGGCGTCCGGCCGGAGGAAGTGGGTCTGCCGGTGATTGCAGAAGAACCGGCAGATCTCCGGGAGGACATCGACAACGCCCTGATGGATCTGGATGCCCAACCGATGTCCCCACTTCCTCCGGCAGTGGCTGTGGTAGCAGTTATTGGTTCACCCCGGAGTCAGAAACGGAAGTATGAAAGCGTTGTCGAAAGTAGTGCCAGCGATGAGGCCCCATTGGCCGGGTCATCTTCCCCCAGCAGTGGAAGTGAATCGGCATCCGGGTCGTCTTCACCTCGAAACCCACCATTCGCTTCGGCTCCATTGGCTTCGATTGTGGCATCGTATTCATCGTCGGTGGCGGCTGGACCGTCATCCTTATCCCCACATCATCATTCTTCATTCAGTTCGGTGGCCTCGTCGGAGCCACCAGCATCGGCTGTGTTGTCCCTATTGGTACCCCCCGTCTATTCCTCTCCCCCTCATTCTTCCCAGGCTAGCCTGCTCTCCCCTCAGCAAGCTTCAGTGGCTTCATCATCAAACGTTTCCTCCCATCTGAGTGCCACTGCTGGCTGCAGCAGCGGTGCTAGCAGTAGTGATAGTGTTAATCATAAGAAACTACGAAGAGTACAAAATAAAGCTAGATCACAAACTAATCACAATAATAGCGCCAATGTGACCAACACGAACACAAAGGCAACTAGAAGTAAGCATCTGGAGAAATAAATCCACCCGAGAACAATTGATCTGAACTATCTAACCCGTAGTAGATATGATTTGAACTAGCAGACTATATATATAAATGTAGAACAAACACAAACCAATTCCCTTCCCTTTGATTGGGATAAACAAAAATTCTAATGACAATTGTTAGTTAATTTTTTATAGATCTAGTTAGTTTCATTCGCTTTTGTATTTCTGACTTCCGTTAAAATTTTAACATTTCTCCACCATTCTTTTCGTTCCTTTATATTCGTTTTAATTTACGTACTAATTAACCGATTTACTTTCATTGTTTGGCATTTTAACATTTTGTATTATTCTGTCAAAGAGTTTCGACAACTGTCTACAAATTCTACCATAACTCCAAATACACTATTTACCATATGTTAATTCTTTGTCTGAACAGGCTCTAGATATTCATAAAATAGACCGAATCGTTGTCTCAATGTACCAATAGTTTATATTTTAACTTACCACAACCTATATCAATAGAAGCAAGCGCTGGAAAACCACACGTTTCACTAACACACTTTCTCTCAAGATGTCACCCACACCAAAAGAAAACAAAATAAACAAGGAACCATCCTTACAAACAATAACACAGAGTTTAAATATATCTTTTGCTTTAGTGCAGCGCAGTACCGACCGATCAATCAACAGCAGAAAAAAAACAGCCGTACATATTTGTGTCGCAATATAGAATAATCAAAACAAGAGAAACAAGCAGCAACAAACAATAATAACACACCGTGTAAAACAATAGCCCTAACAGTACAGTAGCAAAACTGGAAATCACCAGCCACCAACTAAAGAATGTGCATAACAGTAACACATACTACACACAACCGAAACAAAAAAAAACAATAGCCGGATTAACAATATGAGTAACCAAAAGCATACATGTGTATCTGCAAAGTGAGTGGGTGTCGGGATGATTTTGGCAGTTCCGCGTTATGTTTCGCAGCTTGGATTTAGGCATTATTTTCTTTATGTAGTATCATTTTTGAATGCAATTCAGAAGAAACAACGAAGATTTTTTCAAAATTGTTTGTTTTGACTTCATTTTATCATTATTTTACCAAATAGGATCTTTTTACAATTTGTTTAAGTTTGTTTTATAACAGATGTTATTAACAGTTTGATGATAACTATCATTTTTTAATGTTTCACAGAGATGTAGTTCATGTGCGTTTTAAGAATTCGTAAATACTTCCTGATTTCGCATAAAATGAAGGCATCGATCCGATGCCATCGAACTGTGTGAGTGAAGACGTCCAAAAAGATGAGATTTTCAAAAAGTTTCAACTTAAAAACTTATCTTCCTCCTAAATGATATTGTTTGTACCATCAAGCCACTTTTATCCACTTAGAGGTTTCTACAGAAATTATAAACATTCTCGAGAAATTGCTGATCTAAATCAATCTAAGGAAATGCTGCAGGTGGAGCTCTATTGGCGGAATCGCTTAGTAATTTTAGACGATTTTTCAATTCCGACATGAATTCATGAATAGAGTCTGAAAAGAATTCTTGGAAAGATTCTTCTCTTTCATAATTCAAATGATAAATAAGTTTGTTATTCTGATATTGAATCTTTTGGTTTAAAATTTTAAGTTGGTGTCTTCGGCGGAGTTGTTCATACGGATGTGAATCTTATATTGAATTGTTTTTTAGTTAGAAGTTTTCTCACTAGATGGTGCTGTAGTATAATTGATTTGATATTTATCTCAGCCCAACAAAAATATACAATTTTGTTGTGTTCTGCAAATATATGATCAAACATAGTCTGGTGATGTAATTGTTAGTCAAAAATCCTTCGAATAGGTGACACTGGAGAGAAAAAAAATCTATACTGTTATAATTATCTCGACTCATTTTCATTTTTCATTTTGCAGCATTTGGTGGGGCAATAAGAGCGCAAGTCAATCCAAAGCCGAAGATCAAGGAGGGGTAATGGCCGTAATAGTCCGTGCGGACCACATGAACACCATCGGAGGGGTAATGGTATGGGTTGGGGGAAGGAATTGGAGTGGACTTGACACAATTATGCAAATAATACGGCGAAATTCAATGAAACATGGGTTTAACCCTCCACTTCCCATGGTTGTTCTAGCTAGAGAGCACCATCGATTTTCGACGAAATCTGGACAAACGGAATTAGATAAATATGATGCAATAATTTTTAGAATATGACTGTAACCTCATAAGTTTTTACCCAACTACTAACTAGTTGTTTCAATAGTAAAACTATTGATAAACAATCAAGGACCTATTGGTTTACAACAAAACAAAGTTCATTGATGTCGAAAAATTCAGCCAATTTGCAATATTTTTTGTTCAAGCGCTTCTTTCGGAAACGCTTTTTTGGCAAAGAAATAGTCGCTTAAAGTCGTGGGAAGGGAAGGGTTTGATTGGTTATCTTTAGATGAAAAATATGCAAATCAATTTTGACTTGAAAATACATAAATAACAAAACAATCAAATCATTTTAGCTGTCTAAATTTAAAAATTAAAAAAAAATGAAAATTCAAAGACTAAACCTTCTTTTCTAGACCCAAGAAAATTCAAATCCCAATTTAATAAAATGTGTTGTAATCCTGGCATGTCATTAACGTCTTTATATCCTAATTCCTACCTGTTACGTTATGCCACAATAAGATCTAGGAGATAATCAAAAACACGTATGGTCTTTCGGATGGCTATTACGTTGAAAATTATAGAAAATACAGTACAGGTCGGACTCGACTATCCGGATTCAAACTCTGAAGCCTCCTAAAACCACATCTGGCAAACGGAATGATGTACAAAGCTGTAATATTTACTGGCTACTAATCAAAATTAGCTTGACAAAATGTCAAAATTTTAGCTTTATACATACAACATTTCGTTCCCCAGACACACGTTTCCGAAGCTTCAGAACCCGACTCCGGACAATTGAGTCCGACCTGTACAAACGTATTACGTGGTATTACTAACACTCGAAATAGGAGCTCCTGCTCAAACGGTTCCAATCTCTATGCACCCGTTTGGAAGATATGTATAAATAATAATAAAAAAAAAATCCATGTTAATACTGTTATCCTGTCCATAGTTTCCTATTACTATCTACTTTTGTCTAGGCTCAAATGGTAGTGCAGTTTCTAGCGCCAATTGTCTTCTAGATTCCTAAAGCAATAATGATGAGTAGTAAGTGTAACGCAGATACCACCCACACCCAATTTTACGTAACGTTCCTCAAAATCTAACTGCAAATTCCTAAAATATTGGGTCTATGCAAGCTGAACTATGACATTGCTTTGGAAATTGTGATAGGCTCACTGCGGATACTCCTCTGGTCCCCATTAGCATTTACGGCCGATTTTTTCACCTCTGCTCAGCTCTTAAACCAGATTCACATCTATCTTAAGGCTGAATCAGAACTGAATAAATTGGCGCACAAAGTGCTAATGGGTTAAGCCCTCCCATCGCGTCAAGATCGAATATCCATGGGGAGGGACTGTTATAATTATCTCGACTCAGTGAAGAAATATAGGAATGGCGTCTTCGACAAAACCGTTCAAGGCCTCCTGCAGGGATTTATCTATGAACATATTGAGCAATTTCTCCCTATACTTCTCCATGGATGTCTCCTAAGATTCCTACCAGGTTTCATCTAGCAAATTAGAGAATACTCTAGAGAATCGTCCCATATTTTTCCTGGAATTCCTCCCGGTATTCCACTCATGCAATCCCTTCAAGTGTTCTTCTAAGAATTCCTCCAAGAATTCATTCCGATATTCTTTCAGGGATTCCTCCCGAAGTTGCCTTAGGTATTTCTCTCGGGATTTCTTCCGGGATCCTCCCAAGGATTCTACGTGGTGTTCTTTCGTTCTTACATGATTCCTTTATGTTTCTCCTGGGGGTTTTCAAGAGTTTCTTTGGGCATTTTTCCGGGATTCATTCAATGATTCCTCCCGAAACTCCATGATCAGGATTCTTTCGGGGATTCTTTTCGGGATTCTTTTCCGGCCTATTCCCGAGATTTCATCAGGATTCTTTCTGGGTTTTCTCTCTGGATTCCTTCAGAGATTTATTCCGGACTAGATTCCGGATTTGCTTTAAGAATTTCTCCCAGATTTCCTTTATTGATATCTCCCGGAATTTCGTCACGAGCCCGTTGAGGGATTCCTACCGGGATTTCTTCATCGATTTATCCCTGGTTTCCTTTAGAGATTCCTGTCGAGATTTATTCAGGGATTCTTTCAAGGATTTTTCCGAGATTCTTTTAGGGCAGTGGTGCTCAGGCTGGAAGATACCGCGGGCCAAATTTGCAATTCGGGATCGACCTGCGGGCCGCATAAAACATCGATGCACAAAAACAACAAAAAGAACAATTCTAAAGCGTATTTAGTAAAAATCTGAACTGTTCAATTTAGATTCATAAGTTTGGTTGAGAAAAACGTTTAAGCTTCAAATTGAAATTTAAACAAACAATTTAGAAGTTGCCCCTAGAATTTCCTTGAAGCCACTTCAAGAACTTGTCAAGCAGCTTTTACAATAATTTCTTTTGAGTCGTTCCAAAATGGTTTGCTGGATTTTCTCCTGAAATTTCTTGTGGAGTTGCCCCAGAAGGTTTTCGAGAATTTTTTTTGAAGTTTCTTTTAGTTTTTCTAGAATTCTCTAGGAACATCTCCAAGAATTCCTCTTAGATTTGCCTTTGGAACTGCCCCGAAGTTACTTCAGGAATTCCTCATTAATCGTTTCCAAGAATTTCCCCTAGAATAGCTTCCGGATTTTTTCGAAAATTTTCCAAGAGTTGCTTGAAGATTTGAGTAAATTCTTTCCATAAGTCTCTTCTAAAGTTGATGAAATATTTTATCATAAAATTTCTTCAAAAATTAAATTTTTAACAATTGTTTCCGGAAGTTTCTTCAACATTATCTTCTTAAGTTGCTGCATAAGTTGCTTCAAATTTATTGTTCAAATTTTCCTCAGGCGTTCTAGGCATCTTTTGTGTCTTGATGCAGTTGATCCTGGTATCTTGTTTGTAGTTACTCCTGAAAATTCTCTTTTTGTTGCTCGAGGAATTTATTCTAAAGTTGTTTAAGAAATTTCTGTTAGAGTGGCACCAAAACATTTTTCTAGGAGATGCTCCTTAATTTCCATGCAGTATCGCCACAACTTTCTCATTTAGTTTCTTTATATATTTCGTTGAGTTTCTCCATATGATGGTTTCACTTAGAGTTGCTTAACATTTTTCTCCAATAATGTTCCCTGGAGTTTCTCCAAAAATGTATCCAAAAGTTTCTCCAAAAGCGCACAGCAGACGCTTTATGAATCTCGCCTGAGATTTTTTTCTTTAAGTTCTTTCAGGAGTTTCGTTCGGACAATTCAAATTGAATTCGTAAGTTTTGTTTCGAAAAATGTGTGTCTTATAATAGAAATTTAAACAAACAGTGAAAATAAAACAATATTGGCAACCAAGTTTAAGATTTGTTGAGATTTTTGTCAAAAATTTCGTGCTTTGTGTTTGTAGGGGGGGTGGGGGTAAGACGAACATGTTTAGTAAACACTCTATTTTGACAGTGTTAACAATGCGATAATTAAAATTTTATCTCCATACTATATACATCAACTAAGGTACTTTACAGACTGCAACCCGATTTTGCAATAAAATTTGATTTTCCATGACTTTTGAGATAATTAAAAAGTGATCTCCAAATGTATGTTTTTCAACAGTGTGGGTAAGACGGACCGGTAGGGTGGGTAAGATGGACACGTTTTGAAATTTAGCTAATACGCCTCTAATTGTGTTAAATGTTGCTTGTGGCCGTTTGTATTCGGTAGATCAATCATAGTAGAATCTAAATTTGGCCTTAAATCTCTTAGCGAAACGTGTTTCTGCAAATTTAAATCTGTTTTGTAAATTGGAAACCTCCATAGACTGATAAACGCCTAACAGTATGCAATGCTCTGGTAATTTTACAAAGTTCAAACTGTTCCAACAACAAAAATTCTAATAAAATGAATTTTTGAATAAAAAATCAATATGAAATGCTTTATACGGCTTCCATAATCAATTTTGTACTCCATAGATTTCAATCTGTGATCAATGTGTGGGTCTTAATGTATTTCTTACGGCACTATCAAAGTAACCCCAACACTGTCCGTCTTACCCACCCTCAAGGCGGACCGTCTTACCCCCACACAACGCAAAATATTCATTCCACCACCGTTATTTATAATCCATGAAATTTACCTGAATGTCGTTGTGTATAGGATGGAACAGTTTAAAACTACTGGGAAACTCAAAATAAAGTGCAAAAACTTAGCAATTTAATGTTAAAAAGCTTATTTATTGCCGCCTCAAAATTAGATCCCAGCACAAAAGTGTGTACACAGTTAAATAGACTTCCAGCGTTCGGTAACGTAAATCACCGAAACAGATCGGTAATTCATGAAATTACAGAAGTTTCGGTAATCACGTTCCCAATTACCGAAATTTGTAAATTAAATTACAGTATTTCGGCGATTTTGTTGAATTTTACCGTGTACGGTAAATTTTTCCACCGAAGTCATCCGTAAAACAAGTCCCATACTGAATTCGGTAAAATTTACCGATCTTTCGGTTGTTCAAATCACCGACGTCTGTAAACTGTTGGCAAGAAACGTCAAATGTTTGTTGGTTTTTTCCTGCTGAGAAGACGGAACGAAAACAACGGCCTTCAGGTATTTGCAGATTTTTGCGCTTCCATATCTAACAGGACGTTAGTATCGTTTAGACTGTGAACCAGCTTCGAAGGATGGATAACATATTGAAAATATTAATGTGAATCTGTTTTCAGTGAAAAAAAAATCTGGCCCGAACAGCCTTGGTAGAGGCAATCATTTTCCGGTTCGACTGCCGGTAATGAATGAGAGCAACAGGATCCGGCGACCAAACGATGAATACTTCCATTAAGGTTGCAACGAGGAAGGCAAATAGTGATTCAGATAATGGATTTATAAATAAACCCCAATAAATGATTGATATACAGTGGCGTTTCGGTTTTATCACTAGTCGTTTTAATCACTACTCGCTCAAATTCACGGTTTTCTGTTCGATTTTATCACGATTTTCATTTCGTTTTTATCACACTTGTTTTAAAGCATTCCGAAATCAGTATAAAATCAATACAGCATTGTCCAGTCCACCAAAACAGTTAATAAATATAAGCTACGACTTACACTACCCGTCATAAGTACGGACTCACAAAAAGTATTGCAACAATATTGCATCACCCTGACTCACCTCGATATCTCTTAAATCAGAAAACCTACAAAAATGCCGCCTTCAGAAAAGTTGTTGCTTTTGATCTTCTGAATAACTTTCCTGAAGACAGCATCTTTGTAAGTCCTCTGGTTTTGAAGATACCGAGGTGAGTCAGGGTGATGCAATATTGTTGCAATACTTTTTGTGAGTCCGTACTTATGACGGGTAGTGTATATATTTTGCAGCTGAACAATTTTGGATAAAAAAGTTACATTTATTTCTCGTTTCGCCAAATTCACGGTTTCATTTATATCACGGTAAAATTTTTTTTGAGTGTGATAAAACCGAAAAACCACTGTATCTTTTTTTTGTTTTGATATCCAAAACCATTTCCCAGGAACGAAACGGAAAAGAAACTGCATTACCGAATCGCACGGTAAAGGGTCAAAGATTTACCGAACGATTCGGTGATTTTGACATTTTGTAGAAAATCACAGATTACCGATCGTTCGGTAATCGATTTGTTTACCGAATAGATTACCGAACGCTCAGCTGTTGAGATTTCGGTAAAAAAATTACCGACGTCGGTGATTTGAGCTAAGTGTGTAGTCTGGTAAATGGTTGATTATTTTTTGCACTTTTGACAAATGAATTCTCTCATGGAGTGGTTCAATAATCATCAACTGATAAGAAGATAGAGTTAATCGTAAAAGAAAGTCAAATTTCAGCTCTTAAGTGCCAGAACTAGTCGGTGGTCCGTCTTACCCACCCGGTCCTTCTTACCCCCACCCCCCCTATGTTCTTCGGAAAGGCGAAATGTGAAATATTTGCTCAGCATTGCATTGACTGCGCTTAAAAACTGCAACTAATCTTTAAATGATTCAAGTTTACATTTTTAACAAACTTTCATTTGATTCGTACCACTTAAAAATATCTATAAGCTGGCTTCGTGACTTAGCTGAAATACCGAAATATTTCGGAGTTGCGATTTCGAATCTTCGCAACTCCGAAATATTTCGGTATTTCAGTTAAGTCACGAAGCCAGCCATTTATCATTTAATTTGTGTTCAACACTGTGAAATTGATCTGCATTTTTTTTATTTCTTAATGAATTTAACGAGTTATTTCAAATCGTTCAAAAATGTCGATTCGTCTTAAAGTACTCCGAGGGCCGCACCTTCCCGGGTAGAGCTTCATGGCAAAAGAATGGCAAATTTTACGATTAAAACATAATGTTTGAATGGCAAAATGTGTTATTTGTTTGTTTGAAATAAGAGTTAAAATAACAAAAATAATAACAAAATTTTATTAGCAGAAAAACTTAAAAATAACTTATTTTGCCATTGTAATAACAAAGTAATGGTAAAGCATGCGGATTAAATTGAAGAACAAAATAAGTTGTTATTGAGATATTGATAACAAAATAAGACCAAAATTAACTGTTATCGGTGAATAGCAAAATATGACATTCTTGAGTTATTTATAACAGAATAAGAACAAATTTAGCTGTTTATGTGGCGATCAAAATAATGGTAGGTTTAGTTGTTCAAATTCAATTTTAAAATAATGGTAGATTCAGTTATTATTTCAAAGTAGCAGAAGAAAGGTAATATGAGATGAACTAGCCAAGGGCTAAAAATCTCGTTAATACAGATAAAAAAAAAGTTTTTTTTTCTTCAATAAAATTTAAGTTCATCAATCAATGTAAAAACAGTTTTGTTTTGTGGAAATTAAAAACTCAAAACGAAACGAACTTAAAAATCAAATTCACTTTGATGAACGTAGCCATCGTTGCCCCGCGATCTACTCTGGCTTCTCCTATTTAGGAACGTTTGCGCAGCGTAGGGTTGTTTGCGATAACATTCGCGATATGCTTATTAACCATTTTGGATTTCTCCATCGCAATCCCTACGGGGTCCTGGAGAATCAGTCGTCAGCAAAAATAAAAGTTTATGTTGTACACAACTAGTAGAATTGATGTTTACATGTGCAAGAAGAATCCCACTATACCAGTGCCCTAGTAGCTTTCTTAAAAAGATCGAAAAAGATAGATACCGTAAACTGGGGTGTAGTTGATCAGTGGGGTGAACCTGATCACTCAATTACCCGCGGATATCGACTTTCAAGTAAGCAAAAATTGTATTTCAACCATTCGCAATCCAATGACGTAACGTTAAAATGGTATGATAAGTTCCCTGAAAGTCGATATCCGCGGATAATTGAGTGATCAGGTGCACCCCACTGATCAACTACACCCCAGTTTACGGTACATCGTTTTACAAATTATACTCTTTAATTGTTTGAGTTCTAAATTAACATAAATTGATGTGCTTCAAATAGAATCCATTGCGAATCAAACACACAGCTGAGAATCCGGATTTGTTTACTTTTGCGAGATACGTCGAATTGAAAAGTTATGCTTGAAATATACAATATAATAGTTAATGGTATATTAAGAGTAAAATTATGGTGCTTAATGTTCATAAATAATTTCTCACAATATCAAAATAATGGCAAATTTAGCTAGGAATGTAAATTATGTTATTGTTTTGATATTTTATACAATTCATTATAAAAGGTGCTAAATTGCAAGTTTTACCATGATAGTGATTTTTGTTATTGATGTGTTATTTAGCATTATTCATGAATAACATATCAATGACAAGATTTGCTATGATTGTATATTTTGCTATTGATTTGCCATTTTAAGTTTTTCATAATAACAGAAGAATGGCAAAACGAGATATGATGGCAAAACCAGTTATTATTTTGTCCTTTGTTTGCCATTAGCCTCTACCCGGGTTGAGGCTTGGAGGGCCGCATGCGGCCCGCGGGCCGCAGGATGAGCACCACTGCTTTAGGGATTTCTTCCGAAATTTCTTCTGCTATTCCTCCGTTGATTTTTCTGGAACGCCGTCATTCATTCCTCCCAGAATTCCTTTAGGGATTTCCTTCGGGTTTACAGCTGAGTTTTATTTATGGATTATTCCTGTGATTCTATCAGGGATTCCTTCAGCAGTCTTTTTAGGTTTTATCCCGGGATTCCTTCAGGTATTTCATTTGGAAATTTTTCCTTTATTGATATCTCTCGGGATTTCGTCTTTTATTTTTGCCGGGTTTCTTTTAGGGCACGGGTTCCCAACTGGTGGCCCGCGGCCCCCTGGGGTGCCGTGAAGCCAGTCCAAGGTGGCCGCGATGTTACCAAAAAATTGTAAAATTCTAATTATAGGGAATCGCGCTACTTGGGCGGTGGCTTCTATATTCGTCTGTTTTCCACTATAACTCAGTCAATCTTGAACCAATTGACACAATTCTTGGAATGCGGTGAGATAGGTATAGTATCTACCCGTGTACAAAATTTCAAGTCAATCGGTTCAAAATTGACCGAGTTACAGTGGAAAACAGACGAAAATAACAGACGAAGAAAACCACCGCCCAAGTAGCGCGATACCCTATTTTGTGCAAATTTTCAAATTTTTAATTTTGTATAACGCCACCCCCAAAAGCCACAATTTTAGGAACAAATTTTTAGTATAAAATGCCTTCAGAAGAAAAAATTTTCGGCTGCGCCGCTATTTTCCAGCTATTACTCAAATTAAATGTACATGACATCATTGTTTACGAAATGTAAGTGTCGAATAAAAAAAAAACGTATCATTGACCGTCGAAACCCCCTCCCACAGTAAATTTCAGGCTACGAAACTTGGTTTCATTCATTTAATTCAATTTTTTTCTAAAAAAAAATCATTAGGCCGCAGATGTTTCGACAATTCTTAAAGGGGGTCGCCACCTCAAAAAGGTTGGGAACCCCTGTTTTAGGGATTACTCCTAAGATCAATTAGGGATTCTTCCGAGACTTCTCTCAAGATTGCTTCCTTCATTTTCTTCAGGGATTCCTTTAAGGATTTCTCCCGAAAATAGTCATTTTTTCAGGTATTCCTCCCAAACTTCATTTAAGAATTCTTCGTGGATGTTTCCAAGGACTCTTCCCAGAATTTCTTCACTAATTTCCCATTTGGGGAATGCTCCCGGGATTTCTTCAGAAATTTTCCACAGTTTCCATCGAGGGTTCATATGTGGATTATATCAGGGATTCCGTCATGGATTTCTTCATTGATTATTTCGGAGACTATTTAATGGATTTCTTCAGAGGATTCTTCGGGGATTCTTCCCGGGATCCATCCATTGATCATAGATTCCTCCCGGGATTCCTTCAGAGAATTCTTCTGGGGTGTTTCCAGAGATATTTCCAGGCATTCAATCAGAGATTCCTCTAGGGACTTCTTCTTTGATTCCTGCAGGGATTCATTTGGGGATTTTTTCCGGCATTTCTTCTGTTATCTTTTTACGGATTAGGTCCGAGACTACATCAAAGTTCATTATAATTAATTCCTCCAGGATTCTTTCTGGGTTTCCTCCCGGGATTTTTAGGTATTATTCCCGGGATTCCTTCATTGATTTTCCCAGGTTTCCTAATTACTTCCAAGATTCATTCAGGGCATCTTTCCAGAATTCCAGGGATTCCCGGGATTTATTCCTGCTTTGCTTGTGAGATTCCTTTAATTGTCCCTGGATTTCTACTGGAATTCATGCAGGTATTTCATTTAAATTTATTTGTGAATGTCTATAAGAATTCTTCCTGGGTCCTTTCAAGGATTATTTTAAAAAAAATTCCCGTGATCTAATCATTGTTTCTTATCGGGATTCCTTTAGGAATTCATATCAGAATTCCTTCATATATTCATTTAATTATTCCACCAGGAATCCGTTCAGGGATTCCTCTCAGGATTCTTTTAGAGATTTTTCCTGGGATTTCCTCAGAGGTTCCTTCAGGGATTCCTCCTGAGATTCCTCTCTGGACACCTTCCAGAATTATTTCGGGAATGACTTTCAGGATTTCCCTAGGGACTTTTCCCTGGATACCAATATCAATTTTTCTTGGGATCCCTCCAGGGATATCTTTTTAAAGTCCTTCAGATGTTCATTCTGGATTCGTACAGACTCTCCCAGGATTATTTCAGGGATTTTTTTCAAGATATTCAAAAGGACTACCAGATATTTTGAGGATTTTTTCCGTAGATTCTACTGGAGATTTCCCGGGTTTCTTTCATAGATTCCTTTCGAAATTCCTACAGGAATTCTTCCCGGTTTTCCTTCATTGAGTCCGGGATTTATTGAATCTTCTTAGATTTTCTATAGGGATTTGTCTTAAGATTCTATCAGGTGCTCTTCAAGAGAATCCTTTAGGGATTCTTACCAGGATTTTAAGGAATTCTTTTCGCAATTCTTTCGGGTATTCCTCACGATATTTATTTAGGGATTTCTTCATTGATTCTATACGGATTTGTTCCAGTTAGGCCTCCCGAGATTCTTCCACATATATTTTTTTTGAGATTCTTTTAGTGATTTCTTCTTCCTTTTGGGATTGCTTCCTATGTTTCTCCAGAATTCTTTTAGGAAATCCTTCAGGTTTCTCTCAGAAGATACTTCCCTAGCAGGTTATGGGCATGGGCACCTCATTGAAGGAGAATTCCGGAACACCTCAGCTGAAGGGGAACAATTTCGCGAACTGGCAGTTCAGAGTGAAGTTGCACATGGCAGCTGCAGAAATTTCGGAAGAAGACGTACCAGCCGTCGCAGACGAGCGGAGAAAGTTTCTCAAGTTGGACCGAAAGTGTCTGGAGACATTTTCGGAATAATAGACGTTCAAAGTGATATGGAAGGCACAGGAGGACACCTTCGTCAAGAAGTCCGGGGTCTAAGTTTTCCGGAAGCAATTGGCAAGGCTTCGAATGCAAAGTAACTTCCATGCGTTTGATGAATTGGTGCGACAGTTGAAGACGGCGGGTGCTCAGCTGCAGGAGAATAACCTGGTGCCGGACAGTTTCGAACCTCTCGTTACCGTATTGGAGAACATAACGAAGAAGATCGCAATCTGGAGAATGTGAAGCAAAGGTTGCTCCATTGAGACTTATGCTCCATTGGCGAAGCTTACGACCGTACGATCCGTTTTAGCTATTGGTGTTCAGAGTCGATATCGCTTCCACCAAATGGATGTAAAAACCGCCTTTCTGAAGTGCTCGAAACAGCGCGTTTCAATTGGTTAGCTAGGTCGGTTAACAGTTGTTCAGATGTGTCTTTCACCGGCATCGCAACATCTTAGACGTGAATCATCGTATAAGAGGAATGTCGCCGGTATTTGCAGCTTTCTCGCATTATTTGGCTAGAGAGTTTGCCCACGCTCTTTTGTCCCGTCGACATGAGCGTTTAACTTCCTTCTCGAGAGCTGAATAGCGCTGACGGGGTACGGCTTTGGCTCCTCGTGTTTTCGCTCGCTCTATCGCGGCTTTTGCGTTCCTTAGTTTATCAATTGACATCAATGCATTTGTTGAACGTCACACGAACTACATCTTCTGAAACATTTCTCAGTTTTCCGAATCAGTACTGTATCCCACAAACATGCTATACATAAATCCCAAAACCTTGCTTCAAAAATTGTTTTTATCAGTAGAAAATGTTCAAAATCGGATAAAGATAAAAACTCAAATGTCTGTCCCATCAAACTGCAAATTAAATGTGCGAAGTAACAACACTCTCTATGAGAATCCTACAACTGCAAAAAAAAAAAAAGAAAACCAACAATGTAGTATGGCTAACAGTAAGAAAGCTGTTCAGATCAGAATACAACATAAAAGCAAAGAAGTTCTATGATAAACGGTAAAGTGTAGTAGACTTTTTCTCTTATATATACAAAATATATACAAAACAAACAAAACAAAAACCTAATTATTATTTTTGTAGTAGATGCTAGTTTTATAAGACAATTTACTGTGCGGTTCGGGTGGGCAAAAGGAGGTCCTCTTGGGTAGAAGTGCGTGTACAGTTAGGACAGATGTTATAATACAAAGAAAAAACGGGGGTTTTGCATCAAGGTCGTGGTCATCGTTGCTAAAGAACCTCTTTTGCTCACCCACCAAACAACCAACAAACTGAAGAAGAAAAAACACTTAAACGCGCTCCATTAGCTCTCATCTCATTGTGGTAGTGATATTTTCGTAAACCATTTCCAATTTCTACTAGAGAGATCGCTGGAATGTGAAGCAAGAAAATATGTGGAACAATTAAAAAGAAAACACAAAACAATGAAACACATACACACATACAAACTACAGTGTATCAAACAATTGTCCGTACAGCAAATTTTTTGTCAAAATAATTTTTCATTCAAATGTTTATAACTTTTTTATACGTCAATCAAAAACGCTGAAATTTTAACCAAAAATGAATCATATATTAATGCTCCATTGGTGAAATTTTGAGCGAGATAGAATGAGTTTTCTAAAAGTTATAGAACTTTTAATAAAACTTATAAGATTTTTGTACACATTTTTAAAACATTATATCTCAATATGTACTCGATGAAACTTTTTTGATTTTTTATGTGTTACAGCTGAAATCTAAGTCTTCCATATACAGCTTCGTTTGAGGTTTTATATTCACTACAAAAAATATGAAAAATTTGCTTATGTAGTTGTCGATATTTAAAAAATTGCCGTATTTTGCACATATAATCTGCCAAACGTTTTCCACCAATAAAAGTGCATTAACTGAACGAAAAATGCATAGGACCTACTCTTCATATGTAGTTTAGTAGGTCCTGTATAAAAATATTACATTAAGAGAGTTTAAAAAAGCTGAAAACACTTGGCACTTTTATTGATCAAAATATGATAAATTTCCAAATAATACTCTGAACATATACCGATTTTTCATATTTTTTGTAGTGAATATAAAACCTCAAACAAAGCTGCATATGAAAGCCTTAGGTATAAGCTGTAACACAAAAAAAATTGAAAAAGTTTCATCTATTACATATTGAGATATAATGTTTTAAAAATGTGTTCAAAAATCTTAAAAGTTTTACTAAAAGTTCTATAACTTTCAGAAAACTGATTCGATCTCGCTCAAAATTTTACCAGTGGAGCTTCAATATATGGTTTATGATTTGTCAAAATTTCAGCGTTTTTGATTGACGTATAAAAAAGTTATAAACATTTGAATGAAAAATTATTTTGACCAATAAATTGCTGTACGGACAATTGTTTGATACACTGTATAAGCCGCATACTAGGTTGATTTTAACTAATTCGACGAGAAAAGACGACTTCTTGCGACTGGGCGCAGAAAAATAGAAGAAAAGAAAACTTTGTACTAAGTGGAAAATATCGTTTAAAAACATTGACATTGTGCAGGGAAGCGGAAATCAAAACGCAAATTCTAGGAAAAACATGAAAGTAACGAAATCATAAGGAAACCCAAACACATAATAGTGAACAACAGAAATAGTGCATGATTCTGCTGAATCTGCGTAAACAGTTGACCGCTTGAGGAGATCCTATCTCTCTCTCTCCAGTGATCAAGCTTAGAAAAAAAAACTTTAGAAATGACATCAGCGAGCAGAAAGCAAACTAATCAATAATGAAATGATTTTGAAACAATTAAACATAGGTAGAATGTGATAAAGGACACTAAGCCAATAATACAAAACAAAAAAAGAGGCAAATATGCACCAACGCTAAATTATATGACGTTAGCGTGTTTTTAAACAAAATAAAAAAATCATTGTTCCACCTCCCGAATTCGAATTTCCCATTTCGTTACCCGGAATCGATCGATGCAGGTTCACCATTTTATTTCCATGTGAACCTAGCCAAATCGACGACAAACGGACTCAAGTAGATCCCTAAAAGCAAGCTGATGCGCCGTAAATATCATTGTTTTCGTTTTTTAAGTAGCACAAATATGCTGAAAAATATCATAATATATCTTGCGAGAACTGATCCAGCATTATATTGCATCGATTAGGGTAGACAATGCTTATACACGGTAGAAACCTTCTGACCGCATAACAGCACTGTGTACTCATTTTGATGAAATACAATGTTATTAATTGACTGTTACTCTTCATTGCGAACAGTCTCGATCAGAACGAACCTATTATCCGCAATCACGTTTTGCCGTCGAAAAAAGCAGAGTGCCATCGAAGCACTAGCGCAGCAACAAACAAACTGGAATCAATTAAAGCGGAATAGTACATACATGGAAATGAAGGAAACCAATCCAGAACATGAACAACAAGAACTCACAATGAATTTTAATCCCGTCTCTGTTGAATTGAAAACAAGAAAAAAAACATAGATATTTTAAGAAGTTTTCTTCTGTATTTCTCGTTGCACAAGAGTAAGAATATATTATTAATCAAATGAAGACAAAATGGAAAAGAAAGAAGATCGTGAATCAATGAAAATCAAATAAAAAAACATGACAAAACAAAAGTAACCTTCCGACTATCAGATTGCGATGGAAGATTTGAGAACGTTCCATATGCGTGCCCATTTGGGGATGTTAACTACTTAAAAAACATGGACTGTGTCTTCATCCAACTACGAATTGAACGCTGGCGCTGTTTGAGCCGCACCTCTTTGGTGATCACAACATGCTCGGGGCGCGCCTCTTAGCTGAAGTGAGAAGAACAACAGTGCTCATGCTGCACTGCCAGCTGAGCACACAACTCTTAGCTATGGTATGAAATACGCCAAATATCAAGTGTTTTGTCAAAACGCTCCTATCATCACCATGGCTAGGGTCCTTTCACATTGCACGATTCCGGGTGATCACAAAGTGGACTCGTTGACTAAAATGGACGCTATAAAAAGGTGTCGAAGAAACCGTATAATGTGTTCCGGTGTTCAACAACAGTTACTGTTAGTTTAAATACACATACCTTTCGTATTGGGATCCCGTAACGTGGGTAGATCACCTTACAATGGTGCGTTGCGGTGTAAGATCTAACACATCTTGCTACATATTTTCGTGCCCAAAGTAATCAGGCAATTATGTACATTCCAAGATCTAAGTTTGGTGTACATTTTTTTAATGACCATTTTATTTCAGGAGAATTCAGGTAAATTTTATCTATGAATAACTTCTAACAAAATATATTGATAACAATTTAGTTTTCAGATAACAAAAAGGCAAGAATGTTCTATAATATAATAAACAATCACACTAATACACACCACACACATATCCCTTTCGGGACGGAGCGCAAAAAAGTGAAATTTCCATACAAATTTGCTCAACTTTAGCTCTCCAGGGCTCTTAGATTTCCCAACAAAACAACAATTGTTGGAAGACCCCCTCCTTATCTTTCGATTTCTAGCATTGCATATCAAATTAATTAATTAGACTTGGAATATCAATCCAAACATGGCATTGTCTTTTTTCCCTTCTAAACCATAGGGGGGAAAATCTGCTCAACAGACACCCTAACAGGAAGGTTGAGGTAGTGTGGGGTTAAGGCCCTCTTCTACAACAATAGTAAAAGCCAGGACTACTTTCTCCTCGGCCCACTAAAACACATTCCTATGGTCGCCAACAAACCCTACGTCTCACCGGAACCACCAAGAAGGTATTGCTTCAGAGAGGGGCTAGTGCACATCGCACCCTCAAGGTTAGCTAGACCGACGCCAGGACAGCAACGCTACTGGGACTTCCTCTCCGCGGCCACTTAATCGCTGTAAGGGTCGATCTCGACCGCAGGGCACCGGTATGACCTACGAAGCCGACTTCGAACCCCTGGACCACCTCTTGTACTGCATCTGGACTAGCCATTCTTCGAATCCACGCGCCACCTCCTCTGTAACTCCCAGACGATATGGGTGATAGCCGTTAAAACGGCGTTCCAGCTAACCTCATCCCTACACACCCTTTGGACCAAATTGTCCGGAATTGTGTCCTCCCCGTATGTGGCAAGCATGTGGTCACGCATTGTGCGAAAACGCGGGCACACGAACAAAACGTGTTACGCCGTTTCCTTTAAACCATTGCACACTGGGCATTCGGAAGAATCCGCATGCCTGAAACGGTGTAGATACTGTCGGAAGCAACCATGACCTGAAAGGACCTGTGTCAGGTGGAATGTAATTTCCCCATGGCGCCTATAAATCCAACTATCTACCCTCGGTATCAACCTATGGGTCCACCTTCCTTTGGTGGAACTGTTCCACGCGCGCTGCCATTTGACCATAGAGGCCATCCAGGCAGTCCTGCGTATGCCTCTTTTGCCGCGCATTTCGAAGCACTCCATTTCCTCACTGATAAGGATGCCGATAGGCACCATGCCAGTAATGACGCAGAGAGCGTCGTGTAACACGGTACGGTACGCGCTCGCAACCCTCAGGCACATAAGCCTGTACGTACTTTTCAGCTTCCGTCGGTAGCATTCACTACTTAGCGCAGTGCCCCACGCCGGGCCGTCATACCTAAGTATGGACGTATCAACACTAGCCAGAAGCTTGCGCTTACTGGCGTACACCGCAGAGCCATTGGACATCATCCGGACAGTGCCGCAATAGCTGTGGATGCTCTTTTACTGGCATAATCGACGTGGCTACCGAAGGTATGCTTATCGTCGATCATCACGCCCAAGTGTTTGACGGAGCGCTTTGGCAGGATAGTGCACTCTCCTACACTGATCTCCGTCTGCTGCGCCGACTTACGGTTGTTAACAACCGTCACCTCTGTCTTGTAGTATGCCAGCTCCAGTTTCCTGGACCGCATCCACGCCTCCACAACCTTGATTGAGTGGTCGGTTGTCAACTTCACCTCCCCGATCGTTTCACCGTAGACTTCGAGCGTAATGTCGTCGGCAAATCCGATAATCTCCACTCCCACTGGGTACTCTAACCTCAACGTCAACACCTCGTCGTACATGACATTCCATAACTCCGGACCCAGGATGGACCTTTGCAGGACTCCTGAGGTTATGTGAAAGCACTTCCGACTCACCCCCGTGTCGTAAACTAGTACTCGATTCTGAAAATAACTTTCAAGAATCTTGTTCCTCTACCCCGGAACTCCCAGATGCAAGAGCGCATTGGCAATATCAGACCAGCTGACGCTCATTAACGCATTCCTTACATCCAGAGTCACTACCGCACAGAAACGAATTCCCCTTCTCTTAGGCTCGAGTGCTTTCTCGGCGGTTTTTGTAACCGACAAGATAGCGTCTACGGTGGACCTCCCCTTCCGGAAGCCGTACTGGTTACTGGAAAGACCATTTTCGCCCTCGGTGAACCTCAACATTCTATTGAGGATGATCTTTACGGGCACCTTCCCCGCCGTGTCTATCAAGCATATTGGTCTATATGACGATGGGTCTGCGGGTGGTTTCCCTGCCTTTGGCAATGGAATCAGGCTCTGCCTCTTCCAAGCTTCTGGTAAAACTCCATCGTCCAGACGTTCTGCATAGCAAACCTGAACATCTCGGGAGCCTCTGCAATAGCTGCTTTTGAGACCAGGTTCGGAACTCCGTCCGGACCTGGGGCCTTACCTACGCTAAGGGACTTTGCTATCCCCGCAAGTTCCATATCGGTGACCCTCTACTCATCGCCAGCCCCAGTCCCCGGCTGTCCTACGAAAGGAGGCCAAGGACTAGGATCATGACGCGGAAAAAGCCCATCGATGCTCCCCTCCAACATCTCTGGAGATTGTTCTGTAGGAGCCATTACACCTCTCGTCTTGGCCATAACGATCCTGTAGGCGTCACCCCACGGGTTCGCATTGGCCCTCTGACAGAGACCCTCAAAGCAGACCTTTTTATTTGCTCTTATCTCGGTATTCAGCGCGGCTTTTGCAGCGGCGAACACCACCCGTCGTTCGTTTCGCTCTTTCTCTGATCGTGCTCGCTGCATCCGCCATCTAGCCCGTAGGCAGGCGCGGCGCAGGTCCGCAATCGCGTCGGTCCACCAGTAAGCCGGTGGCCTCCCATTTCTAGGATGGACTCGCCTAGGCATGGTCGCATCACACGCACGAGAGAGCACCGCTTCCAGCTCGTCGCCGTCTAAACCAAGTAAGTTTCGCTCACGGCGGAGCGCCTCCCTAAATACCCCTTCGTCGAAGTAGTATGATGTCTTCCACCTGCGAGGCCCAACTAAAAATCGCCAGCCGCAAACAAGTATACATGCTGAATCGTTGCTTTGTAATAGTAACTATAGCTGAACTAAAATTATGCTGTACACATTACTGTACAAATGATATTTCAACTGAAAAAGTACCCAATGATCAACTTTTCGGATTGGTATTAACAATGATAATTTAAAACACTTTTCTAACGTTTAATAAGATTTTTATGCGACCCGCAGTAATTCCTTTACAACATAGTTCAACAAGACTTTTTTCTGTTTCTTGTTAAGTTCATGTAAAAATTAGGACATGTATCTGTATAACGTGTTTTTTACAAGTCAAATAAGCGCTTTCGATTCATCATACTTCGACTCAGAGTACATGATAAAAAAAACGTGTTTTTACTGAACAACAGCTGAAATAATCTGTTGTTCAGTCGTTAACCATAATGTTGTGCTAATTCATCACTACTGAATAGGAGTCGAAGTCTGATCATTATTAAACCACGGGAAGTTTATGTTTTGATTTGAGCGCTGCAATTCATCATCTCTAGGATGGCGCAGACAGGAAGCATGCGGCTGGCAATCGACGGGTCTCGAGTTCGAATCTGGATTTAGGTAAATTTATGTGTAGTTATAATTTCACAATATTTGTTCACAGCATTAAGTTCCAATCATAAACTCTCGTGGAAATTGAAAAATTTTGCATTTTTTATTTTTAATCATTTTTGCTAAAGCTGAATAACAGCTTTACTATATAGTTCCCAAGTAACACAGAAAACATCTTTAGAAAAAAAAAACTTCAAAAGATGCTTTATAAACGTATTATAAGAGCATTAGAAAACATCAAGTGTTATTTTTAAGTTTGTTTTCTGTTGGATACTGACTAATAGCAAAAGAATATCTTTAGCTGTATAACTTGAAAAAATACGTAGAAAAATCTTATATTCAACATCTATCACCGTCCAATCTTGACAGAAATCAGTATTTACGTTTTAATTCACAGGTTTTTGATGAGCCATACTGCGGCCATCGTACGGCTACTCAGTTTTTGTTTCATCCGCAAAGGCTATGTGGGGATAAACCCGTCTACGGTAAACAAATTCATCAGTAAAACATGAAATAACCAACTTATTCAACTAGATAATAAATAAAAAGATTCCGAGCTGTAGTATCCGAAACTTTCCGTGAAACACATACACACATACAAACTATAAGCCGCATACTAGGTTGATTTTAACTAATTCGACGAGAAAAGACGACTTCTTGCGACTGGGCGCAGAAAAATAGAAGAAAAGAAAACTTTGTACTAAGTGGAAAATATCGTTTAAAAACATTGACATTGTGCAGGGAAGCGGAAATCAAAACGCAAATTCTAGGAAAAACATGAAAGTAACGAAATCATAAGGAAACCCAAACACATAATAGTGAACAACAGAAATAGTGCATGATTCTGCTGAATCTGCGTAAACAGTTGACCGCTTGAGGAGATCCTATCTCTCTCTCTCCAGTGATCAAGCTTAGAAAAAAAAACTTTAGAAATGACATCAGCGAGCAGAAAGCAAACTAATCAATAATGAAATGATTTTGAAACAATTAAACATAGGTAGAATGTGATAAAGGACACTAAGCCAATAATACAAAACAAAAAAAGAGGCAAATATGCACCAACGCTAAATTATATGACGTTAGCGTGTTTTTAAAC
The DNA here is from genome assembly GCF_035046485.1 of Aedes albopictus. Classification (NCBI taxonomy): domain Eukaryota; kingdom Metazoa; phylum Arthropoda; class Insecta; order Diptera; family Culicidae; genus Aedes; species Aedes albopictus. The sequence goes on along the minus strand of NC_085138.1, from coordinate 308,752,013 downwards.
AAAATAAAAAAATCGTTGTTCCACCTCCCGAATTCGAATTTCCCATTTCGTTACCCGGAATCGATCGATGCAGGTTCACCATTTTATTTCCATGTGAACCTAGCCAAATCGACGACAAACGGACTCAAGTAGATCCCTAAAAGCAAGCTGATGCGCCGTAAATATCATTGTTTTCGTTTTTTAAGTAGCACAAATATGCTGAAAAATATCATAATATATCTTGCGAGAACTGATCCAGCATTATATTGCATCGATTAGGGTAGACAATGCTTATACACGGTAGAAACCTTCTGACCGCATAACAGCACTGTGTACTCATTTTGATGAAATACAATGTTATTAATTGACTGTTACTCTTCATTGCGAACAGTCTCGATCAGAACGAACCTATTATCCGCAATCACGTTTTGCCGTCGAAAAAAGCAGAGTGCCATCGAAGCACTAGCGCAGCAACAAACAAACTGGAATCAATTAAAGCGGAATAGTACATACATGGAAATGAAGGAAACCAATCCAGAACATGAACAACAAGAACTCACAATGAATTTTAATCCCGTCTCTGTTGAATTGAAAACAAGAAAAAAAAACATAGATATTTTAAGAAGTTTTCTTCTGTATTTCTCGTTGCACAAGAGTAAGAATATATTATTAATCAAATGAAGACAAAATGGAAAAGAAAGAAGATCGTGAATCAATGAAAATCAAATAAAAAAACATGACAAAACAAAAGTAACCTTCCGACTATCAGATTGCGATGGAAGATTTGAGAACGTTCCATATGCGTGCCCATTTGGGGATGTTAACTACTTAAAAAACATGGACTGTGTCTTCATCCAACTACGAATTGAACGCTGGCGCTGTTTGAGCCGCACCTCTTTGGTGATCACAACATGCTCGGGGCGCGCCTCTTAGCTGAAGTGAGAAGAACAACAGTGCTCATGCTGCACTGCCAGCTGAGCACACAACTCTTAGCTATGGTATGAAATACGCCAAATATCAAGTGTTTTGTCAAAACGCTCCTATCATCACCATGGCTAGGGTCCTTTCACATTGCACGATTCCGGGTGATCACAAAGTGGACTCGTTGACTAAAATGGACGCTATAAAAAGGTGTCGAAGAAACCGTATAATGTGTTCCGGTGTTCAACAACAGTTACTGTTAGTTTAAATACACATACCTTTCGTATTGGGATCCCGTAACGTGGGTAGATCACCTTACAATGGTGCGTTGCGGTGTAAGATCTAACACATCTTGCTACATATTTTCGTGCCCAAAGTAATCAGGCAATTATGTACATTCCAAGATCTAAGTTTGGTGTACATTTTTTTAATGACCATTTTATTTCAGGAGAATTCAGGTAAATTTTATCTATGAATAACTTCTAACAAAATATATTGATAACAATTTAGTTTTCAGATAACAAAAAGGCAAGAATGTTCTATAATATAATAAACAATCACACTAATACACACCACACACATATCCCTTTCGGGACGGAGCGCAAAAAAGTGAAATTTCCATACAAATTTGCTCAACTTTAGCTCTCCAGGGCTCTTAGATTTCCCAACAAAACAACAATTGTTGGAAGACCCCCTCCTTATCTTTCGATTTCTAGCATTGCATATCAAATTAATTAATTAGACTTGGAATATCAATCCAAACATGGCATTGTCTTTTTTCCCTTCTAAACCATAGGGGGGAAAATCTGCTCAACAGACACCCTAACAGGAAGGTTGAGGTAGTGTGGGGTTAAGGCCCTCTTCTACAACAATAGTAAAAGCCAGGACTACTTTCTCCTCGGCCCACTAAAACACATTCCTATGGTCGCCAACAAACCCTACGTCTCACCGGAACCACCAAGAAGGTATTGCTTCAGAGAGGGGCTAGTGCACATCGCACCCTCAAGGTTAGCTAGACCGACGCCAGGACAGCAACGCTACTGGGACTTCCTCTCCGCGGCCACTTAATCGCTGTAAGGGTCGATCTCGACCGCAGGGCACCGGTATGACCTACGAAGCCGACTTCGAACCCCTGGACCACCTCTTGTACTGCATCTGGACTAGCCATTCTTCGAATCCACGCGCCACCTCCTCTGTAACTCCCAGACGATATGGGTGATAGCCGTTAAAACGGCGTTCCAGCTAACCTCATCCCTACACACCCTTTGGACCAAATTGTCCGGAATTGTGTCCTCCCCGTATGTGGCAAGCATGTGGTCACGCATTGTGCGAAAACGCGGGCACACGAACAAAACGTGTTACGCCGTTTCCTTTAAACCATTGCACACTGGGCATTCGGAAGAATCCGCATGCCTGAAACGGTGTAGATACTGTCGGAAGCAACCATGACCTGAAAGGACCTGTGTCAGGTGGAATGTAATTTCCCCATGGCGCCTATAAATCCAACTATCTACCCTCGGTATCAACCTATGGGTCCACCTTCCTTTGGTGGAACTGTTCCACGCGCGCTGCCATTTGACCATAGAGGCCATCCAGGCAGTCCTGCGTATGCCTCTTTTGCCGCGCATTTCGAAGCACTCCATTTCCTCACTGATAAGGATGCCGATAGGCACCATGCCAGTAATGACGCAGAGAGCGTCGTGTAACACGGTACGGTACGCGCTCGCAACCCTCAGGCACATAAGCCTGTACGTACTTTTCAGCTTCCGTCGGTAGCATTCACTACTTAGCGCAGTGCCCCACGCCGGGCCGTCATACCTAAGTATGGACGTATCAACACTAGCCAGAAGCTTGCGCTTACTGGCGTACACCGCAGAGCCATTGGACATCATCCGGACAGTGCCGCAATAGCTGTGGATGCTCTTTTACTGGCATAATCGACGTGGCTACCGAAGGTATGCTTATCGTCGATCATCACGCCCAAGTGTTTGACGGAGCGCTTTGGCAGGATAGTGCACTCTCCTACACTGATCTCCGTCTGCTGCGCCGACTTACGGTTGTTAACAACCGTCACCTCTGTCTTGTAGTATGCCAGCTCCAGTTTCCTGGACCGCATCCACGCCTCCACAACCTTGATTGAGTGGTCGGTTGTCAACTTCACCTCCCCGATCGTTTCACCGTAGACTTCGAGCGTAATGTCGTCGGCAAATCCGATAATCTCCACTCCCACTGGGTACTCTAACCTCAACGTCAACACCTCGTCGTACATGACATTCCATAACTCCGGACCCAGGATGGACCTTTGCAGGACTCCTGAGGTTATGTGAAAGCACTTCCGACTCACCCCCGTGTCGTAAACTAGTACTCGATTCTGAAAATAACTTTCAAGAATCTTGTTCCTCTACCCCGGAACTCCCAGATGCAAGAGCGCATTGGCAATATCAGACCAGCTGACGCTCATTAACGCATTCCTTACATCCAGAGTCACTACCGCACAGAAACGAATTCCCCTTCTCTTAGGCTCGAGTGCTTTCTCGGCGGTTTTTGTAACCGACAAGATAGCGTCTACGGTGGACCTCCCCTTCCGGAAGCCGTACTGGTTACTGGAAAGACCATTTTCGCCCTCGGTGAACCTCAACATTCTATTGAGGATGATCTTTACGGGCACCTTCCCCGCCGTGTCTATCAAGCATATTGGTCTATATGACGATGGGTCTGCGGGTGGTTTCCCTGCCTTTGGCAATGGAATCAGGCTCTGCCTCTTCCAAGCTTCTGGTAAAACTCCATCGTCCAGACGTTCTGCATAGCAAACCTGAACATCTCGGGAGCCTCTGCAATAGCTGCTTTTGAGACCAGGTTCGGAACTCCGTCCGGACCTGGGGCCTTACCTACGCTAAGGGACTTTGCTATCCCCGCAAGTTCCATATCGGTGACCCTCTACTCATCGCCAGCCCCAGTCCCCGGCTGTCCTACGAAAGGAGGCCAAGGACTAGGATCATGACGCGGAAAAAGCCCATCGATGCTCCCCTCCAACATCTCTGGAGATTGTTCTGTAGGAGCCATTACACCTCTCGTCTTGGCCATAACGATCCTGTAGGCGTCACCCCACGGGTTCGCATTGGCCCTCTGACAGAGACCCTCAAAGCAGACCTTTTTATTTGCTCTTATCTCGGTATTCAGCGCGGCTTTTGCAGCGGCGAACACCACCCGTCGTTCGTTTCGCTCTTTCTCTGATCGTGCTCGCTGCATCCGCCATCTAGCCCGTAGGCAGGCGCGGCGCAGGTCCGCAATCGCGTCGGTCCACCAGTAAGCCGGTGGCCTCCCATTTCTAGGATGGACTCGCCTAGGCATGGTCGCATCACACGCACGAGAGAGCACCGCTTCCAGCTCGTCGCCGTCTAAACCAAGTAAGTTTCGCTCACGGCGGAGCGCCTCCCTAAATACCCCTTCGTCGAAGTAGTATGATGTCTTCCACCTGCGAGGCCCAACTAAAAATCGCCAGCCGCAAACAAGTATACATGCTGAATCGTTGCTTTGTAATAGTAACTATAGCTGAACTAAAATTATGCTGTACACATTACTGTACAAATGATATTTCAACTGAAAAAGTACCCAATGATCAACTTTTCGGATTGGTATTAACAATGATAATTTAAAACACTTTTCTAACGTTTAATAAGATTTTTATGCGACCCGCAGTAATTCCTTTACAACATAGTTCAACAAGACTTTTTTCTGTTTCTTGTTAAGTTCATGTAAAAATTAGGACATGTATCTGTATAACGTGTTTTTTACAAGTCAAATAAGCGCTTTCGATTCATCATACTTCGACTCAGAGTACATGATAAAAAAAACGTGTTTTTACTGAACAACAGCTGAAATAATCTGTTGTTCAGTCGTTAACCATAATGTTGTGCTAATTCATCACTACTGAATAGGAGTCGAAGTCTGATCATTATTAAACCACGGGAAGTTTATGTTTTGATTTGAGCGCTGCAATTCATCATCTCTAGGATGGCGCAGACAGGAAGCATGCGGCTGGCAATCGACGGGTCTCGAGTTCGAATCTGGATTTAGGTAAATTTATGTGTAGTTATAATTTCACAATATTTGTTCACAGCATTAAGTTCCAATCATAAACTCTCGTGGAAATTGAAAAATTTTGCATTTTTTATTTTTAATCATTTTTGCTAAAGCTGAATAACAGCTTTACTATATAGTTCCCAAGTAACACAGAAAACATCTTTAGAAAAAAAAAACTTCAAAAGATGCTTTATAAACGTATTATAAGAGCATTAGAAAACATCAAGTGTTATTTTTAAGTTTGTTTTCTGTTGGATACTGACTAATAGCAAAAGAATATCTTTAGCTGTATAACTTGAAAAAATACGTAGAAAAATCTTATATTCAACATCTATCACCGTCCAATCTTGACAGAAATCAGTATTTACGTTTTAATTCACAGGTTTTTGATGAGCCATACTGCGGCCATCGTACGGCTACTCAGTTTTTGTTTCATCCGCAAAGGCTATGTGGGGATAAACCCGTCTACGGTAAACAAATTCATCAGTAAAACATGAAATAACCAACTTATTCAACTAGATAATAAATAAAAAGATTCCGAGCTGTAGTATCCGAAACTTTCCGTCAATAAAACTCCAGACCGGGTATCCGTTAAGTTTCAAAAAGATCAACAGCTCGATGCAGTGCTGATCTACCAGGACGAACCGAACAAGTACGTCTGAAAGCAGCTACCGCGATTACCTTCCCTGCCCAAAAAGGGGCCACATTCACTAATTTGAGAAGTATCCAGCGAGAGCACTTGGTGTTATGGTCCATGCAGTGAAAACCTGCAGCCGGAACACAATCGCCAAATCCACCAACAATTTTTGTCAAGATTCTATTCCGGTTAGCCGCTGTCCAATTCTCCACACTCAGGAACCATCCAATCACGGGTTTTTCCCGACTGAGCTAGTCGGACATCATCGTGAACCGTCACTGAGCACATTAAATTTCACCGGTAATTCAAGAAACTATCAGCCTCTATTAGCAGAATGATTCGTCTTTACTACCGATTTTATTTTGACACTTTGACAGATAACCAAACAGCTATAATATAGTTATTTTGGCGTATCACAAAACAAACAAAAAAGTAAATTTGTTGAAAAGTTGTTAATAAAATGTATTATAAATGTTATGAAAAGTTCTAGTTGCATAGTTGCTCGCCAGATGTAATTTTGATGAAATTTATACTTGTTCTAGTCTACATCAAAACAAATGATTTGTATTTTCTGTTCCTCTTTATTATATGAGAAACATGATTCAAATTACAGTGTCGAATGAAAATATGAGTACATAAATAAAAGTGAGGAACCAAATTACTTTTAAATTCCTTGATTTGCTGATCATCGTTCAAGAAACTGCTTTTATGTTTAATAATACTCTATTATGAGTCGTCATATCAGTCTATGACGGGTCAAGGGTCAAATTTCATGTATGAATAAAAATTTCAACTGCATTTACAATTGTGATAACGTAGGTGATCTACCAAGCCACGACGTCACGGTAGGACTGATCAGTCATCGCGCTGATGATCGAGGTACACGCGCTGTGTGCATTTGTGTTGGTAACATAGACGTTCTTAACAGGGGGTTTATCCCTGTTGGTATAAAGGAATGCTTTTCATATAACGACATCTATCACATCCCGTCTTTTAACCATTTTATGTATTTAAGCTAAACAACTTTATACTACTTTTGTTAGTTAAACATAAGAGATGTTTATACTTATCTTGTAGGGCTAAATCAAATATACTATATTAACAATATAGGTCACTTCGTGTTTTCACATACAACGACATGGAGACGCCGTTTACGAATGATTACAGCACCACCTGTTGTCAGAAAAAGTCAATAATTGTATTTTGATCAATTTTTGTTTACCGTGCAAGGTGACATTTCTCGAAAAAAGATGTTAGGGGTGTCAAAGTTTTTTGTTCCCAAATAATCGGTTAATAAATAATCGATTTACAATATACACAAACAAAATAATATTTCATTAGATGACATCTACGAATACATCTGTAGAAGAATTTGAATGCTCCCTCATTGTAACGTCACCGTTTCACTACGAAATTTAAAGTTTTCACCCTCAAAATTAACTTATATTTTGTCCTGGTGGTTGCTATTTTCCTTTGACAATGGCTTTTAATATCATCTTTCTTAATGTCCATGCTGACATACATACATCGGATTGGATAGCTTACAAAAAACCGGAAGATCACCAACCAAGTGCACGTCAAATTTCTTGTGGCAGAGTGCAAAACATTGAATCCAAGGGTACACAAGCTAATGGACCGATGCACGAATTTAATAATTTCAACGTTTGAGCGTTCCGTGCTTACACAAAAAGAGTTCCGGGACCGGACCTGTGAATAGAACCCGCCAAATTTATTTTCGATTAATTTCGTTGTTCTTCCGAAGTGAGTTTATTCGAATACTGATTGTTTTATCCGGACCAATCGACTTTGTTGTTGGATGTGTGAACATTGTGCTGTCAAAGATTGAACATTTACACGATCGTCGCGAAATCCTTGTAAATGTCATTACAGTCCGGATTCGCTGGTTGGGTCACGACTGCGCCCCGATTAGCGAATCGTGTTCGTTCGTTGGAGCAACTGACAACTGATGAAAATGCTCTAGACACACGCAAGCGACGAGAAATACGTCACGAAACACTCACATACTCGCACAAACGTTCTGTATACAAGAGCTGCGATGCGACGGCGATCAAACGTCAAACTCGTTTTGACATCGATTTGGACATTGACAGCGTTTTTAGTTGGGTTTTACCCCAAACAGTGAACATTCAACCATCGAGACAGCCCATCTAACGAGCCTCCAACGAACGAATCGGCACTGTATTTTTAAATATACAGTTATGGCGTCATGGGCTTCTGGGTGAACTTCAGTTAGTAAAAATATTCTGGCAAATTCGCCTGCTGCAGAGTGATAATCCTCCATAAATTTAGTCAGGCAGTCCTTCAGATGTTCTTTCTGAATTCCTTCTGATTTTCTAACGTAAGTTCCTTCTCAGTTTTCTCTTTTCCTTTGCTAACCGGAAAAATCCGCATTTATCCGTTGCTAACCGTCGTTAACCGCGTCTAACTGCACCTGCGGCTCAGTTAGCAGCGATTAGCGACGGTTAGGAACGGATAAACATATACGGATTTTCCAATTAGAAAAGGATATGTCATTCTCCTTGGTTTCCTTCTAGAGTTTTTTTTTCTGAGATTCATTCAGGAGCTCTTTTTGAAATTCCTCCAAGTGTGCCTTCACAGATCGATTTAAAGTTTTTTTTTCTTAAATTTCTCCAGAGGTTCCTTCGAGGGACCCCCTGAGTTCCTACTGAAATTACTCCAGAAATTTCTTCTGATGTTTCTTAAAGAATTAATTCTATAGGGTATTGGTTCCCTTCTCAAGCATGTGGCTCCCATTTTCATCCTACGAAAAACAAAGGATTGAAGCGCTGTTTGTTTTGTTTCTGATTTTTGTATTTTTTGTTAGAAGTGAGCACCCATGAAAACAAAAAGAACGGAATCAATCGGTGCCGTAATTGCTTGTTTTCGAATAGGATGGATATGGGAGCGTGAGATTAATGATGGAACACATACCCTAGGAATCTTCAAGAATTCTCTTCTAGGATTCATCAAAAAGTTCCTTATAGGATTTCCTTATAGGAGTTTCTTGGAATCCTGCAGGAGCTCCTTCAACGATTCCCTCAGGAGTTGTTTTTTTCACGAATACCTCCCGGAGTTCCTTCTGGAATTCCTCCAAAATTTTCCAAGAACGACCAGAAGTTGTTTCAAGGATTTATCCAAAAGTTCCTTCAAAAATTCCTCCTTCTGGGAATTTCAACCGGGATTTCTACCAGTATTCTCCCAAAAGTTCCTTCTGGAATTCGCTCCATCCGTCGATTTTCACCGAGTCTTCTGGGATTTTTCAAGGAATTTCTTTTAAAATTCCGGAGAAATTCCAAAGTCACCTTGTAAAACTCTGACGCGATTTTATATGAACAATTTAATAAATATTTTTCGAGGGATCTTTCCAGGATTCCTTCAGAAGTTCCCTCTTTGAAGTATCAGAAATCCTCCAGCAATTATTTTCGAGATTCCTTCCGAGATTTCTATAAATTTGGAATGTCGTCAGAAGTACTTTTTTCCGGGAGTAATGAGTTGGTTTGTTGTATGGTGAGATGCTAAACTCTCCGTTTCTGCATTGAAACGGTGCAAACTCATGGGTATTATGATTCTTAGCCTAGTTTGATGCTGCTTGAGTAAAACTTTGGGGAACTATGTTGTTGAAGTTGCAATAAATGAGAATACAACAACACAGTTACACAAAGTTTTGCTCAAACAGCATCAAATCTTCCAAGCAGTCATAAAATCCTTCCTTTTTTGTTACCATTATTGCAGTTACCATTTTATTGCAGTAACGGAGAATTTACTTTCTCATTATAAAAAAATCAGCTTATCACTACAAATCTAGTATTTCACTGACTGCGTTTTATTTATGGAGATATGTTATCTCAGATAAAGGGCTGTTTGCAGTTCAGAAGGAATTTCTCGGCCTATCTTGAAAATCGGCCTATCATGGGAAATTCCTTGCCTGAATCGCCCAAGAAACCATTTTTCTTTCATCGCAGTACACAGTTGCGAAGAAATGACAATAGGGCACTGCATTGTTTTGATTTTGTATGGCATTGTGGTGTTTCTTGGCCTTGTTGTTTACAAAATTTCTGTAAGAGTGAAAGAGAAGGAATGAATTTCATGCAGTTCCCTATTCAAATGGCAGCCACCGTTGAAAGTTTCTGCCAGGAATCGCTCAAGAAGTTTTTTGAGCGATTCCTTTTGAACTCGAAGCTGCGCTTAAAAAAAATGTTGGAAGATGGAGGAAGAACGCTGGAACGCTTTCCCTGCAATTCCGAAAGAAGTTCCTAAAATAATTCCAGAATAATTTCTAGGATGAATCCCCCAAGAGCTTCTGGAAAAATCTTGGAGAAAAAAAAATCCAGAGTACAGTTCTTAAAGGGATCCCACAAGGAAATTCTTGTGTAATTTTTGGAGAAAATATCGTTCATAACTCGCTAACGGAAAGTTCGATTTGGGTCGTCTGTGTTTTAAGCCTGGAACACATAGCGTCCGTTCCGTCGAGGTTTGCGTTTTTTTGACAGTTTTCCCATGGGAAATGTGTCAAACTACTGTCACGCATACGCAAACGTATGCATTGTGTGGGGCACTTTAGTCTCTGTTAAGAACGTTTATCGGCTCAAATTTACTTCTCATCTGTAACTTCGCATGTCGCGCAAGTGGCGACTTCGATTTGGTGCTGCGACGATAATATACGCCAGAAATTGTTCAAGAAGAGAGAATGAGCCATTTTACGAAGTGACAACAATGTTGATGATGATATTGATTTTCACGGGTTGTTGGACGCTAGCTCCTGTCAAAATTCATTTATAAAATCGGCTCGTAAAATGGACTAGTAAATTTGTTCTAATTTGAGTAGTTGAAAAAAATCGATTAATGTTTAATCGATTATTTCAGAAGAAATGGGCATCCCCACCATGCAATGACAGTTCGACTGAATAAACGTCATTCGGATAGCGCATGCATTTAGTGTGTAGTAGTACCTCTTCTGACGCTTGGTGGCGCCACATTCACTTAAAAGGTGTCGCCAAAAAATCGAAAGAGTGACCTATATTGTTAATATAGTATATTTGGCTAAATCGCTGTCTTGGTTTGATCGTTCGTTCTGAACGACGAATTGGAGCCGTTGAAGAATCCGCAGGACCCGGTGTTACGTCTGTCGTAGAGCTCGAAGGATTGGGTCCATACTCTGGTGTTTCCGCTGAGCTATCGATGACATCGAAAGGTTGCACCAGCTTCTTCAAATGGGACACGTTTCGATCATAATTTCTTCCTGTGTCATGGGATTGCACGGTAACATTAGATCCATTTCTGTGCATCACGGTGAACTTTTCCTTCAGGAAATTGGTTGACAATTTGTTCGACGGAAGTAGATTCTTCATCAAGACTATATCACCGGCAGTTATGTCACTTGGCTTTGCTTTACGTCGAGTATCTTCTCTGTCCTTTTGTTGCATCTTTTTTTCGAAATCCTGGTCTCGAAAATCAGAGCTGGGGGGTGTAGTCTCAATATCTTCAAAGGTAGGAAGCTTTGAACGCAGTTTCCTTCCTTGAAGTAATTCGCTGGGAGCTTTTCCTGTTATCGTGTGGGGTGTATTATTGTAGAGATCCAAGAACTTATCGAGTTCGGCTTTCCAGTCGTCGTAAAGGGCATGAGCGATCTTCATTATTTTGAGCAGTGATCTGTTTTGTCTTTCGACCTCCCCATTCGCCTGTGGCCAGTATGGCGATGTATGGTTGAGGTGTATACCGATAGTCTTGCAATAGTCTTCGAATTCTGTTGATACGACCTGTTTAGCGTTGTCAAGGGTAATTGTTCTCGGTGGACCCCATGTGCGAAAAATTCGTTTGAGTCGTTTTATGGTCTCTTGCGCAGTAATTCGCTGCATAACCTCGATTTCCATAAAACGGCTGTAGTAGTCGACGATCACCAATACATACTCTCCCGTAGGCATGGGTCCTAAGAAATCCATTGCTAAGTCGATCCAAGGTTTTTCGGGAAGAATGCGGCGCGTCATCGGTTCAGGAGGGTTTGCCATTTGGACCAATTGGCATCCTTCACAGGCTTCACATGTTGTTACCGCTTCTTTGTCAATTTTTGGCCACCAACATCGCTCGCGAAGCCGGCGTTTCATCATTGATTGACCCGGATGTCCTTCGTGGGCCAGTTGACACATTCGAGAGCGAAGACATTTAGGAATAACAAGCTTAGTACCCCGCATCACCAGGCTGTTGACGTTAGAGAGTTCAAAGCGAAACGGTGCGTAGTCTTTCATTTCTTCTTGATGCCATTTGTTGCTGTTGATACCAAGATCAATACAATCGACGAGCTTCTGGAGCTCTGGATCTGATGCCGTAGCAGCAATGACTTCGGCTATGTCAATTGCTGCACATTCCTGTACTGATCTGATCATGTGTTCCGTTCCTGCATCGAACTCCTCACCGTTTGCAGTGGTAGACAGAGATGCCAATGCTTCAACAGCGATTCGCCTTATGAAAACTTCTGTGTCATCATGCCACTCATGATCTTCCACATGAGCAGCAAGTCTAGATAAACAGTCGGCTAGATTGGTTGATCCCTTGCGATAAACGACTTTGAACCGAAACGCTTGTATTCTCAACAGCCAGCGTTCAATTCTAGCAGTAGGTTTGGAAGTAGTCGAGAACAAAGTTTCTAATGGGCGGTGATCGGTCTCAAGCTCAAAAGTTATGCCAAGCAAGTAAATTCTAAATCGCTCAACAGCCCAGACAATCCCAAGAGCCTCTTTTTCAATAGGAGGGTACTTCTTCTCCGTATCTGTGAGGCTTTTTGATGCGTAGCTAATGATTCGAGGGAGGTTGCCTTTGAATTGTATTAATACTGCTCCCAGTCCTACTCCAGAAGCGTCCGTGACAACCAGTGTTCGGTCTTGTGGATCATAAAAACCTAAACTGGTAGCGGATCCCACAAGCTTTTTGATCCTGTCAAATGATTGCTGATGCTCATTTCGCCAAACGAACGGAGAGTCTTGCTTCAGTAGTTGCCTTAAGGAATCATTTACAGTCGCCAAATCAGGAATGAACCTAAACACCATATTTATATAATAACCAATTCAAAATCAAATTTAAGGTTCGATATTGCAACATGAGATATAACATAAATTACAAGGAAAGCATACCTTGAAATGTAGGTGATGAGCCCTAGAAAACTTCGCAGTTCTTCCCTGGTTCCTGGTGCTCTGCAAGCCACAATCGATTTCACTTTGTCTGCGCTAGCTGATAGCATAGCATAGCATAGCATAGCATGAATACTTGCACAAATCTTGGATGGAGTTGCAAAGTTGAATATTTCCATTGACATTGCTGATGTCGCTACTATCTACAATGTCATAGATTCACTCAGCTCCACACGCCTGGCCAAGTCCTTGCAAGCATTTATAAATCCCTTCATCAACTTAGAAAGAGCCCAGAACTGAAGCATCTTCCAATAGATGAAAGGATGTTGAAAATAGCGAATTTTCAACTTATATGCAGTTATAAAGTAAATATACTGAAATGGAAATATTTTTAAATAAATAATATTGGAAAGATCTCACCAATTATTGTGGGGTTTTTGTGGTTCAATGCCGATCATCTAATTGTCTTGATTAATGTTCTTCTCTGTAAAGAACAACACAATACTCAGCAAAGAACAACACAATACTCCACTTTGTCTGCGCTAGCTGATATTCCTTTTTCCGATAGTCGGTGACCCAGAAAATCGACTTCTCGCTGTTTAAATTTGCATTTATGATCGTTCAGCATGATGCCGTACCGGTTGAGCACAGTCAAGGCCTTTCTCACAGCAGCATCGTGTTCAGCTTCGGTGTTGCCAAAAATGAGTATGTCATCTATGAACACGACAATATTTGGACACTCGGCTAGAATGCTCTCCATCAGGTTTTGGAAGAGTTCTGGTGCGCAGTTGACGCCGAATAATAGTCTTTTGTACCGATAGAGCCCCCAATTGGTGATGAAAGTTGTGATGTCACGACTGCTTTCTGTGATCTCGACCTGATGGAAGGCTTGTTTTATATCCAGTAGTGTGAAAAATTTCGCGTGCCGAAATTTAGCAATCAGGTCGTCGAACACTGGCAACGGATGGTTCAATCTCTGTATAGCCTGGTTGGCTCGCCGCATGTCTATGCATAGTCGCAAATCTCCGTTTTCTTTTAGGATTGGGACGAGTGGCGAAACCCAAGAAGCAGGTTTAGTTACCTTTTCAATTATGTCCATTTCCAATAGCTCGTCTATCTTGGACTTGACTTTTGACGTAAACTACGTCTATGGGGAAGATACGGTACTGTACCACGGCACCGGGTGTAAAATGAAAATCTAAATTTTGCGACCGTCACGAAATTATGAAAGATTTTGCACGCTAATAACTCAGCCATTTATTGACCGATTTTTAAAATTTTGCCATCAAACAATCGCAAAACTATGTCCCTTTCATGTCAAATAGAGAAAACTATTGATTTTCAACAGCAAACTATTGAAAATTGCGGAAAAGTGAATCTATGTTTTAATTTTTTTCAGCCAATCACGTGCGAGCACATTTTTGGGCTTGGTCGCTTGGTATATAAGTTATTGTCTTCTTCTCATCTTCCATCATTCTTCCGCGACACCTCGAGGGGAACGCATCGGAGGACTGCTAGCCAGTTTCTCCGCTTGCTTCTCCCTTCAGTATGCTTTGGTTAGCCGAGCGTGGTGGTCGTCGGCTGTTGCCACTTGCTCTGGTGGTCGTCGTCGCGTCGCCGTGCGCGGTACCAGTGGGGCCGCCAACCAGACCGGAGCAGCTCTGCGAACATTTTCTTCATTCTGGCTTCATCGGGCGTCCGTGCAGCACAAGCCAACATCGGAATCAATAAAATTATGGAACGCGCTTGCAGAAATACTGCAAGTAAATCAAAACAGCCCTTGAAAGGGCTACGAAAATGTCCCACGGGAGTGAACCGAATAATTTCAGTATGTTTTGTCTAGGCGTGCGCGGTGGTCGTCGGCTGGCTGATGCTAGTCGTCATGGCAACGCCGTGCGCGGTACCAGTGGGGCCGCCAGCCGGTTCACACCGGATCGGATCTCTGCTAAAATTTTCTTCATCGGGCGTCCGGGCAGCACAAGCCAACATCGTAATTAACATAATCATGAAACGCGCTTGCAGTAATACTGCAAGTAAATTAAAACAGCCATTGTTAAATGTCCCACGGGAGTGAACCAAATAATTCTCTCATGAGGAAAGCCCGGGACACATAAGTGTCAATCACTATGAGCACTGTGTGAAAATTGAACTGCGCTTTGTCGCAACAATGAGAAATTCAATTCAAAATTTAATGTGCGAAAACTGTGCTAGTTGTTTGGCAATTGGAAAACATTTTCTTCAACTCAGATGATGAATAAATTTTCATCTTGATGAAATGTATTACTCAGTGTTGCCATATTTCAATGTGTGTAGGTCTTCGCAAAATTCTTAAATGTTCTTTACAATTTTGCCGTAAAAATTGCATGATTTATAGAAATTATGTGTTAAACATTATAATTGTGCTGATCGATTTGCAAAAGTTCAATGATATAATTATTATTCGAAAGCAATTGGTAAGCATTGTGCAAAAATCTGTATGGCATCACTAATTTTCACCCCTCTTTCATCTAACCAATCACGTGCGAGAGGGGAATTTGAACCTCTTTGCCGTACAGCCGTCTAGTATATAAGTTATTGTCTTCTTCTCATCTTCCATCATTCTTTCGTAACACCTCGAGGGGAACGCATCGGAGGACAGCTAGCCAGTTTCTCCGTTTGCTTCTCCCTTCAGTATGCTTTGGCTAGCCGGGCGCGGTGGTCTTCGGCTGTTGCTAGTCGTCTTCGCATTGCTGTACGCTGTACCAGTGGGGCTGCTAACCAGTTCACACCGGATCAGATCTCTGGTGCGGCAAGAGCGGAAACTTTCTTCATTCTGGCTTCATCGGGAGTTCGGGCAGCTTTGCAGAAGCCAACAAAATTACACCGCTGAATCGCGCTTTTAGTAAAACAGCCCTTATAAGGGCTACGAAAATGTCCTACAGGAGTGAAGAAATAATTTTCTTAGGACGAAATCCCGGGACGCAAGTGTCAATCACTGTGTCAAAGCGCTGTGTGAAAATTGAATAGCGCTCCGTCGCAACCATGAGATATTCAATACAAGTTTGTTAAAACTGTGCTAGTTGATTGTCAGTTTCGAAAACATTGATGACACATACAATATTTTCAACAAATTCTTGTTCAAATAGCCCTTTTGAGAGCAGTTGTAAGAACAAGTAAACGGTAGATTTTCTGACAAAGTGACGCTGGTCACATAAATGTCAAAACCGCTCAATTTCGAAAACTACTCCTAAACTAAATGCAACAGCTTATCTTATCATCCGGTCGTGTCACCAAATCTGGCGAGTACGCTTTCTTCTTGTGTGTACAGTGTATAGCTATAAAGGAATTTCTTCAGGCTTTGCTTATGTTTCAAACTTTGTTATAAATATTTCCAACACAAATCCCCAGAATCTACCAAAATCTTGTAGAATTTAAATTGTTAAAATTAACGATTTCAAAACCATTAGCCACTACAAATTCTATTATTGATCCAAAGAAATTGCATAGTAGTCAATTGTCGTTCATAACAAATTGCTTTACGTAGTTTACGTCATGCGGTTGTGTCTTGTACACACCCCTCTGATTTTTTCCAACAGAGGAATAGGACAACGGCGCAGAGGTTTGATAACCGGAGGGACGTTTTGGTCTACTGGAATGCTCAACTTGATACCTTTCATTTTTGGAAAAGCTTTATCCGGTCGATCAACAAGATGAACTGATGCCGTCTTAGTGGGAAGACCAATCCGCAATACGCCCAGCTTTTGAGCAGTAACTTTTCCTAACAACGGTTGCTGCCCTTTTTCGATCACGTAGAAAGATGTTGTTGTTTTCAAGCTGTTGTCATCGTCAATTTGAAGTTCTGCGTCAAACGCCATCAAGACCTTCAACGGAATCCTTCCATAAGCTAAGAAGCGCTTGTCGGTATCGTTCCTCTCGTTGGTTATCTTGACATCCCTCATCTTCATTAGCTCCCAAGTTGTGTCGTCAATCAGATTATATTTGGAGCCGGAATCGATTAGCATAAAGATTCCCACTCCCCCCACATTGCATTTTATAAGCTCATCATCATCGTCTCCCACATTGTACACAGGTAAATTTTCAACCTCAACATCTTCCGTTACATTGTAGACACGTTTTGAGCGTTTAGGTTGATGAGGAATGCCATGTTTCGGAAAATCTGGCTTCCGTTTACGCTCATGGGAACCCTGCATTTTCAATATTAGAAATATAACAGCCAAATGTCTAAACAATATTATTCATGTACTTACCGCATCAGATGCAAGGGTGGAATGACAAACTGTGCGAAAATGTCCTACTCGCCCACAGCGAAGGCAGGTCTTGTTCACCGCTGGACACCGCTCCCCTTGACGATGTTGGTTGAAACCGCAACGTTGACATCTGGGATTTCGTCCTACTCCGGAATGGCTAGTGCTCAAATGATTAACAGCGTGTTCTACTCTCTTGGGAGCCATTCTCGCCGATTGATATCTGACGGTTTGATACGCATTCACAACCTTGATTGTATCGTCCAAAGTGAGGTTCTCCTTCTCCAACAATTTTTGCCGCAGATCGTCAGCGGTGTATTGTATGATTTTATCAATTATGGCTATGTGTCGACTTTCCATTTCGGTTTTACCGAAAGAAATTTTCTCTGCCTTCTGTTGCACTCTCGAAGCAAACTTCTCAATGGACTCACTCTCTTCTGGACCAAAACAGAAAGCGCTCAAAGCTATCATGGTGCTTGGGTGAAAAGTGTTGTTGAAGCTTTACCTTAACTGCTTTGTAGGGATCAACATCGACGTCTGTTGGCTGATCTTCAGCCCCGGGTAATCCAAAATAAGCGGACTGCAGCTCTAGTCCACCCATGGCCAAAAGCTGGACTTTTCGGCTTGCTCCATCCAGGCTTGTCATTTGCTCCCGCAATGTGCCTCAAATGCATGTTTTTGTTCTCTTTATCCCAGTACGCTCCCACCCACGGGGATGCTACGATGATCTGATTTTGTTGCCGCTTATCATGCGCAACCAGTGCTCACTAATACCAACATTCACTCAATGCAGCAGCGGGAGAAAACAAGGAAAAACGCACTTTGGCGAACAAAGTTTGCGAAAAGACGTGTTGTGTGTCTTTTCACAAGCACTTCCTATTCTCTGTAGGAACTTTATTTAAACATCGACACTCTGAAATTGAAAATTATCAATTAATGCCGCTTTTTCATGACCAACACTTTAATGAGATCTAATGTGATGTAAGCGTTTTGCACCGATATCCCTCGTAAAAAGGTAAACATCTAAATTTCACGACTGTGTTGGTGAATATTTTGGCTGGAGCATAAATTTATGCTCCACGTAAGGAGGCACAATCCAACCTGTCAAACTCCATAGTGAAAAAATAGGTTGTCGTCCCCTTGCTCCCACCGCTATCGTTTGTGCGGGAGCGAAGCGCAAGGAGGAAGCATGCGAAAACAAAGAGAAACTTCGAACCACAAAAATCAGCACAAAGAGAAACATTTTTGTGCATCATTTTTGAGGCTCCCGCAAAGTTGTTCGACAATTTCACCGGCGTTTTGCGCGGTATGATCGTTCCGTTCGCATTGCATGACACAATTGCATACATAAATACTTGTACGCTTGTTAATTATTGATTTATGAACAAATGCATATTTATGTTAACTCCCGGTGCACAAAGTGCCTCAATTTTGAGCAAACGCACTTTTTTGTGAAAACAAATCCCCACATGTTTTGGTGTCACAAGCTGCAATCAGGAAGGTGAAAGAAACCAAGAGAAGCCGCTCTGGCATTGGATGCGGGAGCGTGGTGCAGATTTTTTGTTCTCTTGTTTTGCTCTGAGGAGGATTCCATCTCTGGCTCCATCCAGTACATTTGCTGCATCCATAACACTTTCGAACCATCTGATCCATTGATTCCACGCATTTCTAACCTCCGATGCCTGCAGGTGTTTGTATTTAAAATGCGGCAGGTTATACGATGCCGGACTGAAAAACTGCACATTTTGATGTATAATACCATCGGTAACGCTGACATTCTCCGGATCTATCATCATTGTAGTACTGCTGTTTGTAGACCATTTTTTTCCCACATGAAATGAAACAAATGAAAAAACACATTTCTTTTTTTCAACGATTTTTTTTTATATAAATTTCTTCTCTAGATATCATCTTGCATGCACTGTTTTTAACACACGCCGTAATTAAATCGGCAATCTCCAATGAATCAGCATTTTCAATCAACTGCCATAATTTAATTGGCAACATTTTTCTCCATCTGGTTGTAATTTGAATCGGCAGCTCAAACATTTTTTTTTAATTTTTGGCCGTAATTGAATCGGCAACACTGAAACCATTCATCATTTTAACCATACAACCGTAATTCAATCGGTTCTTCTTCGTCTTCATGTATCGTGTATCTGTAGATTTTCATCCGTTTATTCGGATCACTGTTTCACAACGATCATAACCCCACTTCATACAAGATACTAATATTCATATATGCAGCTGCCATAATCTTCACATTCAAACATTTTACCCTTGCGACACTAATACACTTTTACGCCAACGGGAATTTTTCTTTCCGTATTGGTATTCCCCCTGCCACACTATCCGCAGCAATATCATTTGATTTTCACACACCCCGCTCTTCCAAACAGCTTTCGCTTCTCTTATATCATCAAGCCGTTGTCACTAATACATCGCTCTTTCCTTTTTTTTTTCCTCTCTCACTTATACTTTAATTCCCGATAAATTTTGCTGAAAACAAAATGGCGCCCACATTTTTTTTTTACCCTTGCGCGTCACCAAATTTTTCATTCTTAATTTTATTTCCAATCCCGCAAAAACTTCACTTCTCTTCCACGCAAAACAATAACCGGCATCAGTATTCCCGCACTCAAAAGCATAACCAGTATCAGCTTGCATTATTTTCACTGTTCAACCGATGCCACAACTGCTGCTCTCTAACATGGCGTCCTTTTTCTCACTTTTTCTCTGATTTCATTTCCCCATTATGCCCATACCGTTTTATTTTCTTAATTCATATTTTTCGGTAACACCAACGCACCTTCGGTTGTTCGCAGGCAATTTCACCACGCTCCGATTTATTTTCCGCCGTTTTTCACCAGTTTTTCTGTGTTTTTCCTCGTCGCCACGCTCTGTGATAACGTAGGTGATCTATCAAGCCACGACGTCACGGTAGGACTGATCAGTCATCGCGCTGATGATCGAGGTACACGCGCTGTGTGCATTTGTGTTGGTAACATAGACGTTCTTAACAGGGGGTTTATCCCTGTTGGTATAAAGGAATGCTTTTCATATAACGACATCTATCACAACAATATTTTGAACAGCACTGTAATCCTCATAGACAATCCGCCATATTACATTTTCCGTGCGAACTGAGAAAAAATCAACGAAACAGTATCAAATGGCAGGAATATGCTACATTTTTTACTTCAAATCAACGGCGCATAAATTATGAATGACTGAAATTATAAGTTTCACCATAGATCTTGAAGCGCAAGTGAATCAGTGATAACATCACTGAATATGTTCCATTTGATAATTTGTTATCCAAATATTAAGCAATCATCGGCTCCATTTCTTGAAAATTAGTTTTCATGTTGAAGAAGCTAACTGCATTTGTCCAGAAAAAAAAATAATAATTCTTTATTTTTTAGTGATTTTTTTTCTGGAAGTTGTCACGCTTTGAATACATTCGGGTCTCTTGCCGGACTGGTAATATATGTGTATTCTTCAAGTTATATTACTTTCAAATAGCTTTATTACGAAGATGTCAATAATACGCACTATAAAAGTTTTTCACATATCTATATCACTTAGAAATCACTCATTTTCAACCTTGTGTTATATGTGTTATGTGCAAGTTTTATAATTGACAAATTACTCGGTTTAAACTTATCAATATTTGAAAGCTGCTTTGATCGTACATTTGGAGTAATATAGGTGTATTTGTATACATCTTAAATAACCTGTAAGATGTTTTATAAGCCGCCATTTTTTGCGCTGTTTTGCTTATATAAGTGTTCGTTATTAAGTAAAAAATGCAGGAAATAAACAGCCGACTAAGTATGAATCGTGAATTTTAAACTATTATAATACTAGTTGTGTTGCTTGGGTTGTAAAACGGTTCAACAACAAACAGTTCAGTTGGTACACAACACTATGCTTTATAGTTTCTCAAAATTTGTGTGATCAAAACCCGTACAAAGGTTGTGCCTGAAAATTATTCAAATGTTATTCAGCATCATACTGAATTAATCCATCGTAAAGGTGCTTGTAAAATGAGTGATTATTAGTTGGGGGGACTACCCCCTCCTTTTTTGTTGCTAACATTTCGTGGATTGAGGGCGGGCTCTTCGATCCCATCTATTGGGATATTATTGGGAGTATTCTGTCAATCGAGGGCTTGATTTTGCAGTTGTTCGTGAGAACTTTCTTCAGGAAGGAAATGCTTTCCCCTGATGCGGGTTTCGTGCACGTGTCTCTGCTTGCGGGTCCGTAAAACCGTCTTTGGCCCTTCATACAAGAGAATAACTTACCACTAACTAACAACAGCAAAATCTTGATCAAACCGCTTTTTAGGTTATTCAAGTGCTATAGGCAGCTGCCATGACACTGTCCTAATAGGGTAGCGAGCCACTGGGGCAGTGGCCGGTATTTTGGGTACTTTTCGCTTTAATTCAGTCAATTTGAAACCTACTGACTTGAAATTTTGTACACGGTTAGATACTCTACGTATCTCACCGCGTTCCAAAAATTGTGTCAATTGGCCCAAAATTGGCTGAGTTATAGCAGAAAAGTACCCAAAATAGGAGCCCTGCCGAATTGGTTCCACTTCCCTATATGATTGGTTTGTCGTAAGGAGAAACACCAGAGAATACAAATGTGGTTGCCACAATGGCTGACCTGGACACCTACTCACGTTTTCAAGAGCACCAATCTTAAAAATTCGTAAACAAATGCGCTCGATTAGGAAAAGCTGCCTCTTTTTGCAAGTGAGCAAAGCCAGGATAAACCTGGATAAACAAGTACGGGTTGATTCGATGCTTCGTTCGTCAGATTTGTGCCTCTAAAGTTTGTATGCAAAATTGCAATGGGATTTCTTGATGTTTCGCCCTAATACATAAATACAATATTGGTCAACAACAGCGTTTATGGCATGTTCGGTGAAAAGATAAAAACTCTTGAAACTCAGTTACCTATATTTACAAAGGTGTATTTCTAAGAGATTCATTCTGTCAATAAAAACGATATATCGTAAAATGTTATTTATTAGGCATCACAGAGCTTACCGACGCTTACCAAACTTAATCCGATAGTTATTATTGCTTGAATTGCTGTTCCGCTGGTTGCGACTACTCTGCGATTCAAGATTCTCGTCTTCGATCATCGCTCGGACTACCGCAATTTCTGCGCGCAATTCTTTCAGCTCCCGCATTGCCCGTTTGACCAGCTGACCTTCCGGTGTACTACTGTGCTCGAACAGCAGCATGTTGATCGCCTGCTTCAGTTCACCCTCCGCTTTGATGAGGTTGTCCTATGAATGATCGAAATCAACATTATTTTTGTCGATTTGTCTTATGCTGCCAAAACTCTTACCAACAACTCATGTGACCTGATTTCCGTGGTGTCGAAATTCCTCCGGGACAGATCGACCAGTGCAGCATGATATTCGTACGTGGCGATTCCAACCAGGCGGGACAGTCCCGGTTCAAGAGTGCGCAGTATCGGTAGGATTTCTTCGCAAAGTTCGAATTTACGGCGGAGAACCGGTTTCGGTACGGCCATCGCATCGGTTGACATGCAGATTGATTTCAGTTCACCCAGTAGCGTTTGCTTGGCCTCTATCACGAGCGAGTGGTATGGGTTCAGGACTTTCGAGTGCTTGGCGATTACTCGTTCAAGATCACGAATCTCTGGTGCTGTGATAAGGGAGATGAGGGGTATGTTTAGGTCAGTTCTATTCGAAGGCATGGAGACGCATGGTAGCTTGCACGTGAAAAAGCGCATGCGGATTTAGGTATACAATTAAATCCGATTATGTGACTACCTTTCTAGGGCATTCGTCTCTAATTTCTTCGTAAATCTAATCTTTGAACCAATGTTCATAGCATTCTGTAATGGTACACGAAATTCATTGATACTTACGACATGCCATAATGTCATCACGGGCGGCACATAGTACCTCGTTAACATACTCTCTTTTGAGTAATTTGTGACACTTGTTGCACTCCCATCTTGGGCTAAAAGGCAAAAGAAGCTTTTTGAATTGCAAAAGGATAAATAGAGGTTATAGGGTGCGGGCACCGGTTTTGGCCAGTCTAAGGGAAATCATTTTTATAAAAATAACCAATAATCCTATGAAAACAACCAATGCGTCAAAAGAAAGGTTTCAATCTATATTTTGAAGGAAAAATGCAGAAATCATGCCAATACTTGATTTTTGTATTAAAAGTGGCACTGGCCAAAATAGAAGCTCTGCCGCAGTTTTGGCCATATTCTTAAGTTTGGTTTCTATTTTGGCCAATTTCTTATGGGAGTGGCCAAATTAGAAACACCCTGGCCAAAATAGATATATGGGAGCAGATTTTTTAAGGAAATATATTTATTTCTTCCAGTTTTTAATCAAAATGTGTGGTTTCCACAGCTGTAATCATCATATTGTGTTAGGATCTACTAGTAAAAAATAAATTTACGCCGATTTAGATCGCAACAGGCTCAATACCGCACTATGGCCAAAACTCCGGACTGGCCAAAACTGAAGCTTCTACCCTACTTACTCTGTTGTGTAAAAAGAACATAGTCCATCGTCACATTCAAGGCATCTGATCGAGCTCAAATGCGTTCCCAGTTCTGTTGGATCCTTGCATCGTCTACAAGTACAAACGAAATACTTTCCCTTCCGAAGGTGGGTTTGCCTATCGTATGTACCCTGTAATTTAACCTTGCTCATTAAGCCTGGCTGTATCTCAATAAGGGCCGATTTCTTCACCCTGGCTTAGGCGTTAAGCCAGGTTTAACTATATGGGTAAGCCTGGCTTACGAGTTAAGCCGAGGTGAAGAAATCGGCCCTAAGTATCGAAAGTCCCTTACAAACAAGCTTCTAGTATAGCTAATATTCAGGATTTCTCCCATCTTCACCGGAGCGGTCGCAAACACCCTCACGTTTGAGTATCCATCAACCGAAAGCAACGTGTTCGGCATGCAACTGTGCACCATCAGTGTCGTCTTGGGGTACAGACCTCGAGCCAAGTTCCCCATCTGCGATCCACGGCTGTCCACATTGCCACGAATTTCGAACGTATTAGCATCCAACAGTCCACAGATTCTTTGAATCAGTTCACCAGTAACCTCCAGTTCATCAAATTTCTCCGCAAAAATCCCACTTTCCATCAACGGTTTCACCACAAACTTTTCATGGATGTCCCAGATCTCCGTTCCCCGACGCTCTTCCAGCCGGGACTCCATCGACATGATCTCATGGTACCGCTCGCGGTTGCTTCTGTAGAGCATCAAACAGCGCACCGGCATCACCACATTGAAATGGTTGTAAAGGAAATGCCTATACAAACCGGACTGGCGGTAGAAGCTGCACTCGGCTTCGTCGTGATCGGTGCAGTCGTAGCACAGCGGCACCACTCCACACTGTCTGGAAAACATAAATTTGCCGCATGTTGGTGCACACTATTGGTCATAGAGTGAACAATCTTGAATGCACCTACCGGCAAGTGGAACACGAGTCCCTGAAACAGTTCAAACAACTGACATCGGCATCCCAGTATGGACCGGTCACATACGGTTCCTCAAGTAGAATCTGCTCCCCACGAGAAAGGTCGCGTTTTGCCACAACAAACCTAGAAAAGTTGGATTGAAAATGATTCCGATTAGGGAAATATTCTTGGTAATTTATACAACATCTTAATTTGGCATCTTCTTACTTCATAAGCGTGTGAATAGATTCACAAATCAAGACCTTACCTTCCCAGCTGTTCACATTCAAGTACTTGGAAATTTTCCTCAAACCCTTCCATGCTTAATTTTACTTTTATTGTGTATTAGATAATTTAATCGAGAGCTAATAGAATCGAAAAAGGTACACTTCCAAAGGTTCTCGGATTGCTGTCAAGCTAATTTAGATTTCTTCGCATGCGCACGCCGAACACGTGAATACGGCGCAGCTCATTTTCGGCCGGATTGCGCATGTTTCAACTGCTTGACTATGCCTATCGTGTACTATTATCTGGTATTCACTACGAAAACAATGTTCTATGGCAGATTTAGAGGAAGTAGGTATGTTAATTTGTAGCAAGCACCAAGCTACGGTACCTCTGCATAAAAGAAAACGCATCACGATCAACATAATGATCAGTGCATCGAAACGCGAGTGAACACTTTTGAAATATTCGAGATATTTGGATGAAAAATTATTGGCGCTCGAACGTGGGATCTGACATTAATAGTATAATGGCCGATTTCTTCACCTCGGCTTAACCGGTAAGCCAGGCTTACCCATACAGTTAAACCTGGCTTAACGCTTAGGCCAGGGTGAAGAAATCGCCCCTAAGTCCAACATCTGAAATATAAAAAGTGAACGTCTCAAGGGTGATTTGCAGATCCATTCCTAGCATCTAGTAGCTCCAAAGCGCTGTATGGCCTTCGGGCAATGCAGGCGTACCTTTGGTAAAACTTCAGGCCAAAAACCTAAGTATATCAAATGGATTTATATAACTGTTGTTCGACCAACATTGGCCTACCGATGTCTTGTGTGGTGGCAAAAGGGTGATGTAAGAACGATCCAATCAAAATTCGGCCATCTCCAAAGGATGTGCTTAATGGCGATGTCTGGAGCGTTCTCTTCAACTCCCACGGCAGCGCTCGAAGTTCTCTTTGACGTTGTCCCACTACACATTCATCTCAAACAAGAAACACTTTCTTGCACTTATTGCCTATGGCTACTCGGTGATAGGTAAGTGGTAGATATTTTTTGTTGTTTGGAGCACAACCCAATTATGTTTAGTTCGAGATTTCTACAATGTACATTTTTTAATAAAACGTTACAATAAATACCGCGAGGTCGCCATTGACCGCTCATTTAACGGCATTTTCGACATTGAAAATTTATGACATTAAAAATCGACGTTAGCAAATATTGCACATAAATTTACGTCAACAACTCAATAATTATGTTGTTATTATAGAAAAAATATAAAACGATCGTAAAATATGTTAACAATCAAAAAAATAAAAAATAAAATGTGTTATCTTTTGGCTCTTATTGCCGCTCATGCATCCATTCACCGCTCATTGGATATTTTTTTTTCCATGGAGTCACATAAACTATAGGGGAGACTGGGTAGACTTGATCCCTTTTTCTTAATTTACCTGTAACTTTAAGAAAAACACAAAACTAAATCCGTTTTTCGTACAGAATGGCAGGAAAACATCTATTGCAAATTTATACACAACAGAAGGACTTTAAATTAATGTTAAAGTTTTCAAAACTGTGTTTTTATGGAGGCATGTCTTATGATGTATTTTTCGAAAATGGGTCACAACTGATCTCCTTTTGAGCACATGGTTAATTAACAGGGAAAACAATTCCCGTAACGTGAGTAGATCACCTCAGAATGGTGCGTTGCGGCGTAAGATCATCTACCAAATCAAATTTTGATCTTGAAATTTTTCTGCCTATAGTAATCAGGCAGTAGTTTACAAATATTCCAAGATCAAAGTTTGATGCACTTTTTTGATGTTTATGTAATATTTTTGTTTCAATTTTTTGCTAATCAATATTTTATTTCAGCAGGATTCAGGTAAATTTATTGTATGATACAAATTATATTATAAAAATATATAACTGTGGCGAACGTATCACTAATATGTAGCTTATTCAACGTCAATGTTAATATTAGGGGGATTCACTCTACAACGTAAACTGATTAAACTGATTAAACGTCGTGATCACCAAGGCAATCTTTGATTATTTCATTCGCAAAATCATGAAACATTTCAAATAAGCAGAAAAGCATGGCTTACTAGCCTGGTACACGGGTTATATGGGAAAATATAAAAAATGGAAAAACTCCAACTCCTGTATACTTTTTGAGTTCCATTTTGGTCCCATATCAACTGTGCAAAATTTCATATCGTTCGAAGAAACTATATTTTAGCGCCCGCCATTCTTAGTTTTTCATACGATTTACTATGGGGAAAATCTATTTCTTCAAAGAAAAATCGCTTGAGGTCACCCATTGATTCCTAAAAATATATCGTTGAATGATTTCTGTAGATAACTTCACCAGGAAGCAGGCCTCCGAAGACCGCAAAGCGATGCGACATTCGTGAAAAAAGTTATTAAGCCTTACCCGATCGATAAAATGACGAGATTTTATTATTTATTGTTATTCCTTACATGTTAAACAGCGTTGGCATGCCATTCGGTTTTCAGTCAATAACTTTTTCCACATGCCTTAGATTGCTTTGCGGTCTTCAGAGGGTTTGTTCCTCGTAAAATTTCCAACAGAAATCATACATCGATATATTTTTAGGGGTTGAGGGGCAACCTGTGGCGATTTTTCTTTGAAAAAGTGATTTTCCCCATAGTAAATCGTATGAAAACTTAAAACGGCTGGCGCTAAAATATAGTTTCTCCGATCGAGCTGAAATTTTGCACAGTTGATATGGGGCCAAAATGGAACTCAAAAAGTGTACAGGAGTAAAATGCCTTTTTGTGCCCCACGCTAATGGCTTACGCAGCAAATTAATCTGTTTAGTGAGTATTCCTATTATGTAATATTTCAGATTCTCAACCGAAAAATCAAGTAATACAAATAAATGCCATTAAGATGACGAGAAAATCAGGACGTATTGAGCAGATAACTATTTCGGAGCAGTCTAATAATGGTGTACCTGAACGTTGACCAACCGCATCCTTTGGAGTACCCTACCACTAACAACACCTAGAACAACACCCATATCCCCTTGACACCTAAGCCTGAGAGGTCGTAGAACTTTCTACATCTTTCTTTGTGTGTAACTAACCATCCTTTCATATTCCTCAGCAGTCGCATGGACGAGGCCAGGACAACTCTCGACTGTTGGAGGATTGCGTCAGTCTTGCCGAGAAGTTAGAGAAGTCTCCAATCTTTGTAATCTTTGGAAGGACGCAATCCTCATAATTGTGGTCTATGGCTGTACTACCTACGAAATTTTTGCGACTTGTTTTTTTTTTTACTTTTTCAGTGGTAACCAGGTAAATGATTAAACCATGACAATTTCTTGTACGCTTTTTCGCCAAGGAAAGCACCCCATTAAACCCTATTCAATTTCCACAGGGTGTCGACTACCTGGAAAAACCTGGAAAGTCAGGGAAAGTCAGGGAATTTATTTCTGGACCTGGAAAGTCAGGGAAAGTCAGGGAGTTTAGTTGATGTTCAGGGAAATTTTCCACGACGGTCATAAGACGATTTATTAGATCATAAATTCAAATTTAGATTTACAAAATAAAACTTTTTTTTAACAAAAATAGGAAATTTATTGACTTTTAGCCTATTAACGGCCTTGTGGAAAACTTCCATTTAGATTCTAGAAGTACCCGTCCGTAGAATGCAAAAAGCCTTGTCCATATAAATGAAACATTTATTGGTGACTCTGAGTCATTCAGAGTCCGCAGACGACGTTTATGTAAGATGTTTTTATTCTTTCGAAGATATCATCACAAACATATATGTATTATAAAAATACAATGAAAATTTTGATTCAACCTGAGCTGAACGCTGCAAGCATCATATCTTCTTTCCACACGTCTGCTAAAATCCGTATAACAACCATGCGTCTCCACTCCATCAACCACTCAGTGTTCTCGCACATAATAAAACTGTGTTGTGGTGATACGAAGAGTGGCGCATATCCGTAATACATGTCTGCACTAAAGTCATTTTCAAGCTTCTGGCTAATTAGGATTAATACTTTAATTAATTTCATAACGCGTAGGTAGACGTCGTGTTTCGGATACACATGGATGGAGCGCTACATTCCTGCATGACACCGTCTTTTAATTTGATTCATTTCTGGCACAGTTCCATCCAAGCCGGGATTGATACGTTCTTCCTGACTCATGTAAATAATGTTCCCCAGTGGGTCCTGCTGGTGGTGGTCCAGTATGTGTAATATAGTAAACATGCACCTGTTGTGTGTGCGAAAACAAAATATTTGCGATCGTTTTTCCATAGACACGCGCTAGCTAGAAATGATACCGCTTTTCCAAGAGCTGCGTATATACATACATATGTACGATATTCGCGCGCGAGTAACAGAATCGTCTGTCGTTCACACTCCCACTCAAAGTGATCGTTAGCAGGGGTTCCCAAGCTGACTGCACGCGGTTAAAGAAGATTTGAGAATTCTGAACGTTCATGGCAACTGGATGAACAATGACCAATACTGACGTAAATGGGTGCTGCTACGCTCCGCCCTAAGGTAGTACTACACTCTTAACACGGCATTGAAAAAGATCGGCTCACGAGCAAAACTCACCCAATTTCATACTAACTTGATACTCATCAGAACGATAGGCCATGATCGTTCAGGCTCATTGAACTTGGACGCTCGTCAATACAGTGAGCTTCGAGCACCGCAACTGTACCAAAGCTATCTGAGCCTGGATTTTGTGAGGAAAAACAACATTACATTTTCGACCGCATATTTGTGACCACCAATTACATAATAGTTATTTATGTAACGAGTTGCAAAAAGTTGATTTTTTCAGCACGAGTCGTACATTTATCCAACGAGGCTTGCCGAGTTGGATAAATACGAAGAGTGCTGAAAAAATCGAGTTTTGCAACGAGTTCCATACAAAATTTTATGCAATGATTTTTCATTATACAACTCATTTCAGTTGCATAATATGCATAATGCAACTCAAATGAGTTGCATTATGAACATTAAGCAACTATTTTTCATTATGCAACTCATTTCAGTTGGATTATGAACCAGTTTGGAAAAGTTGGCCATTATGATATCAATATGAGTTATATAAAAAAGAAATTATGATACTGAATTGCATAAAACTATTGTTGACATCCTTTGCCCCTTTATATGTTTTTTTTTGTATGATTCTCCATGATACGTAAGGCTTCTCCTTCCTTCATAACCCCTTACGCAAGGCAGTTGCGAAAGAGGAACCAAGTGACCATTGGCATAGCTAGGATTTTTTTCTGGAGGGGGTTCAGGGGGTTCTGACTTGAGGTGACTTTTAAGCGGCATGGGTGCCCGATAAGTGAATCGGCATAGCAGTTTTGAGGAATCAAAATGACTGTTTTAAATTTTTCAATTCTCCACAGATTCCTTTAAGAAATCATCTAAGAATTTTACCAGACATTTCTTCAGGGATTTGTCCTGGGCGATATCTTTAGAGGTTCCTCCAGTGATTGTGCCAGTGATTTTTCGAGGTTTCCTTCATGAATTTCTCCAGAGATCTGTAATATATTTCTGCATGTATATATTCCTTCAGAGATTTCTTCAGGGATTTTTCCATATATTCCTTCCAGAATTCCGCTAGAGATTACTCCAATAACTCCATCTGGAGTTATTCGAAGAATTTCTACAGGAAATTTTACTAGAGATTATTCAAAAATGTATCCAGGAATTGCTTAAAAAATTGTACAAAAAATCTTCAGGAATTCATTCAAATATTCTTTCAACAGTTTGTTCAGAAATTACTGCAGACATGGATTTGTTTAGATTTTTTATACAGTAGATTCTCCACGGACTCCTCATTGCTTCCGGGATTCCTCATGGGGTTTCTTCAGAAATTCCTCCAAGAATTCCTCCAGAGTTTCACCGGGAATTCCTTCTGTGATTCTTTCAGGAACAACATCAAAGATTATTCTAAATATGACAAGAACTCTTCTTGCGATGACTTCAGGAATTCCTCCTGGAATTCTTTCTGAAACTACCCAAGGAATTAATCCAAGACTTCCTCTTGGAACTGTTTAGAGATTCCCTTAGAAATTCCTCTTGGGATTGCTTCTGAGATTCCTGGTGGGGTCATTCATGAACTCGAGGAATCCTTCTGGATCTGCTACAGGGATTCCTCCAATAGTTCCTGTACGTACTCTTTTTAGGAATTTCAGAGATTTCTTTGATATTTCCTCCTGAGATTTCTTCAGAAATTCGACCTGGAATTCTCTCAGGAATTACTCCTTGTATTTCTTCAGGAATTCTTCCTAGGATTCCTCCAGAAATTTCTACTGAATTTTTTTCCCAGGATTCCTTTGGGAATTCCTGCATGGATTTCTCTAAAAAAAAATCATGCAGGGATTCCTCCAGAGATTCCTTTAAGAATTCCTCCAGAAATTCATCTAGAGATACCTCCCGGGAATTCTCCAAAAAATACTCCAGGGATTCTTCTCAGGATTCCTCCTGAAAGTGCTGCAGTGATTCTTCAAGGAAATCTTCAGGAATTCTTCCAGGGATTTCTCATAGAAATTATGAAAAGAATCCTACAGGAATTCCTCTAGAGGTTTGCTCAAGTAATTCCTTCAGAAATTCCTCCCGGAATTCCTTTGCAAATCCCTTCGAAATCTTCTCCAGGAATTCCTTTGAAAATTCCTTCGAAATCTTCTCCAGGAATTCCTTCGGAAATTCCTTCAGGAATTCCAAGGATTCTTCCGGGAATTCTTCCAGAATTTCCTCCAGGGATTTCTGCAGAGATTCCTCCAGAAATTCCACCAGGCATTCCTTCAGTTGTTTACCTTCATTGATTCCTCCAGTAATTCCTTCAAAATTCATCCTGGAATTCCTTCAAAATTCCTCCTGGAATTCCTTCAGAAATTACCTTCGGTATTCCTACAGAAACTCTTCTGGGAATTCCTCTAGGGATTTCTCCAGAAGTTCCTCCAGGCATTCCTCCTAAGGTTCCTACAAAAATTTCATCAGGGATTCCTCCAGAGATTCTTCCAAAATTTTTCCCAGAATTTTCTCTTTCATGGTTTGCTCCTGGAATTCCTCCAAGAATTTCTATTGGAATTCCTCCTGGGATTTCTCCAGGTATTTTTTTTTGTTTAGAGAGATATTACCGTTCTCGGCATTCGTTTCTTTTCTCCAGGTATTCCTCCAGGTATTCCTTTAGGAAATCGTCCACGGATTCAACCAGGAATTTATCCAAGGATTTCTCTAGAAATACGTCTAAGGGTTGTTCCGAGAATTTTTCCAGAGGTCTCTCCCATAATTCCTCTAGTTGTTCCACCAGGAATTAATCTAGGAATACATCCAGGGATTGCTCCCGGCAAGCCCATGCACATAAATGGCGCCAAGGAAGGTGTTTTCCTAATTTCGACAAAAAGCGGAGGGGCGCCTAGTGTATGGAACATCGGTAATGGAGGGCTTTAACCCAAAAAACCACCCCCCTTGTGCACGGGCTTGACTCCCGGCATCCGTCCCGGAATTTCTCCATGGGTGCCTCAAGAAAATTATTCTGTTATTTCTTCAGAAATTCCTCCAGGGATTAATCCACAAATTCCTCCATCGATGTCTCCAGGAATTCCTCAGGATATACTGAAGAAATTCCTCCAATAGTTTCTCCAGGGATTCAACAAGGAATTTGTCCAGAAGCTCTTCAATGATTTCCTTCAGAGATTACTCTAGGAATTCCTTCAGGCATTTTTCCAGCAATTTATCCAGGGATTTCTCCAAGAATTCCTTTAGGGGCTCCTATAGGAATTCTTCCAGAAATTCCTCCAAACATTCCTCCAGATTTTTTTCTACTAATTCCTCCATAAGTTCCGCTAATGATTTCTTCAGAATTTTCTTTAGGGATTCCTTCCATAATTGCCTGAAGGATTTCTCCAGGGATTTTTACAGGGTATACTACAGGCATACCTGGAGGAATTCTTTCAGTGATTACCCAGAAATTCCGGTACAGATTCATTCAGAAATTTCCCTCGGGGTCTTTTGAAAAAATTCTTCAGGGGTTCGGTCAAAAATTTCAGAAATCCGTCCATCATCTTTTCCAGGGATTCACCCAAAATTGTTTCCAGGATTAGCACAGAAGATTTTTTGAATTACTTGAAGGATTCCTTCATGAATTCCTCCAGTGATTTGTTTTTGGAATTCTTCTAGATAATTTTAGAGGGATACAGGAGCCAGGAAATTATTCAGTATAGGTCATCCAGGGATTCATTCACAATTTTCTCAGAGAAAGCTTTAAGGAGCTCGTCAACAGATTTATTCAGGAATCCATCCATGAATTTCTTTAAGTATACTCTTTGCAGCTCCTGCAAAGAAGTTTCTTCAGAATTTCGTCCTGCGTAGGCTTTAAAATCCTAGGCTACAATTAACTTCAGAAACCAAACTTCAATATTCTAAATTTCATAAATCCCAAAGATTTTGTAAGCCAGCCTTACTATCTGGACCAAGTAGAAAAGCGCTGTTAGCTCTAGCTCATTGTTTAAGCGCTGTTTGCAGATCAGAAGGAATTTCTCAGCCTATCTTGATGCATGGGAAATTCCTTGCCTAAATCGCTCAAGAAACCGGTTTTTCTTCGATCGCAGTACGCAGTAGCGAAGAAATGACAGTTCAAATGGCAGTCACCGAAGAAAGTTTCTGCCAGGAATCACTCAAGAAGTTTCTTGAGCGATTCCTTTCGAACTCGAAACTGCGCTTTATTCTAGAAGTGAGCCATCGTAATCGCTGAGCATAACAGTTTGCTTACAGAACCGGAATACTGCGATCATTTTAGGTTCATGCTCGTTGAGCTTGTTCGCAAGCCCAATGCCTGCTCTAGATATCAAGCTGTCAACGTATGGAAACTGTTTCTTAAGATGCCCATCACATATCTTTCTTTCCATCTAGTAGTTTTCTTCAGATCATTTCTATGTGTTGTAAGGAAAAAAATTCGCTTCTAAATGTGAGAACCACTGGCCCGCCTCCTACGGTCAGCTAATGCGGTGCGCGTGGACAACCCACTGACTGGTTTGATCATTCGGTTGGGAAATTCATAACGTGACTGGTGCGTACGGAGAGCATGTGTTAACGGCGGCGGTGCCGTGTGTAGATCCAGTAACATTTTCGGGTTTTGGAATAGTCAGTTAGTTGGTGTTTCGATAGTGGGTGTCGTTCATCGGAGCAGGAAGGAGAATGGCTCGGTTCGAGGAAAATTGTGAGATTTTGGAATCGAACGAATTGGGGCGGTAAGGTTAAAGGTGCAATTAGTTGTCATGATTTATGGTGACTGCTATTAGTCAGTGCGTGAAAGGTGCATCGTTTGGAGGCGGGAAGAATGTTTCATTAATTGCGCACCGCTTGCGTGGTAGTCAGTCAACCTTGTCAAAGTTGCTGACATCCCGATTGACGTTGGCCTAGTTGTTTTTCCTCGCGGCTCTGGTTCCGTTCCCGTGATGGACAATCATATTTGTTTGTTTGCTTTACTTTCCTTTTGTTGTTTAGATATTTGGTGGCTAGAAGAGACCTAGCGCGTGGACAACAAATACTTGTGGAGCAACCGATCGTCATTGGACCGTACTGGGATTCGAAGATTCGCTGTTTGAATTGCTTCAGGAGTTCATGCACTATTTGCAGGTTGGTGGTCCACAGATTAAAATAATGAGGTTCACACGTCATATAAACTTAATGTTACAATGGTTTACATGGTGTATCATGTAAATTTATGTTATATGTCATGTAATCACTCTGAGTCACTAGGAGCGGACCAGGTGTGATGGTTTACTCGTATTTGGTGAAGTACTTTCATCAAGTCACTTAACAGCTGCTTATAAACAATTTCAGGTCTTCCGAAAGTTTCTTCAATTCGTTTAATGATTTGCGGGACATTCGCTGCGCTTATCATCAAATTTGCAACGCATTTTGCTGCAGATCCACTCAACGCTTGTTCCAACCGGTTTAAATTTTCCAAATTAGTGAATGCTCCTTCTATTGTAGTATCATCATAAATATTTTTAAATTTTGGCCAATCACGTGGAGCTTTATTGAAGGCTGGAAGTTTAATTAGGTCTTGTCTTTAAAAATATGGCACCACAGACAAACAGACGTCTCACTCTACCCACTTCCCATCGTTTCCCTTTTTAACGGACTATTCAAATATTATGTAGTTCGCAAACCTCTCACTCATGGCGCTCGCGTCATTTTTGCTCCTGTTTGACGTTTGCTCACTACCGCCATCTACTCAGTGGATTTGCGAAACACAGCGTAATTAGCATTGGGCGATTATACATTTATGACGATGATTTTAATCGCACTTTGTTCCAAGTGATACGTCTGTTTGTCTGTGATGGCACGGTGTGTTGTGTAGAACAACTTTATAATAAAAAAATAAGTAAGTCTGAAATTTTGCCCAATGATGCTTTGGTCCATTCCCTTCACTTTTCTGGATCGGATGAAAACATCCATCGGGGGGTCTAGAACAATTTTTTTTTTGAAGTTTTTTCATGCAAAAACTATTGAAAGCGCATATTGTAAATTTTTGCATCTCCTACAAATGGTCACAACTTTTTTGTCTTTGAATTTAGAACCATAAAATTTTCAGACGTTTCGAAGTAGTATGCGTAGATGACTGTGTGAAAATTTCGTCGAAATATGTTGAATGGTTTTCAAATAATAGCAAAACTTTCAAACATATTCTAAAATACTAAGCTTAGTAACAAGAGTCCAAAAAATATTTATATTTTTTATATAATAATACATGAAAAATATTTAATTCTAAACACCTTGAGTCATTATGTTAGAGGTACTGTAAAAACTTGTTTTTCAAATGATGAACAGATACATAGTCTAATACATGAAAGCAAAACACGCATTTGTAGCTTTTCACTGAAGTATTAATTATTTATTTCATGAACGTGGTTTTGTGCATGTTTGTTCATTTTTTCATTATTTTTTTATGATTAAGGTCTTACCCGAATATCAAATTGCAAGCGAAAGGCTTTAGGGGAGCGTGGCACAACAATTTTGATCGCAAAAACAACTGTTTATTAATTTTTAGAAAGATATAGCTTTATGTTGAAAATAATCTACTAGTAAACGACGCCCAAACAATCAGCAATGACTCTTCCTCATGCTTGGAGGTTTCAAATAACACAGAAAATATTTTTTTAAACATCATATGCAAATCGATAAAACTATTCAAATCATTGTTTTCAAATAGTTTTTCCCAGGTTTTATGCTGAACAGCTTAATTTTCATGCCTAATGTAGAAACTTTTCCAATAAGTACTCCGTTCATTCAACTTTTCTTTCAGAACTTATTATCAATGATTTGTTAATTAATGGTGGCATAAGCAATAAGCATCATATCGCCATGAAATTCAAAGACAAACTCAAGTTTAGGTCCAACAGCTACATAGAATCTCGTGAAATAATCCGGAAACTATGTCTAGTACCGTAAAGTTGCCATTGATCGAATATTTCAATAAAAATGAATTCAGTTCTCGTTATTAGGTTCTTCAAGACATTGGTTTAATGCAGACTCATACCCACAACTTCAATGTTATTATGAGGTCTTTAACAGAGTTTACTTGTTTTTATTCTTTGACTAATGTAAAATACTATTTAATTTTGAGCTTGTAAACATTTGCTCCGAGATTATTTAGTTTCTGTACCTTTACCTTAAAACAGAGATGTTTTCCAATCCTCGAGTGCTTCTTCTGGCTTACCAAACAACATTCAAAGATTTTTTTTTCAGGAAAGGCTGGCATGCTCAGCAGTCATGATAATTGTGTTTATTATAGTATTCGTATTAGAGGCATACATTGACAAAAGAGGGAGAACAGATTTTTTTTCTGTTCTTTCTCTTCCTAGAAAAAAATATTCTAATAACTTAGAAAATATTTATGAAATGCTTTATAGTATTCTGTTTGCCGATTTAATGTTAAATTATTTAAGCTGTGAATGTGTTGTAGGGCTTTATTGAGATATGATCATTTGGCAAATAAGCGCCTGTGAGCCTGTTTTATTACGTATTTTTATGTCCCATGAAAAATATCTCAAGCATACTACAGTGGGCTGGTTTCTTATGAGGTATGTTGACGACAACTAATAATGAAAATAAGGGTTTATAGATTAACATGTTATGCTAAATATCGTTATTAATGACATTTAACATACTGGATGTAAGCTATGGAGTATGCCTGGGAAAATGTAATGCTTTGATTTAGGCAGAAAGTCAGTATAGCAAGCAAAGATAGGGAGGGCACAATCACTAGCGATTATCTCAATAAACAGGCATGCGATCATAAAACAATATATGAAGGACTTTTAGGTTGTAGTTCCATCTAAAAGTAATCCAAATAATCCAAGTGTCACATTTACAAATATAACACATGAGAAAGCTATGAATACAAAAATACCACATTGTGGACGCAAATTATAATCTCGCCATGGAGAGTTTCGTTTACTGCTCTCTAGTGACTACATTGTCAAAGCTAGGTTAGTACAATATTCTACAAAGTTTTAGAAAAAAATACATACAAAGAAAAGCTCCATACATTGTTTCATGATTCAATGCTTGTGAAGCGAATTAACAGCAAGTGAATGTAACTTTATTTAAGATATTAATTCCCCCCTTCGTAATATTCAAACCAAAAGATTCAAAAATAAATTTTACTCTAGGCCCCCCGACAGATTTTTTCGACTTTACCCTCAAATAAAAGAAGAATACCTATACTTTCTTATGGCAAAAATTCAGACTTACTTATTTTTTTGTTTTAAAGTTGCTCTATAAAAACACCGTGATGGTGTTGCATCATTGTTTCTTGCTAACGCATTACTTATCGATTGATTTAGGGTATTGGTTCCCTTATTAAGCATGTGGCTCCCATTTTCATCCCACGAAAAACAAAGGATTGAAGCGCTATTTGTTTTGTTTCTTATTTTTGTATTTTTTGTTAGAAGTGAGCACCCATGAAAACAAAAAGAACGGAGTCAATCGGTGCCGTAATCGCTTGTTTTCGAATAGGATGGAAAAGGGAGCATCAGATTACTGATGGCACACATACCCTATATGCTCTGACAGACTTTGTTTTTGTAGCTTGTCAAGCAAGTCATTGCGTTCAATTCCCAATTGTGTGCATTTTACGCATAAAAACTTTTCTTGTTTAGTCGGTTTATGATCCAGCTTTGCACACGTTAAGTGAAATCAGCGGTCACACTCATCGCAACTATAGATAGTAGAGTAAACATAGATCCGCTAAGATGAATCCGTTGTATCCAAACGAACTGTCAAAATCTGTATCCAAACGAGCATGACGTCACGATTTGGACCACATCAATGGAACGCATGACGTCATATTCAATCGTCGCACTTTTGAAAATTACTACTTACACGCTTGAAACATTTTAGTCAGCGGTGTCCGCGGATCTATGTTTACTCTACTATCTATAATCGCAACATATCATATCACACACTGTATTATCCTCATTACAAAGACGGCAATGGCCGTTCTTGTTCAATACGAACCTTGTAGACATGTTTGCTGATTCCCAGGTTTGCTTCGGGGTTTCCTTGAGTTCACTCAAACCTCGTTGCATAAAAGTCGCCGTCGAAGACTGTCTGCACAGTGCTGTATCTCGTACCACCAAAACCTTGTGAATGTCAGTTCACTTTCATTAATTTTTCACGACTGTTCAGTTCAATATTGCCTTCCCTAAAAGAGCGCTAGTCACTATGGCACGACTAGACCAAATTTCTACTTGTGAATGTCAGTTCACTTCTAATTGCCTTCCCGAAAAGGGCGCTAGTCACTATGGCTCGACTAGACCGATTAGTGAATGTCCGTTCACTTATATTCTTCACGATATCCTTGAGTTCAATGATGCCCTCCCAATAAAGGGCGCTAATCACTATGGCACAACTAGACCAACTAGACCTGTTCGGGTCAGTCACATAAAACAATCGTGATTTATTTTCTTCTTTGTTCTGGATTGCTGGGTAATCGTATTGCTATTCACTTGGTTATCGTGAATTGTGTTCTTCTTGTTCCGTTGCACACTTGTCTCACTTGTATCGCGAGTTTCCTTGCCTGTATAGGCTTATTTGCCACTATCCGTGAATGTCAGTTCACAGTTTGCATCCGATAGAATTGTAACCGTATAATTTGTGACTATGCACAACACTCAGACTGCACTCTTGGCGACAGTAAACCACGTTACAACTCGAAAAAACACTATTCGTTGGCATTGACTTCTACCCACTTTGCAATCAGTTAATTCACTATGCTTAACGTTGACAGTCTTCCACATTTTTTTATTGTGGATTTCAAATTCACTTTCCGGCACTATTTTTTCAACAAACATAATCCATAAGTACTCTTTTTTCTTCAGTACTTGTCACTGCTCACAACAAGGTTCACGACGATTTGGGATGTTCAGTGTTTAATGTTCTTCACTGTTTCACACTAGACTCGGTATCGATTTCCACTTTTCAGCGCGCTCCTACAGTTCGATTTTCCTTCCTCTCTGGAGCCACCAAATGTTGACGTTGGCATCGGGGCGCAATCTTCCAGTTGGCAGCACGATCGGGGAGTGGTGTTCCTCTTGCGGTAGGACTAGACCAAATACTTACTGAATCCAGCAGCACTCTTGTCCACAGCTATCGCGATGATGAATCGACGAAGATCAGGATGACGAAACTCACAATCGTTTCACGGTACCGTTGCGAATGGATACGGTATTACATTCCGTGCGTGCCAACCAACAGACTAGACGGAACGCGTTACTTTCGAACACCGATACTACTCACTCAGGGTAGGAGGTTCAAGAAGGAGAATAGTGAAAATCGAACGTCCAAATCGTGTGTGATAGGATTTAGGCCTTTCTAGACTCATGCCAACGTTTCTCGTATTCGGAACCCTAGCTTACCAGAGTGAGAAAAAGTTCGATAGATTCAATGATTGGGGACTCGTCTAAAATCGTGTGTAGAGCACTTAGGCCTTTCTAGACTCATGCCAACGTTTCTCGCATTCGGAACCTTGACTTGCCAGAGTGAGAAAAAGTTTGACCGATCCAATGATTTTGACTTCCACGATTCTAAGTTTCAACACTTTTGAAGGATTGAATTATCCAATCAAGTGATCAGAATAATTTAAGCTTCACAAGTGCAAGTTCAGGATCAAAGGAATTTTAGTAGCAAAATACTTATCCGAGAGGTATTCAGTGTGGAGTCCAAAAACAAAACTGACTGTCGTCTTTATTGATCTTCCTCTTTTAAAGCCGCAGGGCCACATGATCTTTCCTGAAAGTATGATGAAATAGCGGCTCTCGTTACACTTTCAGTACGTGTTTTAACATGAATATATGAGCGGCCAGATTTCTAGAATGATCTTTCGCGGGTACATGGTTTTTCGTGTTTTCACAGGAGAAATATTTTCTTGGTCGGTTTTCTCGATAGGGCGATGGAAGTGCGAGTGAAAAATCCGGGATCAGAATCGCGCTACAATATTCGTTGGTCAGTCGGTTTTCTCGATAGGGCGATGGAAGTTCGAGTGAAAAATCCGGGTTCAGAATCGCGCTACAATATTCGTTGGTCAGTCGGTTTTCTCGATAGGGCGATGGAACTGCGAGTGAAAAATCCGGGATCAGAATCGCGCTACAATATTCGTTGGTCAGTCGGTTTTCTCGATAGGGCGATGGAAGTGCGAGTGAAAAATCCGGGATCAGAATCGCGCTACAATATTTGTTGGTCAGTCGGTTTTCTCGATAGGGCGATGGAAGTGCGAGTGAAAAATCCGGGTTCAGAATCGCGCTACAATATTCGTTGGTCAGTCGGTTTTCTCGATAGGGCGATGGAAGTGCGAGTGAAAAATCCGGGTTCAGAATCGCGCTACAATATTCGTTGGTCAGTCGGTTTTCTCGATAGGGCGATGGAAGTGCGAGTGAAAAATCCGGGTTCAGAATCGCGCTACAATATTTGTTGGTCAGTCGGTTTTCTCGATAGGGCGATGGAAGTGCGAGTGAAAAATCCGGGTTCAGAATCGCGCTACAATATTCGTTGATCAGTCGGTTTTCTCGGTAAAGCCATGCAAGCGCGAGTGTGGAATGCGGAATCAGATTAGCTTGAGAATTTTCGAATGGCAGACAATTTTCAGGTAAGAGTGATGGGGGTGCGAGTGAAAAATCCGGGATCAGAATCGCGCTACAATATTCGTTGGTCAGTCGGTTTTCTCGGTAGGGCGATGGAACTGCGAGTGAAAAATCCGGGATCAGAATCGCGCTACAATATTCGTAGATCAGTCGGTTTCCACGGTAGGGCGATGGAAACGCGAGCACGAAATCCGGGATCAGTGGTCATCGTGATCAAATAAATCATAATCGTGATGAAGACCGCGACGTGTATTTCCATATAACTAGTGGATCATATCACCTAACAGAGGTGGCTCCTAGATCCACACCTTACCCTACCCTACTAACCACCATTCCTTCCCGTGACAACTGTGGGGATGCTGTGGATTCCACGGTTTCTAGTAGCAACGGTTGTCGAACTAACATTCCTTCCCTTTCCTGATGACCGTAAGGACGTGGCCGGCGCCGTTATTGACTTTAAATTGCTGAACTCTCGAATTGTGCACATTGAGAATGGTTAGCTAGTCCCAAGCTTTTACATTCATTGGCTCTCTGTGCAACTTCGATTGTTCTGGTCAATCACGGAGTAGCAACTACGATGTGTACGGTTATCTTTGCCTTTTCACAGGAGAAATATTTTCTTCTCCGAAGAGAGAATGTTCCTGAATTTGAGCGATCTCTCTAGCTACATGATTTGATTGTATTTGTACAAAATTAGGTCTACCATTCATATTTTGCACGATCCCGATGCTCAGCTGGCATAATTTTCAAGATTAAGTTCAATGATGGATTTTGATTTCATTTAGAATGCTACCGATCTGCTAGGCTGCTATTGATATGGTTTCCATCGGGTGTCGCTTCAGATTGTTTATTTTATCATGCTGCTCAAAGTCAGTCGAGTCCCTCAGCCGCATAGCTTTTGCTTCGTTATGCTGATAAACATTGCCGCTCTGCTCTACGTTTATAATCGTGGGCCCTATTATATTGTGGTTGGTCATGATTGTTCGAATTTAATTGGGGTTTTATGATGCGGCTCGCTTGGTTAGTTGTAGGAAATGGTTGGAAAGGAATTCGTTCCGAATTGTGTGGATTCAAATGTACTTCACGCTTCGCGTTCGTAACAGTTAATGTTTTTTTTTCAGTGGCCAGGTAAATGATAAAATTAAATATAACAATTTCTCCTACGCTTTTTCGCCAAGGAAAGCATTCCATTAAACCCTATCAAATTTCCAACTCCAGATATCTATGAAGTGGGCCAAGTTCTTCACTCAGAAATAAAAG
This sequence comes from Aedes albopictus, assembly GCF_035046485.1. Lineage (NCBI taxonomy): Eukaryota > Metazoa > Arthropoda > Insecta > Diptera > Culicidae > Aedes > Aedes albopictus. The sequence goes on along the minus strand of NC_085138.1, from coordinate 308,709,886 downwards.
AAGTCATTAATGCATATATGTCATGCAAAATATAGGTTCGACTGGGTTCATGCATTAGGTTACTAAATAGTGAAAAGTTACTGAATACTAAATTTTATTTAGTATGCCATTGCGTACTTTTTAGTATATTTTTACTATTTTTGTTAAATTGACAGCTAAAACGAATGGGTGTTTTGTATGCATCAAATGACTAATTTTAAGTAAAGAATTACAATATAATTATAAAGTTTTGTTTTATTTGCATTTATTAATTAATTTACATGCACATCACAATTAGTAATCTTATTAATGATATTGGATTACATTTACTTCGTTGAGCATGCTTCTGCGGAGTCCCTGCCAAAGCCCTTAGACCCGAAGTCCAGTCTCGATCACGTAAGATGGAATGAACCACTCCAGAGCTCCAAACCTGTAGATTATAATGATTATATTAAGAAAATTATGTTCAACGATGGAAACATTAAATATTTACCACTGGAGTGCTTAATATGTTTTATTCTTCAAGAATGCACCAGCTCACTTAGCAATTTTCTCACTTAATCACTTGTTCAGTCATGCAGGACTGCTGATGTGAATTTTAGAAGTTTGACAACTAAACTCTATTTACGCATCGACATTCTATGTTCTATTTTAACAATGCGTAACTTTTAGTTATTTGTATGCATAAACTCAATTTAGTTATCAAGTGAATAAAATATAGTCATTTTATGACTTTCTTGTTTTCTGAGTGTTGGACATATTCTGAGTAGATATCTAATTAACATTTCCTCCCCATCCCCGCTGATCGTAAGGACCTGGCCAGGTGTCGAGAGTTTGTTAAATGAAAGGTTGTCAAGTCAAGGCAACTTTTCTGGCGCATTAAACGTCTCTATGGACAGCCACCCCAGGATGTGTATGTGTATATATATATGTATTTTAACTTTTTGGTATCGCTTCGAATTTAGGATGCGTTTTAGTTAAAATTCACGACATTTTCGATTGACGCCCTCCATGTGGACAAGTTCAGGTTCCACTTGAAACAAATAATTAAAGCTGTCTGGTTTCCACCCAGCTCCAAACTTATGTTTCACTGACAACCTTTCCTGAAACCTATTGACGAACATTAAGATGATCTGATAATGTATACACCCGATTCTTTTTTTTTTGCACGGGTCTGGTTTTTGCTATAACTCAGTCAATTTTTAACCGATTCTCATGAAATTAAAAAAAAAAAAGACAATTACACCGTCTTCGACCTTACGGCCTCTGCAGACTGAACAGTACAAACATTGGACAACGGACAACACATATAACACCCAGTGGCCCAGTGGAGAATTTTCCGTTTGACGAAAAGTTTTCCCCACACGGATAGTACTAGTCATGCCCTCATGGGTGCAAAATTTCATAAGAATTGGTTGAAAATTGACTATGTTATAGCAAAAACCAGACCCGTGCAAAAAAAAGAATCGGGTGTAATCATCAATTGTTCCAAGGCGCGATATCATAATTTTAGATTTTAGCAGATGATTGTACAACATATTTTTAGAAACTGTATTTAAATAAATTTAATTATTATTAAATATCCACCGGAATCTCACTGATAACTGCTCAATTAAGCATATGTAAACAACAGACTATAAGGAAAAACTGTGCAAAATTTGGTTGATTTCGGTGAAGTAGGAAAAAAGTTACGTTAGTTTGAAAATGGCACAATAAATATAGACTCACCCTTTATTTGGAAATCTTCAAACATTCTCAAAATTTCTAATTGTTTTTACATAAATCAATGTCTCTGGAAAGTGTAAACTTTCTTCAGAATCAAGAGATACCTTCATATTTACATTAGAAATCCTCTACATAGAGATGAGCGGAAGTTGCATACGTCGATTCGGCAACGCTGTTTGTTTTGTTTACAACAGCTGCCAACACTTGCTACAAAGCTAGATGTTCAAACTTTGTGCGTGACTTCGTTGGGGTTCAAGTTGTTTTGTTTACATTTTCTAACTATGGTAGATTTTTTTTCCAAATTTTTTTTTGAAATATTGCTCCGCTATTTTAAATCTGAAATTCATTGCACAAGTGTTACGCTAATCATATCGGCAGAAGTGAAGCAAGAAGCAGCAATGGAAGTTTTTTCGACAAGTTCAGCAACAAAAGTGTCGTCATAAGCATGAGCTTTTGAAAGCAGAATTAATAAATTTTTATCTTTTTACTAAACATACATATGCCGCCAATTTCTCGATATTAAAAATAAATAATTTTTATTTATTTAGTTGCGATTGCAATACCATTCAAACGATGCCTTCCTACGAACGATAAGCATGTTCATTTGGCTCACACTTTGACAGTTCTCTCTGCACGATTGGCTCACAATGGCCGCCTCCGCAGATCTCTATAATGTAGGATTACTAATTTACATGTTCGTTTTCATATGTCAGGCGTCCATGCAACCTTAAATGCATCGACTCTGGCCTTTACTGGCTCTATCTAGAAAAACAAAACCAGTTATGCTAATGATCATACATACCTTATTAACATTACTAATTAATCAAATTAAAAGGTGCAAGTTAACAAATTTATGTTTTATATAGCATTGCATCTGCTATATTTGGTTTCGGAGATGTCATCAAGATTGAAAATATTCGTGCTTATTTCGTTACGAATCCATGCGAACCACGATGGAGGCGCATGGTTTCTTATTATTGCTTTCAACGGCATTAGCGAGTTCAACTGAGAAAACAGTCTTTATCTCACAGGTAGTACTGCTGACAATGTGTAAACCTCACTTTCACTTTTCTTTCTCTCTTTTGTTTTTTATTCACCACAATAAAGGAAATGCAAAAGAGCACCACTATGTTTCGATTGCACGACCCACCAAGAGACCGAGTGCGACTTTTATCTCAATTCCGGCCTGAACATCAACTTCCTGTTTGATCATTTCAACGTCGTTACTCCAGTGCGATGTCTGCTACTAGCCTCATCAAATCGCGCCAAATTCGATGAAATGATGTCCATGGAAGCGCATACCAACGAAAGAAGAGATACGGACATATGGCATGCTCACGAGACGAAAGTCGTTCGACCTTTGCTAGACAGCAAAGCGTTCGAAAAGATGAACGACCCGAGCGTGACCAGCGAATTGATCCAACAGATATGCGGATTTTTCGACGTGAACTCGTTCGAGATTCGTGGAAATATGGACGACGTGCAACAGGTGGAAAGCTTGGTACGGGGTCTGTATACGAAGGCGGCATTGATGGCGCACAACTGCGTATCCAATACGCTGATTTCGGTCGATGGCCAGGCGAATCTCAGACTGTACACGACGGTGCCGGTGAAGAAAGGTGAAATGCTGCTTTACAATTACACCAGAAGTTTGTTTGTACGATCGAGAATGGCTTGGCGTGGTTTCGTCATTTTTTTACAACGTGTTTTTGTTTTCCGCAGGGAACGGTCGAACGGAGAACACATCTCAAGCTTGGAAAATATTTTGTTTGTACGTGCAGGCGTTGCGAGGATCCTACCGAGTTGGGAACGCACTTGAGCTCGGTTAAATGCACAGGATGTGACGGTGGACTGTGCTCGTACTATGCAACAGAGTAAGTTTGCTTTTATGAGAGTTGTAATTGTTATATTTAGATCGCAGATGCTTTTACTAGTAAGATATTTGCTATTTTAGAGACAAATGGCTGTGCAACACATGTACGAAAGAACTTGAGAAAACATACGTTAATAATGTGCTTTCTGACGCCAGGAAGGATGCCATGCAGTGTGGTAAGTAATAGAATTCAAATTTATTGATCACAAATTAAAAAAAAAAAAAAACAAAATTCTTAAAAGGTTTCGAGAAAAATCTTCCACGTTGTTGTTGGACATTACCTTACCTTACCGGTCAGACTAAGGCCTGAGTGACCTCTGCTGTACATAGGAGTCGTCTCCATTCTACTCGGTCCTTGGATGCGTGTCTCCAGTTGCTCACTCTGTGAAAAGTCCTCCACTTTGGAAGACTCTCGAGAACCATTTTAGTCGGGTTGCTGTCCGACATCCTGATGACGTGACCCGCTCATAGTAGCCTCCCGATTTTCGCGTTGTGGCCAATGGTTGGTTCTTTTAGCTGTTGATGCAGCTTGTGGCTCATTTGCCTTCTCCAAGTTCCGTCTTCCATCTGCACGCAACACCGTCCGTTCGAAAACTCCAAGGGCGCGTTAGTCCTCTGCACGTAGGGTCTATGCTTCGTGCCCATAGAGGACTACCGGTCTAATCACCGTTTTGTAGATAGTTGACTTTGTGTGACGCAGAACTTTGTTCGATCGTAGAGTTCTGTGGAGTCCCAAGTAAGCTCGATTTCCTGCCACAATGCGTCTCTGAATTTTTCTGCTGGTATCGTTGTTGGCGGTCACCAGTGAGCCCAAGTACACGAATCTTTAACCGACTCTTCACCATCGGTAAAAAATCGAGATGGTGGGCGCGGTAATTCCTCCCTGGAGTCCTTTGTCAGCATGTACTTTGTCTTCGACACATTAATGACTAATCCGATTCGCCTGGCTTCACTCTTTAGTCGGATGTACGTTTCCGCTATTGCCTCAAATTTGCGAGCTATAATATCAATGTCATCAGCGAAATCAAGAAGCTGAATGGACTTCGTGAAAATCGTTCCACTCGTGTTTATCCCCGCTCTCTTTATTACACCCTTTAAAGGAATGTTGAACAGCAAGCACGAAAGACCATCACCTTGCCGTAATCCTCTGCGAGATTCGAAGGGACACGAGAGTGTCCCTGATACTCGAACTACGCATATCACTCGATCCATCGTCGCCTTCATCAATCGTATCAGTTTTTCCGGGAATCCGTCTTCGTGCATAATCTGCCATAGCTGTCGATTGGGGCTCGTTCAAATATTACGTAACGCAGAGGGGGAAGGGAGGGGGTGTAGCACTGTGTTACGCTTCATACAAAATTTCAAATTTTCCCATACAAAAGTTGTTACGTGTGGGAGGGAGGGGGTCTAAAATTGTCAAATTTTGCGTTACGTAATATTTGAATGAACCCTTGTATCATACCTACGCCGATTTAAAATAGATGAACAAGTGATGTGTGGGCACGTTGCATTCGCGACATTTCTGCAACACCTGGTGGATGGCGAACATCTGATCCGTTGATGCGCGTTCTCCCATGAATCCAGCCTGATATTGCCCCACGAACTCTCTTGCAATCGGTGATAGACGGTGGCATATATTTTGAGAGAGTATCCATTAGGCAGCGCTCAGTAGTGTGATCGCGCGATAGTTCGCGCAATCAAACTTGTCGCCCTTTTTGTAGATGGGACACACGATACCTTCCGTTTCCGCGCTTCAATGAGGTTGACTATTTCATCCAGAACACCCCTGCGTCTCAAGGCGCCCCATAGATTTTTGTGGTTCAGACAATCGAAAGTTTTTTTTTTCGTAGTCAATGAATACCAAATAGAGGGACTCTTGGAATTCGTTAACCTGGTCCAGGATGACACGGATAGTGACAATTTGATCCACACAAGATCTTCCTGCCTGCTGCCGCCGGAGAGTCGCGTTTATCTACTCCCATATCCGATTTAGGACCACTGCACAGAACTTTGAGAACAATACACAGTAGCATTATGCCACGCCAGTTGTCGTACCCTAGACGGTTCATGCTGAAATGTTGATAACTGATCGGACGACAAAACTTGAGGTTGTTCGAAGTGCTCGAACCCATGTTTTAGCTGGTCGGTTGAGTCGGTGGGTAAGTGTCCAGTAGCGTCTTTCACTGACCTCCTCGGATTCATCCTTGTTCTACTCAAGCGTCATCGTGAGAAATCGTAGAGGAGGTGGATATCCTCAGTTGTGGCGGCTTCCCTTCGTCAGCTAGGGAATCCGTTCTCGCTTGTCCCGTCTGCAGCAGCGTTTCACTTCCTTTTCGAGAGCCGAATACCGTTGACGGGACTCGTATTTAGCTATTCTGCTTCTCGTCCGCTCTATCGCGGCCTTTGCTTTTCTGCGCTCCTCAATCTTCCGCCAGGTTTCAACAGAGATCCCCTGAATGCGCAGCTCACCCACGTTATTCTCGCTGGTTTCAATAAAGGCATTCTCGATGACCGTCCACTGCTTTCTACGCTGCCACCTTACAAGTTCGTCAACGAACGATCTCATCACATCTGGATCTTCTAGTCGACGTAGGTTGAATCGTTGTCCGAGTCTTTCCTCCTGCCGCTGGATCCGAACAATTCGTAGCCGGATCTCGATGATTATAAGTTGATGGTCAGATGCGTTTGTTCACCAAGGTTTGCGAGCGTTTGTTCACCATGGAGGTGCGGCTCAAACTGCGTCTGTTCTGGCGTCCAGCGGCTGAGTATGAAATGCTGTATCGCGTCAGCTATACCTAAGAAGGCAGCCCCTTCAACGCAATGTAGGCAGCGCGGCCCCGGTAAGCTAGCCTGCTGAAAACCTTCAAACACCCAGAAAAGCAATAGTTGAGTAAACGGATTGATTCAACGGCAACAGACCCGGCAATGAATAAAGGACAACGATTGGAAAGTCGGATCTTGGTACGTGAGAACTTTGAATGAACCCGCACGTGTTGGGCTCCTGGCTCGTGAACTGCAGAATGTCGGCGTTAATGTGGCCGCTATCCAGGAGATACGCTGGCCCAAAACTGGAGAACGCGAATTCCGAGCGGTGGATCCCATCGCCAACACTTCATTCAAGTACCACATCTACTACAGCGGCGGCGATAAGGCAGAACGCGGAGTTGACTTTATAGTGATCGGGAAGCAGATGAAGCGAGTTATTCGGTGGAAGCCGATAAGCGACCGAATCTGTGTGTTGAGGATGAATTGCAAGTTCTTCAACTACAGCCTGATCAGCATCTATGCACCAACGAACAACAAACCCGGTGACATGAAGGATGAGTTCTATGGGAGCCTTGATAAGGCCTACGGAGAGTACCCAAAACAAGATGTCAAAATAGTCATCAGAGATGCAAATGCGCAGATCGGCAGAAAAAGTTTCTTTCAGCCTGTCATTGGAACGGGAGCCTTCATTCTGTTACCAACGATAATGGTCTGCGCCTGGTGACATTTGCTGCTGCTAGAGGGATGGCAATCAGCAGTACCTACTTCGCACGTAAGAATATCCGAAAACACCCTGGTGACACCCGAGTGGTGACACTTGCTGCCAGATAAACCACGTGCTGTCGACGGGCGACATTTTTCGGACGTCATAGATGTGAGGTCCTACAGAGGCCCGAACAAATTCTGGCGCGATTATCCAGCGTCACGAGTTCAAGAAACAACAGGACGATGCGTTTCAATATCCATCGCTTGTCAGCCGAAGGGGTTGCTGCACAGTACCATCAGTAGCTAGACGAGAGGATAGGAGAGACCAACGGATCTGGAGATGTCAACAGCTTATGGGGAATTATCCACGAAGCAGGACAACAACAGCTCAAGAGGTGATGGGTACCGCTCAGCGACGCCAACGTAATGGTTGGTTTGACGAGGACTGCCAGCGAGTGTCGAACGAAAAGAATGCCGCCAGAAGTCGAATGCTAGTGGCCGGTACCCGGCAGAACAGAGAGCGGTACAGGGTTGCAAGAGCAGAAGAGAAACGAATCCAACGCAGGAAAAAACGGCAACACGAAGAGAGTGTTATTGCTGAAGCGCAGGAAAGTATGGACAGGAACGATATGCAGAGGTTTTGTGCAACTGTCAATGGCGCGCGGCACAAGACTGCGCCAGTGCCCGCCATGTGCAATGATCGGGAAGGAAATTTGCTGACAGACAAAACAATGGTGGCAGCCAGGTGGAAGGAGCACTTAGAAGATTTGTTGAACGGTAGCAGCGATGGAGCACCCAGGAATAGGATTAACATAATGGATGACAGTCAAGCAGTGGAACCACCAATACTGGATGAGGTTAAAAAGACCCTTCAGGAGCTGAAAAACAGCAAGGTTGCTGCGAAGGACGAGATCCCGGTCGAACTTCTTAAGCACGGAAGCGAGCAGCTGCATCAATCCATCCACCAGAATATTATAAAGATTTGGGAGGTTGAAGAATTGCCCACCAGTTGGTTGGATAGCCTAATATGCCCAATCTACAAGAAAGGGCACAGACTGGAGTGCGCCAATTACAGAGGGATTACCTTTTTAAATTCGGCGTATAAGATACTGTCGCGTGTCCTGTTCAACCGACTGCGACCTCTTGAGGAGTCCTTCGTCGGCGAATACCATTCGTGAGGGCCGATCAACGACGGATCAAATGTTTACCCTGCGGATGATCCTAGATAAATTTCGGAAATATAACCTGCAGACTCATCATCTGTTCATTGATTTTAAAGCAGCGTACGATTCAGTGAAAAGAAATGAGCTTTGGCAGATAATGTCAGAACATGGTTTTCCGGCGAAATTAGTTAGGCTGATACGCGCAACGCTGAATGGATCAAAATCAAGTATTCGGATCGCGCACGAAGTGTCTACGTCGTTTGTGACCTTGGATGGATTGAAGCAGTGGGATGCAGGGGGCAGCAGGGACTAAAGTCCTGGGGCCTGACGCACCCCCCCGCTTGCGAGTCAGCCGCGTAGTCGCCGGCTAAGAATAGGACTACTAACCCCAATTCAAGGTGTCAAGCGACCCGTGCTGAGGAATGAGTGATCGAGGGGGTGAAAAAGATGCTCGATCTTTAACGGAGCCTGTGGGGTACCTGGGCACCCCCCACAGTAAGCTGTCCCTTACCGCGTTAATGCAGGGCTCTGGCGTGGTGGACATTCTTTCCCGTGCTACTCGTGGGATTTAATCATGAAGTCAAATAAAAATCAGAATCTAGGTGGAAATAGTGGTGGGATCAACCCCTTCGCAAGAAGCGGGTTGATGAGATCTCCGACAAGGAGAAGTGAGGAGATAGGCGCTGGGAGTTGCGTACGCAGCTCAAGCGTGGGTGCTCCAGTCCACTTCCCGGCAAGCCAGCCGGTGGAGGTTATGGACGGAGCGTGGTTGTTGAGGGCCGTCAACCGAGGATCCAAAGGACGGTCCGCAATAGAGGTGGCTGAGCAGCAGCTTGGCAAAATCATCGACTTTGCGTCCACTAAGTCGAACATAAGCAAGGACCTGAAAACGGCCTTGCTTCGACTTAGGGCGTCGATCGACGATGCCAAGCAGGAGCACGCGGCACTCGCGTTGCTGACTGCTGCAGCAGCGGAGCCTGCAAATGAGAAAGTGCCGAAGTTTACCCAAACGGAGGCCTTCTCCTTCGCAGGAAGTCCGAATAAGGCGGAAGCGACTGCTCGCGACAAACGGGGCAAGCAATCGCAGAAGCGGGCGAGGCAACCGTCAGGCGAGGAGCTGTCTGGCGGTGCCCGCAAGGCCAGGCGAATCATTACCCCGAAAGTCGGTAATAATGCCGGAAGGTCGGACCCCAGCCAGGGTTCCCGGAAAGCTGGGAAGGGTGGGCCTGAAAAGGCTGGCCCGTCCCGGAACGATGGTAACAAGGGGTTGCGACCGCTAGTGGGCCCTCAACAGCCACAGAGTAGGGCGATCCAAGGGGAGGACCCCCCTTGGACGAAGGTAGAGCGGAAGAGGAAGAAGAAGGCGAATCCGCAGGTAGTAGCGCAGGACGCCAAGCCAAGGCGTAGGAGGGCAGGTGCCAAGCGCGAGAAAGGCGACGCTATCGTCATCAAGACGGAACAGTCCAAGTACTCGGACGTCTTGAAGATGATGCGAAGCGAAGCCAAGCTTGAGGGTCTTGGAGCCGACGTACGCAGTATTAGACGTACTCGTACGGGCGAGATGATCCTGGAGCTGAAGCGCCAGAAGGAGCACAAGGGCGCCGCCTATAAGAGGCTGGCAGAAGAGGTCCTTGGTGAGGGTGTGCAGGTGAGGGCTCTGACACATGAGGCGACTCTGAAGGTCAAGGACATCGATGAGATCACCGAAGTGGAAGAGCTCGTCACGGCACTGCGGCAACAGTGCGATGTGCAGGTGGCCGCCGCAGCCGTTAAGCTACGGAAAGGGCCAGCAGGGACACAGATAGCTTTGGTTCAGCTACCTGTGGCGGACGTCAAAAAGTCCGTTAAAGTAGGGAGCATAAAGGTGGGTTGGTGTATGTCACCTGACATTCCACGAGCCACCAGAGGTTTGCTTCAGGTGTCTGGAACCAGGACACAAGTCGTGGGACTGCAAAGGCCCCGACAGGCGCAAACTGTGCAGGCGATGCGGCGCTGAAGGTCATAAGGCCCAAAGCTGCACGAGTCCGCCCATCTGCATGATCTGTACCGGGAAATCCTCGAACAACAGACATCCGATGGGTGGCCCAAGGTGCCCGGCCTTCAAGAAAGCCGCAGTGAACAACAAATCACAGTGCAGGTAACGCAGCTGAACCTGAACCACTGTGATGCGGCTCAGCAACTGCTTTGTCAGGCAGTTTCTGAGTGGGAAACGGATATCGCCATCATATCGGACCCATACCGAGTACCCGCCGGCAACGGCAACTGGGTCGCGGATGGGACCAGAAAAATGGCGGCGATATGGACGACGGGTAAATACCCCGTTCAGGAGTTGGTGTCTACTACCTATGAGGGCTTCGTGGTCGCCAAAGTAAACGGGGTCTTCTTCTGTAGCTGTTATGCGCCTCCGCGGTGGCCGATCGAGCAGTTCACGCAAATGCTGGACCGCTTAACGACCGTGCTAACAGGGCGAAGGCCGGTGGTAATAGCGGGCGACTTTAATGCCTGGGCCGTGGAATGGGGAAGCCGTTTCACGAACCAGCGGGGTCAGATCCTGCTAGAAGCACTGGCCATCTTAGATGTCGACTTGGCTAATGTCGGTACCAAGAGTACCTTTAGTCGAAACGGAGCGGAGTCAATTATTGACTTGACCTTTTGTAGTCCTGGCCTAACAAGTAGTTCGAACTGGAGAGTAGATGATGGCTACACTCACAGCGACCACCTGGCGGTTCGCTACAGTATCGACTACAATAACAGCAGACAGCGGATAGAAGAAGAGGCGACTAGGCCAAGGCCAAGCCCTCGCAGGTGGAAGACATCATACTTCGACAAAGGGGTATTTAGGGAGGCGCTCCGCCGTGAGCGAAACTTAATCGGTTTAGACGGCGACGAGCTGGTAGCGGTGCTCTCACGTGCGTGTGATGCGACCATGCCTAGGCGAGTCCACCCTAGAAATGGGAGGCCACCGGCTTACTGGTGGACCGACGCGATTACGGACCTGCGCCGCGCCTGCCTACGGGCTAGGCGGCGGATGCAGCGAGCACGATCAGAGGAAGAGCGAAATGAACGGCGGGTGGTGTTCGCCGCTGCAAAAGCCGCGCTTAAGACCGAGATAAGAGCAAGCAAAAAGGCCTGCTTTGAGGGTCTCTGTCAGAGTGCCAATACGAACCCGTGGGGTGACGCCTACAGGATCGTTATGGCCAAGACGAGAGGTGTGATGGCTCCTACAGAGCAATCTCCAGAGATGTTGGAGGGGATCATTGGAGGACTTTTTCCGCGTCATGATCCTAGTCCTTGGCCTCCTTTCGTAGGACAGCCGGGGGCTGGGGCTGGCGATGAGGAGAGGGTCACCGATGTGGAACTTGCGGGGATAGCTAAGTCCCTTAGCGTAGGTAAGGCCCCAGGTCCGGACGGAGTTCCGAACCTAGCCTTAAAAGTAGCTATTGCAGAGGCTCCCGAGATGTTCAGGTCTGCTATGCAGAAATGCCTGGACGAGGGAGTTTTCCCAGAAGCTTGGAAGAGGCAGAGCCTGGTACTATTGCCAAAGGCGGGGAAACCACCCGGAGACCCGTCGGCATATAGACCAATATGCTTGATTGACACGGCGGGGAAGGTGCTCGAAAAGATCATCCTCAATAGAATGTTGCGGTTCACCGAGGGCGAAAATGGTCTTTCGAGTAACCAGTACGGCTTCCGGAAGGGGAGGTCCACCGTAGACGCTATCTTGTCGGTTACAAAAACCGCCGAGAAAGCACTCGAGCCTAAGAGGAGGGGAATTCGCTTTTGCGCGGTAGTGACTCTGGATGTAAGGAATGCGTTTAATAGCGCCAGCTGGTCTGCTATTGCCGATGCGCTCTTGCATCTGGGGATACCGGAGTACCTGTACAAGATTCTCGGAAGTTACTTTCAGAATCGTGTACTAGTCTACGACACGGAGGTGGGTCGGAAGTGCTTTCACATAACCTCAGGAGTCCCGCAAGGTTCCATCCTGGGTCCGGTGTTATGGAATGTCATGTACGACGAGGTGTTGAGGTTAGAGTATCCAGTGGGAGTGGTGATTGTCGGATTTGCCGACGACATTACGCTCGAAGTCTACGGTGAAACGATCGAGGAGGTAAAGTTGACTACCAACCACTCGATCAAGGTTGTGGAGGCGTGGATGCGGTCCAGGAAACTGGAGCTGGCTCACCACAAGACAGAGGTGACGGTTGTTAACAACCTGAAGTCGGAGCAGCAGACGGAGATCAGTGTAGGAGACTGTACTATCCTGTCAAAGCGCTCCGTCAAACACTTGGGCGTGATGATCGACGATAAGCTTACCTTCGGTAGCCACGTCGATTATGCCTGTAAAAGAGCCTCCACAGCTATTGCGGCACTGTCCCGGATGATGTCCAATAGCTCTGCGGTGTACGCCAGTAAGCGCAAGCTTCTGGCTAGTGTTGCTACATCCATACTTAGGTATGGCGGCCCGGCGTGGGGCACCGCGCTAAGTACTAAATGCTACCGACGGAAGCTGGAAAGTACTTACAGGCTTATGTGCCTAAGGGTTGCGAGCGCGTACCGTACCGTGTCACACGACGCTCTCTGCGTCATTACTGGTATGGTGCCTATCAGCATTCTTATCAGTGAGGACATGGAGTGCTTCGAAATGCGCGGCACAAGAGGCATACGCAGGACTGTCAGGATGATCTCTATGGTCAAATGGCAGCGCGCGTGGGACAGTTCCACCAAAGGAAGGTGGACCTATAGGTTGATACCGAGGGTAGATAGTTGGATTAATAGGCGCCATGGGGAAGTCACATTCCACCTGACACAGGTCCTTACAGGTCATGGTTGCTTCCGACAGTATCTACACCGTTTCGGGCATGCGGATTCTCCCGAATGCCCAGTGTGCAATGGTTTAGAGGAAACGGCGGAACACGTTTTGTTCGTGTGCCCGCGTTTTCGCACAATGCGTGACCGCATGCTTGCCACATGCGGGGAGGACACAACTCCGGACAACTTGGTCCAGAGGATGTGCAGCGATGAGTTTGGCTGGAACGCCGTTTCAACGGCTATTACACACATCGTCTGGGAGCTACAGAGGAGGTGGCGCGTGGACTCGGAGAATGGCTAGTCCAGATGCAGTACAAGAGGTGGTCCAGGGGTTCGGAGTCGGCTTCGTAGGTCATACCGGTGCCCTGCGGTCGAGATCGACCCTTACAACGATTAAGTGGCCGCGGAGAGGAAGTCCCGGTAGTGGTGCTGTCGTGGCGTCGGTCTACTGGGTTGGATCCGAGCCCGCGGTTGGAAAGGGGTCCCCGGCAAGGGTCGGGGTAGGTGAGATCCTGCTGTCTGCAACCTACGGGTGCATCTGATAGGGCCTGAAGGGTAGTGATACCCTTCCTTACGGGCAGGTCAGATCGGGTTGCACGTGGGCATCAGTTCTTGATGTCCGCTCAGCAGTAGGGCGCGGGCGGGGTTGACCCTGCCCGCCTTCCGAGGACAAAGGGAGTGGCGAGGACCACTCGGGAAACTGGCTAAGCGCCAGCATGCTACCGTGATGGACTCTCCAAAGCGAGTCATCGATGTTCGTTGCTGCAGGCTACGCAGCTAACCTTGTGGGTGCGATGTGCACTAGCCCCTCTCTGAAGCAATACCTTCTTGGTGGTTCCGGAGAGACGTAGGGTTTGGCGACCATAGGAATGGTTTAGTGGGTACGAGGAGAGAGTAGTCCTGGATTTTACTTTTGTTGTAGAAGACGGCCTGTCAGACCTACACTACCCTAACCTTCTGTTAGGGTGTCTGTTGAGCAGATTATCCCCATATGGTTTAGAAGGAAAAAAAAAGCAGTGGGATGCTCTTTCAAATTTATTGTTCAACATTGCACTCGAAGGAGCGATTAGGAGGTCAGGCGTGCAGAGGAATGGCTCTATCATCACACGGTCGCACATGCTCCTCGGTTTTGCGAACGATATTGATCTCATCGGCCTCGATCGTAGGGCAGTGGAGGAAGCTTATGCTCGTGCTCTGAAGAGAGAGAGAGAGAGAGAGAGAGAGAGAGACAGCGAGGATAGGCTTGACGATTAACTCTACCAAGACGAAGTACATGATAGCGGGTAGAGACAGAAACGGGCCTAGTGGTGTTAGTGCTGAGGTAGTGATTGATGGGGAAGTGTTTGAAGTTGTTGAAGAATTTGTTTATCTTGGAACACTTGTGACATGTGACAATGACGTTTCCCGTGAAGTGAAAAGGCGTATTGCAGCTGCGAATAGGGCCTTTTACGGATTGCGTAGCCAGCTTTGGCCCCGTAACTTGCAATTTAAGTATAGCTTCCGGTGGAGGAGCATTTCAGCCGCTGGATGCCATTACAGACGCTGTTTGAGCCGCACCTCCCTGTTGAAAAGACGCTTGGGACGTAGATTGAGATCTAGCTGAAATCAGAAGGAAAACAGTGCCCAAGCTGCACTATACCAGTTTTACACACAACTCTTAGCTGGTGATCTTTGGCATTGACCCTTGGAACCATGAGGTAACAACTTGTGAGAACCAGAGCTATGTTGAGCGCTCCTTGTCGACTCACCATTTTGCAGGGGCTCAAAAACATGAATTTTGTTCGACGAAAAAACTACCCGAAGATCCTGAAGGGCCATAATCAAAACTTTAGTTTTAGTCGAAAGCGATAAGAAAAGTTAAAATTTAGGGCTGGGCAAAACAAAAGTTGATTATAGAATAATTACCATTAATTTTTAGCCAATGACATTCACGAACTGGAGCGCATCATCACCAAACACTCCAAAACACTGCACCCAAACAACTCGATCCTTTTGGAACTTAAGCAAACCCTCGCCGGAGAAATCCGAAACCGGTGCCTTATGTCCCCTCCGTCCAAAGTGCCCGAACAACTACTGGAACGCAAGTTTCACCTGTGTCAGGAGATGCTCAGCATATTGCGAGTGTTGGAACCGGGCATATCCCGCCTCACCGGAATCGCTCTGTACGAGTACAACGTGGCACTGTGGGATCTGGCTAGGAAAAAGTTCGAAACCAAGGTGATATCTGCAAAGGAACTACTGGTGAGGGTGTACTTAACAAGTAATTGATTTATTTGGGAGATAAATATTTCTATTTTTTTAGGAAGAACTGAGTAAAGCTGAAGGCGGTCTGAAGGAGTCTATCAGCATGTTGCTGTTCGAACATCCATCAACACCGGAGGGTCAGTTGACCAAACGAGCAATGCACGATCTGAAAGATCTACGAGAGGAAATGAAGCAAGTAAAAGTTATTGTTCCTGAGATTCAGAAAGAATAAAAGGATTTAAAAGTGAATTAGTTTAGGAAATAAGAATTTTAAAACTTATATTTATTCCAAGGCATATTAGTATACAACGTCTTGTATAGTTTTCATTATCCGTTGAAGAAGCTCCTGACGATCCTCACAGTAGGGTGGTTGGCAGTAAACGCAATGTTGTAGTAAAGTTCGCAGAGTTTCTTCTTTGGGGCCAGCTCCCAAGCTGTGCAGAAACCCTCTTCCGCTGTCTCCATTCAGGTTTTCTAAGAGTAACTACAAAAAAAAAGAATTGTTAGAAACGTTTGTTGCTCTTCCTAATTCTACGAATATCAATATGTCGAATATCAATATGATATATCGAGTATATCAATATGTTGCCAAGAACTTACCTGACAAACTGCAAACAAATTAATATCACTGCTTTGGTGAGTACAAATGTCCTCTTGGACATAGGCAAAACAACCATCGCAATCGATTCGAGCATGTGTGTGTTTCTGTTGATTCAGTCTTTTACTATGGCTGTCTAGTATAATCACATTATTCAGATCTACAAATACAACTTTTATCTCGTTGGGGGAAGACATGTGTACCACAATGTTATCTGGACTAATATCCGTTAGGTAAAACCTGAAAAAGGATAATATAAAATTTGTTGCTCAATAGAATTCATACACTCAATTCTTACCTGAAGCTGTAAAAACCCGTGGTAAAATTCAGGCTTGCCTTTATGAGTTCATTAGCTATCAACAATCGGTCCTTCAACGGTCTATCATAAAATTTGGCCAATGTTTCGCCTTCGTAACTTTCCACTAAGGTAAACCCTCCTTGGAATATGAACTTTGGTATTGGAAAATTACTCTCCTTCAGTATCTACAAAACAATAAACTTCTTTAGTTTCATCCTTAGAATTTTTCAAAGAGCCTACCTTCAATAGCAGTGGTTGAGCATTTACTCGCATCAATAAGACTTTATTCAAATCGCATTCATCAGTCAGCCCCAAGAACTTGTCCAAAGCTTGCTCATCCATAGCTGGACAAAATATGGCACCTTCCAGTAGGTTCTCATCCAGTACACGGCTACGAAGTGCTCGAAGAAATGCTTCTCCATTTAGTATTTGGCAGTTTTCTGTTTCAGCAATATCCAGTTCATTACATACCGAGCCTATTGATTCTTGCACAACACCCTTCCTATTGAGATTCTTAATTACAATTCTCTGCTCGCTATTCGTCAAAGTACCATATCGAACACCATGCTGGTCGAAACGGTTCACTATCCCTCCCAATAGTTCGTTGTCGTCGATGGCTATGAAGTTTTCGAAATAGCTGCAGTTGACCGGTTCCGGAAAGCATTCCGGGCAGATAATGGTAGTATCATATAGGCACTGCTGCGTTAGCAACTGGACTGTGGATATCCTTTCCTCCGGCTGATATTTCATAACAATCCACAAAAATAGAGCAATGAGATGAAGCTTCGCTAGAATTTGATGATGGGACATTTTGCACGTAAATCATTTCGGTGTGGGAGATGTATTCAAATCTGAAATATTTTTGAACACCATATTAGTATATGTTTCAAGAGTATAAACTTCATTTAATTTCTGAACAATATATTTTATTGTGGCTTTAAAATTCCATGCTGAAGATTACTCCTCATTTGCTGTGGCGATAATTCTATTATACTAATACGTATAACCCTTTTAGCATATTCATTACCTCGGTTGTCTTGATTGGCTATAGGCCACCGTGTTCCGTAGCTTCTTCACGCAAGCAAGTCACAGCTTCTAGCTGAAAGAATGTTCTTTAAATAGCTACGAAGCGCTGCAAAACGTACTGTATAAAAGCAGTTGTTTTATTGGTTGGAACTCTTATTCGATTTGCACATCTTCCGGCAAATTATCCGGAGTTGGATTGAAGTGCTATACAAGCAACCCAAATAATTTCACAGCACAAAGATCGATAGCTGTAAAGTATTTGTGTAGTAGTTATATATCCCGCTTGAAGTTTGTTTTGACAATAATATTTACACCCGACAAGCCGTGTTGGCATACCAACAGTTTCTTTATTACAGCTTCTAGCTGTAATGATATCGCATAACGGCCTTCGAAGCGCTGCTGGTTTGTGGATTTTTTATTATTACGAATTATACTGTAATCGGTTAACTTTTTCTAGATATATACATAAAACAGTAAAAATGTGTTCTTTTTTTTAATCCTCATTGTACAAAACTTTAAAATTGCAGAGCTTACGATTCAATAATATCTCCGCAAATACTAAACCGATTTTGATGAAAATTTTATGGTATAAGCTACAT
The DNA here is from genome assembly GCF_035046485.1 of Aedes albopictus. Taxonomy (NCBI): domain Eukaryota; kingdom Metazoa; phylum Arthropoda; class Insecta; order Diptera; family Culicidae; genus Aedes; species Aedes albopictus. The sequence goes on along the minus strand of NC_085138.1, from coordinate 308,692,098 downwards.
ACAATGTGCACTTACTGATCCAAAAATCAGCTATTTTGGTGTACGCAGTCCAAAGTTATGAAAAAAATGTATGACCAAAATTTGCTCGTTCCAGTCTTTAGGGGCCGTCCATTATTTACGTAAGGGTTTATGGGGGGAGGGGGGTTTGAAAAATCTTACGGACCATACGAAAGTTTTCGGACTCCCATACAAAAAATCTTACAATGGGGGGTGGGGGTGTCGAAAAATCGTAAAAAATCCCTTATGTAATAAATGGACAGCCCCTTACAACAACGAAATACCATAGGAGTAAGTGAGCTGTCAAACCATCAACCATAAATATTGTTGATTCTGTTATTCTGTTATTCTGTTATAATCAACGCACCCCCGGGCCGTGGCCAATCTGCGTTGTTTCGCTGGGCGATACGTCTACCAGTAGACTTGTATCTGCCCTATGCTAAACCGATTAGCATATCAAGTCCTTTCCACTGATGAGTAGGCTCGAATGTCCCGCCCCTACCTATAACCCATAGGGGGAAATAAGGAGTTTCCAGTTTCAAGTATTGTATTGATTATGACACCAACTCTTTCTATTCCTTGGGAAAAAATCACTAGACTTAGATTATCAGACTACTATTAATAATGAATATAATTAAGATACAAGTTTACATACACAATTGTAAAAGCAGTGTTAGATACTTTAAACTGCCCCCACTCGCATAACAGTCCCATTTGACTTTTCATCACTTTTGAGTTAACGTTATGAATAGTCATCATGTTTGATGTACTTCCAAAAACAACAATAAAAACTACGAATTTTTATGTCAATGTGTGAAAAAAATACCAAGTTATGATCATCCCATATCAAAAGTACCCGCATAACCGTCCCATCATGAATTTTGGTGTTACGTAACACAAAATTGAACAACTTTGTAGTGATTGTAATATTTTTTACAGTTATATATTCATGTGCAAAGCAATCTGTGAAAGTTTCGAGATGATCGAAATATTTTTCAAATTTTGGCGATTTTTCAATGTTTTATATGGAAAAAAGTTTTCAGACTTCAAATGCCGTTTTCTCAATTCCTACTTTTTGCAAATGGGACTGTTATGCGAGTGGGGGCAGTAAAGTGAATTGAAAAATGTGAATAAGATAAATTGTAAACTATTTCGCGGCGACACGAATGCTTCAATAGTGTCATAAATAAAGGCGCAAACAAACATATAATTGATATTGAAGTATGCATATTGCATTATCTATTAGCAAAGTAGTAGAAAGAGTTGGGTGCCTGATTATAAAATTGTTGTACTTATCTTGTGTGTTTCGGACAAGTCCCGTTTGTGTTGGCCATTAGGACACTTCTTGATTCAAAACGGTCGTTTCTGGAATGGAAAGAGAATAATTGGCCACACAACTCCGCAAATGGGCGGCCCGCACATATTAGTATAATGTTGAAAATAATAGAGTATAATTGTTAATCTATATGAATACTGCTACTAGTTCAGGTTTCTCACTCTCCACGATTCTCTAGATACTGTTATAGCGTGTTTGTTGTAAATTTGTTAATAAGTGAAGCCTCCAGTAATTCAAAATTTAATGTAGCGAAGATCTTGAGTGGATAGCATTCATTGATAATGATAGTGATTATTTTAATATGGCTTAACAAAAATTACTATTCAAACATTAAAATCGGATTCGTCAATAAAATTATTGTTCATAAAATACCATGCAAATAATAACATGATATACCATGCAAACCATGCAAATAATAACATGATATAAGAGCTCTCGTGTTTCAATCAATGCTGTCATACTATCTACCAAATCTTATAAAGAGGATTGAGGAAGTTATATAGATATTGGTTATATGAACTACTACTATTTACTATACATCTTCAAATGGATAGTGTAACTACAGAAAACTACAGAAGAGTTAGCGGTATTTGTATTATTGAAGTGATATACCCAATGGGTGCCCCAGAAATAAAACTCCATTAATTTGATTCAACTAGGAGTTCGTTCATAAATCACATATACTTCATGAGGAGGGGCAAAGTTGCAACTTCATGCAATTTTGGTTTTGCATGGACAAAATTTTATGAGGGTTCGGTCTATATGTTTATGAACGGACTCTAATATATGGATTTGCAGCATAGCTGAACCTTTCCGTCATAAGACTGACGAAAACCAATAGTTTGTATTGTGCGTTTAGCACTAAATTGAATTCCGAAAAAAACTTCATTGACTTCCGCTGCCTTTCCTATGCGTTAAACATAACGTCGGAAGTAGTGCGCTGTACAGTAAATCTGGTTTGCTATACAGCGCACTACTTCCGACGTAATGTTTAACGCATAGGAAAGGCAGCGGAAGTCAATGAAGTTTTTTTCGGAAATCAATTTAGTGCTAAACGCACAATAATGAAATTGTCCGCGTGGTTTTGTAGTACTGAATCAATTGCTCGACATGACCCTATGTCTCACATACAATTATGCTAATGACTCATTAAAAGATTAAAATCTGATACTCATCTCATATTTGTCTTCAAAACCTTGTCATATTTAGAAAATGTATGCTTTTAAGGTTTAGCTCTTAAGCTATCTTAATAATTTTACTATTTACTGACTAGATAGCCAGGGCCCATATAGCCGAGGCGGTAAACGCACGGGTATTCAGCATGACCATGCTGAGGGTGACGGGTTCGATTCCCGGTCGGTCCAGGATCTTTTCGTAAAGGAAATTTCCTTGACTTCCTTGGACATAGAGTATCTTCGTGCCTGCCACACGATATACACATGCAAAATGGTCATTGGCAGAGGAAGCTCTCAGTTAATAACTGTGGAAGTGCTCATAGAACACTAAGCTGAGAAGCAGGCTTTGTCCCAGTGAGGACGTTACGCCAACAAGAAGAAGAAGAATAGCCAAAGTTAGAATTCACAGAGAATGAGATCATTTATAGTACTACAGCACCATAGGAGATAACTCACACTGCGTTTTCATAGAAAGGCATTTTGTTATACTAATAACAAACAGATGCTACTGATCTCCCTTAGCATAGATCCGCAGCCTAATGCACGCGCCCTGTCGGATTTCATAAGCCTCGGAGTTTATTACCACCTTCAATGGTATTCCCATATACTATCCCACTGTTGGGCGATAAACGAACCAGTAGATTTGTGAACTTTATTTGTGGGAAAATAGTTACAAATTTCCTGTGGATTTATGATTTAGATTAATGGAAGTTGTTTAAATTACGCCTATCATTACTATGACTCACGTTTGGTGATTCGCTACCGCAAACTTCGTGAAATTTAGTATCTTGGAGCAGCGGATTAGTTGAGCTGAATGCCTACTAAATACAGTTATTTTAAAGATCATTTCTTTTAACAAATCATGAATGTTGACTCACCGCAGGTGTTTTAAATACGCGTGTGAGACGGTTTCCCCTATTGCTAGCAGCTACAGTGTTGCACAGTATACCCCTATTAAAAATGCATGTTCGTTTTTAGTATACTGCAGAAAAATATATAAAGTTCTCACCTTATGGGTATGTTTAAAAAACTAATTGAATTTAACACCTTAGTTCACTATATATCGAGATTCCACTGTAAGTTATAAAGTGTAGGTTAAATATTTGCTGGAACTATTTAGTTTAGCGCGTAATAATTATTTCAAGATGCATGATTTTTACCTGTTATAAAACAGGGCAAATTTAGATGGTAAATACACTAGGTGTTTAGTATGTAAGGTATAGATTTTAAGCTCAAATTCGTTATTATTCATATGTTGATAGATTTGGACACTTTAGGTTTTCCCCAATGGCTATTTGTTTTTATCGATCGTTCTGTCCACTCATCGTATCTCCGATTCGTGACCTTTCGGGTTACAGCCCATCCTCTTTGTACGCTTTGGGTGTGGATGCGTCTGATCATTCGCGTTCATAGAAGTGGGGACGTTGGGGCTCGTCGGATCAATAGACGTGGCGGAACCAACACTCCCCCCCAGGATTCGCCGATGGTCATTCTGAGGCGTGTCCTTACAGACGCCTACGTCTAATACGGCGAGCTTCACCGCTGGACGTTCATAGATGCCGCTACTCGTCTGGATGGTAGCCCACCTTACTTGGCCGTCGGCTCCAGGCTTCGTAGAAATAACACGTCCCTTCGGCCAGCAGTTGCGTGGAAGACTTGGGTCAACAATGACAACTATATCGCCGTTTTCGATGGGTTTCGTTGGACTAAACCATTTGGTTCGACGAGTAATCGACGGCAAGTAGTCTCGCAACCATTGTGTCCAGAACTGGTTGGCCAATGTTTGGGAGAGCTGCCAGCAATTCTTGAGCACTGCAGGGCTGTCGTCATAAGGTACCCACGACTTCAAGCCGTTGGACGATCCAAGCAGGAAGTGATTTGGGGTGAGCACCGGTGATTCATCCCCTTCCAAAGGGATGCTGGTTAGTGGTCGAGAGTTGACTACGTTTTCCACTTCAATGAGTAGATTTTCAAGAACTTCATATGACAGTGAACGGCTCGGCAACAGCTTGTTAAGATTTTGCTTAACCGTGCGAATTAGGCGCTCCCACGCTCCACCCATATGCGGGGAGGCTGGTGGGTTGAAGATCCATGTAGTATGGGGAGTCGTGAACTCGGTCTTTAACCGTTCATAGTCAAGATTCTCCATAGCAGCCTTCAACTCCTTGCTAGCACCCCGGAAGTTGGTACCTTGGTCACTATAGATGACTGCCGGCGTACCCCTCCTACCAATGACGTTTCGTATAGCCATAATGCAGGAATCGGTAGTGAGAGTGTGAGCGACTTGCAAGTGGATGGCGCGGATGGTCAGGCAAGTAGCTAGTAGTACCCAGCGTTTCTCAGTTTTTCGGTTGGCGGTGACTAATATCGGACCGAAGTAATCCACCCCCATATGCGTGAACGGGCGAGAAAAGGCAGCAAGACGGGCTGCCGGAAGGTCACTCATTGCTGGAGGCTGTGGCCTAGGGCAGTTCAGACTATAAACTTGTCAAAAATTCAAAGCTCCCATATGTTTATTACAATCCTTGGTGCAAAACCAGAGTCCTGTCAAATTTTCAGCCATTTCGGTGGTGATTTAATGGTGGCCCAAAAGCAAAATAGGTTTATATGGGAATTACTATGGAGAATTCTCTAAAAAGGTTCTCCACGCTATAGAGCATCAATACATGGATGAAGTCATAGGGTCAAAGCCGAATTGAATTCTTCAGACCTCAATGATGAATGTTGCCGAAGACCGCAACTCGTTTCGACTCACGAGACAAAAGTTATTTATCAATAATCGTCCATGTATGCTTGAACATAGGACCACAGCTCTATCTACACGCTTGACACGCAATCATAGTATGCGTGTTACCTTCTTGCACACCTTGTAGGGCATCGTGTATGAAGATGCGCATGCGAGTGAGAATTTATTGAATAACTTTTTACCCGATTATCGAAATAAGTTCCGGTCTTCGGCAACATTCGTCATTGAGATCTGAAAAATTCAATTCGGCTTTGACCCTACGACTTCATCTATGTATTAATGCTCTACAGCGTGGAGAACCTTTTTTGAAAATTCTCCATAGTAATTCCCATATAAACCTATTTTGCTTTTGGGCCACCATTAAATCACCACCGAAATGACTGAAAATTTGACAGGGCTCTAGTTTTACACCAAGGATTGTAATGAACATATGGGAGCTTTGAATTTTTGACATGTTTAAAGTCTGAACTGCCCTACTGTGGCCCTTTCATTCATGCATTCCTGGCACTGCTTACGAATTGTGTTGTATGTGGACTTCAGACGTGGGATTCTGTATCGTTGGCGAATCTCGTTGAGAACAGTGTTATGGTTTTGATGATGATATTTGCGGTGATATTGAAGCAGAATCAGATGTGTGACATGATGAGTACGAGGAAGTATGATGGGATTAACTGCGTCGTAGTCGATCATCGGGCAGGCACCAGTTCGGCCCCGAACCCTTAATACGTCGGATGCATCGAGAAAAGGGCAGAAAAAAGCAATAGAACTGCTCTTGGGTATACGTTGCTTATCCGTTTCACACAAGCGATTATTAAAAAGGATAGCCATTTCTTCTGCGTACTCGTCACTCTGGGCAAGGCGATACAGAAAGTTCTCTGCTCTTGCTAACTCCTGCTGCGTCAACGGTCCTCCGGTACGTTGCTTCGTCATCCGCCGAGAATTGGATATATACCGGAACACGAACGCCGTTGTACGTAGTATGGTGGTCCAATTCGAAAAATTCTGCGGGTTTATAATGGATTCGGTCGTAGAAACGTGCGCTAACAGATGCGCTCTAATCTCTGTGTCCGTCGGTCCATGATGGGAGGGAGCTGGCCATTCTTCTTGAGGTTTTCGTAGGAATTCCGGTCCTTGAAACCAACGGCTGGAGGCACTGAGATCAGGTTGGCGCGTCCATTTGGTTCCTTCGTCGGCCACGTTCAGTTTGGTTGGAACCCAACGCCATTCTTTCACATCAGTCGCCTCCAGGATCTCGCTTACCCGGAATGCCACAAACTGACTGTACCTTCGATGATCGGAGTTCAGCCAGCAAAGGACATCCCTTGAGTCGGTCCAAAAGTAGCGTTTGCTTACCGCAACAGACAATGACCGGGCAACGCTGTTTGCTAACCGAACACCAAGAATACTGGCTTGCAGTTCTGAGCGGGGAATGGAGAGAAATTTCAGTGGAGCAACTCTGGTTTTTGCACTGACGAATGCAGTCTCTGTAGCGTCTCCTTGTTCGAACCTTAGGTACACAACCGCAGCGAACCCGCTCTCACTCGCGTCAACGAACGTGTGCATCTGAATGTTGCAGCTGCTATCCATTGACACTGAAAGTCTATAACACCGTGGAAGCTGGACATTTGCTACTTCTGGTAGAACTTTGAGCCAAACCAGCCACTTCTGGAACTGTGGTTCTTCAATAGGGGTATCCCAGTCAATCGACGACCTCCATATCTCCTGCATCAGTACTTTCAGGTACATTAGAAAATGCGAAATGAAGCCTAGTGGGTCAAACATCATCATTAGTGTTCGAAGCACCTCGCGTTTGGTAGGTCGGCGGCATCCAGAGAGCAGATCCCGGTCGTATCGTTGAGATACCTTAAACGTGAAACAGTCGGTAGTTGTGTTCCACCAAAGACCTAATACTTTTTCGGTGAAGTTTTCTTCTTCAGCCCCGAGGTACTTCTCTGTAGAAGTGTCTTCCTGTAGGGATTCACGGACAATCGACGAATTGGATAACCAGTTCCGCATTTCAAAACCTCCTGCGGCGTGAATGCGTTTTACATCCTGTGCTAACTTCACCGCTTCCTCCTCAGTTTCGACGCTGGCAAGCATGTCGTCGACGTAATGCTTTTTCACAATAGCTTCGACAGCTTGCGGGAAATCGGCTTCGAATCGCTTCGCATTGATGTTTTTGACGTATTGAGCTGTCGTGGGCGAGCAGCATGCGCCAAACGTCATCACTGTCATAGCATACACATTCGGCGCGCTACCTTGAATATCTCCTTCCCAGTAGAACCTCAGACAATGTTGATCTTCCTCTCTCATCAAAACCTGGTGAAACATGTCCCGGATGTCTCCGCATACCGCAACTCGATACTCCCGGAACTGAATCAACACAGTCAACAGGGACGTTAGCTGGTCCGGTCCCTTCGATAGAACCGAATTTAAAGAGATCCCATGAGCTGTTGCTGCTGCATCCCAAACCAAACGCAGCTTTCCTGGCTTGTTGGGATTATAAACTGGAAACACTGGCAAGTACCACTCGCGCGGATGTCGGATCTTCAGCTCCTCACTGGTCAATTTACGGACATACCCCTTCTGGACATAATCAAACATTTTTGTGCGTAAAGCCCCCGCTAGTTCCTCGTCTTTTTTCATCCGACGCTCCAGGCACTCCCATCTTCTCAAGGCCATCGCCTTACTGTCGGGAAGTCGCACAGCGTCGTACTTCCAGAGAAGACCGGATTCATAATGGCCGTCTTTGCGGTGTGTTACTGCTTCTAAGATCTCCATCGCACGCTGGTCGTCTACGGAGAGTAATTCCTTTTCAGGTTTGGAGATTCCCATGCTGTCAAGCGCGAAATAGTTTTTCATTGCTGTGTGGAGACTTTCATCAGAAGCCTCATTGCACTCACACACTTGTACGGCATGGTAGTTGATGTGACTTTCAGAATGTTGGATTGATGAACAACTCCCGTACACGATCCACCCTAGACGTGTTTTGACGGCGATCGGTTCAGATGGCTTGCCTTCTCGACTTTTGAACGCATGTCCCAGCTGTGCGTTGTCTAGTCCGATCAGTATGCGTGGGCTCACATTAATGTAGGAATCGAAGGGTATCCCAGCGAGATGCCCATATCGACTTTGCATCTCGGAAGCAATCAGGGTCTGTGGCCTAAGTTTAAGCTCCTTTATAGTCCGAACATCCGCGAGTTTATGCCTCTGGGATGTATTTGTTGAAGGGGAAATAGCTACATCCACCTTTTGAGAATCGTTCTCCATTCTGCTGGTATCTCCTGTCCATTTCAAGCAGAGGGCCGTCTTAGATCCTTGCAGTCCAAGCTCCTGCGCAAGAGAGTGCTCCATGAGTGAGAGTTCGAATCCGTCGTCGATAAAAGCGTACGTTCGAACCGTCTTTGCAGGACCGTGGAGGACTACTGGAGCAATTCGGAACAAGACATCGCTTGTCTGAGTTTGATGGATATTGCAGCTGGAATTCGTTGCCGCTACTGCTCCGGGGTCGCTTCTTGATTTCTCGCTATGCAGCAAAGGGTGGTGCAAATAAGTGCACCCGTTGATTCCGCATTTGTTTTGTTGCCGACAGATCCGAACTCTCACTCATGGAGCACTCTCTTGCGCAGGAGCTTGGACTGCAAGGATCTAAGACGGCCCTCTGCTTGAAATGGACAGGAGATACCAGCAGAATGGAGAACGATTCTCAAAAGGTGGATGATCTGTCCACTCATCGTATCTCCGATTCGTGACCTTTCGGGTTACAGCCCATCCTCTTTGTACGCTTTGGGTGTGGATGCGTCTGATCATTCGCGTTCATAGAAGTGATGACGTTGGGGCTCGTCGGATCAATAGACGTGGCGGAACCAACACCCACATTATTGTCCCATCAAGGGTCTGACTGGGCTCATAACCCCCCTCAGTGGTAATATTCTCACCAGCTTGGAATTATATTTTCCCGGTACATAAGTGATTTCGACAACATACCGTTACACTATGCCGTAGTATAATTGGAATCACTATATCAGAGGATTGAATTATCTGATTTTAAAATTTACCATTGAATCTACATTCAGTTCAACCAATCAACACTGCAAAGCACAATGGTCATATGCCGAAAATCAATGCTTCCGGGAAAATATAAACCAAGCCCAGAGGAACCATAAATATTGTTGATGTAAGCATAATATGGTTGAATGAACCGTATTTCTTGCTCTAATCATTGAATTGATGGTTAATTCAACCTTCCATTATTCTTCGACCTATTGTATTATGCGTGATACAATCACAGAAAAGGATTATATCAAAAATCAGTGCACAAATATGCTTGTTCGGGGCCGTAATATGATTGACATTACTTTATATTTTTCTTCGTGGCAGGAGGAATCCCGAATCATGTGTACCGGGATAAATAACAAGATATTACAAGAGAAATTTCTGATGGAATCCCTGAAAGGATCTAGCACAGCATTTTCTGAAGGAATCCCAACAAGAGTAATCAGTAGAAGAATCCCAAAAGGAATTTCTGAAGGAAGCCTGGATGACACCAAAAAAGAATCCCTGAAGTAAGCTTGGAAGAATTCCCTAAAAGAATCACGGCGAAACCCCTAGGGCGGAATCCCTGATGGAATGCCAGGAAATATACCTGATGAATTCTAGAGCAATATTTGACGAAAATTTTGGAGAAATTTTTAAACAAATCCCGGAAGAAATTTCGTGAGATAATAATGAAAAAATCCCGAAAGAAATCCCTGAAAAAATCCAGGAGATATCCGTACAGACAACCCGGGAGAAATTAATAAAGGAATTACGAGAAGTATTCTGGAGAACCTCTGAATGAAATCTCGGGAATTATCAGTGATAGAACCTTTTAAAAGAATCTAGGGAGGAATCATTAAGAGGAAGCAAACCATCATCGTTTATCCAAAACTCAAACGCAGTTTTCTTGCTGAAGTCTCAACCAATATTAATAAAAAAATATCACTGCACTTTGGCTACCATCTGGATAACAGTGAAATCATTTTCAATAGCAGTTTTGTGACTTGCAGGAGGAAAACTGCTTTTGAAAAATTGATGATAGCTGATGACTCAATGATGGTTATTTGAGCCTTAAAGCAAGCCTAGGGCTGATAGAATGCTGAAAACGATCCCTGGTAATGGAAAAAACGCACCTCATGTAACCCCAAGAGTAATTCCTAATCAGAAAAAAATCGTAAAGGAACCCTTGACATAATCCTGGAGGAATCCCTGAAGAATCTAGGGAGAAATCCCTGAAGGAAACCCTGGAAAAGATCTCGATAGGAATCCACGGGAAATCGCTGGAACAATCCCGGGAAGTTCCGGAAGAAATCTCTGAAAAACTTACGGGAGAAATCAATTTAGAAATTCCGGGAGGAATCTTTGAAGGAATCCTGCGAGGAATCTCTGATGCAAACTTAGAGATAGTTTAAGGATTTTCCGGGAAACATCTTTGGAATAATTCTGAAGTAAACCCCTTAAGAATACCGGGAAAAAATCCCGAAAAAATCTCTAAAATTTATTGTAATTCGAGCATCTTTCAAACCGCCTGGACTAAGCTTCCCTCGGCACCCATGACACCTTGATTTGATAACATTCTTTCATCATACAGGTGTCGAAGAAACCATAGTTCGAGGATTTGGATTTGAATACCCAATATTTATTAATCGAATCACCATACCGTCAACCTTCAGTTCGGAATAGAAAATCATACTGAAAAAAATGTTTCCTTTGTTTACATTTTGCAAATACCTATTATCAATTGCAAAACAAATCAAATCCCGCCATTTATTGCCCTGGAACGAAAGATTAAGTTATCATCGAGACAGCACGTAAAAAAGCGCTTCATTATTCTTGGAAATGAGTTCACGATAACGAATTTGCTTTTTTGGCAATAGCTATACCTAGATAAGGTCGGCATCGGTCGGACGTTTACCCAGTAGTAATCTCTACCACCTATGAATAATGACTAACGCTCGCGTTTAATTGTTCAGATTCGAACTCGTGGGGGTGACATTGCATGACGAGCTAAATTTTGTTATGTAGAAGACGATGAGTTTGAATTTTTGTGGGTGCAGTCTATTAAAATTTCTTCTGATTTCACCCCATCGGAAATGGAATTTTACACCAAGTCCATTTTAAAGATCGCAAAACAAAACGATTAAATCACATGGTTTTTCAATCTTCTTACTGTCGGCATTAACAAACATGTCCTTGTTGCGGGACATAGAATTCTAAAAAAATCGGATTAAGTTTGAAAACGGGCATTTTCAGTTACATTACCCTATATCGCATTGGTACCTTGTATTCAATCCCGTTCTATGGTGAACTAGGATAAATGACCATGCGCCTCCCTAGGCTTCAGGAACAAAATTTAAATGTTTTTTTTTTCTAAATTTTTCAGATGATCCTGTTAAATATCTATTTTTTTAGCAAGCAATTGTTTAAAATTAGTATGTGCTTAGTAAATAAACATTTGATCAAAAGCTTTCGCCAAAGCCAGTTGTTCCTTTACGTTTAAGCATGTTCAATTCATTCCGCCTAGAACTGTACATAGGAAACTTCTTACCGTTTCCTACCAGCTGTATTCTAAGGTAGGTACCTGTTTGTGTTCTCTAGTAGCACCACCATAAATGATCAAGGTTCTCGTACCGATATGACGCATCACGTTGTTGGTTGGATGTTCTTGGTCAACATTGCCGCGCGTATCATCGTGCCTCCTCCACCGCCGCCACTAATAGCCACAACCGATCGGAACGTTTTAATATTCAACCGCGCACCGCACCATCAAACTAAAGTTCTCGGCGTTTTTTTTTTAAAGAAAACAAACAACTCGGAATCGGATAAACGAATCGAACGAAACGGAACGTGTGTTCTCGCCAGCAGATTCTCAATTGCTGGCTCTCGGCGTGTCAGCATTCGGTTTCGATATCAATGGAGGCGGTCACGATGCTTTGGAATGAACGTTCTCGCAAACTGATGGATAGGATGGATATAACAACAATGTGCCACTAGCTCTCGGTTGGTTTACCAAAGATTTACAAATACAAATATTAGTTCTAACGTGAATGGTTTGCTAGTAGTTATGTTGAACGGAAACTTCATGTACTAGTATGAGTGATTTCGATCTTTGTTTTCATTGAAAATTAACAAGTTGGTAGATGTTTGATTGGTTGTTATTTTATCACTTGTAACTCAGATTGAGCATTTGTTAGTTTCTATTTAAAATCTCTTGTTGGTTGAAACAGAAAACTATTTTTTATGCAGATGAATTCTTATCAGTAAACTTTTTCATTGATGAAGTACTATCTTCCCCATTAGAATCAAAATATTGCACATCCACCAGAAGCCGGCCCACCACCACAACGTTAGACAGCGCGCGCACAGCAGGCGGTGTCTGGTGCTGGTCCATAATCGAGAGCAGCCAGGAGCGAGTGAACCAAGACTACAGACGGACTACTACGGCACGTCGAGGAGAGCAACCTAACGCCTACTGCGGTGGGCCTGCCTGACCAGTCTCAGAATTTGTTCGGTTCGATCAACATCTTCTCCCGGTGCGGTTATCTTGCCCTGTGCTGTGGAGCACTCTTTTCTTTATTCGCACGAAACTTTCTCCGGGGATTTTGTGTCTTTCTCCGCGCCATTGTCGTCGCGTTAGTAGTTAAACTTCGAACTTTCGTCTGCTTCCATTTTTAACACAGCTGACCTGGAAAACACAGTTTTCGATACGCGTTTGTTTTCGAATAGCTTGATTGCGATAAAAACCACAAAGTGAATAATCGGGGTTTTCAACATTGAGCCATAAGCAGTTGTTTTACATTGTGCGATTCCATTGTACGCTGTTTTACATATTCAGTGGCCATGTATAAAGTGAACTAGTGACATCCCGTTACGTAAGCTACTAGCCGTACTTTTGCACTTGAAGCAAATACCTGTCTGACTACCACAGCTTACGGGTCACCATCGACATCAGACGGTAGCAAAAACAACAACATATCTCAAGTGATATAAAGACAGCATCAGCGGAACAAACGCGCAAAATAGGCAGTCGAAGATCGGAAGCTACCAGAAAGCAACGGCAAAAATGAACAATAAAGTAAGTCGAAGAAGCGTTAAAAGAGGAAAACAAAATAAAATTTACAGTCATCAGCAGCTATACACGCCCCAATCCGCTAAAAAGAATAACACAAGTCCCGTACATATAGGCACCATACATAACTGCGCGAGAATTCGCAGTATCTCCTGGCTGGGCGCTGATCTTCAAGCATCAGGCGAGCCAGCAACCTCGCTGAATGACGATTTGAATGGAGTTCAAGTTCAAGTTGTTCAGGTTTTTATTTCTGCTTCGTTCTGCTCGTTCGCGTTTATACCTACTCAGACTCACCCACTTGGATACTTGGTGGATGGAGCAAAACAGCTGCCTGCTCCCCGGGCTCCTATCCAACAACAACCCTTAGCACAGGCAAAGCCGCTAGTCGTCCGCCGTCAGTGGGGTATTAAACTGAATGATTCAACAACAACAACAATACATACACTGACGAACTGCGGGATATGTTTCTGTGCTTTGCCTCCCTATCTATACAACCCGACCGACCGTCCGTCAGCAGATTAACGTGACTTTGTGGGCCTACGCGCGGTCAGATGTTGTGTCGCAGCAAGCGCGTCATCATATCGTCAGCGTTTGTTGGTTTATATTTTGCTGGCCTAGCCTGGGAGAAAACGCTGGATTACCGTTCAATTTGGAGATAATTGGTAGATTTGAGAAGAAGACATGAAGAAAATATGGCTGCATTCTACACAGCCAAACACGCTTCATATGTGTGTGCACATCACACGGGTCGCTCCTATTTCTCGATTGGAGGAAATTAGAAAATTAGCCTAGAACTAGGCACTATCCAAATCCAAGGCGACATTTATTGCAAATATATTTGCAAAGCCATTAGACACATTTCACGTTGTTCTTCCAGGTTCAACCCAAAGCAATAGATAGATGCTTCAGAAGCAAGGTGGAAGGAGGAGCAATCAAAATTTTGGCTTAGAGTGAGGAAGGTAGGTTCAACGGAGGGTTGCTTTCCGAATGCATCTCGTCAACCGGGATCTTGCCAACAGCAGTATTGTATTACAACTTACACTAGGGCCTTTATAACTGCATTTAATGTTACTGGTAGAACGTCTTGGCCGCACTTGACTTGGTTATTACTTCATTGGACCTTCAATCCTGTTCCTTGGTACACATTTTTCCCAGCCATTACACATGGCAGCCATTTCCGTAGTTCTGTGCCGCGCGCTATTGACAGTTGCATAAAACCTTCGCATACCGTTCCGATGCATGATTTCGTGTACTTTGGCAATCACGTGTTATATTTCCTTCTGATACCTGATACCTGATAGTTTCAGTCCTTGGCATCCAAGGTGGTGCAGAGGGCCGAATTGAAAGATTTCCATCCTGGGCGATTGCCAGCCATCGCCTTGACCTGTGGCCAGGTCAAATTTCTATCTACTTGCTTGATTTCGTTATTGAGGCTGCGCCGCCATGAGCCTCTGTGTCTGCCTCTGCTGCGATGTCCTGCTGGGTTCCAGACTAACGCTTGTTTGCAGATTTCGTTTCCGCCCCTGCGTAGAGTGTGGCCGACCCACCTTCACTTTCGCTCCCGAATTTCTGTCGCTATCAGCTTTTGATGACATCGACGATAGAGCTCCACGTTGGAGATCCAATTGTGAGGCCACCATGCACGAATTATATACCGCAGGCATCTATTGATGAAGACCTGCAGCCGTTGAGTGTTCTCCACTGATACACACCAGGTTTCACTGGCGTATAGCAGCACAGATTTCCCGTTCGAGTTGAAAATTCGGATTTTGGTGCGTCGACTAATCTGGTTGTTTTTCCATACATTTCTAAAACTCGCAAAAACAGCCCTCGCCTTCTTAACGTGCACCTATGTCGATCTTGGTGCCGCCATCGGCCGCCATTTGGCTACCAAGATATTGGAAGCTTTCAACATTCTCCACTGATCGCCCAGCTACCGTAAAGCTGGGAGGGTTGACCGTGTTTACATCCAACGATTTGGTCTTGTTGACGTTGATGGTAAGACTTGCTGCTGAGGAGCGATTGGCAAGATCATCGAGCTTGCTTTGCATATCAGAGCGCCGTTGAGATTGGAGAGCAACGTCATCAGCCAGTTCGAAGCCATTAGTTGCTCCATAGTAATGGGTTGCCACAGCAATCCACGATTTGGTTCACGGTCAATCGCACCTACCAGGATCTCGTCGATTACGATGAGGAACAGTAGCGGTGATAGTATACATCCTTGCCTCACTCCAGCAACGACCCGGATGGGATCGGACAAAACACCGTTGTACAGTACTCTGCACGAAAATGCTCTATACTGTGCTTCAATGAGGCCGATGATTTTCTCAGAGACACCCTTGCGCCTGAGGGCTTCCCACATGTTTCCGTGATTGAGACGGTCGAAAGCTTTTTCGTAATCAGTGAACACCAGGTAGAGAGACTCTTAGAATTCATTGATTTGCTCCAGAATGATACGGAGCGTGACAATATGGTCCACACAAGATCGTCCGGCACGGAATCCTGCTTGCAGCCGTCGGAGAGTTGCGTCAATCTTCTCTTGTATCCGGTTAAGGATCACTTTGCAAAGCACTTTGAGAACGATACACAGTAACATGATGCCCCGCCAATTATCGCATACAGTCAGGTCACCCTTTATGGGTACCTTAACTAAGACGCCTTGCATCCTGTCGGCCGGAAATGTCTCGGTTTCCCATATGTTGCAGAATAATTGATGCAGTAGTTGTGTGGATACTACGGGGTCAGCTTTGAGCATCTCAGCTGTTATGCGATCAAACCCTGGGGCTCTGTTCGATTTCATGCTACGGATGGCTGTTTCTAGCTCCTGCACTGATGGAGCCTCGGTGTTGACACGGGTAATGTTCTGAAGAGAAGTAATTTTCAAGGATATTCTAGTGCATCCAAGAACTTCCGCGAGTAGTGGCCTTAAGATCTACAGCGTAATCGATGGATTGTTGTTACATTACTGATACGGTGTAACATCCTACATGTCCATGGAGCATAGTTCTGAAGAGATGTTGTTTTCAAGGATATTCTAGGGCATCCAATAACTTACGCGAATAAAGGCCTTAAGATCTACAAGCGTAATGGATGGATTGTAGTCACATTACTGATACGGTGCAACATCCTACAGGTCCTTAGAGCATAGTTCTGTAGAGACGTAGTTTTCAAAGATATTCTAGGACCTCCAAGAACTTCCGAGAGTTCAGGCTTGAAAATCTACGAGCGTAATCAATTAATTGTTGCTATATTATTGATGCGGTATAACATCCTACAGGTCCTTAGAGCATAGTTCTGTAGAGACGTAGTTTTCAAAGATATTCTAAGATCTCCAATAACTTCCGAGAGTACAGGCCTTAAAATCTACGAGCGTAATCAACTAATTGTTGCTATATTATTGATGCGGTATAACATCTTACAGGTCCATGGAGCATAGTTCTGAAGAGAAGTAATTTTCTAGGATATTATAGGGCATCCAAGAACTTCCGCGAGTAGTGGCCTTAAGATCTACAGCGTAATCGATGGATTGTTGTTACATTACTGATACGGTGTAACATCCTACATGTCCATGGAGCATAGTTCTGAAGAGATGTTGTTTTCAAGGATATTCTAGGGCATCCAATAACTTCCGCGAATAAAGGCCTTAAGATCTACAAGCGTAATCGATGGATTGTAGTCACATTATTGATACGGTGTAATATCCTACAGGTCCATGGGGCATAGTTCTGAAGAGAAGTAATTTTCAAGGATATTCTAGGGAAACCGCGAATAGTGGCCTTAAGATCTACAAGCGTATCGATGGATTGTAGTCACTTAACTGATACGGTGTAACATCATACAGGCCCATGGAGCATAGTTCTAAAGAGAAGTTATTTTTAATGATATTCTAGGGCATCCAAGAACTTCCGCGAGTAGTGGCATTAAGATCTACAGCGTAATCGATAAATTGTTGTTACATTACTGATACGGTGTAACATCCAACATGTCCATGGATTGATTGATTGATTTGTCTTTATTAAAGAGACTTTCAGCCCTTGGCTGGTTCGCCATGTCCATGGAGCATAGTTCTGAAGAGATGTTGTTTTCAAGGATATTCTAGGGCATCCAAAAACTTTTACGAATAAAGGCCTTAAGATCTACAAGCGTAATCGATGGATTGTAGTCACATTACTGATACGGTGTAACATCCTACAGGTCCATGGAGCATGTTATTTTCAAGGATATTCTAGGGAAACCAAGAACTTCCGCGAGTAGTGGCCTTAAGATCTACAAGCGTATCGATGGATTGTAGTCAGTTGTTTTCAAGGTTATTCTAGGGCATCTACGAACTTCCTGGAGCATGGTTCTATAGAGAAGTTATTTTCAAAGATTTAATCCAAGATCTTTCGCGAGTAAAGGTCTTAAGATCAATAAGCATAATCAATGGACTTTTGTTGCATTACTGATGTGGTGCAACGTCCTACAGGTCCATAGAAGACAGTTGAAAAGACACGGACACGTTTAATGCTTCCAGTGAAGTATTTGCTCTTTGAAGGAAGCACGACACTAGACAACGGACTAGCATGCAACGCCCAGTGGCACAGCCAAAAACTTGCGGACGTTCTTGAAGGTCCTAGATCATCTTTGGAAATTATTTCTCTACAGAAATATGCTTCCTGGGCCTGTATGGCGCTACACTGTATTAGTAATGTGACAACAAACCATTGATAACACGTGTAGATATTCAGGTCTTTACTCATGGAAGTTCTTGGAGGTCCTAGATTATCTTTGGAAATTATTTCTCAAAAGAACTATGCTCCCCGGACGTGTAGGACGCTACACTATATCTGTAATGTTGCAACACACCATTGATAACGTTTGTAGATCTTAAGGCCACTACTCGCGGAAGTTCTTGGAGGTCCTAAATCACTTTTGGAAATTATTTCTCTAAAGGACTACTCCCTGGACCTGTAGGATGCTATACTGTATAAGTAATGAGACAATAAACCATTGATAACGCTTGTAGATATTGAGGTCTTTACTCATGGAAGTTCTTGGAAAACCTAGAACATTTGTTGAAATTAGTTCCTTACAGAAAAATGGTTCATGGACCTGTAGCATGTAACAACGTTTTAGAAATGTAACAACCATCCATTGATTACGCTTGTAGATCTTAAGGCCTTTACTCGCAGAAGTTCTTGGAGCTCCTAGATCATCTTTGGAAATTATTTCTCTACAGAACTATGCTCCCTGGACCTGTGGGACGCTACACTATATCAGAAATGTGGCAACACACCATTGATAACGTTTGTAGATCTTAAGGCCTTTACTTGCGGAAGTTCTTGGAGGTCCTAGATCATCTTTGGAAATTATTTCTCTACAGAACTAGGCTCCTTGGCTTGGACCCGTCGGATGCTACACTGTATCAATAATGTGACAATAAACCATTGATAACGCTTGTAGATATTCAGGTCTTCAAGCATGGAAATTCTTGGAGGACCTAGAACATCTGTGGAAATTAGTTTCTTACAGAAAAAAATTCATGAACCTGTAGCATGTTACAACGTATTAGAAATGTAACAACATTTCATTGATTACGCTTGTAGATCTTGAGGCCTTGACTCATGGAAGCTCTTGGAAGTCCTAGATCACCTTTGGAAACTATTTTTCTGCAGAACTATGCTCCCTAGACCTGTAGGACACTACACTGTATCAATAATGTGACAACAAACCATTGATAACACTTGTAGATCTTCAGGTCTTTACTCATGGAAGTTCTTGGAGGACCTAGAACATCTATGAAAATTAGTTCCTTACAGAAAAATTGTTCATGGACCTGTAGCATGTTACAACGCATTAGAAACGTAACAACAATTCATTGAGTACGCTTGTAGATCTTCAGGCCTTAACTCGCGGAAGTTCATGGAAGACCTAGCATATCTTTAGAAATTAATACTCTTCAGTACAATGTTCAATGGACCTCTGGAATGTTACAACGCATCGGTAATGTAGCAAGAAACCATTGGCTATGTTTGTAGATCTTCTGGCCTTTACTCGCGGAAGTTCTCGGAGATCGAAATTGGAGGTCATGTTTGAAAATTATTTATTTACAGAACAATGCTCCGTAGACCTGCAGGATGTTGAACAGTATCAGTTATGTAACAATAACCAATCGATTACGCTCGTAGATATTAAAGCCTTTACTCGCGAAAGCTCCTGGGTGTCCTGGAACATCTTTCTCTACACCACCTTGCTCCGTGGGCCTGTAACACCCCAAAATATCCGTTGCGATCTTCCTTGGTAATAATATGCACTCTGCTCCCCATAACACATCCCTTGTCCCCTTCCCCACTAACCCCTAGATTCAACCCTTACTACTACCCCCCCACCCCCCCCCCCCCCTCCTTTCCTTATCAACTCTCTAAAACAAACCTCGAATGTCTGGAAGTGAGGACATTTCAAATATTTTCAGATTTCCCTCAGTTTTTTTTTACACGGATTCGCGAATTAGCACGGTATTTTTTTACACGGTTTCGCGAATTAACACGGTTTTTTTTACACGGTTTTTTTTACACGGGACGCATCCCCCGTGTAAAAAAAGACCTTAGTGTATTTTGCACGCTAGTCGGGAATAGATGAGGAATTTCTCAAAAAGGTGTGTAAAAGAGAGCGCGGGGTAAAACGAGCTCAATACACTGATTTCCAGCATCGTGCGGCGAATGACACCCTTTTTATCTGAAACTGTAGAGATTTTTGCAGTTTGTGTCAAAAATTCATTGGGATCCATCCACTCCGAGCAGAGATATTGAATTTATTCGCGTTTTATACCTATTTTTTTCCCACTGTGCCTTGGCGGATCATGCTGAGGTGTTGATGACGTGACCGACACTTGAAAAAGGTTTCCAAAGTGCTCGAACCAGCGTTTCAACTGGTCAACCGGGTCGGTCAGTAACTGTCCAGACGTGTCTTTAACGGGCATCGTACCATTCATCTTGGTCCCACTAAGGCGGCGTGAGACATCGTAGAGAAGACGGATGTCGCCTGTGTTTGCGGCTTTCTCGTCTTCGTTGGCTAGGGAGTCCGCCCACGCTCTTTTGTCCCGTCTACATGAGCGTTTCACTTCCTTCTCGAGAGCCGAATAGCGCTGACGGGCTACGGCTTTGGCTCCTCGTGTTTTCGCTCGCTCTATCGCGGCTTTGGCGTTCCTTCGCTCCTCTATCTTCCTCCAGGAATCATCTGAGATCCACTGCTTTCTTCGGGTGCGTAGCTCACCCAAATTATACTCGCCGGTGGCGATGAAGGTATTCTTGATAGCGCTCCATTGATCTTCTACGCTTCCACCTTCTGGAATATTCGCAGCACGGTTCTCTAGCTCCTCGACGAAGGACCTTTTCACCGCAGCGTCTTCCAGACGGCGTGTGTTGAACCGCCGGATCCTGGATCCTGGCAATGCGCAGTCGGATATCGCCGATTAGGAGATGATGGTAGGACGCAATGTCGGCGCTACGTTTGTTCCGCACGTCAAGAAGGCTCCGTCTCCATTTTCGGCTGATGTAGATGTGGTCGATTTGGTTTTCCGTGACGCTATTACGGGAAACCCATGTCACTTTGTGCACTGGTCGATGAGGAAAGAGTGATCCCCCAATCACCATGTCATTGTTGCCACAAAACTCTGCAAACAGCTCTCCGTTTTCGCTCATTTATCCGAGGCCATGGCGTCCCATCACGTGCTCATAGTCCGAGATGACGGAGCCAACCTTCGCGTTGAAGTCGCCCATGAGGATCTTGATATCACCTTTCGGAGTCTTGTCCACGACAGCATTCAGTTGACTGTAAAAGTTCTCTTTATCTTGCAATTCGGCAGCGCGTAACATTGGATCATGGTAAAGTTTCGAACCCGTGTTCTGAATCTGGCTACAATTATCCTCTTATTAATAGGTTCCCACTTCATGAGCGCAGCGTGGGCGTGAGCGCTGAGCAGGAAACCAACTCCACGGTAGCGAGGAGCGTGTTCACCTCGTAGGCCAGAGTATCCAGCTTTCCACGCTCGCCATAATGGCGGATGCTATAAAACAATTTGACAGTATCTGTGCCCCAGTTAACGCAACGACTTATCTCACCCATAGCAACCTGTAATAAACACATGTTTTCATTGACATCGGAAAACAAACCCGACAAAAGTTGTGAAATTTATCATCATCTCCAAGCAACATTACCTAAAATTTCATATTAATCGTCTCGCTAATCATTGAAATTATCACTTCGAAAGGTAAAGCTTTAATGGGTTTACTGATATTCATTTATGTTCTCAGAATATGACTTAAAATTAGTTGTATTTTTCTTCTAGTCTGAATAAAATCAATATGTCCAGACTCCATACTCGTCTAATGTTTCCAGTGGGAGTCGTCTTGCAGTGCCAGTGGGAGACCATTAGGCGACTGGCGACATGGAGGCCATGGTTTCAAAGCGGGTCCGGTCGGTGCGGGAGAGTTCGTCGAACGAGGGTGTGATTGTCTTCCGACAATACCGTGGTTCGGAGAACTCGGAGATGTACGCTGTGAGCACTTGCCCTTCGCAGCAGTAAGGCGGTATGCTAGCAGTGTTAGCGGATTTTCCACGATGGTTAGCACATGGTATCTAGAAGCGGCTAGCAGGCGGTCTGCAATGGCGGTCGACAGTAGAAGGGATCAATTCCGAAGTTGAAAGCACTGCATCAACAATGGCAGTCTGGCAATTCGTGATCGCATAAACATCTCGTCGTAGAGTACAGGCGCTAGCCTCGTGTGCCCACAGAGGGTCCTAGCGGTGACTTTCCCGGAGATTGGACAACTGTTCTCAGTCGAAGTCTATATTCATGCTATACCAAAAAAATATTAATGAATGTAAATCACTTCAAGCTCAGAACTTATCAGAAATGCACGCCGAAGAAGCGATCATCAGTTTACTGCATTAACAAAACACTCTAAAAGGGCATAACTGCTTTTGCAACTAATGCCTTATTCTCACAAAGCTGAGGATCGTATCTCATTCCTCCCGAACAATTAATCCACTAGCACAAATAGAAAGATAAAATCCTCCTCATGACACTGACATTGATAGTAGAAATTTCAGCGGATATGGAATGGACAAAAAGGAATGATGAAAATGAACCAAGAGGGGATCTGCACTGTGGATACGAGGAAGAGGAGAAAGATAAGCTGTCTTGTGTTCAGGCCGCGAAACACACCATATCGATGTTCTTGAGACCAAGTGGAATCCAAGTGAGTCCACTTTTACTAATAGTTGGAGTGACATACTGTGAGTGAACACTGGACCTGGTCAGGCTCCGCAGTTAAACAGAAAAGATCACGAAGAGATTCTTCGCCAACATTGTCCCACATTTCTTTGTGGCTCAATTATAGAGCGAGCAATTGGTAAAAGTGTCTACTGCGCCCAAGCGTGGGAATGGAGTTTCTCGTCTTACTAAATCTGCGATTTCAGCTCACCAGAGGTTCCCGAAGAACTACTCCGGTACTCGCGGACGGAAACAGTCTCCCACCCACCCTCGTGACTACGTCCCTACATGGACGTTATGTTGCCATTGCCACCATCCTTCGGCGGTCGCTCTCGTGGGCTTACGTTTTGGCTACGGCGCCGTTCTTTTTGGCTGTCCAAGGACTGTCGACCCGGAATGAATTTCTTGCCCTCGTGATCAAGCCTCCACGCTATCTTCATCCTTTTACGGTAATCGCTGCTATCGGTCTCTCTCGCTGACCCCCTACGGCGGCCGTACTCGCTGGCCTTCGTTTGAATCCCGGCATCGGTCTCCTTGACTGGCCATGATCCTCGTCGGCACCGCCTACCAACCTGGGGCACCATCATTGGTCTGTGCTTGCGCTGCCCTTCACCGTCGGTTTCCATCGCTGACCCTTCTCGTCTTTGGAATCGCCCCTCCAGTATCATGTTATTTTGCAAAGGACCCTGGGACTCGATGACCAAAAGATACCATGTAAGCCCAGCCCGCCGACTGCCGTTGATCACACCAGCAGTCTGAGGTTTTGATCGGTGTCCTCTCTGTGATCCGGTGTCCATCTTCGAAGGCTATATATGATGTTAATCTGTCCACTTTTCAGGCTAGAAAAACAATACTTGTTTAAAAACTTAATAATTCATTTGATAACGAATCTTTTTCCTGGTTGGAAAACAAATCAAGAGAAAAATGTGTTTATCACTGGTTGCTATGGATAAAATAAGTCGTTGCGTTAGCTGGGGCACAGATACTGTCAAATTGTTTTATAGCATCCGCCATTATGGCGAGCGTGGAAAGCTGGATAGCAGAATGCTGCGGTGGATTCGTTTCTTTTTTGCTCTTGCTAACCGTAACCGCTTTCTGGCCATTAAATAACATTCGATTTCTGCCGGAATTCTTCTCAACCTCGTAAAACTTTAGGTGGGTGCCGTTGAGCGGTACACACCAAAATTTTTGAAATGCTTCCAGTACGCCAAAAATCTTCAAAAGAAATTGCTGAATTTCAGCAACATTTTTCCTGAACTTCAGCACAATTTTGCTGATCAACTGTCAAAATTGCTGGATGGTTCAGCAAGTTGAAAAATAACTGCTGATACTCAGTAATTTGTATTGCTGAATGCAATCAGCACGCCAAAAATCAGCAAAGTTTGCTGATTACCAGCAAAAATATTTTGCAGTGTACATAGGGAAGTGGAACCATCTCGGCAGGGGTCCTATTTTGGACACTTTTCTGCTATAACTCAGTCAATTCTGAACCAATTGCCACAATTTTGGGAACGCGATGAAATACGTATAGTATCTAGCCGTGTACAAAATTTCAAGTCAATTGGTTTGGAATTGACTGAGTTATAGCGAAGAGTGTCCAAAATGCCGGCCGCTGCCCAAGTGGTTCGCTATCCTATCACCTTTTGCGCTGTTATTGCCACTACTGTTTAATAGAAAAACTCCCATAAACTGTTGCCAGATCCGTTGGTCGCTCCAATCCTCTAGCTGGGTACGGTGCAGCAACTCCTTCGACTGACAAACGTTGGATATTGAAACGCATCGTTCCGTTATTTCATGACCTCTAACGTTGGATAATCAGTCGTTACCTGGTCTGTTGCCGTTGATTCACTGTGCTTTTCTTGGTAGTTGAAGTTAACTTTCCGTAACTCGCGCGGTTGGCCACCACCATAATACTGAGTAAAAAAAGCGAGATTTTTTCAACGTGTTGTACAAAATACAACAGCGCGATCGCTCGAGGGTTAAAGGGTTTCAGTCAGTGTTGGGAATACTCACTTGCAAGAGTTATACCGGTAGCAATTCCTACATTTTTTTTTAATGCAACAACTCTGGTATGCATGTACGACCTTTACATAATTCGACAAACTCTTATATAACACTACAATGTAAAAGTCCTTCAAACACCGTTTTTTTATAGCATGCTTCTGAACTGTGATAGTTGAAAATGAGTATAACTGTTTGTTGGTGACTATTCCCAACACTGGTTTCAGTACGGTACCTTACTGGGACGCCCTACTTCCGTCGCACTGAAATTTGAAGAAGCGGACCTGGTGTGATGGTTAAATCATGTGACTATCACACCGAGGACCTGGGATCGAATCTCACTCCCGACAAACTTGCAAAATGTGAGTTCTTCCTTCGGAAGGGAAGTAAAGCGTGGGTCCCGAGATGAACTAGCCTCTAGCGTTAAAAATCTCGTTAATACAGATAAAACAAAAACAAAAGCACTGAAATTTGCCTGATACGATACAGTACTTCATACTCAGCCTGCGCTGTATGTTAGAACACCTCCTTGGTGACTAGGTGTTCGGAACGCATCTTAATCTCACTGAAGTCTAAAGGACAACTGATGAGGAGCGGGATGAATTAAAAACGGGTGGCATTTGCGACTGCCAACGTCACACTCAAAACAGAGCAAAAATACCTGCTAGAGGGCCTGAATCAAAGTGCCAATACGAGCCACTGGAGTGACGCCAACATAGTTGCGATGGCCAAAACAAGAGGAGCAATGGCTCCTACCAACCAGTCTCCAGATATGCTGGAGGAATTCTTTCCGCATCATTTGCCTTCTTTCGTAGGATCGTTGGGGACTGGGGTTGGTAATGAGGAGAGGGTTACCGATGAACCTTGCGGGGATTGCGAAACACGTTGGCGTAGGTAAGGCCCCAGGTGCGAACGGAGTTCTTTAAACGTAGCTATTGCAGAGGCTCCTGGGATGTACAGATCTGCTATGCAGAAATGTTTGGACGAAGGAGTCTTCCCAGAGGTTCCCAGAGTACATGAGTACTCTCTATTGGTTAGCGTTCCACCAGCTACCGTCTTAAGTTGTCCTCTCTCCCCCGGTAGCTTGGGTCCTGGCTAGCACTATAGACTACCCGTTGGACTCAAGCTCCCGAACGAAGGGAGGGGCTTGTTGTTGGTCGGCCCGCCATTTTCTCTATATAGTTCAAGTATGATGCGGGAGACCGTGGGTGGAAGTAACGGAATACCACTTGTCCACCCCCTTTCAAATCCTTTCAACAAAGTTGTCGGCATATCTCCTGTATACTCGACCTTTGCTCCACGAAGCGTAGACATTCTAAAAGCACATACTGCGCGATCTCGTCGCAGTCTGCAAATTCTGTACATGCGGGGGAGCCTGCATGTCCGAATTTGTGCAGATACCACCTAAAGCACCTATGGCCTGACAGAAATTGTGTCAAGTGAAAGTTCACCTCGCTATGAAGTCTGCTCCACCATTTAGACACGCTCGGTATGCCTCTGCTTCTTTTCAACACAGACGATGTTCTGGCGATCCATTTCGCACCTCTTATGCCGCGTCGCTAGAAGCACTGTTCGTCCTCTGCCACCACTAGTGCTATGGGCATCATGCCCGCTAGGCGATGTCCATAAACTACGTAGACTCATTTTTGGCCCTCTTATGCTTCCGTGAGCTTGAGGTGAGAATTTCAGAAAGTTGACAACCGTGACAGC
Source organism: Aedes albopictus (assembly GCF_035046485.1). Lineage (NCBI taxonomy): Eukaryota > Metazoa > Arthropoda > Insecta > Diptera > Culicidae > Aedes > Aedes albopictus. The sequence goes on along the minus strand of NC_085138.1, from coordinate 308,665,773 downwards.
GACAGCGCTGGAAACTAAAGGGTGAGTCGTTAATTATTGTGCCACCCTACCTTCAACTGATTCGCAATCTGTCTACAGTTAACAAAATGAAACCAAATTTTTACAGTAGTTTAGTATATATATGTATTCCAACTTTTTGGTATCGGTTCAAATTTAGGATGCGTTTAAAAAAAAATCACGACATTTTCGATTGACGCCCTCCATGTGGACATGTTCGGGCCCCGCTTGAAACAAATAATCAACGCTTTCTGGTCTGTTTATGTGCATTGTGCCTGATTTTCTCCCAGCTACAGGCTTATGTTTCACTGGAAACCCTTCCTGAAACCTATTGACGAACATTAAGATGATCGGATAATGTATAAGGATTAACTTTTCTAAGGCACGATAACATTATTTCTAGACCAACATTTGAAAAGGGCGGAAGAGCCAAAATGTAAACAAATCACTTTTCAGCATAATTTGATGAAACAACTCATAAACATATGATTTTTCCTGACCTTAGCTCAAAAATGAGTTTCAACTTCTGGAAAACAATAATTTAAATAAAGGCGGATTTCCACATCTGATTTTGATCACTTCATTTGGTTGTTCCGCCAATGATTTTGCGCCTTTGAAAAAAAGCACAAAAATGCACAAAATTGTTAACACTGTTGAATAAACAGTCGAGAACAGCATCTCGCCATTCATATTTATCAAATTTACACAAAACTTTTACTCCCACTTTTGATTAAAGTCGCCCCTAACTACTTACACCGTTATTGAAAAGCCTTCGTCATTACGTCATGCTTCGACGCCCATCAAAATGTCTGAGTGGAAATCCGCCGTGCACTTATTGCTCTTGTTGCGCACGGATGGTTCTTACGCCCAAGATCAAATCGTGCGTTTTTCATCGTAAAATTCAATAAAGTCGCTGACTGACTGCAATAAGTGGCGATAATATGGCTTTAATGTCTATTCAGGATATATTTTCTCCAAAGGACCCAGATTTGGATGATATGCAGCTGGTAAAGCTTCAGTGATAAAAATGTTAGCGAATGGTCTCAAATCTATTGACCGGCATAGGTCACAGCAGGTAGATTCAACAAAAGGTGATATTGGGAACCAGGCCCGTGCACAGAAAACGCGACAAGGGAGGGGTTTTACCCAATTTTAGCAAAGGGTGAAGGAGGCCTTGTGTATAGAGTATCGGCAATGGGAGGAGTTTAACCCCCAAAACCCATCCGTTGTGCACGGGCTTGTTGGGAACATAATATGCTGCCTGCGCTTCCCCATCGGTACTGTAGCTATATTTTTTTTCAACGCGCATTATGGACTAAATGGCAGGGACGACTCCCTCCTTTGCTGTACGATACTAGATAAACTGTAAAGAGTTGTTGTTCATAGATAAGAGCTAGAATATAGATTTCAATCGAAATCTGATTTCCATTGCATTTTACTCATTGTTTTTTTTACCACTCATCGTAGGCAACGCCAAGAGAAAATTTCCTTCCTCCTCCATTGTCCAATGTCAGATAAACTTCAATTAGTTACTTTTAGTTAAGAAAGCTTCAAAATCAATTTATTGCAGTGGATTAGGTTCAAAATCTATTGCATTCCACTAATTTCGATACAAAATTTCTTCGGGCGTAACAACAACAGCGATCGATTCTAGGTAATATTGACCAGGCGTAATTCCAGTGCTGGCGACCAAGCGGCGTAGCATGTCGGGCGTAATGACCAATGAGTTTTTATTTGGGCGTAATTTTCATTTCATTCATTTTCTTCAAGGAAAAACGCTTGTTTGTACTTTTTGACATAAAATCACCAAGAGGATAGTGTTTTCTTCTAAAACAACGAAAAAGATTGAGTACACACGCACAAAGTGTTAAATAGGAATTAGTTTTAGATTGTGAAACTTTGCAAGCGTTTTTCTCGATTCTAACATTTTGGATATCCGCCCTTTTCACATGTTGGTCTAGATTTTAGATTTTAGCATGGTTTTGTACAACATCTTTTTGCGATCTATTAACTTAATTAATTCTATATCAACCGGAATCTTACTGACAACTGCCCAATTACAAAGATGAGAACAATAGACTATAAGGAGAAACTGTGCAAAATTTGTTTGATTTCGTACAAGTAGGAAAAAAGTTACGTTAATTAGAAAATGGCACAATAATTAGCGGCTCACCCTTTAGATGCTATAAAGGTTCTTGTCTACACTTTTCGCTGTTGGTGCCAACTGGTAGCAATCAATAGAAATGAAAACAGCAATCATTCTGTTGATTCAGCGAGCGCTTTAAGACGAATATATAATGAAGCCATACCTCGAATTATCAAAAGCACAAATCTGAGAAACCAAAAGATGAATTGCGCTGAAAAGATGATCGATTGGTGACCCGATGGTGGTGACCAATTGATTAACTTTTTAGCGCAAACTAACTCTCGGTTCTTCAGATTTGTGCTTTTGAAAATTCGAGGTGTGGCTTCGTTATATATTGATCGTGCATCCGCCTGTGGTGACCACTGCATGTTGTTCAGTCCTCCACTATGCCAATTGGGTGCGCTGCTGTCAGTTCCACTTTTTCTATGGACTCACACCACGAGGGTAATATCATCGAGAGCCTAGAGTCAACAGGTTTCTCTTTATCATAGATCATCAACCACGACATAATGATCCGTTCCAACAGTTTGTCCAACGGCGGTGTCCAGAAAATAGATACAGGTTTGTATGCTGACGGCGGGTCGTCAGATGGCTTCCCGGGTTTGGGCAGGAGAACCAACCTTTACCTTTTCCTCCTCTCCGGAAATTCCTCTGTTTAGGCATATCTCGCGTTTAGTATCATACAGGCGTATCTGCAATGATCGATTTCTCTTCATCGATTTTCTCTTCGGATCATTCCGGGGAATACGGCCAATATTCGGATGATCTCTCGGTGCGTTTCGATGAAGGACGACTAGGACTAGCATCTAAAACAATAAAAACAACCGAAAATGATTTTCCGCACAAGTTATTAATCAAAGAGAAAATCGATGAAGAGAAATCGATCATTGTAGATACGCCCGTATGATACTAAGCGCGAGATATCTACATACATAGCCATTCTGAACATGTCAGCGCTAGCCTCGACGGCCGTCTTGATGGGATACTGGCCGGATCATGAGCCCCGTTCAACATATGTGACTTCGTTATTGCGATGAACTGGTCGTCTGTCACCGGGGCGACCTCGCTTTGGCCGGTTTGGCCATAGTGCCATAGTCTTGTATCGTGACGCGGGGACAACGTTTGCACGATCTTCTGCTGCATCTCGATGGTGTGGTAGGGATCGCCTTGGCATTGCGGCGTCGCATGCACGACTCAGAGTTCCGGCTACATAGATCATCACTAGATGGATCGTCGATGTTACCCTCCATAAGCCATCGCTCCACAAATGCTGGCTTATCGAAGCGTGAGGTCAGTCATCCTCGATGATTGTTGATCCTCGGTTGTGGTTATCTTCTCCCGTGTTCTAAGTTCCACCCTGCATCGAATCACTAGATGGACACTGTGCGTGTACCCATCGTCGAACCATACTGTCCGAATCTACACCCTAGACCCGGGCTCCAGAAGGTAACATCAATGATTGAATCTGCACCATTTACTGTAGGTTTTTGTTTTATCGGCCAGGGATGGGAACACTCATTTGCAAAGAGTTACATTCACTTGCTATTTTCTCAGCTCAGAAGCTTGCAATCAAGAAATGATGTATGGACGACTTTTGCCTTGTGGTTTTGTCTAAAAGTTTGCCGAATAGTGTAAGGGTCACACACGCATACTAAAGTAGTGACAGAGCTGTAAAAGCGACTCTCCACGAGGTGAGTGTAATTTACATTCACCTCGTGGAGAAATGCCTTCGCAGCTCCCTCACGACTTCGGTATGCGTGTACGACCCCTACTCTATTTGGAAAACTTTTAGACAAAACCAGAAGGCAAAAGTCGTCCATACATCGTTTCTTGATTGCAAACTTCTGAGCTGAGAAAACAGCAAGTGAATACCGTCATACCTCGATATAACGTAACTGCAATTTTATTTTCGTTACGTTATATCGAAGTTACGTTATATCGAAGCAAAAATTTGTTTTCACAAATTTCGTTTTAAATACATATTTTGAAAAGAAAATTACCAAAAAGATTATGTTAATCACCCAACAGTGATTTCCAGCCTTTCTTATATATTTTTTTTCATCATTGAATTTTATATTTTTAAAAGTTTGTAAGATCATACATAAGTCGAATACTTAGCATGTCTCTTTATATTTAACTATTTAAAGTGAAACATCAAGAAATCCCATTGCAATTTTGCATACAAACTTTAGAGGCACAAATCTGACGAACGAAGCATCGAACCAAACTGCACTTGTTTATCCTGGCTTTGCTCACTTGCAAAAAGAGGCAGCTTTTCCAAATCGAGCTCAATTTTTTACGATTTTTTAAGATTGGTGCTCTTAAAATCGTGAGTAGGGGTTCAAGTCAGTCATTGTGGCAGCCATGTTTGTATCCTTTGAAGTTTCTCCTTAAGCCAATGTCACATAAATCAGGATTCTTATCCTTTTTTGCATCTAGAACTGGTCAAACGTCAAGCGTTATCTATTGGTGTGATTATAAGTAAGAAATCTATGTGACGCAGGCAAAATTATAATCCAATGATGCCACCAGGAATTCTTCTTTGGATTCCTCGAGAAATAATTCGGGAATTCACCCAGGAGTTCCTGGAGTGCCTCATGAAATAACTCATGTGATTCTAAGGATATTTATCCAAGGATCCTTCAACCTTCTTTGATTCCTCCATAAATTCTTATTGAGTTTTATATCTATACTATGATATCTTTAGGAACGCCTGTCTTAATTGCTCCAAATGATGATTCTCTTGATATGATTCCTCCACGAATTTTCCCTGTAGTTTCTCAAGAAATTCCTGTAGGATTCCCCAAAGCGATTTGCTTTTCAAGATTTATTCTGTCCAAGATTTTTCCAAGGTTTAGTTCTGTCGTTCCTCTTAAAATTTCTACTAGGATTTCTCCAGTCACTCCTGCAAGGATCCTCCAAAAAGTTCCAATATTTGAACTATTCCTGTTCGAAGAGTCCTAAGGGTCGATTTCTTCACCCTGGCTTAGGCATTAAGCCAGGTTTAACTATATGGGTAAGCCTGGCTTACGAGTTAAGCCGAGGTGAAGAAATCGGCCCTAAGTACCGTGATTTCGGGTGAAATTGATCACTTTTCGCAGTTTTTGGCGAATATTTTTGTATGCATGTGCGATACAGTTATGGTAACAAAAGTTTGAAAGTGTCTTTGAAGTCAGCCGCAGTTTCGGAAAATATTGATTTTTATACATAAATATGTGCCTGATTTGCTGTAAAACATGTAGGGTAAATCGCCAATTGTTGCACGGCTAAAAATTCGCCAATTATTGCACACCCCATAAGAAAAGCATGGAGTGTGCAACAATAGGCGAGTTTTTAGCCGTGCAACAATTGGCAAATTACCCTAAACTCATTATTCAATAACTCTTGAGCCAAATGATAAACATTTTTTACAAATTGTTTTAAGTTTAAAGCGTTATTTTTAACAAATAAAAATGGCCCTCACGTCGATCAGTTTCACCCCACTGATCAATTTCAACCGAAATCACGGTACACCTTGTCCTTTTTTTACGTCCATGCTTGGCTGAGCGACAAAAAATTCTACCGCTAAGACAATGAGCAAACTCAACAGTTTTATATTTTTCAAAACATCTTCGTGATTAGGAGAAGTGTACAAAAATATAAAAATGTGTATTTTGATCATTATTTTGTCGGTAGAATTTTTTTCGCTAAGCCAATAGTGGACGTAAATCAAGGTTTAGGTGTAACCAAGGGTGTAACACATTTGTCGCAGAAGACTCACGGCGGCACAGGTTTTGTTGCACAGGAGTCACAGTGACTTACTTCTAACAAATGAATTCTTACTTGCTAGAAGTAAATCGCAGTGACTTCTGCATCATGAAAACCTGCGCCGCTGTGACTCTTCTATGACAAGTGTGTTACTTGGGGTATTTTCCAAGATTCACCCAGGTATTCTTGCTGCAACTCATCCAGCACAATTTGACGGAGTTTCCAAAAGATTTCCTCTTCAGATTCCGCTAGAAAAACTTCTGTGAATCCTCCAGAAGTTTCTCCAGAGATTCATTGGATATTTCCTTCTGAGATACAGAAGTAATTCTTTAAAAAAATATTGTAAGGATTTCTCCAAGAATAACAGATAGAATTCCACTAGAAAATTTCTTCAAAGATTCCTCCAGATATTCCTTATTTGATTTTTCCAGGAATTCTTCCTAGAATGCATCCAGGATTTTTTAAATTACTTCAGGAATTCAACCTGAGTTTTTTTCCATGAATTCTCACTATGACCCTTCTTGAAAATCCAACTAGGATTCCACCAGTGCACGAATTTCTCCAGAAGTTACTGCTGAGATTTATACAGAAGTTCCTTATGTAATAAAAGACTGCCCCTGAATGTTACCTGGAATAACTGTGTTTATTGCGGTAGCAATTCCTTCGAGGATAAAGCACGATTTTTTTTCCAGGCATTCCTCCAAGAGTTCCACCGTTTATTCAGGAATGTCTGTGGGAATTCCTTCAAGAGTTCTTCTGAGGATTTTTTCGCGAATTTCTCCAGTGATTTCTCAAGAAATTCCTCCAGGGATTTATCAGAGAATTTCTCTAGTGATTTTCTGCAAAATTTACTCTGAGACAAAGCGGACCGTTACTGGCGTTCTTACACCCAGGGAAAGCGTGTGCTTCACACAATCTCAAGTGCTTGTCTCCCGTTTTGCCGAGAGACAGAGACGTATGAGTGAGAGCTTTCGTAATTGTGCGAGAGACAATCGCAGCACTAGCTCTACACCCTTAAATGAAACAACACAGCGCACGAGTAACTTGAAAGTTTTTCGTTGCGCTGTGTACATCGAGTTCTGCGTGTACGGCGCAGAGAGTAATGCACGGTGCTTGGGACTGCGCTTGTCTCCAAACAGAAAAAAAAACACTTAATAAATTAATTGAAGAGTTTGTGTTTTCGGCAAAGTTGTTAAGCTTGTCAAGGGTTGACAAGCGATGGGTCGTTTGATTCGAAATTTTTCCAAACATGCGTAGTGTCAAGCCAAGTGCAAAGCACGGAAACAAGCACCGAGAGAGTGCATACGACAGAGCGTGAGAGACAGGAGCGCTCCAGCGCGCGGCAAAGTAAGCGAGCAACACACAACCGATTGCGCGTACACGTCTCCTTCTAATTTGTTGTGCTGTCTCGTAGCAGCGTGTGCGGCACGCAAAGAGTTTTGAGTCGCACCCTATCCCTGCTTACACCCAATATCACACGAAATCGAGTTCACTTCCAATGCTGTCTACTGCCGTCTCGTTTGGAGTTTAAAGGCTATGTTCCAGTAGGGATGTAATGCCAATAATGAGTAGAAGATGCAATATTTGTTCTGTGAAGAGTTATATAACATTTCTTATCAACTGTGACACCAAAAACTCTTATAAAACTTTGAAATTGGTCGTATAACCCATAACTAGATAGCAGGCTTGGTTCCAGGAGGGGTGTAATATCATATAGAAAATTTTGTAAATCACTCTAATTATTTAAATAGTGAAAAGTTGGAACCAAAAAAAAGTTACGTTATATCGAGGTAAAAGTTACGTTATATCGAGTTACGTTATATCGAGGTTACGTTATATCGAGGTTACGTTATATCGAGGTATGACTGTATAACTCTTTGCAAGTTAGTGTTCCCATCCTTGTTGTCGGCTACGGTCGCGACATCCACGCTCAAACTAGCCATAGGTTCGAGTAGAGCCCAGCCTCTCGCGTCAGGTGAGCGCACAGTGATGCGAGGGCGGAAAAAAGTCGAAAAATCAACTTACGTATTTTGATTCAAATGTATTTTTCATTTTTTCTCGACATTTGAATAGTCTATTTTGAAAATTTGGTGCTGATTGAACGAAAATAGATTTTTTTCCAGAGCTTTAAAGTGGGTGTAAATCATACTTGAAATTTAAGCTCCCATATAAAATTTATGGAAAAACAAAAACAAACTTCCTCTAAGTTTTCAAATATGAGCACACATTTGTACACATTTGACGCTATATTCATTTTCAAGATTTTTTTTCAGGCTTCAGAAAACCTAGGGGTTATTTTGCGCAAACTTGCGGAACATATGGTTTTCGGCAGAGAAACAACTAGAAAGCCCTTATGTTGAATGACATTTGACCTCCTGCTTATAGTTAGCGTATTGCTTTACTTATTTTGCGAATAAAAGGAGATACATGTATATCTTCAAATTGTTATGATTGTATTGCTTCCATTTCTTATCTTTTATCATTCAACTTTTTATTTTCAAGGCTCGGACGTCATGAAGCTTCACGGAGCCATGCAAGCAACTCATACATATACGAGAGGTCAATGGGAAAACATCTTTATATCTAAATTATTTCCAAAACTTTCTCAAATTCTACATTGAGGAAGTTTCTATTCATTTGTATCGGCTCAGCTACCATAGCGCATAACAGAGCCGATGTTTGTTGTAGAATGTCAACATTTTTATATGTGAAAAGTATTTTAAGACAAGACATAAATAGCTATTATGCGCGCAGGTATTCAGCAAGAGTACGTTGATGATATCTGTGTTCAATTTATGATCGTTCCAGAATATTTTCGTTTTTAAAATTTCAATTGCGATGGTGTCCCTTTAGGCCCTGTTTTTTGATTTTCTCGAAGTTAAAAGGACCAATTTTAATTTTTTTTTTTTTTTTTTTTTTTTTATTAACGACATTTTACACCAATTGTGCATTCATGTCCCATTTTAATTTGAAAGCATGAAATGACCCTAATATTCAAATCTGATCTTTTGATAAGTTGGTTGGCATGAATTTATCAACAAGCAAAAGTTTGATATTCGCGCAAAACGTAACGCGTGGAATGTGTCAAACGCCAAAAAAGGTAAATTGGCATAGACAATTTTCAGTAAATAACTACGGAAGACTTTAAAGAACTTTAATTGGGTTTTTAAATTAAGAAAAATGTATCGATTTTTTGATTTTATACGAAAGAGCACCTTTTTCTGAGCCACTATGATTTTTTTCAGATTTTTAGAACTTTATTTTGGTACCTAAAATCAATAACAAAGAGATTCTTTGAAATCACCTTTTGACAGCTGGGTAACTGTTTGACAGCTCCGCCCAGTACAAAATGCGACGAGGGGTGATTCGACAAATCGCTCCCATACAAACTTCAAATTGATTTTTAAATAGGTTCCTGGGCACCAAAATTCATGAAAATTTGGATTTCGGCTCAGTTTCGCATGCAGATTCAGAATATGGAATTATCTCAACACCGCTAAAGAAGCCAATTGAAGCTGATGAGCAGATTTTGTTGCAGCTGGGACGTTACGCCAATAAATAGAAGGAAGTTGTTTTTATCGAAATTGTAAACCCACGTATCTAAAATGAAAAAAAAAACAAAATCCTTGAACTTATTAACCCATGTTAAATGTATCAGGTTTTGTAATTGTTTGCATTACACACTTCTGGTAAACATTTTTTTTGTCATAAATGAGTAATTACATGCTTTTGTTTTTCTATCGGATATTTTGCCTAATTCAGATAGATCCTTATTTTCGCCACTTCCACAAGCATTAACCAATAACTCTATGCTCTGGATTATTTTACCGGTAGCTGTTCGAAAAATATTTCTTTACAATAATTTTTTTAGTATTGATTCAACTTTTTTTTTGTGTTCATGAATATTAGAAATTTATGGAAAATATAAATAAATACATAAATAAGTACTGGTACGAAATTGTTTTAGTTGGTTCAAAAGTGTAACGGTCAAACGAACTAGTTCTTCTGATCATTTAGGAGAACTTCATATAGGAGAACTTCAACGTTTCTCAAACTGAACAAAAATTTATTGTAACCGGTTCATAACTAAGTTGGTTTTAGCCAGTTAGCAAAATCATTTAGTTTCGTTGATCTGTCATTCATTAAAAATAATAATGTTTTTTACACTGACACTGCACAGGCGGATTTTTTTTATTCTTTTCAAAAGTTTATCGGATTGGTGAACCGGCTTTCCTTATCACTTATTTTGGTCCTATGTTTAATCGTTCATAAAAATAAATTAACAATTATCAAGCTGGACAGCAAAATTAATTAACCGGTTCATAAATTATTGTTTTTGATTAACCGGCTCTCAAAATTATCTTTTATTTTGTCGAATGGGCATCCATTTACTAGTGGGATGAATTTCTTGATTTTACCGGTTCGAAAATGAACCGGTTTTCCAATTCACTTATTTTATTTTTTGTGGAAGGTTAGCCATAAGAAGTAATTATAAAACAACTGTCCTCAAGAGATATGCTGTAACTATTTAACCGGTTAAAAAAATAGATCGGTTAGACAAAACGGTTCAACAAATAATGTATTCTCCACTTGTTTATCATCATAATGTGTAGAACATCAGCATAACACCAGTTGGACGAAATCCTTGATTTTACCGTTTCGAAAGTGAACCGGTTGAGCAAACCGGTTCGCAAAATAATACATTTTATTCATGTTTAATTGCCCATGAAAATAAATTATAAAAAAATAAAGATTTCTAATCGGAATTATAAAATATTTTTTACCGGTTCAAAAATGAATCGGTAAAATGAACCGGTTCGGCGAAATGAACATTTCTATTGTACTAGTCGCTTCTCACTCGAAAAAATCTGTTATCTCCATTGGTTCCCTTTTAAACGTTGGAGGGTAAAAAACATTCTCAAATTGTCCACTTCCCCAGGGAAACCAGGATTCCGGAACGGTCCTGAAAGTGGCCAATGCGGCCCATAGGAAGTCAACATGACTTCTAGTTAACTTATTCTAATAAATAATAAAGTTTTGATAAGCTTTGAACGAATATCATGCATGTTAAGACTTTTTGCCACCTTTTGTATGGAGCCGCATCACTGTGGAGCGGCACCATGTTAAAACTCAAGGCGCAACGGATACGGTTTTCAACCAGACAACCGACCGGGTAGTACACGTCCCGGAATTCGCGATATTCAGGAGAAAGTAAAACGCACTTTACTTTTTCTACATGTTCAATGGTCAACGGACTAGTACGGACTAAAACTATAGAGATAAGTGACATTTCAACACACGAACGCGCAAATTTTTCCTCACACAAAAGTGCACGCCAATTGAAAGGCTATTCAGATTGCATATGCAAATATTACCCAATCGAATTGGGTAAAACAGGTAAATAATGATAAAACTAACGTCCGGGGCAAAAGTGCAAATATTTTCCTCGCAGTTTCACAACTACATCTTCTAAAAAGGCACGCATACATTTGAACGTGATTACCACTATATATTTACATAAATACATTGTCAGAATCCTTCAGCATGAACGCTTCGTCAACACACATACACTCCCGTTCAAAAGTTTGGGGTCACCCCCTCAAAAACATGTCATTTTTTTAGGCCCATATCTCCGCCAATTTACGTCCGATTTCAAAAATCTAGGTCTCATTCACAAGATAATAAGTCAAAGAAACTTTGAACATGGTTGTGGTGAAACTTTTACAAAAATATTTATGTGTAAACTTAACCTAAACTTGCAACATTTTTAAAAAAATAAATTTAATTTTACGGCAGTGTCGCTGGAAATTGGGTCGACCAAATTTTAAGTCGAGAGCGGTAATATAACCTATTTTCTATTGGCTTTCGACTGCCTTTTACCGAACTTAGCGGAACAATCTAGGAAAAAAGTTATTTAGGAAATTAATCATTGATGTCATCGACCAAAAGTTTGGGGTCACCCCTCAATATGATGCATCAGCCGAAACTTTCGTAAAACATGGAAAAATGATTTGGTGATATCTTCGTCATCTTTCATTCGATTTTAATTCTTCTTGGCTTATATTAAACATAATGAATGATGCTTACTGCATAGACATTGAACCGCAACAATTTTTCAAAACTTACATACTTAAACTTAGCATAAAAGTGCCTCAATTTTTGAAATGTGTTACCTTTACATAATATTTTTATATATAAAAATTATTGAATACATCAAATTAAAGGTGTGATATGTAAGTTTACTTTATTATGTATCTCCAAAATGAGCCAAAAAGAATTAAAATTGAATGAAAGATGACGAAGATATCATCAAATCAGTTTTCCATGTTTTACGAAAGTTTTGGCTGATGCATCATATTGAGGGGTGACCCCAAACTTTTGGCCGATGACATCAATGGTTAATTTCCTAAATAACTTTTTTTCTATATTTTTCCGCTAAGTTCGGTAAAAGGCAGTCGAAAGCCAATAGAAAATAGGTTATATTACCGCTCTCGACTTAAAATTTGGTCGACCCAATTTCCAGCGACACTGCCGTAAAATTAAATTTATTTTTTAGAAAATGTTGCAAGTTTAGGTTAAGTTTACATATAAATATTATTGTAAAAGTTTCATCAAAACCATGTTCAAAGTTTCTTTGACTTATTATCTTTTGAATGAGACCTAGATTTTTGAAATCGGACGTAAATTGGCGGAGATATGAGCCTAAAAAAATGACATGTTTTTGAGGGGGTGACCCCAAACTTTTGAACGGGAGTGTACATTCAAACAAACTCTTGAACACTCAAACAAACTGTCATTATCATTACCAGGGGGCTGCCACTACACTTCTCCAACACTCCTCCTTAGTGCAGCCCTCATCATCTTACTAACTACTGATAATACCACAATGGTCGGAAAAAGATAAAGTTCGGCCAAAACTCTTTTTATATGTTTAATCGAAGTTATAGGTTGTCTAGATATGTTATATAGTATTTTAAGTGCCTAAAAAGGGGTATTCAAAAATAACGCAACTTCAATAATTTCAAAAAACGGTAAAAATCAGTAAACCCCACATTTTTTGCTTTTTTTTGTTAGAACACCAATTTAAATTTAATTAAATGATCATCTTTCGATCAAATCCAATCAAGTTTGTTCAAAACGTGTAAAAAATGTGGGAAGATAAATTTTATTTTAGTCGAAAATGGAAAAATAACGTAAAATATATGAAAAAACATGAGTTTTTTTAAATAGCTCTAATTTGAAAAACTGCAAATTTCTGCAAAAATACTTAAACGTTTTTATGCAGCCCTAAGCATGATGTTTAAGATGTACTATTCGAAATTGCGGCGACACGTGACGACACGAACCGTTTTTTAACTTAAAAATTACCAAAATTCCTAAGGTACAATATATGAAAATTTGAAAAGTTTTGTGACATATTAATTTTGCACCATACGTGCATTCAAACAATCCAATAACAAGCTTTCATATGCTGGATAACATAAAACATATATTCCATTCTCATAATATTATTATTTCACTTTTTTCGAAAAAAAATCATTTTTCAATTTTATGACTTAGGCCACTTTGGCAGTGAAAATGTCATTGAAATACAAAAGCTGGTATACTTTCAATTAAGAATCATAAAACTACAATACATTATCTTTGTTATTAGGTGAAATAAAGTTTAAAAATATCAATTTCGTTTTTTGAGAGTTTTGGCCGCCCCTTTGTATGGAGCCCGACCAATGTGAATACGCCACAAGCAGCTCCTCCTGTTTTGAAACTCCGTGTCTACTGCTCCATGTAATATAAACCGTCGCATTTCTTGCCGATAGCAATAACGTTCTCGCCTTCCAGAATCCTGCATCCAGTTGGACCAAACAGTACACTGTAGCCGTTTTCGGTGATTTGGCTGACCGACAGCACACTTCCAGTCAGTCCAGGAACAAACAACAAATTATTAAGTTTTATTTCGACACTCTCGTCCAGCAATCCGCGACCGACGATTCTCCCCGTTCCGCATCCTCTTGCCATCAATGTTCCTCCATCCGCTAACGCAACCTTCTCTTGACACGGCATTCTGCTACTCAAACTTGCCACTGAACCAGTCATATGCTTGGTGCAGCCTAGGGTTACCAGACGTACTCTTTTTAGAGTACATGTACTCTTTTTCAGCAAAAAATTGGGCGTACTATTCTTTTTGGTAAAGTGGGCCCAATTGTACTCTTTTTTGCAAAATTACATTTGTCTGATAAAATATATACATAGGGTAATTGATCCGATCATGGAGGAGTTAAGCGCTGGGTTCATGTTTAAACCACAATTGTATCGTCCCAAGCAAACTTTTTACATGGATTGAATTGAAAATAATAAAATCCATCCTTAATCTACGGGAAAATAACGAAATATTGCCACTTTGATGTTGTTATGAGCATTTTATTCGTTTTTATCTGAAAGAACATTGTGTTCCTAATGTTGCGGTATGTGTTCCTAATGTTGCGGTATTTTGTTCCTATTGTTGCGGTATCCCATTGAAATCATATGGGATACCGCAACATTAGGAACACTACCGCAACAATAGGAACACAGCAGCAAACACATTTAGGAAAATATTTTTTTTAAAATAGGTTTTGGGCAAATCTTAAGCAAACAAATGGTGCAATCTCATAATTTAAGCACCATACATCTATTAAAAATACCTTTTGGTAACATTTCAGTCGAAAAAGTGCTCAATTGCCATTACCGCAACAATAGGTACTACCACAACGATGGGAACAATTACCCTATCAATTAAAATAACAGTAAAAAAAATCAGTATGCTACCAATTAGAATCACTTAACTTATCTGCAGAAGAAAGGCCATCTTTATTTTCCCTTTCTTCCATCGAAACCACACTAAATCATTCAGATTATGGTGTGCTCCTTGCTGAAAAATGTTGTTAAAACTGTCGTTTATTCATTTGTTTTGCAAAAATGGCTTCACTTTGACGTGCAATAATCGGAAGGGTAAATAATAACGAAAGCATTTCGTTTCTCTAATATGTTAGCTTTTGAAAGCAGGCTGAATTTTTAAACTATTTATCTTGAACGAAGCCGTGAGTTACATTTTCCATTGAGTTCTTAAAAGAAGTTTGTAATCTGTATTATCGAGATTTTAGCCCTTCCGAAGAAAGAACTTACATTTTGCGAGTTTGTAGGGATTGGGATTCGATCCTAGGTCCTCGGTGTAAGCGTCACGTGTCTTACGAAACCTATTGCACGAAATCCATCTACGGGAGAACAAAAAAATTGACAGTTCTCGCCAATTCTTAACGAAAGGAATTTGAAAACAAATCACTAACAAAGTATTTCGATTGGTCAATAGTTGGCATGCATACTGAAAAAATGTGAGATTAGAAACTGCTGTAATAACTATCCAGTGATGTTTAAGTAGACACAACTTTAGTTTTTCACTCCTTTTGAAAATTTACCTACCTTTAGGTGTCAAGTATGGTTTATGGAATTTAAATATCAAACACTTCAAGAGTGTCAAACAGTATTCAATAAAAAAAAAAAATACTCGATTACTGTACTCTTTTGTACTCTTTTATCAGAATTCTTGAATGTACTCTTTTCATGTGTAAACAATATGGTAACCCTAGGCAGCCAGTGTCAATGATCCATCTGCTTTCTTTTGACACTTCACTTCCAGTCCGTGTTGTAAAACACACATTTCTTTCACTACTGTCGCTTCCTGGATGAGATCGACGCACCGACTTTGGGAACGTTCAAAAATTACGTCCAACATTTGGGAGAGGGGGGGGGGGTGTGTCTAGAAAAGTGTGACAGTACGTGTATTAGGGATAGGAAAATAGCGTGACAGAGGGGGAGGGGGGGGTCTAGAAATCCCAAAAAATGATGGACGTAATATTTGAATCTTCCCTTTGCTTGACTTTGTTTTTGTACACTAACTTCCGCTTGTTGCATCAAAATTGGACAATTCATCCTAAAATGATCGTCTTGTCTACAATAATAACACTGTTTCACTTTTCTTCTGTTTTCCGATTGTACAACAGACTTCATCGCTTTCTCACAAAAATTCTCCTGCACCTCACTTTGGTTTTTTCTACGCCATTCATCCATCCAGCAGCTTACCCTTCACATAGGGTATATGTACCATTCCTTGGCCTAATTTGCAAGCCACCTTGACAATTTTGACCATAACTCATGAATTAATAGCACTAGAAATAATATGTTGACCCTATTACACACTCTAGGCAATGCATATTTCACCAATTAGAAGTAAACTAACGTAAATATTTAAGAATTTACTTAATTAAGCTGAAAAGATTCATTGCGATGGGATGCAACGTTGGTCTATGGTACAAAAATTGGCCTATTAGTGGATACAACGTTGGCCTAAATAAATCACTTAGACTAAAGTTCTTTCTTAATTTAGTAACTAAAACAACGCAACCCTATTATTGTGTTATATTTTTACAGTCACCGCACACAAAATCTTTTTTTCTGTTCCTTCTTTCTGGTTCTTACGCAAGTAACGTTTTTGACGTTACTTTATCGGTGTTTTTGACGTCACTTTACTGATGGGCCAAGATTTGGGTACATAGTGAAAAAAATGTCCTCAATATTCGGCCCACATTCAATTTGTAAAAAAAATATTTTTCGTTGAAAACAAGTATACAAGTTCAAAATAGCGTCTTTGACCGTCGCATCAAATGTTCAGTTATTGAAAAGTTAATTCGAAATGTTCCAGAATCAGGCTATTTATGATCATGTGTATAGACTACCCACTAAGCCGAAGAATCATGGCGTCTACAAAAGCTAAACAAAGTGACATTTTCATTCAATTTTAATGCTCCGAAGTGCTACAATTGAAACGAAATGTTACAGTTGTTTGGCGCATAGCTTTTCCGATATCCAGTTATGCGTGTTTGTTTGAGTTTTTGGTTTACGTTGAGATAGGCCCAACGAGGGGACTATGCCAACGAAGCATCCCGATAGCCTCATATCTTCTTCCGGTCTACCCTCCAAAGCTGTAACAAGTGTGTGGTAAGTCTCTGGCAGGCTGGACAACAAAATTGCTACAACCAGATGCTCCTTCAGTGCTTCACCCATTCTTGCCAAACGATGAGCCAAATTTGTAGCCTTCACTAGATGCTCGGACATGTTTCCTCCTTCTTCTAGATGCAACGAACATAGTTTCTTCAATACATGGATTTTGTTGGTCAATGATCCTCGCTCATGATAGCTTTTCAATTTATCCCACATCTCCTTTGCACTTCCGACATCCATGATGTGACTCAATTGGCTGTCTTCCAGCGCCAAACCAATAATCGCCCGAGCTTTCTCGTCCAGGCTGACGTGGTCTTCGCCGACTTGGCATCCTTCACCGTTGACCATAGATCTTCTTTCATCAAGACTAATTCCACACGAAATATCCACGTCGGCCAGTAGAAATCATTCAACCGATTAAAATCTACTTTCATTTTGGCGTTTGTGGTGGTTAAATACTCCATCAGATTCCATATCAAGATTTCTCAAGTTTCATCCAAGGGATTATTAATATATCGCTCTATTACGCTTACGCTGTCTAGCTTTACCTTTGATCATTAACCTTTCGCGCTGTATACGACAAGCGAGGTTTTTTCGCAGTGTTGTACTTTTTACAACGGCGCACGTCTTGAAGGGGTAAAAATGTTCAGCGATGTGTGTAAGTAATCAATTTAGCTGAAAACTGATGAATGATTATTTCCCTGTAGGGTACGAGATCAACCAGCCGAAAATCTCGATAATAAAGAAAAATAATAATTATTATTTCCCATTTAGGCCCACTTAAACACCGTGGGTGCGTTCCCAGATACTCTCCCCTACATCCTAACGGATTCTTCTCTATTGAACTATGGCAAGTGGCGAGAAACCTAACCGTCACACCTCTACCACAGTGAGATTTAAACTTCACGGTCAGCACCGGCTATTGACTCCACCATGTGACTGGGTCTGAGGTATCTCGGCTCCATACTTGCCATAAAATTAATGCTTTGTTTTTGTGTCGTCGCTCTATACCTACTACGTTCATCGTCATAGCTTGCAATCTCGCGAGCACGTATGTAGTTTGCAACGGTACTCAGACGATTGTGTTATCTATATCCTGCAGCCTTTTTTTTCTGTTGTGTTTTGTATCATATCGTATCGCGGTTTCTTAACAGCTGATAGACTCCCGTTTAATCTTTGTTCGAGGTTGAAACCTGTTTTTAAACAGTAGCAAAAGAAAGCCAACATATGTGTTTTAGATAAAATTTCCTTTATGGCTTTAAAACTTTTTCTTGCTGTTTTATTGCACGTTGATAATTTTGCATACTTTCTCTCCTACAGTCTGAAATTTTGATTTGGCAAGATCAATGACATAGTTTCATGGTCGAAACAAGTTGTGCCTGATTTTTTTTTGCAAATGTCCCTGTCACAACTTTCCGTTTGACGTTTGATCAAATTTTTAACGGTTTTCGATCCACTTTGCTTTGTTGCACGGGCTGGCGGAGGTTTCACTGAATAGAGCCAGTTTCTTCTGGCAAGTGGCATCCTAACTGTCGAGCTGCGAACATTGAACTTTTCACCAACCTGTTGGTTGCCGCCGTAAGGCAAGTTTGGGGTTTGCCTTCTTATTCAGTGGAAAAGAATTCCTCGCTGCTTCCCATTCTCAACAAAATAGAATGAGGCAAAACTTGTTCTTGCCATAAGATGTCGCGTTCTTGGCCTTCCAGACGCGCGTAGGTTTAGTATGATGCAACGAGACAACGAGAGTCAATTCAAGTAGCCCTACTAGTAATGTTGGTCAGTCACGCAAACCCACATTGCATTGCTGTGACCAAGTGGCAGCGATAGTCATCCCGAGTAGGTGGAAAAATCTGATGAATAGCATATTCAGCTATGATTGATTGAATTACTGAAGAGCAAAAACTGATATTGGTTTGATTGATATAAGAGGTAAAAGAACAGAAATAATTGCAAAATCTAATATGGTGAACTACTCAATAATAGCTCGATAAGATATTACAAGATCAAAATAATAGCAGACAAGATTTGTCACTTTTTTCTAGAAAAAAAAAAATAAAAAAATGTCAGCATGCAGCATCGAACCTACGACCTTAGGATTTACAGGCAGCGATGCTTACCACTCAACTGTGGCTCGCTGTTGTAAATAACATGGGAATAAGAGCATGCGGTTCTTCGTTTCCACAGCTCAGAAAGGAGCACATGGCATTTCACTAACATTGAGCCATCTCTATGGGTGTATGTGTTCCATTTCGTGCAGAAGAGCTAAACTTGTTCTTATGTAGAAATTTTCAGCTATTTCGACAAGAACAAAAATTGATATCGTATCACTTTGAGCTATTCGTGCGATATTCATTAGGTTTTTGAATAGCTCATCAAAATCACATCGAGCTATGACAGCAAAAAGTGTTCGATTTGAGATATGATTTAGATATTCTCGTCTACCCGGGATCAGCAGCGGTGGCAAGACAGTAATTAATGTCCTTGTGATGACGGTCCGTTGTCAGGAGATTACACTTGCAGAAGCTGGATATGAGGTAATTACACCATGAAATCTATAGATCATTGTCTGACGTATGAAAAAAAAAAACGGGTTTGCATAGTTGGTTTTGGTAAGCGTAAGCGCCACACCTCCGATTGGATGCAAAAGGATACTAGTTTTTATTTAGCTTGAAAGTCGGAGATAGCCCAATCAAGGTTTTTTTTAGAGGGAATTGGTCCAATATGCCCCACTGGGGTTCAACGCACCTACTCAATATTTCTCTGATAAAGGGTTTCAATGGCGCGAGGAGTGGGTAGGATAGGTATCAGTTGGTCGGCAAGTCCAGATCCAGAGGAACGTTCTCCTCCATTTGGGAAATATGTGCCATCAAAGGTAGGACATGTCCTACGCACAAACATAGTTGGGTAGGGCAGTCAGTGTATTGTCTTACCAATGATTTTTATTGAAGAATATAAATATATTCAACAGCATATTTTCCCCTAGAACCGATCACTTAGAACAGAAGCTTGGAATTCAATCATCTTTAAATGACAAAAGTTTTCGGCTGCGTACTACCAAAACTGTACCAGACATCCAAGTCTGCAGATAATCATGATGTTTAAATTAAATTAAAAACGCAATTTTTAACCTGGAAAATCCCAAAATGACGTAAATTGCTAATTAGACTGGCTCATCACTTCAACCCACTAAACACCACGAGGGAAGTTTAAAACAGAGTGAAGATTCCAGTAGTAACAAAAACGGAATAGTTTTGGAAATCGAAGTGAACTTCGTCCAACATGCGCTAAATGATAATAGAAAAAATGTACAGTCAGGGTTTTTTACGCGGTTTTCATTTACGTGGCCGCGTAAATGAAAAGTCCATACAAAAAACAACTTTTTGAGACTTTTTTACGCGGTTTTTTGGATTTTGAACTGAGTTTTTTTACGTGGTACGCATCCCCCGCGTAAAAAAAAACCTGACTGTAATTGCCTAGAAACGGCTATCTCATCGATGTACTTTATTCTACCCGACGTTTCGGCCATGGATTTTGGTCTTTTTCAAGGGAAAACTTGTCTATAGTCCTTGTCCTTGTTACAATTTGCATTTGCGTTTGTCAACATAGCGCAAATGCAAATTGTAGCAAAAACAAGGACGATTAGACATTTTTTTCCTTGAAAAAGACCAAAATCCATGGCCGAAAAGTCGGGTAGAATAAAATAAATCGTCAGTACATTAAAGTGCCCCACACAATGCGTACGTTTGCGTGTGCATGACACTAGTTTGACACATTTCCCTTGGGAAAACTGTCAAAAAAAACGCAAACCTCGACGGAACGGACGCTATGTGTTCCAGGCATAAGACTGAGATAGCCGTTTCTACGCAGTTTCTATCCAGTTCCTGTAGAAAAATGTAAAACTGTGTAAAACTACTCGATTAACAAATACGAAAACAATTTAATTTCGAGTTGGACGGTTTTTCTGGGTTGTTGGTGAAAAACTCACGAAAGTACTAGAACATGGCCCAAGTATAGATGACAGTTCTTTTGGGTATGCTAGATCCTCCTTTGCATCACTAGTGGTAAATAGTTTTGCACAGAGCTCAAATGGGATTTCATAACTATTTTTCATGTATGGGTGGAAAAAATACTTTAGAAGCTGTCATTTATACTTGGGAACTTTGCTATGCCTAATAGTCACACATACACTGCCGCATATCAGTCCCATCTTTGCTGGATTTCCTATGCAAATGGGACAGATATGCGATTCACGGCAGTACAGTGTATCAAACAATTGTCCGTACAGCAATTTTTTGTCAAAATAATTTTTCATTCAAATGCTTATAACTTTTTATACGCCAATCAAAAACGCTGAAATTTTGACCAATCATGAATCATGTATTAGTGCTCTATTGGCGAAGTTTTGAGCGAGATCGAATAAGTTTTCTGAAAGTTACAAAACTTTAAGTAATACTTATAATATTTTTGAACACATTTTTAAAACATTATATCTCAATATGTACTCGATAAAACTGTTTCAATTTTTTTGTGTTACAGCTTAAACCTAAGGCTTCCATATGCAGCTACGTTTGAGGTTTTATATTCACTACAAAAGATATGAAAAATGTGCTTATGTAGTTGACGATATTTAAAAAATTACCATATTTTGCACATATAATCTGCCAAACGTTTTCCACCAATAAAAGTGCATTAACTGAACGAAAAATGCATAGGACCTACTCTTCATATGTAGTTTAGTAGGTCCTGTATAAAAACATTACATTAAGAGAGTTTAAAAAAGTTGAAAACACTTGGCACTTTTATTGATCAAAATATGATAAATTTCCAAATAATACTCTGAACATATACAGATTTTTCATATTTTTTGTAGTGAATATAAAACCTCAAACGAAGCTGCATATGAAAGCCTTAGGTATAAGCTGGAACACAAAAAAGATTGAAAAAGTTTCAACGAGTACATATTGAGATATAATATTTTAAAAATGTGTTCAAAAACCTTATAAGTTTTACTAAAAGTTCTATAACTTTCAGAAAGCTTATTCGATCTCGCTCAAAATTTTACCAATGGAGCTTCAATATATGGTTTATGATTGGCCAAATTTTCAACGCTTTTGATTGACGTATAAAAAAGTTATAAATATTTGAATGAAAAATTATTTTGACCGAAAATCGCTGTACGGACAATTGGTTGATACACTGTACCTGCGCAGGCTTTTTCTTTGTCGACTCGATGGTGTTGTTTGTCACGGCTCGATGATGGCAGTGGGTACTTACATTCGTTGCGATGGCGGCAAAAGGTGTGACCCGCCCTCGCTGCAGTATTGGCGCGCAACGATGGAGCCCGTGCCCAGTGCGGGTATGGCCGAAATTAGAGCTGCGGGGTGAGTGGCGGCTGGACGGATGGCTTCCGATTTTGATGACGAGAACGTTCGGAGTTGACCTTTTCTTTTAGAGGGAAACACACTCTTTACAACGATCCGGCTTCGCGTACTAAGATTCCTACTAGGCCGAGCGGAGTTAAAAGGATTCCCAACTATCAGTTCGGGTTCCGGTCCTTCCATGTGCACAACAGAAACATGTGCTCGATGAACAAATTGAGATTTGAATTATGAAAAGAAATTCACGTACTTCGGTGAAACTCGAACTCACGATTCCCAATTCGCTAGACGGGCGCTTCTATTCCTTCAAGCTACGGAGTCACCAAGCCATGTGGAAATTACACTGTTGAAAATGCTTTGACAGCCAAAGCAAAATCAAGAAATTGACATTTGTAAGGTACTACGGTCACCCTTACTGTAATAGGTCGACCTAGGACTGATACGTCGTGAGTCCAGTGCCCGAAGCTCATGACAATTAAAAATAATTTCCTCTCCCGCTTTGGCATACATGTGCACAACAGTGTATGTGTTAGATGTCCATCTAATCCTATCCGAAGGAGATTTGGATTGTCAAAAGTAGCAAACCATATGCGACTGTGAAATCGAGTTCAGTTCTACGCCTACTGGCGACGGAGATAGTCGAGTGACTCCGTAGCTTGAAGGAATAGAAGCGCCCGTCTAGCGAATTGGGAGTCGTGAGTTCGAATCTCACCGGAGTACGTGGATTTCTTTTCATAATCCAAAACTCAATTTGTTCATCGAGCGCATGTTTCTGTTGTGCACATTGGTGTTGTTAAATCATCTTAAACAGTGTAATTTCCACATATCTTGGTCAGCTAAAGAAAAATCAAGAAATTGACATTCACAAAACTTCTTCATACCCAGCCGTTGTGGAAGCGAAATGTTCAAAAAGTATAAAATCAAAGCCAGAAATCCGGATAGTGAATCTTAAAAAGATCAGGCAGTACATATATAGACAGGGAAAGATTGAAGAGATCAAGGAAAGAACGAAAAGGAGCAAGAGGAGAAAGATAAAGCCAATCGAACAGGAGCAAAATGAGAGAGAAGAAGGTGAAGGTGAAAGGAAATTAGAGCAGACACAGATAGAGAAAGAAGAGTATGACATTAAGGAGCAGACAAGGATAACTAAAACGTAGAAGAAGGAAAACATAAGAGGAAAGGAGAAGGATCATGGAAATAACTCCGAACTTGAGTTGGAAAGAGAAACCAACGATGAGAGATTACAAGGAGCGTTAGGATAGGATATACAGAGGTTTGTGGAATACTTTTCTGGAAAGGATCAAGTTTGGAGAAACAGTAACGAAAGAAAGGTTTCGTTGTATTCAGTAGCTGGAAAGGTAGTCGAGAGATGCTTTGAAGATAGGCAAGACGACGAGTATCGCAATGAAAATAGGAAAGGATACTACAACGAAACAGGAAGGCAGAGTACGCGTATAGAATATGAGAAGCGCAGAGGATACACAGTAGATGTACAGTAGATCAGAATTAGGACAGTATCAACGTGGGAGAAACAATAGACGAATTACTCCGGAGATGATAGGAGAAGTCCGAGCCATAGAAGGTTGTGTAGAAAGTCTAAACCGAAGAAGATCAAGTAGTACGGAGGATCGAACAAGAGGGCATAGAAGGGAGAACGACAGTAGCACACACAGATACTATTCAGATAGTGAAAGTGATAAAGAAAGGCGTCAGAGACATCGAGGAAACCGAAGGAATCAGAGATACTCTTCATCCAGTAGAAGTCCCAGCATACACGATACCCCTGTGTTGAAAAGGCTCAGTACTAGTTGGGCAAAATCAAAACTGACCGGTGGTCTGTCGTACCCTGAGCATGACGCTTAAGCCATCGGCTGAGTACAAAAACTAAATTCTAGTTAGGTACTGAATTTCTAAAATTTTAAATCTGAACAGCGTAAAACGTGGCTGATCGACGTGGTGGCTGATCGACGTCAATCATTCACGTTAGCAGGCGGCCGACGACAGCGGATCATATGGGCAAGGGACATAAGATGAATATGTATGTACGGGATGCGCTGCTAATGTGCAACGAGAGCTTCCCTCGCTTTGCTAACCAGCTTACATGCTTCTATTTAACCCCGTGTGAAGTGTACGCAAATCGCCTCCACTTTTGCATCCTATTCAACGGCATATGCGCTCGTGTATTAGCTGAGATGTTAATAGGGATTCCCATAGAACATGCGACAAGTATGCTGCACACGGCAGAAGTGTACAGTGTACACACGGCAGCGAGCAATTATATCTCATAACATGCTCCCCACTGCAGAAGTGGAGTGTATCAAGATGTAAGCCGGAAACAAGGTGAAGGTGATCAACACGTTTGCTGTGCCCCTGTTGACCTACAGCTTTAGGGTGGTAAAGTGGACCTCGAGGCGCTAGAACAAACAGTACGAGTGGCGCACCGAATTCACCACTCAAAGTCGTCTATCGAGACAGTTACCCTGCCACGCGCAGTAGGACGAAGAGGCGTCACCGATATCCAGACAATATGTGTCTCTCAGATCCAGCATCTGAGGGTATATTTCGTAGAATGCCAGAACCGTCACGTAATGTATCGCACTGTATGTGGATCTGACAATGGATACAGCGCCCTGCATCTGGCGCAGGAAGATTACCAGCTGAACTGCGACATCAAGACCAATGCGTCGACGAGGTGATCGTAACGTGGAAGCAGAATGATGGGGCGCACTCCCATCAACTGCAGCTCGATCACATCGATAAGGCGGCGTCAAACGCTTGGCTGTTGCGGGGTGACCTTGACTTGACTTCTTCAAAGAAACAGAAGGTTTCATAATAACCATCCAGGACCGGGTAATTGCGATTAAGAATGGCCGGCGGTACATATTGCACGAAGACGTGGATGACCGCTGCTGTAGGAAGTGAAATTAGGAGAAATGTAGGAGAAACGATCGAGCATTACGTTGCAGGCTGTTAAGTAGATCAGTTACCTCGATCGTCGCAAAGAAGTTGCCAAGATCGTGCAACAACAGCTTGCTTTAAAGAACAACTTGGTCGACAGATTTGTACCCTACTACAAGTACCAGCCGGACCCGGTTCAAGAAAATAGTTGCATGAGGCTGAACTAGGATCGCGAGGTCATTACGTACGTCCTCATTCGTGCTAACCGGCTCGACGATATTGTGGTTTACGACAAAAAGATGAAGCGAGTAAAGGTTACCCTCATCGACATCGCTGTACCGCTAGACCATAATGCCCAACATTCTCCGCCAAGAGTTGCCCCTAAATCTCTCCTGAGGGCGCTTGACGAGCTGAAATTAAAGATAGACCGGGACAGCATCTTAAAAGCGGTGATTCTTGGAACCGGCTGCAATATAGTTAAAGGGTTCCCGAATCATCCCAACTAAAAGTACATCCGAAGTAGATTCATTATTATATAAGCAAAACCGGCTAAGAAAATTCACATAGCCTAATCCCCTTTGGCATTCCGATTGCCCGGGGTACGTAAAAGTTTCCAGCATTTTTTTTGCTGAGAAGTTCTAAAACTCTATAATAATAGTAATAAACTATAGATCAGTTATATGTTTCGTCTATGTACCGCCCAGAACTGAGGGCGTCCAATTGTAAATCTTCCGTCTGGCTTGGGATCATTGGCTTTGTTTCTCTTCCGACTCGCTCCAAAACGTGACTAGTAAATTTAAGCTTCAGATCATCCCACCCATTCTGATGGTGATCCATCCTAGACCCATCTACCGCTTCATTAGACTGACTGAAGAAACCTCCTCACCTATGTCATGTCTGTTCTGTGATGCGAATACATATGCGATGACGCATGAGGAGAACGATAACTTAACACAATATAGGTAGGTATGTATAGAAAGAAGCCGGTTTCTATAGAAGAGCGATAGGCATAAGGTGAACAGCGAAGCGGTAGTTTGTGTATTGATAAGATCCTCGTCTGTAGCGTCTTAAGTGCTGGTGCGCTTTGTTTACCAAGCAGAAGCACGTGTTTGAGCCACTATTTAGCTACGGTGGTGGAAGGATGTCTTTGCGGCGTAGTTGAAACGACTTTTACAGTAGCGAACAAATATATTAAACCTGGTGATAATAGGCAACTGACTGAGATTTGCATCCAGCTATCCTCAATAAAAATACGGCATCTGGTGGCGTCACATTTTTGACATTTTTCTTGCTTTAGTTCGAGTGATCGGCCATAGATGCTAGATCAGCTACACTTACATAAGGAACAATTGAGAAGACTAATTGCGACTAACATACATCTTCAATGTGTGAGTTTTTATATTTTTAGACAAGAATGACGTCTGCTACGTCAGATTGCAAGTCAATGTGGGAAGGAGGAAGAAATAATTATTGCAATCAATTGCCCATAGCAGACCAACAGAAACTAAAGTTATGATAATACCACCAAGCCCGACTTTTTACATCTTATTCTCGCGGAAAAAAAAAACATCTATACTTTTGTCTAACACTGTATAATACAAACTCAGCGAACTACAACGTGTTTGAGCAGATTTAACGAGCAGTAATTTGCAGGCGCGGTAGAAAAGCACGTATCGTGAACACGCATCCGCCGGTCGGAAGTCTGGATGTTCTCCGGTACATTATTAGCATGTGAGTAAAACACCTTACAGTAATTTGTATTCAGATAAGAGATTTTGAAACGATTTGCATCAGACTTATTTTTATCTAGGAATACAAAGAAATAGGTTTGAGATCGTTAGAGATCATCTGCGTTAGCTAGTTAATTAGTCTATCGAACGATATTTGTTACAGTTCAAATTACCCCTAATATGATACGGTGGTAAACATTTAGTACCAATTAAAAAATCGATTGAATGATATAGGAGACTTGAAGCGCGTGCCAGGGTGGTAAGAGGCTCAGATCACGACCGTTCATTTAGTTCTGCTGTGGTTCTCCATCAGGTACTGTATATCACCATCATCCTACAAGATGTTTTTGATTCAAAACAGGTTTTTTGACATTGTTAAATCCTTTCAATATTGCGTTTTATCAAGTTGCTTTTGCTGGATCCGTCTTCAGTTAACCGTTATGTGGCCGGCAAACTTTTTGCTTTTTTCTACACCGTGTATTTTAAATGGGTGCTGGGTACCCGGGTACCCTGCCGGCCACATAAGGGTTAACATTTACTTTAAAAACTTTGTGTGTGAAAATAATGTTTATAATCAGTGTTGCATACATGTCAAGGGTTTAAATGCAATAATCTAATCATTGCATTGAGGTTAACTATGGATTATAAATGGGAAAATGCTGGTGTCTGATGGATGGCTTGCGATTACCTATAACGATGATACCTATCAATAAAAGCATGTTCCCGATCAGTTTGTTGCTAAAAGAAGAAGTCAGCGAAAAAAAAAGATCATCACAGTTATACCGTTATACCCAACCACGTCCATTGGGTCATCGACAAAGGAAAACAATGTTAATTCCACAACCACTGTTAGGTACTAGAGGCAGAGAAATTCTCTGCATCTTCACGGTCTGACGATTTAGGCACCGGTTGAATTCGTTCTTGTCTTAAGCAAGCGTGTGCACACCAAACAAAAACTACAAAAATAAGAAACTAAGAAACTAAACAAAAAGCGCCCAATAACTTTGTTTTGATCAGGGATGGGAAATGTCACGAAATTTCATGAAAAAATGTCATGACATTTTTATATTCACACCATTTTACACCGGTGAAATTAGATAAATAACAACATGACATTTCCCATTCCTGGTTTCGTTCCCCTGTGTGTATATGCTAAAAGTAAAATGCCTTGGAAGCCTCTGCGAAGCAAACAAAACGTCCAATGTTTTTAAAATGTTTCTGACATTTTCTTTTCAAAGATGACAATTGTATATGAAATTTTTATGAAGTACTTAATGTTTTCCCTCCTGTAAATTGTAAAACTAAGCTACTCTTCTCATCTCGATCCACTTCCAGGCCGACGTCAACGCGGACAAGATGGATGAAGAAGCATCGGATTTTGGCCAGCGGTTCAATGAAATGCGTCACCGTAACCATCTGGTAGATTGTTCCTTTCGAGTGGACGACAAAATCTATAATTGCCATAAGCTGATCCTATCCGCAGCTAGTCCAGTATTCGAAGCCATGTTCTACGGTTCGCTTGCCGAGAAGCAAACTGTTAAAATCGCAGACATTCGGCCAATCGTGTTCGAGCGGATGTTGGACTTCATCTACGTAGGAACCGTGGACTTTGACCATATTCTTCATATTGAAGAAATCTTGGAGCTTTATTACTGCGCACAAAAATACATGATCGACAGTCTGCACAAACAGTGCGTTAACTATTTCGGCAAAAGCATCAAACCCAACAATGTACTGAAAATTCTCGACATAGCCTATACGATGAACCTGGAAGATATTATCTTTTCGTGTTTGTGTGTGCTGAAACACTTCCTGACTTCGGGTATGAGTCTCAGCAACATCATCCTAGAAAGTAGCCATCATTTATCGAAGAGCTGTGTGGATCTAATCCTAGAAGATAACTACGAAGTTAAGGATAACATTATCTGTATGATTCGTGCCTGGTGCATTACGGAATGTGAACAGAATCGTCTCGAAGTGAATAGTGATAGTCTGAAAACCATATTGCAAGATATTGAACTTCCGGATAAGTTGAAAGATACCATAATAGACTGCAGTTTTACCAGTTTCCAACCGGTGACAAATGAACACAAATATCATTGGACACCAATCCAGCGAATTCACTACAAAGCCGTCAGACCCTTGATCATCGGCGATTCGATGGCCTTCGAAGCCAGTATCACATGTAACAGGTTCATTGTCTTAAAGTCTCTATCTATTAACAGTAGACTGACACCGCAATTACTCCCTATGGACAAACGTCGCGATACGTACACGGAGAACATTGCTGTGGAAATTTGTTCGAAGTTCAACGGGAGAATCGAGTCAATCTACCAGGAGCAACATCTGATCTGTGATGTGCCATTCAACAACAGCTTAGATCTGAAACTGGAGAACCAAATCGTGCTGTTTCCGGACATTGCCTATCTGGTACGGCTGAAGTGGGGACCCGACAGTCTGGGTTACGAGTATCCTAGAAGCATTTTCTCGTCGTACGGTAAGAGCAAGCAGTTCAGAGTCAACTTCAGCGAGAATATCTACGTGGAAACTGAAGGCAGTATTCTGCACGGGATCGTTTGTGATTTGTATAAGTAAGGCGAGAAATATTTCACGTAGACTATAGGATTAGCAGGGAATGATCCCAAAAAAGTGACATGCATTACTATTTATCTGAAATAAAACTCACAAATTGCTAACAAAGAGCTACTTGAGCTGAGATATTTGTTAACATTTTAAAATAGGATTTCATCATTAATCGCAACTATTAAATTATTGATCGAAGATTGTCATTACCTGTATCAGATAATTGAGAAAAAGAACAAAAACTATGAAAAAATAAAAATAAATTGTGAAAATAGAAGCAATACCACTTAATCAGTTTATCACAGTACCCAGTAATTGTAACTCTCAGGAAAATGTGAATTATCACTTACGAACTGAAAAGGGAATAGCCTAGTTTACTTTCCATCTTTATTTCATAGCAATTCAAACATGCACAATGTCCGGAAAGATACAGGCTAACGAGATAAAGTTGTTTCCGATAAATATTAACATGATAAGTGGAAGAGACAGGTTGCACACATTTCCCACCGACTTTCTTCAACCAGCCGTTTACTACGGCTTTTCGTTTGTTTGTTAATGCAAACATCAACTCGAGTGAGTTCCGCTGATGGCATTGATATTATTATTATTAGCTTTCATTTGATTTAAGTATATGGTAGGTATATCATAGCGTAGATGTGTAACTAGTATCAATAAATAACATCTTTTCAATAGCGATTATTATCGAGATTCTGAGAAACAATATGATTACGTTTTTGAGTGTTTTATTTACTCTCAGGTTCCAGTTCACATGATAAAACAATGTTCAAGAGAGAGAAAGTATTAACGCGAAACGAGTATCTGTCTTTTATGCGTCTCTTATTAGCAATATTAGCGTATGTTGGACAATGAAATTGTTAAATTCTGATTTCCATTTCACTGTGCATAAAATGAGCCGTGATGTGTACAAATCACACAAATACACAACAATAACAAATTTTCCTCGACTGAGGACATGGGCGTTGTTCGTTTGTTTTCGTAAAATTCGCGAGGAGGAATGTGTTTGTGTATTTCCGTTAAATATTATTGTTCTCATTGTTGTTTAGTTTTCTCACCTTTGTTTATTTTTTAATCTTTGTATGCTAACTTTAATTGACGAAACTGTATTCACAACATAATAGACGCTGTTTTATAATTTCTTTTTGTTTCGATTCCAGCAAAATGTCATACTTCCATGTTTAACTTCATAAGCGCTAAGTAGCTATGTCTGGTAAAGTGGCCTTAAAGCAACATGCTTAATTAATGTTTTGAAGGTGAATTAGCATTCACTCGCCTGTAAAAGTTTGTTGTTAAGCTACTTCTGAGTTATTAATTAAACACGCAACCAGGCGTAACAATTCATATATTGAAATATGAACATAAGCTAAATCGTAACGTATACTAATTGATTATATTCGTTTAAAAAAAAAACTCCAAATAAATATTTTGAAGCAACGCTAGGTGTATCATAATCTTATTCCCCCAAAAATGATGCTTCCCCTATTGAGTTGACACTGAAAAAAAAATACTCCAGCCTAAAACACTAAAGCTAATCGCAAAATAGGAAATGTTTAATCATCCAACAACTCCAAAAATGCCTTTGGTACCAATCCTTTCAGTAGACCCTGCTTTCCGTTCATGTAGTCGCTATTCGGTGGATTGCACTCACAAACGAAAATAACCTTAAAAAGTAATGTATTGAAAGTTAGGAATTCTGCAAAAAAATCAACATCAAAAATACCTCATTTGCAGTGAGATTAAGCTCGGTGCCATCCTTGGCGTCGTACGAGCACAGGACGCGTGCCCGCTTGTAGCCTGCATTGACACCCAGTTCGATGTTATTGACCCGACCGGCGAGACCGTTGGCCTCATCGTCCTCGTAGCCTGCCACCGGGACGTATGGCTGTGGACCTCCCAAACTGGAAAGGGTGGGCGCATTTTCAGTACGAAGGCTTATTGGAAAGCAAGTGTGTGTTCCAATCACTTCTATCAGGGGGAGACTATAGTTTACTAGCAAAGCAACTAGAGAACAAAGACAGCAACGCACTACTGGGAAATTGCAGGAAGATTAAAAGGTAAGGTATCGGGTGGTTAAAAGGGGTGGGACGTTATCGGGTGGAAGAGTTTTTATGCTGGATAGCCATTATTTTTTTTTTCAATCGAATAGTAAGTTGTCGCGGATGCTAGAATTATTTCTTCAGTCTAAAGCTTCTTGCTGTGATGTGATCGACTTTGCTACACAATAGACCATCGGCATAGGCCACTTGATCTGAAAGGATCTGATGCGAATACAATCCGTAAACAGTAACTCTGGTCTACTATTTCCATGACAAGCTCTGAACTCCGTATACCTATATGCATATATCATAGAGATCTCGTCGCTCATACTTCACAGCAACACAACACTATTTTTTGTTCTCCACATAATCTTACAAAACAAACAAATTGATCGAAATAGGTAAAAATATAGTATAGACTATTAAGCAATTTTACACCCCTTTCGTTAGTTTCAAGTTCTACGTGGTCGATGCTGACATAACTTGGAACTGAACAGCCTTGACAAAATTAAAATACACAGGTATTTAACCTTGTTCACAAGATTAAATACCTGCATTTAAATTTTGTCAGGATGTGAAAAGCCATTTTAAATTCTATCGCAGTTTAATCCTAAAACTGAGATACTGACATACGCCACCATAGTCGATGCACTGGGATAATCTTGGGGATAATCATGATATTATAGAAGGATTTGTCAAACCAAAGCTACGACAACTACATTCAACGGATAAATTGGTGGAATTGAAGTTTTTTGTTGATCTCATGAAGAAATATTTTACCATTATTTTCACAGAATTAAACGAATCACCAAACAGAAATGTTCCTTTGAGATCCCCTAGAACTCCCCTGAAACGACCCTGAGACTCCCTGGAACTCTCCTGGAACCAACTGAAGAAGAATGTGCAGGTTGAGTATCAAGGGCCGACACTTTAACTTCAGTATGATTAACGTGTAAAACCCGCACGCTCAGGTAGTGCTGATGACAAAGACGCGAAACGACGTCAAGCTCATCATAGGAGACCTAAACGCTCAGATAGGCTGACGAACGACTTGGAATAACCGGTTGATCACCGTCACACGATTTAGGTACACATGCAAAACGGTCATTGGCAGAGGAAGCTCTTAATTAATAACTGTGGAAGTGCTCTGCTCATAGAATATTTAGCTAACATGCAGGCTTTGTCCCAGTTGGGATGTGACGTTACGCCACGAAGAAGATGACCATTCGTAGCATCTTATTCTAGCACAGCCTCCCTTATCGACAAATACATCACGTTTCTGATCGATGGACGGGCACCTCTCCTCTCCGACATTATCGACGCCGAGACTTTTCGTGGCGCTATCGTCGACTCTGACCACAACCAGGTGATTATTAAACTAGGCCCAAAACACTTGGTATCAACAAAGTACGGTATCGACGGCCGCCTCGGTACGACCTAAGGCGATTAAAACAATCGGATGTTTGAGGCTTCAGCATAAAGGGTGATACGGTCAAAATTTGGTCACACAATTTTTTCATAACTTTAGACTGCGTACACCAAAACAGCTGATTTTTGGACCAGTACATTATATGTAGCTTATGCCATAAAATTTTCATCAAAATCGATTAAGTATTGGTTGATATATAGATAAAACCATCGACCTACCTTTTTAAAATTTTGTACAAAGGCGCTCCATAGTAAATTTCGGAAAGTTAAGGTCAGTAGAGCACAATTTTGATTATAGAACTACCAATACTGCTCCGATTTTTATCAAAATTTTACAGTATAATGCTATTATGAAAATATGTTCTTAGTAAAATTTTGAGCCATTTTGTATGAATACTTTCAAAGTTGTAGCAGTTTGAATATGAAAAAAAAACTAACCGGGTGTCACTTAAGCAAATATAACTTTGTAACGGCTGGATCAAATTGAATGAAATTTTTACACAACATTTTGATATGCATACTTAACATACAAAAAAATTTTCATTGAAATCTCTGGCTCAATAAATAAAACAGTAAAAATGTGTTCTTATTTGTGAATCCTCTTTGCACTAAGTTTTAAAATTGCAGATCTCAGGGTTCAACAATATCTCCGCAAATACTAGACCGATTTTGATGAAAATTTTATGATACAAGCTACATATAATGTACCATTACTGATCCAAAAATCAGCTGTTTTAGTGTACGCAGTCTAAAGTTATGAAAAAAATTGTGTGACCGAATTTGACTTGACTTGACAAAATTTGACCACCTAATCAAATATAACTTTGTAACGGCTGGATCAAATTGAATGAAATTTTTACACAACATTTTGATATGCATACTTTACATACAGAAAAATTTTCGTTGATATTGGTTCAGTATTTCTGGCTCTATAAATAACAGAGTAAAAACGTGTTCTTTTTTTTTAATCCTCTTATTGTACAAAATTTTAAAACTGCAGTTTTCAGTATGGGAGCATCCATTAAGTACGTCACGCTAAAATTGGGAATTTTACACCCCCCCCTCCCCCCTTCGCACGGGTTTTTCCTATACTTAATACATTGCTTGTCACTCTTTCGCAACCCCCCCCCCCTCCCCCCTAGAACCGTGATGTACTTAATGGATGGCCCCTATTCACAATATCTCCGCAAATACTAAACCGATTTTGATGAAAATTTTATGGTATAAGCTACATATAATGTACCATTAGTGGTCCAAAAATCAGCTGTTTTGGTGTACGCAGTCTAAAGTTATGAAAAAAATTGTGTGACCAAATTTTGACCGTATCACCCTTTACACAACACATAGAATTGTGGCTACTCATAAGACAAAACAAAATTCACTGAGTTTTCCAGGTTTTACCAGGGTGAATTTGAAATGTTAATATTTAAATAAATAGTCCTAATTTTATAAAATAAGTATACTTCTCAAAAACTATTCAGAAATGTACTTAAACTTAAGTTAAAAAATTTAAGAAAAAATCGCAAGATTTATTATCTAGAGATTCCACCAAATCGTGAATTCTTCCAAGAACTGTTTAACAAAACTCTTTCGAATGTATAAAAAAAATCGGTAACTGAATATTTCTATTTTTTCCCAAAGCTCTTTTGGGTTAATTTCAAGAAATTGCTTTGACAATTCCACCTACAATGACATCCAAATCAGGAAAAAAAAAACATTCAAGAATTCAATCAGTAAAAATTCCACAAAGTATTCTCTCGCGATTTTTGCAGCAGTTTTTCCAGGGATTTCTTTCAGAGACAGTTTTCTGATATTTCTCGTGGATTTCCTTGCAGGATTCCTTTAGAGGTTATTAGAGTTCTTCCTTTAATTTCCTCAATATTTCCTCCTGGGATTAGTCTAAGAATTTTTTTCCGAGATGTTCCAGTTTCTCTCAGGATATCTTTCGAATTTCTTCTCGAGATTTCTCCAATAACTTTTTGCGGAGATTTTCACAAAAGTTAACCGGGATTCTTTCAGATATTTCTCCAGCAATTTCTTACAAAAAACTTCATAAATTATTCCAGGTGATAATCAGAGAAAAACTCTGAAAAAATCCTGTAAGAACTCCGGGAGCAGTTTTTAAATAAATTCCAAAACAGAGTCATCTAGAATCTCGGGATGATTTCTAGTAGACATTCCGGGAAGAGTTCTGGGAATAATCTCGAGAAAATCTGTAAGAAAATAATCTCAGGTGGATCAATGCAAGAAATCCCATAATCAACTTGGAATAAAATAAATCAATTTGTTAATTTAGTAAAACTATCTCGAATCACAAGAAAACTCAACTGAGAGTGTTTATTTATGTGGGCATATTATGTAAAAGGCGACATACTATCAATTCATTGCTTATTTGAGCAAAACTAACTATCTTCAATTCACGTAAGCTATTTCTTCAATATGGCGACGACCATAATTAGCGAAAATAAACGAAAGCAAGTTTACTTTTATGATGACCGCAATAAACCTAGCAGTGTCGTAGTTTCAGCTTTTTCACCAACAGATGTCGTTACTAATCGACCGGGTAGCCATCTGATGAGAGTTTGAATAGCTTTATTGTGGTAATAATGAATACCAAAAGGTTTGCATATCGGAGAGTTTTGTTTACTCTTAAAATCTAGCTTTATGGATATCTTCAAGTATACTAATAAATCATTTCATCAATGGTTTTCACTGTGAATTTTAATTATTGCTGTGATGAAACCCCAATAATAATTAAACAAAACTAATCAGTAATGGAATTGTTACTTGGGAATTTTCCTCACGTTTCCATCACGTTTCGCAAAGAATAAAAATAGAAAGAATGTCCTCTCTTGCCTTTTTTTATGTAAACGTCAAGTGACGCTCTCTAAGCGTATCAAGGTGGAAGCTCACTGTAATAGGGTTCGTGATTTGTCATAAGAGAAGGTGGTGTGCGTATGTTTTGGTATCCGCATACAATAAGTAACGCACACTATCACATGAAGGTTGAACTTTCATCCGCAGATAGCGCTGCGGTAGTGTCCCCCTGAACATCAGCGGTGTTGGCATTCTTGATATTCTTATTCTTTGTTAAAATGCTAAAGGTGATATCTTGTAACGTAGCACATTCCCGAATGCCATTACCCCCAATGCTGTGTAACACTACCCTGCAACATGAAATTATTGTAAGTACAATAATAGACGATAAAGCAGTCTCTGCTGATAAAAGAAGAAATCAATCTCTTATAAACTGCCTATGATCGCATATCAGTCCCATTTTTGCTGGGTTTCCCATTCATATGGGACAGTTATGCGATCATGGGCAGTAAACGTATTGACTGTGCACCACCTTTAAAATCTTTCCTGAAAGAAAGTTAAACTTCTGACAAAATGTAAATCACTTTGCCAAGGCTGAGCTTTCTTTACCATTGATGTCAAATAACAATTGGGGGAAATGATCTGTATTCGGTTTAATATTACCATTTGATATTAGGGATACTGGACTATTCTGAGAACTACTTTTCATGGAGATAGTTTCCAGTCTTGCTTTTCCTCAATTTTCGATTATTCCTATCTAACAATTTCGCTTCAAGTATAATTTTATTATTGACTGCTTATCTACAACCTTTTGACTTCTACTTCTCGTTCAAAGCCTATAAACTGGATTGAAGGTGCAATCATAAGATCAGAGACGTATAGTTTCCTCGATCTTTTCAGGCTTAGTTAGTTTAATCCTTTTTAGACCGACATTCTCCATACACTATCTATTGAAAACTAGTTGGAACTATCTATTGAAAAATTGAGAACATCTACTAAGTTTCTACAAATTGATTTACACAAGCACATTGAAAGCACACAAGTATAATTCCAGATGGAAACGACAGTCCGATTTCAAAGACTATAGAGAGAAAGACTTCAGACAGAGTTTTTGCAAGCTCATACGGTATCGCATTCATCGCGATGCTCTTGTTCTCTAGGAATGTAGGATTGAGACGGTTTTTTTTTAAAGGACCGATATGTCGTTGGGATCGCTGTTGGCCACCAGCTCGGCGATCACACTGTCATCGACGATGGGAAAGGACGCTGGCACAGGTTTCGGCCCTTCCTCGGCCATCGTGTGAAGCGTGATCGTCTGCTGTTGCCAGTGCTGGTTGGAGTTGGGTGAGTTGCTGCCTTGTGTCAGTAGTTGTACGGAAAGCTGATTTTGTGACGGGCTAAGATAGGGAGGTCCACTAGTGAGGTCTACGTCCTCACTGTTAACGCGCAATCGGGGCGTTGGTGGACGCATGCTGTTGGTTTGTTAGATTTTTTTCCGCGGTGGGTTGTTAGTAGACAGAGAAAGAAGGCGATTTATTGAGAGAGAAAGAGAGTAGTTAAGTTGACTTCTGTAGGGTCTTTGAAAAGCCGGGTGGTAGTATGTGTGGCGAGGGCTTCTAAGCTTGGCGCTAGAATATGGGAGATCTAAACATCGAGTTGCATGAAGAGGACACTTACCTTGCCAATTCTCGTTGTAAGTCGTTCATGATTTTATTACACTGGCCGTAGTAGCGCACTTGAGATTCCACAAGGGCGTGCAGATGTCGCAGATGTGTGGCTTGTGTTGTGCTGATGCCTTCCAACAAGAGTTTTGTGATTTCGGCCTGTCGATCAAATTCCGATTGTGCTACCCGAAGGTCCCGTTCGGCCTGAAAATAAATAAGGATTATGTAAAGTAGCTGAAACGAAGTACCTAAGATTCTTCATACAACATCAAGCTTCTAATTTAGTATGTATAAACATGCATTTATCTAAAATCTACATATGTCAATGGATGAATACTGTCGTTGGATGAGAATCTACTAGTTGCTATGTTTCTAAAGCATTATCGTATGACTCTACAATTGCAATGTTGATTTGCTTTGAACAATAGTATGTTACTAAGTATACCTGATCCAGAACTGCCTCAGGAGAAATTCCATCCTTCTGTCAGTTAAACGTTAGAGGAAATAGAGGAGGTAAAGATTAGGTTACTGCGTGTTAGTAGGGATATCTGAGATTGTTAATTCATGCATGTTTAGTTGAGCGTTTTGTTGCCTGCCTGCCTAAAAAGTATGTAGGTATAGATTGATATGTTTATTTTTTATGTTTGGGTGTTAACATTTGAAAAAAAGTTTAAATTTCGGTTTTTCCAATGGAATGTGAGACATTTTCCAAAAAATAAAATAACTTTCAAGAGGTCTCCTATTTTGTTTGATACTGATCGGTTTTTTTTTTAGAATTTTTCATTTTTAGCCTTGAATATTAATTTTGATGCCCCTCCCCTTGACTTTCTGGAGATAATTGACGTTTCACGATTTGGCACGCTGTCCTTTCCTAAGATTACGGCTCTGCTATGGTTCACTGTCGTGTGAGCCTTTAGTATTAAGTTATTGCAATGTTTTGAAAAAAGATTAAGAAGTTTTGTGTCTTTTTGAGAAAGATTACGTAATTGAGGAAATCGCTCAAAGGTGCTTTTCCCTCTTTCAAAATTTCAAGTTAAAATAAATAATAATAATAATATGTAATGATTTCTTCCAGGTATTCGCCAGAGATTCCTGCAAAAACTCCTTCAGAGATTGCTTTAGAAATTGCTTCAGAGTATTTTGTTCAGGAATCTCTTCAGGATCCAATACCCCAGCAGTGGTATCTCCAGGAATTCCTTTAGAAATTCTTCCTGGGAGTCCTCGATAAATTTCTTCAATATTTTTTTGTAATTTCATGAAGTATTTCTGCAAAATTCATGAAGGAATATCAAAAAGAATTCTTGGAGGAATCTCTGGAAAAATCTTTAAAATACCGACGGAATTTTTGAATAAATCTTATGTCTTATTTCAGTGGAATATTCTTCAAAAAAAATCCCTGAAATATCTAAAAGAATCCCTGAAAAATTCCCGAAGTAATCCTAGAGGTATCGCTGAAGAAAGTCCTTGAGTAATACCTGGAAAAATTCCTTGATAAACCCTTGGCAGAATTCATTTAGTAATTTATGAAGAAACTAGCTGACCCGGCAAACGTCGTTCTGCCTGCCTACCCTGTTTATTGACATACGGTTCCATGAAGAAATAGCCCTTAAAATGGAATTTCAGATTTTTCTGTTTCTCTTGCCTTCCCGGTCACTTTTTCTAATTATTTTTTCGTACGAACACGTCGGAGCCCTGGTGGAATGCAACAGTGAAAGAATCATGTCGATCTGTTGACCCGTTCCCGAGCCTATTCGTGACATACAAACACCATTCCATTTTTATTTATATAGATATTTAGAGGAATTCCTGGAAGAATCCCTAATCAAAATTCGTGGATATGCTAAAAGAATAGCCGGAGTGAGTCATGAATGATTTTTTAAGGAAAATCTGGAGAAATGTCTATAGAAACACTTAAATTTCTGTAACGTATATGTAATAGAAAATGTCATAAGAAAATTCCAAAGAAATTTCTGTAGTTCTTTCTAGGGAAGTTTCTTAGAGGAATTCCTAGAGGTATCCTGGAAGAATTTGCCAAAAAATACACGGAGGAATATCCGGATGAACTCTTGAAGTAATCTCTGCATTAATTTATGCAGGAATCTCTGGGGAAATATCTGCTTGGAGTCGTGGAGTAATTCACAGAACACTAAGCTGAGTAGCAGGTTTTGTCCCAACGAGGACGTCACGTCGAGGAGCAGAAGGTCACATACAAAAAGTTTGCCATAGGGGGGTTCCGGGATGAGTGGTTGAAAATGGACAATTTTCGCGTGACACATTTTATGGACTTTATTATCAATGGAGCAATTTTAGAAGGAATCCGTAGAAGGTTCTTTATAGAATTTTTAAAGAAATCCCTGGAAGAATTTCTAATGGCAACTTGGGAGATATTTCTTAACGAATCGCAGGTGAATTATTTTAATCAATCCCTGAAAAAATATTTCCAAAAGAATATTCGGAAGATTTTATGATAATCTCAAAAAACCGCTGTTAGAATGCCTGGAATCCGTGATCGGTTATCTAAAAGAATCCTCGGAGCAATTTCTGAAATAAATCATAGAGGAATTTCTTAAGCATACAAAGTTTTCTTTAAAAAATCCTAATAATTTCCTGAAGGATTCTCTAGAAGGCGGAATTTCTGAAGAACTTCATGGAAAAGTTTCCGAAGGAATCCGTGGAAAATTACCCAAAAGGAATCTATTGTGAATCGTAATTGCAATTGTAAAAGGAATCTATGGTGGAATCTCTAAAAGAGTTCCTGAAAAAAGTAACATTCAGTATTAGTGTCTACTCTTAAGACAAAATAAAATTCCCTGAGTTTTTCATGGGGAAATTTTATATGTTTATGATTCTAAAATTGGCCTAAATTTAGAAAAAAAATCTATACTTCTACAAAACACAGAAATATCCTCAAAACTTAAGTAAAAAATTTAGGGAAAAATGCGTAAGATTTACTGTCTATGGAATTCCACTAAATCGCAGAATTATTTCAAGAACTCTGTAAAGAAACTTTTTCGAATATAATACAAAAATCGGTTAAGGCATATTTAAAAATTTTTCTCAGAGTTCATTTTGGTTAATCGCAAGAAATTGCTTTGACATTTCCACTTACAATGACATTCAAATACTCTAAGAATTCAGGAAAAAAAAATATACAACAGTTCAATAAGTAATTAGACGCCTATATGACCGTTATGATGCTATGACGAAGCCACACCTCGAATTATCAAGAGCACAAATCTGGAGAACCGATAGTCGGTTTGATTCTTCATATCTTCACCTTAAACTCCATACACATGTTTGTACTCTGTGCTGGTAGTGTAGTAATGTTTAAATTTCGAAATTCTACTCATGATTCTTCCTTCAAATACTTCCGGCATTCCTCTTTCAAATTCATTTCCAGTTTAACAGTTTTTTTTTTAATTAACAAAGGTTTTTCTTTTCTGTCTTTCTCCAGTTTTCCCAAATATATCCAGAGGTTTTCGCAAGTTATCCCAGTAGACATCCCAAGAAAAACTCTTTGAAAAAATCCTGCAAGAACTCCCGGAGAAATTATTAAAGAAATCCCAAAAAAGAACATCCAGAATTTTGGGATAGGTAATTTGTAGTAGAGATACCTTGATGAGCTCTGGGAATACCCTACCCCGTGGACAACTTAGAGGGGGAGCGGGTTCGGCAAAAGTCCACGCTTGTCCACGGAGAGGGAAGTAGGGATCTGTAAAATGTCCACGTGAATAATTTCAATCTACAACTCGAAGAAAAATATCTATGTTATACCAATTAATAAAACAAAACATTTAGGTACTTATTCGACCTTGAGAGGACTAGGAATTACTGCTGAAGTCTTGAGTGCTTCTTATTTCCATGGCTAACGAGTTTTGTGTCTATGAAAGCCCTTTAAAACTAGTGAAGCCTGAATAATTTTATTTTCACACTTTATTCAGATTTTCATAGATAGAGGAGTGAAAGAACGCCAAAGCCGCGATAGAGCGATCGAAAACACGGTGAGCGAAAGCCGTAGCCTCAGTGGGACCAAGATGAATGCTACGATGCCCGTGAAAGACACGTCTGGACAGTTACTGAGTTGAAACGCTGGTTCGAGTACTTTGGAAACCTTTTTCAAGTGTCCGCCATCAAAACCTCAGTATGATCCGCCAAGGATTCGACGCATTACCCGTGTGAACACAGAAGCTCTATCAGTGTGTAGGAGATAGAAACAGCCATCCGTAGCATGATATCGAACTGGGCCTTAGGGGTCGATCACATATCAGCTGAGATGCTCAAAGCTGGCCCCGTAGTATCCGCACAACTACTGCATCAATTATTAATTATCAATATATGGAAAATCGCGACATTTCCGGCCGACTCGATGCAAAGCGTCTTAGTGAAGGTACCGAAGAAGGGTGACCTGACTGTATGCGATAATTGGCGGGGCATCATGTTACTGTGTATCATTCTCAAAGTCCTCTGCAAAGTTATTCTTGACCGGATACAGGAGAAGATTGACGCAACTCTCCGACGGCAAGAAGCAGGATTCCGTGCCGAACGACTCACTTTGGACCATATTGTCACGCACCGTATCATTCTGGTGCAAAACCTGGTGTTCATTGATTACGAGAAAGCTTTCGACCGTCTCAGTCACGGAAACATGTAGGAAGCCCTCAGGCGCATAAGGGTCTCCCTGAGAAAAACGGGAGCGGGACATTTGACATAAAGTCATTTGGCATAAGGTCGTTTGGCATAAGGTCACTTGGCATAAAGACATTTGGCATAACGGTCATTTGGCATAATGGACATTTGGCATAATCGAAATGCACCCTTCTTTATTATGCCAAGTGTCCATTATGCCAAATGACCGTTATGCCAAATGTCTTTATGCCAAGTGACCTTATGCCAAACGGCCTTATGCCAAATGACTTTATGCCAAATGACACAGACCCCAGAGCAAGCTCGATGATCTTGCCAATCGCTCCTCAGCGGCAGGTCTTACCTTCAACGTCAACAAGACCAAATCGTTGGATGTAAACACGGTCATCCCTTCCAGCTTTACAGTTGCTGGGCAATCAGTGGAGAATGTTGAAAGCTTCCAATATCCTGGTAGCCAAACGGCGACCGATGGCGGCACCAAGATCGACATAGGTGCGCGGATTAAGAAGGCGAGGGCTGCTTTTGCGAGTTTAAGAAATGTATGGAAAAACAACCAGATCAGTCGACGCCCCAAAATCCAAATTTTTGACTCGAACGTGAAATCCGTGCTCCTGTACGCCAGTGAAACCTGGTGTGTATCAGTGGAGAACACTCAACGGCTGCCGGTCTTCATCAATAGATGCCTGCGGTATATAATTCGCGCATGGTGGCCTCACAATTGGATCTCCAACGTGGAGCTCCATCGTCGATGTCATCAAAAGCCGATAGCGACAGAAATTCAGGAGCGAAAGTGGAGGTGCGTCGGCCACACTCTACGCAGGGGCGGAAACGAAATCTACAAGCAAGTGTTAGATTGGAACCCAGCAGGACGCATGCTCAACAACGAAATCAAGCAAGTCGACAGAAATTTGACCTGGCCACAAGTCAAGGCGATGGCTGGCAATCGCCTAGGATGGAAATCTTTCAATTCGGCCCTCTGCACCACCGTGGGTGCCCAGGACTGAAAGTAAGTAAAGTAGTAACCAGCATTCCTCGTAAATTCCCACCAGAAATGGTGTACATAAATTGAAAAATGTCATGACATTACCTATCCCAGCACCTGCCATATCGAACCCATCATCAGATGGGCCGGAACCTACAACTTAACTTCCTATCCGAGGGACGGCGTTATCCGATATTTTTGTCTCAGAAATACCGACGACGTCGACTAGGGTCAAAATGATCTTGACTTCACGCAATAAATAAGTTAGTAACAAGTAAGTACTCTCACCGTTTGTTGTCCCAACATGCTTCTTGCCTTTCGAACCCGGTTCTTGCATGCATCAAGGTCCAACCTAAAACATTAATATTTATTAATCACAATTTAC
The DNA here is from genome assembly GCF_035046485.1 of Aedes albopictus. Taxonomy (NCBI): domain Eukaryota; kingdom Metazoa; phylum Arthropoda; class Insecta; order Diptera; family Culicidae; genus Aedes; species Aedes albopictus. The sequence goes on along the minus strand of NC_085138.1, from coordinate 308,622,286 downwards.
TGATCACTATCCTGTTCTTTTCTCACTTACCTCTTGCTCTCCAGGATTCCCTTCTCCTTCGTTATGGTCTTCATTTCCCCTTCCAGGAACTTTTTAAGTGGCTGAATAAAACACATACCGGCCGATCCGATGAAATCCCGCTCGCACGATCCCAGCTTCTGTTCGGCTTGGCCCACTTTGATCAGAGCACTTCCATACGCACCATCCTGGCCAAATTCACCGCCTCCCTCGATCATGTCCAGCCCCAGGTATTCCAAATTGCTCAGCCTTTTCGGTTTCTGCTTTTCGATCTTCTCGAATATGAAATCTTCCACCCGGTTGGCCGGATTCGGTATCAACGCTGCTTCTGTGTCCCGCACGATCTTCTCCGTCCACGTCCGGGCACAATCGGACCGTTCGCTCAGATGCTCAAAGTGGCGATCCATTTCGGTCTTCTCCGAGGTTCCCAGCTTTTCCTCCGTGAGCTGCAAGGATAAGTGTATGATAGGGTGTACCAAAATAGAAAGTGGCGAAAATTTAAATTGCTCACGCTGGGATGACAGATTAGATCCTTAGAAGCAATAAATAGTCGACTAAGGTTCAGGTAACCTTGTTGGCTCTTTTGTTTCATTCCATTCCATGAATTTCCAAGAACACAAATCAGAAGAACCACGTATAGAACCACATTGAAAAGTTGATCGATTGGTCACCGCCAGCAAGTAGCTAGCTAATCCAGCTAATCGATCAACTTTTCAGCACAATTCAGCTTGCGATTCCTTAGATTTGTGTTCTAGAAAATTCGAGGTGTAGCTTCGTCATATCTTCACCATAAATATGTTTTGAGTTTTTATGTATGGAACCCTATGAATGCTATTTATTGTTTATAAGGCCCTCCTTATATGTAATTCTAAGGCCCTAAGGGCCGATTTCTTCACCCTGGCTTAAGCGTTAAACCAGGTTCAACTATATGGGTAAGCTTGCCTTTAAGCCAAGGTGAAGAAATCGACCCTAAGTGTGGATTTTTGGCACTTTCTCTGCGCTTTAGGACACCCTAGTGCATGTAATAAGAAACGAGGAACGACGAACCCAAACAAATCGATAAATCGAAATCAAGGGATGAAAATAGCATCACCGCAAAATCTTCTTAGGCCCACCACCCAGAACTTACCTGAACCACCCGGGACAGTGTGGAACCCGCATCCTTGACGAACTTTTTCACATCGAAATCTGGCATTTTGATATTCATCTCGGATGGGCGTTTTGATCCTGGATGTGACTAGAAATTCTAAAGATGTACGACCGCCTACGGTCAGGAGATTCAGAATGTGATTCAGCACCACCACCCACAACACTTGGAGGCTAGAGAGAGCACAACACTTGGATTATTCGGTTGGAACACAACAACAGTATAACAACGGAACTGGAAGCAATTTGGCCCGAGGTCAGAAAAGTGGGCTAAAGTTTTCCGAAAGTTTCACGCAAAACGCTGCAGCTCGGATGCAAAAATTTTCTCTCCCTTTGTGTGTGTTATGAAAAACGTTTGACAGCAAACTGTTATTGATTTTTTTTATTTTCCTTTTTTGCGGTCGCTCGCTTCGATTGCATCAGGGTGATGCTGAATGTCCATTTAAGAGGCTACACCGCACGTGAGTTACACCGTTATCATTCGGGATTGCCTACCTTTAGGCGATAAAGATAAATTTAACCAATAGAAAGCCGTTGATGCCGGAAGTCCCTCGAGCGATCACGCTGTTGTATTTAGTACAACACGTTGAAAAAATATCACTTTTTGTACTCAGCATATCCTAGCTCAGCATTAGCGAGGTGCTGGCAGTGGTAGCAGCGGTGTCATGGTCGCAATTTTTTCCGCAGTCAAGTTCGCAGATTGTGAACAATCCTCGGTACTCACTTTACGTAATTTATGTTTAGTCCCTTACTGTCAGAGCTGTCAGATCAGTGTAACACGCTAAATAAAATTTACACAAAAGGCAATTTACACGGAAAAAAATACACGGTTATGAATATTTATTGGGTACCGGACTGGTCACCGAAAATTTGATCGTTTTCTTTGGTACATCGAGGTCTTGAAATTAGTCTATGGTGGTAGTCAACCGCGCGAGTTACGGAAGGTTAAATACATTACAAACGACATAACAATAAAAAAAGCATTGAGTTATCCAAAAAAAGTCTCACGAAACCTACTGCAAGCCTATCCATATAGGGTATCGCGCCACTTGGGCGGTGGCTTCTATATTCGTCTGTTTTCCACTATAACTCAGTCAATTTTGAACTAGTTGACTTGAAATGTTGTGCACGGGTAGATATTATACCTATCTCACCGCATTCCAAAAAATGTGTGAGTTGGTTCAAATTGAACTGAGTTATAGCGGAAAACAGACGAAAATAGAAGCCACCGCCCAAGTGGCGCGATTCCCTACGTGAGAACAAAAGATGTTTACAAAGTTCTTACAGATAGATTAACACGGGAAATCTGAACACAAACCACTACCACACAGGAATAGGCTTCTTTAGTGGTGTTGAGATAACTCCATATTCTGAATCTGCATGCCAAACTGAGCCAAAATCAAAATTTTCATCAATTTTGGTGCCCGGGAACCTATTTAAAAATCAATTTAAAATTTGTATGGGAGCGATTTGTCGAATCACCCCTCGTCGCATTTTGTACTGAGCGGAGCTGTCAAGCAGTTGCCCAGCTGTCAAAAGGTGATTTCAAAAAATCTCTTTGAAATTGATTTTAGATACCAAAATAAAGTTCTAAAAATCTGAAAAAAATCATAGCGGCTCAGAAAAAGGTGCTCTTTCGTTTAAAAATAAAAAAACATTAAATTTTTCTTAATTTAAAAACCCAATTTGGATTGGTCAATACCGTCAGTGTACCAGGCGGGACCTAGGGGCAAGACACTGTGCAAACGAGAGTAACTCTGAGAAATTCTGAGTAACTCTTTTCACCAATGATCGACGAAATTTGTAGAAAAACACCCCTAAAACTGCAAGAAAGGCGAGATATCGGGCAATATTGTTTTGATTTTGCGATGAATCAGGCAACACCCAAGCAAAAACGGGAGCAATCCGGAGGAATTCTGAGCAACTCTGTGAAGGAAAATGTACTCTCCAGCACAGTGTCTTGCCCCAAGGGCGGGACAATATGGACACCCGGGGCAGAATGGACACCCTCAATATTTTGAAATATGCGAACTTTTTTGAACTTTTATTGAGCTTTGCAAGGATTTCGCGACAATCGTGCAAATGTTCAATCTTTGACAACACAATGCTCACACATCCAACAACAAAGGAAACAGTGCATAAACAAACCGATTAGTCGAAACACCACCCCAAAATAACGCTCCGTTACTGGAAAACTGTAGCGGCGACATCAACCAATGTATGCTGAAACCGGTGTGCATATTTTGTGGTGGGACAATTTTGTTTGTCTGTACGACGCAAGATCGTCAATAATGAATGGAGAATAAAGTCCATTTGTCTAAAACCGAAGACGGCTAATAACAAGACAGACATCTACCCTCTTGCTCCATATACCTTGGGAGCTTCAAGCACACTAGCGCCACGAACGACTTCAGGGAACAACATCATGAATGAGTGTGCATGCGATGCTATCATTTCCGTGTACGTATTTGCATGTACACGCACACAACCATATTTTAATGTTCCTGTGAATCGTTGAGGGCGTTTCAACCATGTCGCCTGCAACAGGGTGGGAGCTGTCTGTCTTGTTATTAGCCGTCTTCGCTAAAACGTAGTTTCAGGAAAGAAACATTCGAAATTAAAATTTTACTTGATTTTACACGAAAAAGTTGCGTCCTCCGTTTTTTGTGCATGGAGATTACAATTTTCACACCATCTAAAATAAGATTTAGTGATTAATTTATTGCAGGTCTATTAAAACCTAATATTTCTAGAACACATGCAAGTAGTTTTGATGTATCTACATTCTTAACATGTTTATATTTTCTTCTTTATTATATCAAAAATCAAATTTGGAAATATCTTCTGCTACCGGGGTAAAATGGAAACTCATCTTTTTGAAAGAAGCGGCAAGGGAAAATATAACCTAAATCACAAACTAACCAAATTCTTCGATTTCAGTTTATTGTCGGTGTTAAATGTTCACTATAGTAGACATAGGGTGAAACAAATTGGTCAAAAAACGACAGCAGTGGAAAATAGTTGTTCTAGGCACAGCTGTACATGCCGACAAAAACGAAGCTTTATCCAAAACAGCCGGAATTTAAATTAACTGAACAAAAATGAACTACTTCAGCGTATTATTAATCGATAATAGTTGTTTTGTAATGAAATGACTTTATAGGTGTAAATAATGTACGAAATTCATAAAAGTCTCATGGTGTCCATATTGCCCCATGGGGGTGTCCATTAGTATGGGACACGCTTGTATGGAAAAATTATATCCTCGCTCCAGTCGACTTTTTAGATCCCATTGAGGTCCCATATGAACTGTACAAAATTTCAGCGCAATCCGTGAAACTATAATTTAGCGCAAGCGGTTCAAAGTTTGCATAGGATTTACTATGGGAAAAGTTACACTTTCATACAAAACATCCCAGAGGTCACCATTTGTCTCCTTAAATCAAATCGATCAACGCATCGTGTAGAAAAATCATTTATAAAACTTTCCTTCGAAGACCGCAAAACGATTGGATGCTTGTGGAAAAAGTTATTGATTCATTACCGATTAGTGATCCATCGAACGGCTTTTTGTTTTGTTTTATTGGCAGCACTGTAGCTGCTGCCTTGGCTGCTGCTTTTTCTGGGGGTGGTGATGCCTCCCGCCACCCCATGCAACAACGGCAGCAGCAGTGCTGCTGATAAAACAAAACAAACAGCTGTTCGCTACATTATAGTTTCACCGATTGCGCTGAAATTTTGCACAGTTCATATGGGACCTAAATGGAATCAAAAAAAGCCGACTGGAGCGAGAATTTGATGTTTGTCCCATACTAGTGTCCATTCTGCCCCGTATCCTTGAAGACGATCATGAAAAACTAACATTTTTCATAACATTTTTTGAAGTGGAGAAATAATTTTTCTTCGTGAGCATTCTTATGCAATAGATGCTAAATAGACTTTAAAAGGATACATGTATCAAAAAACTAAACTTTTTTGACATCTTGCCAGGTAAAGTTGGCAAAAATCTTAGTGTTCTATATTGCCCCGCCTACCCCTATACTAGCATTAGCGTGGTGCTGTCATGTGCTGGCAATGCACATTGGTCGGGCTCCATACACAGGGGCGGCCAAATCTCAAAAAACGGAATTCGTATTTTTAAACTTTTTTTCACCTTATAACAAAGATAATGTATTGTAGTTTTATGATTCTTAATTAAAAGCATACCAGCTTTTGTATTTCAATGACATTTTCACTGCCAAAGTGGCCTAAGTCATAAAATTGAAAAATGAATTATTCGAAAAAAGTAAAATAACAATATTTTGAGAATGAAATGTATGCTATATGTCATCCAGCATATGAAAGCTTGTTATTGGACTGTGTGAATGCACGTATGGTGCAAAATTAATGTCACAAAACTTTTCAAATTTTCATATATTGTACCTTAGGATTTTTGGTAATTGTTAAGTTAAAAAACGGTTCGTGTCGTCACGTGTCGCCGCAATTTCGAATATGTAGTTCATCTTAAACAACATTAGGGCTGCATAAGAACGTTTCAACTTTTTGCAGAAATTTGCAGTTTTTCAAATTAGAGCTATTTGAAAAAGTCATGTTTTTTCATATATTTTACGTTATTTTTCCATTTTTACCTGAAATAAAATTTATTTTCCCACATTTTTCACACGTTTTGAACAAACTTGATTGGATTTGATCGAAAGATGATCATTTATTTAATTCAAATTGATTTTCTAACAAATTGAATTCAAATTGAATTTTCTAAATTCAAATTGATTTTCTAACAAAAACAATGCACATATCAATTGAACAGCCCAAGTTCTCCATACAAACTTCGGTTTTAAACTGTGAAGGCACGGTCCAAAATTTTTCAAAAATTCTTTCACTATGAAACTTCTACACGGAGAAATCAAACTACCTAATTTTTGGGTCGATTTTACTCAAAGCTGAGTATATCGAATAAACTAGTTACCCAAAATTAGGTTGTTTTCCCTCTTTCCCTCACCTAAAGACACTATATGCAAAGACACGAAATGTTCCAATTGGAATTCCAAATTTGCTGTCAATGTCATTCCAATCGAGCAGGAGACCTGTCAAACGCGCTTTAAAAGCATTGCTCGACAGCATCATCGTCATCACGCGACAATCATCATCAATAGCAACAATCATCAGATTTCGTGTCTTTAGCATACAGTGTCTTTACCCTCACCGATGTTGTCAAAAACAAACAGAGACGCATCTACCCAATAAGCCAATTTTGGGTAAATGCAGGTTTACTCAAATTTGGGTTGAATGAGGGGGGGGGTCTTGGATTGAATTTACCTAGAGTAAAGTGGGGCAAGAGTTTCTTTTGAAGTTTTTGAGCTCAATTCAAATTATTTCTTTCGGGCAGGCTTTCCAAATGTACAGCCTTCTCGCAACAGCCCGCGCAAGGCTGAATCGACACTCTCTTATGTGTGCAGACCATCTCTCGTTACCGTGTGCAACGCCATCAGTGAGAAATGTATCGCCAACAGCACGCACACGCATGAGCGAAAAATATATTGAAACAGCCGCTGCTTCGGCTGCTTGCCTGACAGTTGCATACTCGAGTCGTGTCGGAGCCGAGTGGGAAACGTCGCGAGTAATGTAGTCCGCATGGCGATGACAATCTTCGGCTAACCAAGCCGGCTGTCGCATAAAGGGTGTCATAGGCTGTCACGGGAGTACATGGCTTAACGCTAAAAGTTATTCACAAAACATGTGCTCAATAAATATTTTTTTACAAACATGATATGCCTTTCACAAGATGCCCCAGGGGCGGAAAGAAGTTTATGCCAGCGTTTTTCAAAATTGTAATCTGGCTAAAATATACCACTGATGTGAGATTAAACTCTCTTTTATATTGAAAACATGGCAGTGCATTTCACATGCCAATAAAAAATAATGCTATGCAAAATACTCTACTAGAACAAGACTTACAAGTACATATTCTCTATTTGAAAAAATACATAATACATTAAATGCGTCGAAAATTTTGAGCGTGGGATATACCACGATACTCGACAAGTTCAACAGAAGGAAAATGCTCGGCCCGAGCGCAGCGATTTTCGTCACTTCGTGTCCAGCCAACGAGAGACGGTTTGGGCTAGAGTCGAGGTTGTCATCGGCGAACGAACGCACAGCGAAAGCAGACGATGTGAGCAGTTCCCGACAGTGATTTTGTACGTCGCATGAGTTTTATTCTGAGGGCTGTCATGAACCGTGCATTCACAAGGCTGTTATGGGAATAAGAGTGTGACAGCCATCAAAATACTATCATGATGCGTTACTTTTGGGAAGCCTGCTTTCGGGTGTCAAGGTTGTTCGAACCCTTTTTGAAAAAGAGTTTTTCACTCCAAAAATTATGAAAATTGATCAATATTTCGAGAAGTTATGACAAAATGTTGGTTTTTGATCAAAAAATTGTAATATGCGATGGCCCTTCCAACGCATGGAATGAAATTTTAATGAAATCGAATTCGATATTTTATTCTGGGGCGTAACTAGGCATATTTTGAAGATGCTCTAGCATGTATAACATTTTGCAAAAAAGATTTGGAAATCGTATTTTACACATAGTGGGGCAAAAGTTCGAGTCATGTGGCAACTTTAGGTATAAACCTAAAATTCTGCAAAATGTACATATTATCTCTAAGAGTGATGGAATTATTGAGAAAATTCGATTAAAGTTGAAAAAAAAATGTTGTTTTATCTGAATTTGGCGGAAAACTACTAATTTTTGGTGTAGTAAATTTAACCCTGATTTGGGTAAAATCCAAATCTAATTTTAAAGTGTATTCCAGTTCTAACATCAAATATTAAGGCCTTTTCTTGTGTCATCACAAAATGGCTTCTTCAGAATCATCATCCAAATTCAACTTTACACAGCATTGCACTAATACATTTACGTAAGAAAATTGACGCTTACCTTTTCTCTAAAATTCTCCACTTTACGCAAGATATTTTGAAAAGAAATATAGAACACACTATTCCAATTAAAATTCTCTTTCGAACTATCTATACCACAAAGGAATATTTTCACTCAAACTTGAAAATTATTCAAATTTGTCTCAACCGCACCAAGAGTTCGATGGTAATGTTTACCACCCACCGACAGTACAACAACGACAACGACAATGGCACCAGCGCGACGCGACGGTGCCGTCCGGCGCACAATCATCAATCATTGAACGCAGTGATGTCGATCTTGCGGGTCAATTCATCAATAAAATCAAAGAAAATCATTGAAATGGTCAACTCAAATTTATCGATTATACGTCGTAAAATCGAAAACTATTCTTCGAATGATTATTGTTGTACTTTGAATCACATATGATAGTAATAAAAGCAAATAATTTTTATTTGTGAAATCTCCTTCGCACTGTCCGCCAACACTGCTGCTGCTTGCAAACATCAACAGCGGAAGAGCATACTAAGAGTATTCGATCATTTTTAGCTTATTACACATAAAATTCGGTGTTTTTCGTAATATTGAGACATGCTTCATTGTTATTTAGCAAAACAGAGTAGTCTAGTGCTTGAATTGAAAAAATGATTAATAATCTTGAAATGTTTACATTGGTGAAAGCGAGACAAAGAGGAGCTATTTTTGTTTGTTTGTTTATAGAACAAATGTAAAAAGGCAACACCACTACTGTTGCGCTCGATGATTGTTAGAAATAAGAATCGAAAAAGAAGTGCTGAAATAGAAGTGATACAGGGAGTCACCTTAAGTGGTTTCAGGTATTCCAAATACCAAAGTGTCAAAATAGTGTGCTACGGTTAGCGAAATTCCACAAACACTAGATTCGAACTTTTGCCCCAGTGGTGGGGCAAGAGTTCGAATAAAACACACACATACAAAAAGTGTTGTAACTCAAAATTGAAAAGACATTTGGCGTAACTTTGTTCAGCAAAATTTTAGCTCATGGATGGTAGAATCACCACACGGTAGGGTATTGGTTCCCTTATTAAGCATGTGGCTCCCATTTTCATCCTACGAAAAACAAAGGATTGGAGCGCTGTTTGTTTTGTTTCTTATTTTTGTATTTTTTGTTAGAAGTGAGCACCCATGAAAACAAAAAGAACGGAATCAATCGGTGCTGTAATCGCTTGTTTTCGAATAGGATGAAAAAGGGAGCGTGAGATTACTGATGGAACACATACCCTATTTATTTATTTTTATCTGCTTCGATTTTTTGAAATAGGTTGAATTTTCAACTAAGGTCGAACTTTTGCCCCACTTTACTCTACATACATACATACATACATTTATTTGTTCCACATCATTAAGACAAGACATAATCAACAATAGTACGCCACAATACTCGGTTTGTGGCTGCCGCTCTCCATCCTCGGTCACGCCCAATGCTCGCCAAGTCACGCTCCACCTGGTCCGCCCATCGTGCTCTCTGCGCTCCACGCCTTCTTGTGCCAACCGGATCCGTTGCAAACACCAGCTTTGCAGGGTTGTTGTCCGGCATTCTTGCAACATGCCCTGCCCACCGTATCCTTCCGGCTTTGGCCACCTTCTGGATGCTGGGTTCGCCGTAAAGTGCAGCGAGCTCGTAGTTCATCCTTCTCCGCCACACACCGTTCTCCTGCACACCGCCGAAGATCGTTCTTAGCACGCGTCGCTCGAAAACTCCGAGTGCTTGTAGGTCCTCCTCGAGCATGGTCCATGTCTCGTGCCCGTAGAGGATTACCGGTCTTATTAACGTTTTGTACATGGTGCATTTGGTGCGTGGGTGAATCTTTTTCGACCGCAGTTTCTTCTGGAGCCCGTAATAGGCCCGACTTCCGCTGATGATGCGCCTCCGAATTTCACGGCTCACGTTGTTGTCAGCCGTCAGTAAGGATCCGAGGTAGACGAATTCCTCCACCACCTCGAAAGTATCCCCGTCTATCGTAACATTACTACCCAGACGGATCCGGTCGTGTTCGGTTCCGCCTACCAGCATGTACTTTGTTTTTGAGGCATTCACCACCAGTCCGATCTTTGCTGCTTCGCGTTTCAGGCGGGTGTACAGTTCTGCCACCGTTCCAAATGTTCTAGCGATAATGTCCATGTCATCCGCAAAGCACACAAATTGACCGGATTTTGTGAAAATCGTTCCCCGGCTGTTGAGCCCGGCTCGTCGCATCACACCTTCCAGCGCGATGTTGAAGAGTAGACATGAGAGTCCGTCACCTTGTCGCAGTCCCCGGCGAGATACGAATGAACTGGATAGTTCACCCGAAACCCTTACGCAGTTTTGCACACCGTCCATCGTTGCTTTAATCAGTCTAGTCAGCTTCCCAGGAAAGCCGTTTTCGTCCATGATTCTCCATAGCTCTGCGCGGTCGATACTATCGTATGCCGCTTTGAAGTCGATGAACAGGTGGTGCGTTGGGACCTGGTATTCACGGCATTTCTGGAGGATTTGCCGTACGGTAAAGATCTGGTCCGTTGTCGACCGGCCGTCGATGAAGCCGGCTTGATAACTTCCCACGAACTCATTTGTTTTAGGTGACAGACGACGGAAGATGATCTGGGATAGCACTTTGTAGGCAGCATTCAAAATAGTGATCGCCCTGAAGTTCTCACATTCCAAATGGTCGCCTTTCTTGTGAATGGGGCAGATTACCCCTTCCTTCCACTCCTCCGGTAGCTGTTCGGTTTCCCAGATCCTGACTATCAGCCGATGCAGACAGGTGGCCAACTTTTCTGGGCCCATCTTGATGAGTTCAGCTGCGATACCATCCTTACCAGCTGCTTTGTTGGTTTTGAGCTGGTGAATGGCATCCTTAACTTCCCTCAGCGTGGGAGTTGGTTCATTTCCGTCCTCCGCTGCACTGGCGTCGTCGCTCCTTCCGTTGCCGTGGGCTCCCGTGCCTACGTTCTCCACGCCGTTCAGGTGCTGATCGAAGTGCTGCTTCCACCTTTCGATCACCTCACGTCCGTCCGTCAAGAGGCCTCCGTCTTTATCCCTGCATATTTCGGCTCGCGGCACGAAGCCGTTGCGGGATGCGTTGAGTTTCTGATAGAACTTCCGTGTTTCTTGGGAACGGCACAGCAGTTCCATTTCTTCACACTCCGCTTCTTCCAGGCGGCGCTTTTTCTCCCGAAAGAGGCGGGTCTGCTGTTTCCGCTTCTGTTTGTAACGTTCCACGTTCTGTCGAGTCCCTTGCTGCAGCATTACCGCCCTCGCTGCGTTCTTCTCCTCCAAAACCGTTCTGCACTCTTCGTCGAACCATTCGTTTCGTCGATTCCGTTCCACGTACCCGATGGTGCTCTCGGCTGCGTCGTTGATGGCTGCTTTCACTGTACTCCAGCAGTCCTCTAGAGGGGCCTCATCGAGCTCGCCCTCGTCTGGCAACGCGGCTTCGAGATTCTGCGCGTATGCTGAAGCGACATCTGGTTGCTTCAGTCGCTCTAGGTTGTACCGTGGCGGTCGCCGGTACCGTACATTGTTGATGACGGAGAGTTTTGGGCGCAGTTTGACCATCACCAGATAGTGGTCGGAGTCGATATTGGCGCCACGATAGGTCCTGACGTCGATAATGTCGGAGAAGTGCCGTCCGTCAATCAGAACGTGGTCGATTTGAGATTCCGTCTGCTGTGGTGATCTCCAGGTGTAACGATAAGGGAGGCTGTGTTGGAAAAAGTCGTAGGCCGTTTTCGTTCGTTTGCTGGTGGGCGCTAAACTTACCAATCGTCGGTCTGAATTCCTCCTCCTGGCCTACCTGAGCGTTCAAATCTCCTATGATGATCTTGACGTCGTGGCTTGGGCAGCGGTCGTACTCGCGTTCGAGCTGCGCGTAAAATGCGTCCTTGTCATCATCAGTACTTCCGGAGTGTGGGCTGTGCACGTTTATTATGCTGAAGTTGAAGAATCGGCCCTTGATTCTCAACCTGCACATTCTTTCGTCGATCGGCCACCAACCGATCACGCGCCTCTGCATATCACCCATCACGATGAAAGCTGTTCCCAGCTCGCGTGTGTTGCCGCAGCTCTGGTAGATGGTATGATTACCTCTAAACGTTCGCACCATGGATCCTGTCCAACACACCTCCTGCAGCGCTACGATGCCGAACCCGCGGTCCTTCAGTAGATCGGCGAGTATGCGGGTGCTCCCAATGAAGTTGAGAGATCGGCAGTTCCACGTACCGAGTTTCCAATCGCAAGTCCTTTTTGTTCGCTGGGGTCGTTGCCGTTGGTCTCGGTTCGTATTATTCTGTTGCTGATTTTCCGTTACAATGGGTTTTTACGGCTGGCTCGTAGGGCCTGACACCAACCCCCTACTTTCCGGAGGACCATAGTGCACAGTTGAGCTTAGAGTCCTTCCCTAGCACTCGGACGTAGATCAGCCGCCCCTAACATGGGGATCAGACGCTGTTGTGAGCCGCTCCTCCTGGAGAACAGACGCTCAGGTTTGCCGAAGCAAACCCCCCCTTCCCTGTCAGCCTACGACCAAAGGTCCCACCGGGGTTGGTTACCCGATCTTCCCTAAGGTTGCTCATAGTTTCCGGCCGGTACCGCGTGGAGGTAGGGATAGGAGTTGCTGGGCAGAGGCTAGTGGATCACAATGGGATCTGAATTGCGCAGCATACCCAGCCTTTACCGTGCCCCCACTTTACTCTACTCTTAAGTAAATGTTTTTGCTGGAGGTGAAGGCAATTTACCTAGTGTGAGTTTAATCGATTTACTCAAATTTGGCTTATTGGACCGAACTATGGGATTGCGTAAAAAGAACTCAATTTTGGGTAGTTTGGCGGTTCCGTGTAGGGTCCCGAACCATGTTCTTTTTTTTCTCATCCCATATCCAAATTTAGTGTTGAACGGTGTAATTAAATGATAAATTTAAGAGAACAGACATCCAAGTCCAGTTCCGAAACTGTGTAAGGAATTTAACGGCCATTTGAAATCGGCAACACAAGTGGCAATAGCGTGGCGCTGCAATCGGTTAATTTCCCATACAAATTTAATTCATCTCTTGAAATGTTTCAATTCATCACTAACTGTGGCAATATAATGTTTGGTGGCGTTAGTGTTATCATCGTGTATTGGTTTGCAACCTTACTCAAGTAAAGATTCAAATCCGTACACAACTTTTCGAATAAAATTTGTTCTAGTATGAATGTCTGTTCTCTGTGTTGTATCATTGCACGAATTAAACTGAATATCAAACTTTGCAATGCAAATTGCAATAATTCCACACTTGCCATGCAATAATCCTTTAGATTGGCATTATCAATGTAATGATGCATTACATTTTTCTAAACATTCTATACATACACTACCCGTCATAAGTACGGACTCACAAAAAGTATTGCAACAATATTGCATCACCCTGATTCACCACGATATCTCTAAAACCAGAACACCTACAATAGGTCACTGCTTTGTTTAGATTTTGTATGGGATTTTGACGTTTCTTGGCCTTGTTGTTTACAAAATTTCTGTAAGAGTGAAAGAGAAGGAAAGAAATTCATGCAGTGCCCTATAACGCCGCCTTCAGAAAAGTTGTTGCTTTAGGTCTTCTGAATAACTTTCCTGAAGACAGCATCTTTGTAAGTCCTCAGGTTTTGGAGATATCGAGGTGAGTCAGGGTGATGCAATATTGTTGCAATACTTTTTGTGAGTCCGTACTTATGACGGGTAGAGTATCTATACGCAACATATTCGAAGTCCAGCTCAAGGCCCAGCCCTTTCAAACACTCGTTGAACTGGACCTCCGTCACCGTCAGACACCTATTGCAGCTCTTGACATTATTGAAAATAGAAAAATACACAACTGCTTATAATTAGTAACTATCAATTGCCCTAAACAATTAAATTACCTGAATACTTGCAGCAACTTGCACAGAAACTCTTAATCAGCATGCAGTTCTTTCGCCAACCTACTTCTCGACGCCATATTTAATTGTTTTTTCACACCTGAAAATCACGTAACTTTCGTTTCGCGGAAGCTTCCAAGTCGGAAGTACACCAACACAAACGCATTGAAACGATTTACGTGAAAGTAAGGTGGGTTTAACCAAACAGGACGGTGCATACGACGTGATTTTCGAGTGACAATTACTGAAATCACGTAACTTTGGGGGTTATGATAATAAGGGTGGCCTACGTGATATTTCATGTAAATCGGATGTGAAAATTCTTTAGAGTCTGTATAGTGAATCGTATGAAAACTTAAAACGACGCCAAAATATAGTTTTTCATATCTTTTTTTTTTTTTTTTTTGAAGAGTGACCAAGTGGAGCTGCAGGACAAGGATAGCAAAGCCTGGACCCTTTCCCAACTTTCCCCCTACTAGGACCAATACTCACGATGGACTAGACGATGTCGTCAACTTGAGCAAAGTGTGTAGTAATTAGCATTGGGTCGTAGTAGTTTTTAAAAATACTGTTTTTAACCCATCGCACTAGTGTTTTGATCGAATGGAAGCTCCAAAGATGATTTGATAATTGAACAATATTTCAATAATCGAAAATCTCCGAGGTCACTGGACAACATTCAGAGAGAAAAAAAAGCTGTACATGTTAACGCCTTCAAGGCACTATTCCTGAGAAATATTACAAAGAAGAGCAAAAAATATGTCATAGCTAATGTGTACAGGTTTGATATTTTTGAAAATTATTTGGAGACAGCTGCCAGAGCTAGCGTTTTTAGCCGATATGGGCAACTAGTTTTCTGATAGCATCTCTAAACAATAAATCAAATAATAACCTAAGTCTTTTACAATACATTCTGAAAATTATTTCAAGCTGATTACCAATAGTGTCAATAACCGATGTTGGTCATTGACAGCACCAGCATCATCCCCAAATAACTCTCATATTAGTGTTAGGTAACACTTTTTGAGCTTCCATTCGATGTTGTAATGAAATCAGTCAAACCCTACACACTAAGATCAGCTCGGTATTTTCCCCATCTTTTTACTGAGTTCTCAACAGCAGATTTAACTCGGTACGCTCGGTTATTTATTTTGCGGATATTCTGTAAATGAGTTACCGAGCTCAGCTCACAAACTGTCAAAAGTTACTGAAGCACGGTAAATATCGTTACTGGTGAACGGTAAATACGATTACCGAGTGTACCGAAATAAATCTGCTGTTGAAAACTCAGTAAAAAGATGGAAAAAATACTGAACTCAGTGAAAAAATTACTGAGCTGGAACATCTGAATCTTAGTGTGTATACGTCGAAATATAGTCTATAATGTGTCAAATTGTGTTCTTAATTTCGTCTAGTCGTCTTCTGCATATCTGTCATCTAAGTCCGAAGTATTATTACATCCACCGTAACCCTTTAGATTGTCAACCGTCCTAAGTCCTAAAGAAACATGTAACAAAATTCCTGCTTTTTTGGTCAGTGTTATAATACCGTCGAGAATATAAAACAAAAAAGTTTAGTCAGCTGATTTTTGTGTCAAAAATTATAATGATTAAGATTATTTGTCAACTTCTATATATTCATCCCTACAAAACCTATAAAAAGAAGAAATACAAATATAAGCTCATTTCTAAAATCAGCAGTTTTGACTGATTAGGATCCAGAATTTTTTTCTAAAGGTAATAAATTTAATTGTTAACGTTACCTAATATGTAAGGCTGTAAGTCAACTTATCCTAGCGTCCCCTGTCCTGTGTACTTTCGAATTCAAGTGATAAATGATGAGTGTAACGCAGAGACCTCCCCTACCCACTCTTGCGTTACGTTAAATTCAACAATTATTGTTAAATTTGAGAAAATTGAAAGAATGCAAAGAATAGGTCTATGCAAGCTGAATTATAACTTGTGATAAATGCACTACGGATACTCCTTTGGTTCCCATTAGCACTTACGGCCGATTCCTTCACTTGCGCTCAACTCGTAAACCAGATATATCTAGCTCAAAGTCCTAGCAGTGGAGAATAAACTGGCGCTAAAATGCTAATGGGTTAAGCCCTCCCATCGCGTCAAGATTGAATATCCAGGGGGAGGGACTATAATATAGTTTTTCATATCGAGCTAAAATTTTGCACGGTTGATATGGGGCCAAAATAGAGCTTGAGCTTGATTGACCGCCCGCAGTTGCTACTCCAGTATCGCCAGATCAGCTACACTCACACAAGGAACCAATGAGATAGCTGCTTGGGACTAACAGGCATCTTCAGTGTGTGAGCGTTGGTGGTCTTTGGTAAACTTTTTCGTCGATATCATTTATTGGAATGGTACCTGACCAGTATAATCAAAAAACACCCAACTAATTACCTTTAAGGGGCTGTCTATAAACCACGTGGTCATTTTTTTGGGACTTTTCAAACCCCCCCCCCCGCGTGGTCATTACTCCATACAATTTTTTTTATTTGTCCATACAAAATAGTCATTGGCCGAACCCCCCCCCCCCCCCCTCATGACCACGTGATTTATGGACAGCCCCTAAGTGTACAAAAAATGGCAACAAACCAAGTGTTCTACATTATTGTGATCCTTCTGGCGAACCAACTGCGATTCTGCTCGTTCGACATTTGTTTTGTGTTGGTTCGTCGATACGGGAAATCGTGAACCGTTCTCTCTTTTTGGGTTCGCGAGCGCGTGAGCAAAGATTGTGTTTGATGCGAACCAAAAAAACGTCAAGCGCATGATGCTTTCCACCACTGGTTAAAGGTCAATGGGGAAGGGGAGGGAAGTGATGATTGCAATCGCTTGCCCACATCAGGCCGTTGAATCCTCTGCGCCTGCACAAGGTCATGCGGATGTTGGTGTGTTGGTGGGAAATGGGGTATCGCGCCACTTGGGCGGTGGCTTCTATATTCGTCTGTTGTCCACTATAACTCAGTCAATTTTGAACCAATTGACTTGAATTGTTGTACACGGGTCGTTACTATACCTTTCTCACCACATTCCAAAAGCTGTGTCAATTGGTTCAAATTTGACTGAGTTATAGTGGAAAACAGACGAATATAGAAGCCACCGCCCAAGTGGCGCGATTCCCTGTTTATTTTTGGCACATGGATCATGCATTGGTGCAAGGGTGCCAGGCGTAAAGCGATAGATTGTGTGAAGATTACTGTGAAGCGGGACAGTCCGTTTGGTTACATAACTTGTAGGCGTTAGGGGATTCTGGGGTAATACGCACCACTTAAGGAAGATGCGTCCAAATGCATATAAAAAGGCAATAATTTATTGGTTTAATGCATGCATTCATTGCATATACTTTCATTCTAAGAAAAACCAAACAAAATTTCAGCCTTAATACAGTTCAGCTCTTGAAAATACCGTTTTTTGTAAAGACTAACATTACGGCTTCGTATGTTTATGCGGGGCAGTATGCACCCCAAGGAATTGGCATCCCTATCCCGCCAATGCAATGTTTTCGTAGCCAGCATAACAGCGGCTCAAGCGTAGGGCTCAAGCTGACAACCTATCTTTCAACACAGCAGCATAATTTTAATGCTGGGTAAGAAAACAAGAAGACCATAAAGCCTGGAACACATAGCGTCCGTTCCGTCGAGGTTTGCGTTTTTTTGACAGTTTTTCCATGGGAAATGTGTCAAACTACTGTCACGCACACGCAAACGTATGCATTGTGTGGGGCACTTAACAGTCCCTTGATGCACCCTTGCTCAGGGTAAAATGCACTACAACAATGGGGCAGTATGCACTCAAACAAAGGGGCAAGACGCACCACAACATTGAGGCAAGATGCACCGTCGAGTTTAGAAATCTTTTTACTTCTTAGACAAAATGCATGTTCAGGGTTGTTACGAGAAGGGTGGAAAAAAATCCGCGCCAAATCCGCGCGAGCTAAATTTGAATCCGCGCCAAATCCGCGCGATACTGGAAATAAATTCGCGCCAAATCCGCGAGAGCGTGAAGGTATTTTTTTTTTCTTCACGTTATTGAAGAAATCCATTAAATCCATTACACTAGAATGGACTGCTGGATGAAGAATAAACTTTTGATTCGTAAATCAACGCAACTCATGCTTTCTGAAAGTGAGTTTCGGCAAAACTTTCGTTATTTTTTTTTCCAAAAACATTTCTTAAAGATCCATTGGGCGATTTTTGAAAAGAATTTTCTAGACAAAATCTCAGGAGAAACATCCCAAGAACTAGGTAGTGTATTCGTGGGAAAAATGTTTTAAAAAACTGAAGAAATTTTTATAAGAAACTGAAAAAAAATCTTTGAAATAAACAAAATGGAACTTTCTTGGCTTTCTTTAAGTATTACTGAATATTTTTGGAGACAGTAACCCGAACCATTTTTTTTAAGAATTTTTTGAAACCAGTATGAATTTGAGAAGGATACTCATGAAAAATTCTCATAAGATCACTTCGAACATTTTTTGAGTAATGTCTTAGTAGTTCTTGAATGAATCTTCAGTGAGGAATTTTCCAAGGTCAAGGAGAATACTTGGCAAAACCTGAGAAAACAACTCACATCGTCCATAATACACCGTGGAATTTGGGAGTAGGTATTGCAACCTCTTTAGCCATGTGGCTTTAAAATTTTGCGTGGCCTCAAGGATGAGGAAAGGTGGGAGATTGATTTTGCGAATTGAGCTGTAAAAGAATGTGTTGCTAATTAAATTGTCAACATTATTTACCTTTACGTATTTTCACACAAAATGAACAAATTTGACGATCAAGCATCATGTTCAGGGAACTAGCATAAACAGCTCTTCTTGTGATTCTTGACCTTGTGTCTTCAATATTGGAAGCTTGATTAATAATAATTTAAAAAAAAAGGATAAATTGTGTAACAACCTCCTTCCTTATGGAAATAGAAATCAAATATATCAAAAACAACAAAAAAGAGCCGTGACGCTTCTTCGTTTGATCATGAAAAGTATCAGTTTTTTTTGGCACATTTCTCTGTAGAGTTAAGATACATTTAAGCCCCGAGACCTGGCAGCAATAAGCTGATCACAAGGTTGTGCCTCTGCCCAGAGGAAAACGTCCCTTAAAATGGATAATCACTGGAAAAACCCTAGAAGGACAATGTTGACAATTTTCAAGATTTACTTGCTGGAGTCCTTTGAAATTCCTACAGGGTTTTCCTGGATTTTTAGGAGTTTCTCCAAGAATTTCTGCAGTAATATATCCAGGAATGCCGACAGAGGTCCCCCAGAGTTTTTCGCCAAAGTTTTTACTAGCAGTTTCCTCTAGGATACCCTTCAAAAGATTTTTTCCCGAAATAATCTAGGGATTTATCTAGAAATCTCTTCAAAATATATAGCCGGTGCCTTTCAAAATTGTACCAATAACTCGGGCAGATTACTATTACCCTTTCGGCTTCCGATAAACGGATATCTTTCGGATATTACATTCAAAGGAACACCGCCGCCGGCGGCGGACGATACGTTACGTCTGGGACGAATGTGGACTATGCAGTGGGCTCATACTTACGATAAAACGGAGCATAGTTAATTCCCAGAAAAGGCGCAGTATAGCGACCGAAACGTCGGATGAAAGCTTAAGGCGAAACTGGAAGCATTTCCTCACTTTTTAGTTTTTGATTTTTTTTTTTAAATAACGAAGCAATATTTTCAAAATCGGTTTTCGTGCACATGTAGAGTATGGATCAAGGTATCTTCTGATTTTTTTTTGTAGTGGAAAATGTTTTTCGTTTTCGCAGAAACCATTTTTGAACAAATTTTCACAAAAAAATGGTTTCTGCAAAAATGGTAAACATTTTCCACCTCAAAAAAATTCAGAAGATACCTTGATCCATACTCTACATGTGTACGAAACCGATTTTGAAAATATTGCTTCGTTATTTAATAAAAAATCAAAAACCGAAAAAATGAGAAAATGCTTCCAGTTTCGCCTTAAGAATCCATCTTTGAGTTAGTTTTCCAAAGACTGAACGCCATACCTCCCAACATAACCAACAGTCGAAATTCGAAGGAATTGCTAGAAACAAATTCGATTTTTTTTAGAAACAAGAACTCGAAAGTTGAATAAAGATGCACAATGGAATTGGAATTGGAAGAATCGTTGCACAATTTCTTCAAAAAAATATTTTGAAGAGCTGATGACATTCGTAAACGATTGCCGTACACCAAAACGCAAACTTGCTCCAAATTCTTCACTAGTAGGATGTTAAGGTCAACATGACCCAGTCAGGCACGCTGAACGTACACTACGCTATCGTGGTGCAAAAATTCTAACATCTTAGGAGGGTTAAACAAATATTTACTTTTCATAATTTCTAATTCAAGTGCCGATAATCATTCAAATATTTCGCTCTACACACTACAAAAATCATTTCCGCGCCAAATCCGCGCGAGGGCCAAATTCCATGGGTAAATCCGCGCCAAATCCGCGAAAATCGCGAAATCCGCGGAATTCGCGAAATCCGCGCTGTTGTAACAACCCTGCATGTTTTATAAGGTTTTAAGACAAACAATAGCTCAATTTAGTTTGCGATTACTTACAGAGATATTATTACAGCTTGTTTTCTATAGGTGCGTTTTGCCCCAACCAATGGAGTGCATATTGCCCCAAGCAATAGCAAAAAATAAAATAGTTTAAAACATATAATTTACGTAGATTACTGTTTAAGTTATTTTTCCTATGCTTAGCATTGCCCTCAATAAACTGAATAAACACAACAGCATTAGATGTTTGGTCGGTTTTCACCATCAAATCATTCGACAAACGATCGGGAAAATTATATCAGAATCGTGCTTTTCAATTTTATTCATTTTTCTCACTAATTACGTAACGCAGATATGTAAAATTTTCCAGATCCTCATTTATTAAGACGTTCTATTAGACTGATAAGGTTTCAAAGCTCTAAAACCGATAATCCCTGAAAAACAAAGGGGGTGCGTTTTGCCTCGACAGTGCGTATTACCCCAGATGCCCCTATATGATAGATTGAAACTGTGCTGTGATGAAAGTTGGAAGAAAGGGAAACGGCTTCAATCCGTTTCTGGTTCTAGCGATTGCTACGAACATACGAATATACATGAGATGTATAATATGCAGGAGAAAGAGAGAGAGTGAGAGAGAAAGTAGATAGTGTAAGGTGAGACTTTCAGCCCACTACCTGCTGTTACCCGGCAGGGCGGCCTAAAGCAGGGTACCTCCACTAAATTCTGGATTTCGGATGGAATTTAATGAAAAAATAAATAATTGTGCAATTTTAAATACTTATATTCTAATCTAACCTGAAGTGCGTTTTACCCCGTTCTCCTCTTTGCACTTATCGTTGCTGATGCTCGTTGGGGCCCTTGCTGCAGTTGTGGTGGTCAGCGTGGTGGTCGCTTTCCTTCGCTCCCGCACGGACTATGCGGAGCTTCTTCTTCTTCTTCTTCTTCTTTCTTCTTCTCGTTCTTAATCTTCACTGGGCACTTTCAGACTGCAGAGCAGTCGTCCTTTGCGTTTAGCTAGGGGGAAGAGCGGGCTCCTTTGTCGGATCCCCCCTAGCGACGGTGGCGATAATACGCCGGGCAAGTCACTCGCCGTGACTAGCCCTGGTAGTCTCCGCAAAGTACTACCACAGGTGGTGAGCCCCTTTTCACCTACCTGTCTTCGTTCTCCTTGTCGGTTAGCTACACGGGCGAGACTGGCTCTACTGGCTGAGCCCGTGTAGCGAGAACGGTGGGTTTGGGATACTTGGCTAAACCGCCGGGAAGCGAATGTATCCTTTACGTTTAGCTTCCCGCGATGGCGGCGATCCACTACCCTGAAGCACTACAGCACTACTCACTGGCACTTCACTGTTCCCGAACCGCGGGCCGGCACTTTCCCCCTTGGAAATGACTAACGGACACTGCTGGGAACAACCATCCAGCTGGAACAAACGACACGGAGGCCAAATAGCACTTTCCCGGTCAAATTCGCGGAGTGGAAAATGATCGCGACCGTCGCACTACGTGGTCCGTAACTTTCTCTCTGGTTCGACCAAAACAAAACACCACACACCACATATCCACCGTATGCAATTGTTCTCCTGCTTGTTGCTGCTGATGTGTGCCTTTGAGTGGGGAGATTGGGGGTCAAATGCCTCACCGATACAATATATATACGAATTTATTACCCTAATTTTAACCAAATAAATATCAAATAAAAAGTAAATATAAAAACAAACAAATTAAAATGAACCAAAACACAGTGGTGTTCACAAATTTAGAACAAAATTGTAACCACGGGTTACAATAGAAAGATACAAAGTAGGAGGAAAGGGACGAGCCAGGGATTGAACCCAGGACCTTCTGCATATGAATCAGAAGCGGTAGCCACTAGACCACCAAGCTCGTCTTGTCCAAATTTCACTTTAGATAGTTTAGCTAAAGTGAAATTTGAACAATTGCACATTTAGTTTTATGATTATTATCTCTAAATAATATCAATGAGCGAAATTTGGACCCGCGCGAAATTGGGCACCCCACGGTATTTTTAGGGGTTAAGGGGCAACCTGTGGCGATTTTCTTTGAAAAGTGATTTTCCCCATAGTAAATCGTATGAAAACTTAAGGTTGAAGGATTCGTCAATGACTTAATCGTCATCGTTCAAAATTCGAAAGCAGTTTTCTCGTTCAACACTGAAATAAATATTCGAAGTGAAATGTATTCACTGTATTGCGGGTACAGAATGGAGTACAGTGAACACATTTTCACTGCGGAAATTTCAGTTTTGAACGAGAAAACTGCTTTCGAATTTTCAATGACGAATCCTTTAACCTTAAAACGGCTGGGGCTAAAGTGTAGTTTTTCCTATCTAGCTGAAATTTCGCACAGTTGACATATTGCCAAAATGGAACTCAAAAAGTGTACAGGAGTCTAATGTATTTTTCTGTCCCATGCTAATCTGGCACAGGTTCTTTTAAGTATGGAATTAGTATGATTGATATAGTGATGATTCAAAGGACCACCAATGTATGTGGGTCACACACACGGTATTAGGAACAATGCTATGTTTTACAATTTTGATTTTGATAATGGATTAACCCTAAAGGGGATACCTTCAAGGCCTCAGTTTCGTCACCTCGCTGAGTGTATTCCATCAAAGACGAGCTCTGAAAGGCGCCTGGGGTCCAATGGACCCCAGGTATCCCTTTTAGGGTTAAACATTTGGAATTCCATTAATCATATTTATTATACATAATACACATAATTAGCAATAATATAGCGTTTGAAAAATCAAGAAACATGGATTATTGATTTTTACAGGGCTCTTTGAAGTGAAGAGCATCCGCAAGGTCACGGTATCACAGTTTTTCAAATTAGAGCTAATTAAAAGTAATATTTTTTCATATATTTCTATTTTTGACTGAAATAAAATTTATCTTCCCACATTTTTTACAGGTTTTGAACAAACTTGACTGGATTTGATCGAAAGTTGATCATTTAATTGAATTCAAATTGATTTTCTAACAAAAACGCAAAAAAAAATGTGAGGATTACTGACTTATACCGTTTTTAAAATTATTGAAAAATTACATATTTTGAATACTTCGTTTGAAACACTAAAAATACTATGCAACGTATCTACACGGAGAAACTCAAGTACCTAAATTTGAGTATTTTTAAACTCACTTTTGAGTTCTTTTTTGTCTTCTTTCTCATCCACTCTCTTTGTTGTTGTCAGAGAGCGAAGAGCAAAACAACTCAACTTTGACAGTTCGGTGCGGGAAGCCAAAATTGAGCAAAAACAGCATTATACTCAAATTTGAGTATTTTGAACTAGCAGTTGGGTGAAAAAAACTTAGTCGGTAGGTACTTTGCCACACGGGATCAAATGTAAAAAAAACCACTTCGCTTCCACGAACTCAAATATGGGTTCCCGCACGCAACCCCGAAGTTGGGTGAAATAAACTCATATTTGGGTACTTTGTTTTCTCCGTGTAGACATCCTATAACTTCGATTAAACACATAAAAAGAGTTTTGACCGAACTGTATCTTTTTTCGACCATTGTGCAGGGATGTGATATTATAATGACGGTAGTTGACGAAGTGATTGTTTAAGCCCGTAGATGGCATCCCTATTCGCTCATAATGGAATTGTTTGTAGCCAACCTCAATCGTGGTGTTCTCCCATTAACAATGCATTTGGGTTCGCTAAACATTGGTGCAACATGCGGGTTGTTTTAGCTTATTCAATCAGGATAATCATCTGACTTTAGCTGAATGCAATCGCATACTAGACAAAGCACCCCATGAACATTATTAGAGGCTTTCCAATAAGAAAAATATCTCGTGCTATCTTTCTTTGGGCATATAGATTATGTTCGTGCCTGATATACGATAGCAAAGGTACTTGCGGAAGTTACTCAAAGCTTCTTCTTCCACTTTATGGTTCTACGTCCGCACTGGGACTGGGACTTGGCCTGCCTCGCTTCGACTTAGTGTTCTTTGAGCACTTCCACAGTGATGATGATGAACCTGGGCTTGTTAATAGAATACCTTTTTACTTACTTCCGCAGTTATTAATTGAAGGGCTTTTTAGCCTGTTATTGTTTGAATTTGTATATTGTGAGGCAAGTACAATGTTACACTATGTCCACTGGGCATAGTTACTGGCATTGCCCAGGGAGTCGAGAAAATTTTCACGACCGGAAAGGGAATCGCACCCGCCGTCTCCGGATTGGCGATCCATGGTCTTACTGGGCTAACTGGAGAACCCAAGTTACTCAAATAATACAATTGATTTGAAATTAACGTCCCAACAGAGACGGAGTCTGCCCCTTAGCGTGCTTCATGAGCACTTCCGTAGTTATTCACTGAAAGCTTTTCTTTGCCAATGACCGGAACGAAGATTCCAAGTCCAAGTCAAGGAAATTTGCTCGAAATAAATATGGCTATTAAACAAATTCTCTGACAGATAGACTTTTCGGAATATTTTGGACAAACATGTGTTAAATTCATTCTGTACACGTTATTCTTTTCAGTTCAAGAAATTAACCCTTGGAATACTTTTTGACAGTATGCTACGTATACCACATAATCTGCCCTCAACATAAATTTTCTTGTAATGTCCAGCCTGGAAAAATATCTGACGGTATTCTCTGAACAGTTTTTAGTAAAATTTCTCACGGTGTATTTGAACTTAAATTGTAAAACTCAAACATTATAAACTACTCAAACAACTAACAGAAACTCTTGTTCAGCCAAATTCCAATGGCAATTTTCAAAGGGTTCCACTTACAAAGTTCACAGAATTCCCCTATATATTACGCTAGAAATTCCTTCAAAGGTTTTAAAATAGTTGTTTAAAATTTTACCAGATCTACTAAGAATCCGCAAAGATAAAAGGAAAAAAATCCTGTCGCTAGGGTTTTCCGAGGATTAAGGATACATATTTCCTAACAAGATTCCCCTATCAATATTCACAAACTCAAGAAATTCCGAAAACGAGCAGAAGGTTCGTCAAGTATCTGGCCTGTAATTTCATGCCTTACAATATAGTGTATAATCTGTCAAGAACTTCGCCAGAAAAACACCGCAGAACTTTTATCATAATTTCGCTAGAAATCCATCTAGAGCTTCACTGCAAATTTATCAAGTACATGTATATATGTTGCGAAAAATAAACTAGGGCCTTCGGGAAGAATTCCAAAATATTTCAAAGATAATGAAATACGATAGGTGTTGCAAGCCAACTCAAACTTCCCAGGAAAAAAGCAACAAGACGCGAAATCTACTCGAAACAATTTCCCCAATCCTGATTTCGAACTTCACTTCGTCAACTGCTAAAATACTTCTAAGTCGAATGAAAAATAATCATACTCACGAAAACACAGCTTTCCTTCATCTTTTCAACCATTTATTCGTCTCCATCGGATTGACTAACTCATTCCGGAACTTATTCGTAAGTGCAAACACCGATAGCGCCAAATAAACGGATTCCTCCTTTCTTTGTATCGTGTAAACCTATACAAATCCACACTCCCACCATAAACAGAGCAGCACATTCCCCCGGGGCAGCACTTTACTTCTTCTTGGACACACCGACGGTACGTCCACGGCGACCGGTGGTCTTGGTGTGCTGACCGCGCACACGCAGGCCCCAGTAGTGACGCAGACCACGGTGGGCACGGATCTTCTTCAGTCGTTCCAAATCCTCACGCAGCTTGGAATCGACGTTGGAGGAGGTCAGCTGGGAGTACTTGCCATCGATGATGTCCTTCTGTCTGTTCAGGAACCAATCGGGGATCTTGTACTGGCGGGGGTTCGAGATGATGGTGACGATCTTCTCGACCTGGGGAATAAGAGAAAGACAGAAGATTATTAGACAAATCGGTCCAAGCGAAACACCATCCTGCACTCACCTCCTCCTCGGAGCACTCTCCGGCGCGCTTGAATGGGTCGACATCGGCCTTCTTCAGGACGACGTGGGCATAACGGCGACCGACACCCTTGATGGCCGTCAGCGCAATCGGAACGGTACGCTTACCGTCGATGTTGGTGCTGAGCACACGAAGAATGTGCTGGAACTTCTCTGGGATCACGAGCGACTGTCAAAAAACCAGAAAACAAAGATGCTTCCATTAACCTTGCATCGACGGCGGATGTAAACAAAGTCCGGTTCGGGCGAAGTTGATTTGGAACGATGCGAAGAAAAATCTCGGTTGTGGTCGGTTCTGCACTACCAACGTCGGACGTCCCGTATTCTATCCATAATCGTCCGATAAAACCACAAAACTAGGAACCATTTTCACTGGACAACACTTCGCGAAACGCGAAAACAAAATTCGCTCCACTCCCGTTTCTCCACCACCACCAAAAAAAAGCTGACACTCGACCGAGTTTTCGACGATTTTGCCACCATTCCACGCCACTTTTCGCCACAAATTTTTTCCCACCGATCACTTCACATCGTTCCGAATCAGTTTCAACGTCCCGGGCACTTTATTCCACAAAATTTACCATTTTTAACGAGTTTTAAATCAGCAGAGCGAAAATGTGTCTACTGTGTTCGACTGGCAGATGCCGGAAAAAGAGCGATCCTCCACTTCCGCCGTGGCAGTAAACTGCTCGGCTGTCAACGGGACGTCAGGCGGAGTTTGCGTTTCGGTTTGACAGCGGTGGGCAGTGTTGCCGGGAAGGCTGTTATGGACTTACTGAAATTTAAATTTAAATCATAATCATAAATTTTGGTATTTTTGACGGAAAATGTGGCATATTTTGAAAGAAATTAACCTTATTCGAGCGAAAAAATATAATATAAATCAATATTTCCAAAACACATTTCATGATCTCAATTTATCGTCACAATCAATGCAAAAATCCCCGTGTGTGACTAGTAAACCCGTAGAGGAATGTATATTTTATTCCACTGGCAACTTTGTTGAAACGGAAGAAAGTTTGCCGAACATTTCAAATTGACAGTTGGAAGTAATATGCGTTTGGCAGTGTTGCAGGTTTTTCGATATTATGCTTTTTGTTGAAATCCGAAGTGACCTGAGGTGCGAAAATTGAGTTTTTATCTCACACCACCACCAGTGAGTAATCAATCGATCAACTTTTCAGCGAAAACCGACATTTGGGTTTTCAGATTTGTGCTCTTGAAAATTCGACTTTGTCGGCGTCGGTGGTGCAGTGGTAAGCGAGACATAAAATCCGTGATCACACCTTCCCGGATAGGAAGTAAAGCCGCAAGGTCCCGGCCCATGTGTTGATGGGTTCGATATGTAGGGTCCTCAGGTGTGGTGGCTGTCTCCCTGGGGCGTCGGAATTTAAGGCTTAGCTCCTAGACCCAGCCGACGTAAAACACAACTAGCGCCGAACGGTGCTAGTTGGCCAGAAAAAAAGAAGAAAATTTGAAGTGTGGCTTCGTCATATCTTCACCTTAATTAATTTATTAAAATTTAATATTGCCATTTTCCTTAGCCTAATCGAAAGAGCTCATTTTTCTGAGTATAAGGTGGTTTTATAGCGTTCTGATTCCTTTGTTTTGATGATAAACAAAACAGTTTTAATTTCCGTGGATAGAATGACGTTCAATCGATAAAGTGACAGTTCGCCCCTAACAAATATTTTCCCCCATACAAACCAAGGGGAATGACATATCCATTTCTAACCGCAAAATCCACATTTATGTGTTCCTAACCGTTACTACACTGAAATAAATTTTGTTGTTGTTTCTACCGAATCCATGGTAAAATTAAGAACTGTACCAACAATTTTCAACCGAATGCAAAATTCTGTTAATTGTACTGAAACATTGTCAATATTACCATGCCAGACACGAATGCCACATAAGTGGTAAAGTGTCTTTAATAAATATTAATAATAATTACCATGCGTGAAGTACCATTGACTAAAAACATTCTTGATGTTACTATTTTGACATTGTATTTTTGACCATGTTTATCTAAGACGCGCAACATTCAAGTCTACATGATCGAAATTACAATGCCCAAATAGTAGAACCAATAATGTTTTTAGTCAACAGTAATACACGCATGGTAATATTGACAATGTTTCAGTACAATTAACAGAATTTTGCATTCGGTTGAAAATTGTTGGTACAGTTCTTAATTTTACCATGGATTCGGTAGAAACAACAACAAAATTTATTTCAGTGTAACCGCTGCTAACTGAGCAGCAGTTAGACGCGGTTAGCGACGGTTAGCAACGGGTAAATGCGGATTTTTCCGGTTAGCAAAGGAAGTTCCCTCTGATACAAACTTTAAATGCATTTTAAAAATAGTTCCTGGGCATCAAAAATGATGAAATTTTGGGTTTACACTTATTATTGGATGAAGATTCCGATTATGCAATAATCCGGATACCCCTAATGTAGGAATTTCTCCAATAATTCACGAATAATCGGCCCACAAAATACATTTCCCAAAAATCTGCTTATCTAGCAATGGCCTTAGGAAAAGATTTACGATAAATTATAGGGTATGTGTGCCATCAGTAATCTCATGCTTCCATATTCATCCTATTCGAAAACAAGCGATTACGGCATCGATCGATTCCGTTCTTTTTGTTTTCATGCGTGCTCACTTCTAACAAAAACTACAAAAATAAGAAACAAAACAAACAGCGCTTCAATCCTTTGTTTTTATTAACCGTAGTTGAAAATATATAATTTTTATTTTTTTTAGCCTTTTGTCTCGTCCCTAGCTTATAACACATACTTTTAGTGATTTTTTTCACCGTATATGTCAGATAGGAACATTTTTGAAATCCCAGTGCGAAAAATGTCGAGCTCAGTCACACAAGGTTGACCTCAAATGTCAAAGTAGAACTATTTACCATTTTTCTTATTTCGAATTTTCTCATTACCGTCTACCCTCGTTGGTTTGACCGCATGT
Source organism: Aedes albopictus (assembly GCF_035046485.1). Lineage (NCBI taxonomy): Eukaryota > Metazoa > Arthropoda > Insecta > Diptera > Culicidae > Aedes > Aedes albopictus. Next base: position 308,592,861 of record NC_085138.1, on the reverse strand, counting down.
AATCTCCCGAATAAAACGGTATCATACAACGGGTTTACCAAATACTCTTGAGTATTTGGTTTTACAGTGTATCATTTTCTTATTATTCATATTATCATAAACTGGATTATTTATCGCTGATACGACATATGATATTAATGATAGTACTTATCATTTTGGGAGTTTGAATGATAGACCGAATGGGTTGTTAAGTATCGTTACCATTCAAAAACGCTATTTTTCTCGAACAAAATTTTTGCGGAATCATAGATGCCATAATCACTTTATCATTAACTTTATGATACGACGAATAATAAAAACAAAACGGAAATATTTCACCACATCTGTTTTACCGACCCCAAAAAATGTACACCCCTGCGGGCATTTTTCAAATTTGCTCACGATTAACTGAATCATTGTTTACTTGCGTCGTATTTTTTATTCGCTGGAACGGGAATCGAACAGTATCAGATTGCCGTGGCCAAAGTTGTTTCTGAATGTTCACGGTGTTTATCCACTACACCATGTGAAACCTGTGCTCGTGGTTGACTGAAATTCGATGGTGTTGTGAAGGTGGCTAAGAAGTTAACGAGGAGAACCGAGGGGAAAATTTATAGTCTTTGCTATGAAGACAAAAGCTCCAGTGGAAAAATCCCCTGAAAAGGGAACCTTTGGAGATTCCGGTTCCGGTTCGAAGCAGCTCTTAGTGACAACGCGTTCTCTGGTAGAGCAAATTGGAGCTATCACTGTTGTGCAGTTTATCTTGTCTGCTCAGAAGTATCGAATCCTGTCACTATTAGGGTTCATTCAAATATTACGTAACGCAAAATTTGGCAATTTTAGACCCCCTCCCTCCCCCACGTAACAAATTTTGTATGAGAGATTTCGAAATTTTGTATGAAGCGTAACACAGCGCTAGACCCCCTCCCTACCCCTTAGCGTTACGTAATATTTGAATGAACCCTTACACACAATATCGAAACAACTTGTGCATTTCATGCCTAGGGGCAGGACAGATACAGCGAGAGTAACTCTGTTATCGAAGTGTTGCTCAGAATTCCTCAGGGTTGCTCTGGATCACTCTGGTTTTCCTGAAGTGTTGCCTGATACCAGTGAAAAATCGAGCAGTCTTGCCCGATTTTCCGCTTCGTAGAGACGTTTCTGAATGGATTCGAACAAAAAGAGTTACTCAGGATTGCTCAGAGTTGCTCCGGATATTTCCGGAAATATTTCACAGTGTCTTGCCCCTAGTTTCATGCTTATTATGGCCATTGTATTGTTTAAACATTGTGAAAACTCACAAAAGCTAATATTAATCGTCGAACTTGCAAAAAGGAAAGATAAACAATTATTCATATATCGTTAATGGTATCGTTATCATAAGTGTTATAATACTCGTAAAGTATTGAATAATGTCAATTTAGAAACTTTAATCATCGAATCATAAACCCATCGTTGCTGTTGTAATAATCATTCCACGAATTAAATTCTTATGATACGAACGATAGCTTGAACGATATATTTCTATGCGGGCTGAACACTTTTTAGTCTGACCCCCTCTAATCTGCACATCGTTTAAACTAAAAATGGTTCAAACGTCATTCTGCTAATGGAACGGTGTGAAACGGAACGCAGAACCAAAACAAAACACCAAATCAGGTTGCCAGTAGTGTGTTTTACGATGCTAACAGAGTTGCTTGACGTTCAAATTAAAAATGAACCCCGTTGGTTTGTATGAGGTGTCGTTCAAACCAACGGGGGTAGACGGTATTCCGTTGTTTTTCAAGTTCGAGTAAAGTATAATTCCGATTAGAATACCATACTTGATCGTATTATTCAATATAAGCGAGATTGCAGAAGAGATTGCGTCATTAATTTTAGGACCCTATTCACTTCGATGGGGTGATACACAAATTATGTCACGCAAAAATCGACCTTTTTCAACCCCCCCTCCCCCCTATGACACACTTTTTGTATGGGACCTTATTATTTATTGTATGGGTCGTCACGTTCTGTAAAACCCCCCCTCCCCCCTAAAAGCGTGACGTAATTTGTGCACGACCCCGATATTGTGTACATTTTTTAATGGTAAAATTCTAGCGCATTCTGAAAAAAAAAAATTGAATCGAAAGAAAAATCGGATGTAAAAAATCGATTCGGTCGATTTCGTGGGGCTTCAACATCGATTCAAAAAATCGATTAATCGGAACAAAAACATCGATGCAGCGAACATCGATTCAAAATTGCCCAACGCTAATCATGGCTGTCAGTAAGCTATCTCCTCTCTCTCATTCCCAGGGGTCCGGCTGAGGATTCTTTATTTGGCCTAGATTAATGAAAAATAGCTCACAAAAATGTATTCTCATTTATTTGTTTTATTTCATGAAGAAATATAAAATTAAATACCACAAATTTCACACGTAAAATACTGACTCATGCAAACTTTAAATCATTTGACACTCGCTTGCATCAAATTCACTCTTTCTTGCCAATGGTACACTCGCCATTGTAGGTGGCGCTAATATCCGCTGTACCCGTGCTCTCCGTCGATTCCGCCTTCTTTTTGGCCTCATTCCAGCTTTGCACTTTACCCGATCCAAAAACGATGAAGATAGCGCCCGACACCACGTACATGGCTGCGCTGATCAGGAAGACGCTCTTCCACTGCTCCATGGTGTTCTGGATATAGAGGAATGTAGAATGTGAGTTGATTTTACATTCATTGGGGTAAGATTTGAAATCATGACATTACACTTTCCGAGGTGAAATGTGCGACCAACATAGGCGCGATAAAGCCGGCTGTCGTGCCGAGGAAGTTCATCACTCCATACAGCGTCGCTACGAAATTCGGCGCCAGATCTTGTGCGTTGACCAGGTTTGTAATGGTGGAAGCACCGTTGACGCCCAAACATGCTACGATGAGCGATACGCACACCAACGGATCCTGACCGATGTACGGAAGCGCTATCAAGAAGGCTCCTGGGATGAGATGTGCTAAAATGAGAGAGAGTTCAGAGTTAGAATCTAGACTTTGATGTGTGGATATAGGCTCTTACAAAACAAACAGAATGATTTTCTGACGGCGGTTGTACTCATGAGATCCTTCTGCCGAATTAGATCTCCGATGTAGCCAAAGAAGAATCCGGAGAACATTCGCGCCAGATATGGCAAGCTGGATAAGAATCCAGCGTTAGATAAGTTGAATCCAAGCACTTCGTTCATGAACTTCGGTGCCTGCGTTATGAAGAAGTTCATACCCCAGAAGTTCCCGTAGTGTAGCAGCAGCAGTGACAAATATGGTAACGATGTGAACACCTTGCCCAACGGTGGCCATGACTTGGATTTGGACACCGTTCCTCCAAAAGTGTCATCGATGAATTTCTTCTCTTCCGCTGTTATCGTTCTGTGTTGCGCTGGTGAGTCTTCAATCAGACATACCCAGAGGACCGCAATCAGAAGAACGAATAGGGCCGATATGTAGAACGAGGCTGGCCATCCTAGTTGTTCGGTTATTATTCCGGCTATGGGCCAGGTGATTACTGTTCCAAAAGTACTTCCTCCTGAGATACACGCAATTACTTTGCCTCTTTCGTTTGGAGGAATCCATCGCGATATGAGATTGTGCAGACAAGGATACACGAAACCGGCTAGCAGCCCTATCACGGCTCTCGATCCAATTACCGTCCACGCTCCCAATTCAGCTAGAAGCGGAGTTACGGCAGTCGTTAACGCACAAGCCACAAACGAAACCGTTATCAGCAGTTTCGGCCCGAATCGCTCGGCTAGCAGTCCAGCTGGTAGCGATGTGAGCAAATATCCATAGAAATACGCTCCGAGAATGTTTCCTTGCGTTTTCTGATCCCATCGGTAGCGAGGTCCGAAATTTTGCAGATCTGGATCTTTATCAACCTCGGTTGACTCGCTCGTGAAGGTCGTTTCGTTTGCCGATTCGATCGTGTCATTCCACCCTGGCAATGTAAGAGTCGCACTCGCTGCGCTGGAGGTAGGAAGCGTGGCTGATTGGCTAACAAGCGTCGAATCGCTCAAGTTGGTTGCCTGTCTGGCTGTGGCCGTTGTTGGATGAACCATGGCTAGAATGTTGATGGACATGTTGACACGCAACATGAACGACGTTAGGCACGCGATGAAGATCATAATGGCCACGATTAGCCGTTTCGGGATGGCTCCTGCAAGAGACAAAAGGAAATTGAGGTGGACATTAATCAACGGTAACACGCGAAATTATTAATTATTGTTATGTATCTATTTAAATGTTTTTGTGAAGGTCGTGGATAAGAGTTACATTATCATTTTTATTTTGCCGTGCCGTAGACAGGCATTGTATATATTTTTTGTTATCAATGAAAAAAAAAAAACAAGCAAACAATTGAATTTTGAGCACTAGTCGTATTATTGGTGGAATCATTGAGTTAATATATGGCAGTTAATATATAGGAACAGATAGGCGGTTTGAGATGGGGATAAGAGGATTTCTTGGAATTTCAAGGAAGCCAGATGCTGTTTTGAGGAGACCTGGGAGGTTTAAGAGAGCTTTAAATGGTTTAAAGCCCTGTCAGGGGCGCTACAAAAGGTTTGTGGCCGGAGGGATCATATATGACCCCAGCGATTGAACACGGCACAATAGACGTGTTTGAGGCCAACGAAGTTGCGGCAGGAAAAACAATTCGGCTCAAAAACGTTAAAGATCACATTGGGAATGAGAGACGTCCTGGGCTTTAAGAAATCTTATGGAGACTCTGATCATTTATAAATTCCTGAAACATTCTTGAACCTCCTGACATTCCCTGGAACACCACTGAAACTTTCTGAAACGTCCCTGAAGTCCCCTTAAAAGGCATTCAAACACTCTTGCAAACCCCCCAGAAACTCTCTGAGTGAAGCGTCTTGAACCTCCCTGAAACCTTCGAAACCCCCTGATACGCTTTAGAATGCTGTAATCCCTTCTACCTTAAGGCCTCCTTAGACCCCCTGTAGCGCCCCTTAAATCTGAAACCTTTTAAACTAAAGTCTGGAGCTCCAAGACACACACCTGTAAATCCTCTGAAATGTCCCTGAATACCACTAAGGCACACTGGATCCCCTGGAACGTCCCTGAAAGATCATTCCTCTGGGACCTTTCTAAATGCCTCTGACAGACTCCTGAACGCTCCTGGGGTCAAGGGCGTAGCCAGCTTTTTGGTCAGAGGGGGGCAAGCACTCTTGGCAAATTTGTACCTACCAGCTTTAATACCTAAACGCAAAACGATGAAATTGAATATAATAACATTATATTCTAAAAGCATTATTTAACCTTTCAGCAGTCACGCTGTTGTATATTATACAATACAGGGTGCGGCAGGAAAAAATGCGAAAAGTTCAAGGCACTATTACACACTAAATATGGGATATATATGACTATTTTTTCATGACAGTGTATCAGTCAATGTCTATATTCTAGCACTGAAAAATAAAAATGAACATATTTGATGTTTAACGTGTGATAATTTTTTTTTTTACTAATTCGTTTATTTGGAAGGCTCGGGCGCCACATGAGCATAACTGAGCCGAAATATTTTGTTTTTTGTTTTTTTTACAATGATTTTACATTTTACAATTTATTACTGCCTTAAGCTATGTTAGTTTGGGAAGCCGAAGTACTCGCGGCTGTTTCGAGGTTAAGGATTGAGAAAAAAAAAAAATAAAATTGGGAAGGAGGGATTTATGGGTTTAAAACTAAATTATTTGCTAACTTATACTAAAACATTGATGGGACAAATTGTCCATATCTGTAACGGAACCAAAAAAAAAAAGGACTTTATCGGTAGAAAACGACAAGAAGAGGACAAACGGAAGGGGGTGACGACAGACAGGGGCGAACAACAAAACCAAAAGGCGGACAACGAAAACAAGGAACGTACTACATCAAACTCTGACATCAACACGTTTCAAAAACTGGTACATCAGGTTCATGTATTCCAAATCAAGTCCTGCCAACACTTCTCTAACGGGTTTCTGTTGTTTTCCTCGGACCCGGAGAATTTCATGCAGCTCAGATCTGACCTCACGATACTCATTGCATTGCCACACGACATGTTCGATATCCTGGTAAGCTACGCTACAGACACAGAGATTGCTTTCTGAGAGCCCAATACGGAAGGTATGTGCATTCAACAAATAGTGGTTGGACATCAGCCGACACATTACACGAATGAAATCGCGGCCTAAATCCAACCCTTTGAACCATGGCTTCTTCGACACCTGTGGAATGATGGAGTGCAACCATCTACCCATCTCTCCATCTCTCCATTTGTGTTGCCAGCTGATCAAGGTCTCCTGACGGGCCAATGCAAAAAATTCGTCGAAGGCGATTTGACGCTCGTAAATATCGCCTCCGCTAGCGCCCACCTTAGCCAGAGAGTCCGCTTTCTCATTGCCCGGAATTGAGCAATGTGAAGGGACCCAAGCTATGGTGATGATGTATGAGCGTTTGGACAAAGCACTCAACGTGTGATAATGTAGGCCTAATAAGCGGGTATAAATAAACTGCGCGCCCAATGGTCATTAAACAAAATGACTATAACAGTAACAAAATTAGCTTAAATTCGATGAACAACCAGACCACACTGATCCAGAGCCATGTAATTTCACATACCAGATGAAATAAGTACATATATTTGATGATATTGTAGAGAAAATCAAAAATTTTGTTTTATCAGATACGAAATTTAGCGACCAGTGTGATTTTCTGCGGTTTGAAAATTCTGGTTGTCTTCATCTTCAGGCGCCGCCCTGTAAAGGTTAGTGACCAAAATGGGAAAATTTTTAATTAACTTTTCAGAAAATTAGCCTATTATAGATCATGGAACGTTGAAACATAGATTGGTTAATGTCAAATGGACGAAAATGAGGTTTGAAGTTAAAAAACACTTTCGCATTTTTTCCTGCCGCATACTGTACGTTAAAAAAAAGCTCGTCTGATCTACATAAACCAACGTGGTGCTTGTAGCGGTGACCAATTTCTGCAAGATAAAGGATTTTTATTCACTTGTGCATTTATTTTCCCCTGATTTTTTTTTTGATAATGTCTAAAAACATTCATAAGAAATTATAGCTGAACTCTTTGGAAATAACGAACTCTCTTGAGGACTATCCTAGAATTTCCTGGTTTCTATATAAGTCCTTTAAAAAATATCTTCCAATACTATTCGCTGGAGGAATTCTTCCAGAAATTCTTGAAATAATTAAAAAAATCATCAGGTAATCCTGGAGAAGTCCTTGGGTACATCCCTGAAAAATTATTAAAGGATTTCTGAAATTTCCGAAGGAATTCCTGAATGAATTTTTGAAGAGAACCTGACAGGAATTTCTGAAGAAATCATTTGAGGAATTCCTGGAGCAATCCCAGGAAGAATCCCCGGAGCAATCCCTGGAAGATTTCCTGGATAAATCCCTGAAAGAACCTTAATCTCTGGAGCAATTCCTACAGGAATGACTGGAGGAAGCCTTGTAGAATCCCTGGAGGAATTCCCGGAGGAATCCCTGGAAGAATTTCTGAAAGTATACCTGGAGGAATTCATGCATAAATTATGGGAGGAATACCTAGAGATATATCTGAATAAATCTCTTAAGGAATTCCTGGAGGAAACCTTAGAGAAATTTCAGAAGGAATACGTGGAGGAATTCTTGGAGAAATCCCTGAAGGAATTGTTGGAGGAATCCCTGAAGCAATTCCTGGGAAAATCTGTAGAGAGAATCCTGGTGGAATGCCTGGAGAAACTTCTGCACAAATTCTTGGCGAATTATTGAAAGAATTTTTGGATGAGACCCAGCAGAAATTCCAGGAGAAATTTCTTGGATGAATTTTTAGAGAAAAAATCCTGGAGGAATTCGTGGAGAAATCTCCAGAGAAATTCTGGGAGAAATTGCTGGAGAAATTTCTGAAAAAATCCCATGAGAAATTCCAGGAGGATTTCCTGGAAGAACCCTTGGAGGAATTTCTGGAGGATTCCTTGGAGGAATCTCTGGGAATATCCCTGGAGAAATTTGTGAAGAAATCCCTGGAGAACTTCCTGTAGGAATCTCTGAAGAATTCCCTAGGTGATTTCCCTAAAAAAATCAATTGCTGACATAGTTTCTGGAGGATGTCCAGGAGCAATTCCTGGAGATATTCTTGAAGAAATTCCTCGGGTATTTCCTGGAGGAATTCCTGGATAAGTTCCTGGAGAAATTTCTGGATAAAACCCTGGAGGAATGCCTGGAGGAATTACTAGAGGTATTCCCGAGAGAATCGCTGGATAAATCTCTAGAGGAATTCTTGAAAGAATAACTGGATGAATTGATAGAGAAATATCCAGAGGAATTCTGAGAAATTTATATTTCTTTTTATGTTATTTTTCTTTTTTTGAAAAAAAAATCCCTTGAGAAATTCCTGGAGGAATTGCTAACGGAATTTCTGGAAAAAAAAATTGAAGGGATTCCTGAAGAATTCCTGACTCCTAGAGAAATTTCTCGAGGAAGCCATGATGAAATCCCTGGAGGAATCTCTACAGGAATTCCAGGAGGAATAACTGCACGATTTTTTGAAGAAATCCCTAGAGGATTTGCAGGAGGAATCCCTCAAAAAATCCTGAGGGTATTCCTGGAGAATTTCCTGGAAGAATTTCTGAAAAAAATCCCCAGAAGATTTTCTGGAAAAAATCTTGTAGAAATTTCTGACATAATTTCTAAAGGATGTCCAGGAGCAATTCCTGGATCAATTTCTAGAGAAGTTTCTGGAAGAATTCCTGAAGAAATTCTTGGGGTAATTCCTGGAGGATTTTTTTAATTTTTATTTCTGTGTATTTTAACTACTGAAAATTCTACACTATTTCCCGGAGGAGTTCCTGGAGAAATTCCTGGATAAAAGCCTGAAGAAATGCCTGGAGGAATTCCTGGAGATTTTCCTTTGGGAATTGCTGGAGGAATCCTTAAACGAATTCCTGGACGAATTTTTGGAGGAATTCGCGTAACAATTACTGGATGATTTTTCGGGGGAATCTCTAGAGGAACTCTGAGGGAAATTTCTGAAAAATGCCCTGAGAAATTCTTGACGGAATTTCTAGAGGAATTCTCGGTGAAATCCTTGAAGAAATTTTTGAAGAAATCACTGGTTGAATCCTTGGAGAAATTCGTGCAGAAATCCATGGAAAAATCTCTGAAGAAGTTCCTAGAGGAATTTTTAACGGAATTCCTAAAGGAATCCCTACAGCAATACTTGGAGGAGTTCCTGAAAAAAAATCTAGAACGTATTACTAGAGAAAATCCTGGAAGAATTTTTTCAGGATTTTCTGGAGAATTTCCTGGATCAATTGCTGACATAATTTATGATGAAATTCCTTGATTAATTCCAGGTGAAAATCCTGGAGGAATCTCTAAAGAAATTCCAGGAGAAATCCCTGAAGAAATTCCTGGATGAAATCCATGAGGAATGCCTGCATGATTTCTGAAGGTATCACAGGAAGAATTCCTGAAGCAATCCCAGGAGAAACTCCTGGAGGAGCCCCTGAAGCAATTCCTGGACGAATATCTGGTGGAATTCCTGGAGAAATCGCTGGTCCTGGAGAAATCTCGGCAAGAATCCAAGAAGGAATCCCTGGAAGAATGTCTGGAAAATTTCCTAGAAGAATGTCTTGGAGAATTCCTGATGTAATTCTGAGAGGATTGCCTTGAATTAGTTCCTGGAGGAATTCCTGGAGAAATCTTTGGAGGAATTCCTGTAGAAGTCTCTGGGAAAAATCACTTGAAGATTTTCAGGATAAATTTATGTAGGAATTCTTGATGGAATTCTAGGAAGAATCACGAAAGCTATTACTGGAGTAATACCTGGTGGAAGTCATCAAGGAATGCATTGAGGAAACCCTGGAGGATTCCTTGGGGGAATTTCTGAAAAAGATCTTGTAGCAATTCTTGGACGGATCCCTTAAAAATATCCTAGATGAAATTCTGAAGAAATTCGTAGATGAATCTCTTAAGGAATTCGTAGAGGACTACCAGGAATAATTACTAAAGAAATCGCAGATGGAATTTTCGGAGAAATTCTACAGGAATCTTTAGAAGAGTTCTGGAAGAAACTCGAGAAGGAATTCCAGAAACAATTTCAAGAGAAATTCCTGAGGTTATTCCTAAATATTTCCTAAAGGAATTCCTGGAGGAATCCTTAGAAGAGTTCGTGGAGAATCTTTAGAGGAATATTTAAAATAAGTTTTTTCCAGAAAGAATCACAGAAGGAATTCCCGAGTTAACCCATTAAAAAATCTTGGAGGAATCCCAGGAGGATATCCTTGACAAATTCCTGTAAGGATTAACGGACGAATCTCTAGAAATACTCCTGCAGGAAACTCTAGTCTATAAGAACTCCTGGAGGAATCTCTTGAGGCATTTCTGAAGGAATCGCTGGATGAATTTTTAGGGGAATCCCTGCATAAATTCCCAGAGGAATCCCTGGAATAATTCCTAGAACAACCTTGAAGAAATCCGCGGAGGAAGCCCTTGAGAATCCCTGAAGGAATTACAAATGGAATTCTTGGAGCAATCCTGAAGGAATTCTAAGAAGAGTTCGTGGAGGAACTGCTTGTGGAACCCTTGTAGCAGTTCCTGAAGGAATCCCAGCAGGAGTTCCTGAAGAAATTCCAGTAGGAATCCCAAAACTATTCCTAGAGGATTTCTAAGGGAATGTGTTAACAATTCCTGGAGGAACTTCCGGGATAATTCCTGGAGGAGTTTCTGAAAAAAAAATCCAAGAGGAACTCCTGAAGGAATTCTAAAAAGTGTTCCAGAGGGAATCCTTGAAGGAATTTTCAAATTAATCCCTGGATTTGTGCCTGAAAGAAACACAGAAGAAATTTCCGGGTGAAGCCTTGGAGAAATTCATGAAGGAAAACTTGAAGGAATTCCTGAAGAAATCCCATGAGAAATCCCGGAAGCAATCACATGAGGAATTCCTCGGAAAATCCCATGAAAGCTTTCCTTACAAATTCCTGGAAGAATTTCGGTTGGAAGAAAATAAGAAGGAATCCATATCTGCAATCATTTTTGGAATTTTTTGGATGGATTCCCAAAAAAAATGTTTTGTACAATAGAACTCCTGCATTAATTCTTAGCTAATTCCTGTAAAATTCCCTTAAGGATTTCTGTAAGATACTCCTGTTGAAATACTTCGAATTATTCCATATTGAATTATTGGAGCAATCTCTACTGGAATTCTTGAAGGAATATATGGAGGAATCCCTGAAGAAATCTCTGAAGGAACACTTACAGAAATACCTTAAAGAATTTCTGTTGACATTCATTTGGGAATCCCTAGAGAAATTCCTGGAAGAACCCTCGAAAAAAAAAGCACTGGAACAATCACTGGAAGAACCTCTAAAGATATCCTGGTAATTCCAGGAGGAATGTCTGGTGAAACTTATAGAGGAATTCTTGAAAATGTTTCTGGAGCAATCCATGAAGGAAAAAAATCCAGGAGGAATTCGTCGAGGCATCATTTCAGAAGTATTTGTAAAAAAATCTGAAGGAATCGTGGGAGGAATTCTTGGAGCATTTCTTATAGCATACTCTGAAATAATCACTATCGGAATCCTGCAAGATGCCCATGGAAAAATTCACGCAGGAGAAACTCCTAGAGAAGTCCTTTGTGGAATTTCAGAAAGAATTACTGAAGAAGTTCCTGAATAAATGCATAAAGCAATTCCTAAAGGTGTCCCTGAAAGAATTCGTAAAGAAATCCCAGGTATTTTCCTGTTAGAATGACGTTTGCTTGAATTGAATACTTGTGGAAATTAGCGTACTCTATAGCAGCATATGGTTCTTCAAAGTCCTTCCTATTCCCTACCGCAACCGTTTCCGGCATATTTGGACAATTTGGCATGCTGTTTTTGTATTCCATGAATAAACATTACAAAGTTTAGCCATTCAAGCTCGTTATTTGGTAAAATTTTATGATAAGATTGAAGTGGTTCTTTTCGAGAAATACTTGGCGAAATTTCATGTGGCTTTCAAGTAAAAAAGGTTTGTTAAGTGTGAATAAAAATCTTAGTTATTAGGATAGTTTATTTTTCGAGATATTTTTTCTGAAACTCTGAGTTATTGATTATTTTTGAGTTGACTCGGCCCCCCTTCCCCGTTCTGGCTACGCCCATGTAGAAGGACCGCGGGTTCGGAATCGTAGCGCTGCAGGAGGTGTGTTGGACAGGATCCATGATGCGAACGTTTAGAGGTAATCATACCTACCTAATTTATTATTTTGATGAGATATTTCTAAAATATGTACACTAAAACCTCAATTCATGCATGTTGTTTTTATGCACTTTTAATTTATGCACCTTTTTAATGCCCTGCATAAAAAGAGGGAAAGCTACTCAGAACCAATGTTGTGCATAAGAATTTTTGATAATGACGGTAACTATTGCAACGGAGGCCAGGTGGTGGTGAAAGGGATGAGCAAATGGAAGTCATAGGGGAGTTACAGTGGATCCCAAGGGGTTTCCGCGGGGTACCAGGAGATCTAAGGGGGGTTTTTGGGGGCCTGAGGGGGTTTTCGAAAGTATTGCAAGTTTCAGAGGATTTTCAATGAGGTTTCGAGGGTCTCACGTGCGTTACATGGGGTCCAAGTGGGTCTTAGAGGGATTCGGATGCATTAGGCACTGCCTAATAGGCAGGCGTTTATGGGGGTTCAGATGCGTTACATGGGGTCCGAGGGGATTTTAGAAGGATTTTGGAGGCATTTCAGGAAGTTTCAGAGGCGTTACGGAAGCGTTACGGAAGCGTTACGGAGGAGTTTTTGGGGGTTTCGGAGCGTCTCAGATGCGTTATATGGGGTCGTGGGAATTAAGGGGGATTTAGGGGTTTGGGATTCAGAGGCGTTACGGATGAGTTTTCTGGGGCTTTGGAGTGTCTCAGGTGCGTTACATGGGGTCAAGGGGATGTTAGGGGAATTTTGGAGGCATTTCAGGAAGTTTCAGAGCATTCAGTTCCGGCGGCATACAGAGGCGTTACGGAATCGTTACGGAGGAGTTTTAGGGGGTTTCGGAGCGTCTCAGGTGCGTTACTGGGGTCCGAGGTGGTATTAGGGGCATTTCAGGAAGAGTCAGATCATTTTCGGCGGGATTTAGAAGTGTTACGGAGGAGTTTTCGGGAGTTTCGGAGCGTCTCATGTGCGTTATATGGGGTTCGAGGGGGCTAAAGGGGGATTTTGGAGGCATTTCAGGAAGTTTCAGAGCATTTCCGGTGGGAACCAGAGGCGTCACGGAAGCGTTACGGAGGAGTTTTAGGGAGTTTCTGAGCGTCTCAAGTGCGTTATAAGGGGTCCGAGAGGGATCTTTGATGCGTTTCAGGAAATGGCACAGGATTTTCAGGGACCCCCTCCTAAAATCCTTTGAAACGTTCCTGAAATGCTATTTGATTTAAAGATGTTCAAACCACCTGATACGACACTACGATACGACCCTGAAATGCTATCATACGCCCCAAAAATCTCTAGGAACGCCCTTAAAATGCTCCTAAAACCCCCAGAAATGCTCTGAAATTACACTGAAATACCGTGAAACAAATTAAAACCTCTTGTAACGCCTTTTAAAGGCTCCTGAAATCTCCTGAATTGACCTTAAAGCACCTTGAATCGTCCCTGAAACTCCCTATATTTTATTGAAATTCCCCTGAATTTACCGTAATCCCATGAAAACGCCATCAAAACCTGACAGAATGCCTTTAAAAAGCACCCCAAACCCTCTGAAACAAGCCCCGTGGAACCCACTTTTCTGGAAACTTTATAGAAACCTCCTAAGCCCCACCTCAAATGCCCATGGGCAAGACCTGCTCTCGTGAACTAGATTCCCTCATTGAAGCCCAAACTAAATTTATGCATAAATTTCCCTCATTTTAAGCCTTTTTAAATTTATGCACATTTTTAGGTTTTAATGTATCAAATTATGGCGTTTGACATAAAAACCTCAAACATGTCAAAATGTAACATGTGACATCAAAGCGACCGATGGCAGCAATGTGTACCTACAGCTAAATTAGAACAGAGCATGGAAACATTGTTTTTTTTTGTAAATAAGGCAGTGCTTTAAGAAAAAAAACAAATATGGCTGACTTAATGGTCGACTTGAGCCTCTACTCACGTTTTTAAGAGCACTAATCTTCAGAACTCGTGGAAAGCCACGGTAAACAAATGCAACGTGATTCGATTCTCCAGTTAGCCTAGTGGTTAATGCTATGGATAGCCAATCCGGAGACGGCGGGTTCGATTCCCATTTCGGTCGGGAAAATTTTCTCGACTCCCTGGACATAGTGTATCATTGTGCTTGCCTTTCAATATGTAAATTCATGCAATGGCTGGCAAAGAAAGCCCTTCAATTAATAACTGTGGAAGTGCTCAAGTTGAAGAGAGGCCGGCCAAGTTTCAGTGGGAACGTAGAGCCATACAGAAGAATACGATACTGCATTTGTGTCAGATTTGCGATTTTGAAGTTTCTATACAAAATTGGAATAGGATTTCTTGATGTTTCTAGAACATAGTTCTAGAAAAAAGGTTGGAGTTTAAGATGGGGGCCAAGGGGATTTCAATTTATGAGGACTAAGATGGTTTTAGCACAGACAAACAGACGTATCACTTAGAACAAAATGCGATAAAAATCATCGTCACGAAAACATAATCGCCCAATGCTAATTACGCTGTAGTTCGCAAACCCACTGAGTCGGTGGCGGTAGTGTGCAAACGTCAAACATGAGCAAAAACGATGCGAGCGCCATGATCGAGCGAGTTGCAAACTACGGAATATTTGAATAATCCGTCAAAAAGGGAAACGATGGGAAGTGTGTAGAGTGAGACGTCTGTTTGTCTGTTGTTTTAGGGTTTTTTAGGTGTGTTTCAGGAGCATTCCAGGGATGATTTTTTTAATCCTCCTGAGACTTCCTGAAACCTCCCATAATACTTCTAAGATCCCCTAAAATGTCCCTGAGATCCCTTGTAATGTTCTTAAACAAACAGAGGTCCCTTGAAATGCACCTGAGATCCCCTGAAACTTCCGTGATTCCTCATGAGGTCACCTAAAACGCCCCTGGGACTTTCTGAGTCCTTATGCAACTAACTGAAATGCCTCTGAGACTCCATGAAACCTCCCTAAATCCCCTTAAGACCTCCTGAAATACTTCTGAAAGCCCCTTCAAACTTCTCAAGATCTTCTTGAACGCTCCCGGAAGTTCTAAGTTGGTGCTATTCAACATCTGGAATGATTGCAGGGACAAACGAACGAACCACTGGTAAGTTGACCACTGAACAGTCGCGAAAAAAACGAGTTTTCCATTTGCGCTGCTGCAATATTTGCTCCATTTTGGTCTATAACCAATTCGAAAATCAAAACAAACACAGATCAAAACTGTTGTTTGCTTTTACAAACCTGAGCGTCTATTCTCCAGGAGGATCGGCTCACAACAGCGTCAGATCCCCATGCTAGGGGCGGCTGATCAACGGCCGAGTGGAAGAAAAGGACTCTAGGCTTAACTGTGCGCTGTGGTCCTCTGGAAAGTAGAAGATTGGTGTCAGGCCCTACGAGCCAACCGTAAAAAACCATTGAAACGGAAATCAGCAACAGTATAATGCAAACCGAGACCAAAGGAAATGACCCCAGCGAACAAAAAGGACTTGCGATTAGAAACTCGATCTGCCGATCTCTCAACTTCATTGGGAGCACTTGCATACTCGCCGATCTACTCAAGGACCGCGGGTAGGCATCGTAGCGCTGCAGGAGATGTGTTGAACAGAATCCATGGTGCGAACGTTTAGAGGTAATCATACCATCTACCAGAGCTGGGAACAGCTTTCATCGTGATGGGTGATATGTAGAGGCGCGTGATCGGTTGGTGGCCGATCGACGAAAGAATGTGCAGGTTGAGAATCAAAAGCCGATTCTAAAACTTCAGCATAATAAACGTGCACAGCCCACACTCCGGAAGTACTGATGATGACAAGGACTACGAGCAGCTCGAACATGAGTACGATCGCTGCGCAAGCCACGATGTGAAGATCATCATAGGAGATTTAAACGCTCAGGTAGGCAAGAAGGAGGAATTCAGACCGACGATTGGAAAGTTTAGCGCCCACCAGCAGACGAACGAAAACGGCCTACGACTCATTGATTTCGCTGCCTTCAAAAATATGGCCATACGTAGCACCTTCTTCCAACAGAGCCTCCCTTAACGTTACACCTGGAGATCACCACAGCAGACGGAATTTGAAATCGACCACGTTTTGATTGAGGGACGGCACTTCTCCGCCATTATCGATGTCACGACCTATCGTGGCGCCAACATCGACTCGATGGATTACCATCGGGTACGTGAAACGGTATCGACGGAACCAATGGTTCAACGAAGAGTGCAGAACGGTTTTGGAGGAGAAGAACGCAGCGCGGGCGGTAATGTTGCAGCAAGGGACCCGACAGAACGTGGAACGTTACAAACAGAAGCGAAAACAGCAAAGCCGCCACTTTCGGGAGAATAAGCGCCGCCTGGAAGAAGCGGAGTGCGAAGAAATGGAACTGCTGTGCCGTTCCCAAGAAACACGGTAGTTCTACCAGAAGCTCAACTCGTGCCGTCGTGCCGCGAGCCAAAATGTGCAGGGATGATGGGCTGGTACGTTTGGCATAAGGCCGTTTGGCATAATGCCATTTGGCATAAGGACGTTTGGCATAAAGGACACTTGGCATAAAGGACATTTGGCATAAAGGACGTTTGGCATAATGGACATTTGGCATATAGTACGTTTGGCATAAAATGATTTCAGTAAAAAGTGAACTACATACTTAACGTAAAAGAAGGATAATACATTGTAATGCATTAATTTTTCTGGATATAATATGCAGACAAGGATGATTTGCTGGAAAGAACCATTACCGGAATCTAAATTGATTGTATCGATGAAGAACCAGTGGCGTAGCTAGGAATTTGGGGGCCCGGTGCGGAAGCAAATTGGTGGGCCCCCATGAAAATTACATAATATGTACATATTTTACAATGATAAATCTATACATATAACTGTCGAATAATCTCACTGTTATATTTTGTACAAAACTTTGAAAAAATCTCGCTTTTTGTACTCAGTATTCTAGTGATGCTGGCAGTGATGGCCAACGGAAGGTTAAAAATGATCTATCTTATCTTATTTTCTGTTTTCCTTTATGATTTTTTTCGGGAGCGCGAGTTTTTTTTTATAAGAATTATGCTGAAAATGTTTTAACAATTTATTTAGAAATTGCACCAAATAATCATTTATAAACGCTTTCAAAGATTACTTTACTTTTTCCTTTAATAATTTTTTCTTGAAGCATGATTTGTATTCAAGAAAATTTTAAATTGTAAATGCAAGGATATCATTCAGTATTCCTCTAAAGCACTCCTTCAGGAATGATATTATTATAATTAGCCTTATTAATGAGGCTTTCAGTCCCTTGGCTGGTTCACCTCAGACATGCAGGAATGTTTTCAAAATACTACAGAGTAATTCAAAAGATTCTTGCAAAGGCTTTATCGAGTATTTCTCGAAATTTTAGTTCAAGAATCTATCAATTATATTCTGAGGATTCATCTAGAAGATCATCTAAAGAATTCTTTAAAAATTCCAGAAAAAAATCATCAATGATTCATTTAGAACCAGATGTTCTTCCAAGAAATTACATCGGGATTCCCTCAGAGGAAGAGAAGCCCTTCTAGGGTTTCTTTAAACATTCTTTCGTTTCTTTCAGAGAATCGTCTTAATATTTCTTTGGTGATTTTCCATAGATTCTTCAAGTATTTCTCAATTCTTCCTTCAAAAAACTCTTTAAGATATTTCTCCAATAATTAAACTTGGCATTTCCTCAAGCATTCATCACTTATCTTAGTAACCTTTTGAAGATTTCTTAAGAATTACTTCCTAAGATTACTTCAGAAATCCCACCAAAAATTCCCTTTTCCAAAAAAAATGTTCAAGGATTCTTCAAGAAGTTTCTCTAAGGTTTTACTAAGAGATTCATCATAGGATTTCTCCATTAATTAAACAAAATCTCCAAGGATTCCTACTGAAGATATTGAATTAATTAAATTAAATTAATTAAATTAAATTTTTAGATGGACTTCTGTAGAAGTTCTGTAGGAATTCTTTCGAAAAATCCTTCTGGACTTCCTCTAACGAATTTTTCAATATCCATCAACTCTAGGAGTTTTCTCAACAGTTCCTTCAGGAATTTTTGCTAGTATTCCTCTGGGCACTTTTCAAAAAAATTACATTCCTCCAGAATTTATGATTGATTCCTCCAGAATTATTACGTTATTTTTTATATAATCCGTGTTCACTTCTAACAAATATACAAAAATAAGAAACAGAACAAAATCGCTTCATTCCATTGATTTGAGTGGGATAAAAATGGCATCGTAAATGGCTAAATAGTAAAGAAACAGATATCCTATCTTATCAAAACAAATAACTTCTTCAGAAGTCTCTCCAAGGATTTAGGAAATGTTCTAAGGTTATTCAAAATTCTAAAGGGTTTCCTTTAGAAATTGCTCCCAAAATTTCTTCAGGATTTTTTCCAGAGATTTCTTTAGTAATTCTCTTGCGATTTGCCCGAAGATTCGTTCCGATTTTATTCAAGTATTCTCTTAGAGTTTCTTCAATTGATTTCATTCATTCATTCCTAAACTGATTTTTCCAGGTATTTTACAAATAATTTTGTACTAGAAATCTTTTGGGGTCTTTTTATGCAAGGATTTCTTCATGTATTTATTTAATTACTACTGCAAGGGTTTTCCGGAGATTCTTACACAAATTCCTCTAAGAAATTCCATAGGAATTCCTCCAGGGGATGCATTGAGTGTTTTTGCTAGATTTTTTTAGAAATTCCTCTAATAAGCCTATTCAAGGATTCATAAATTCCTCCAATGAATACTTTAGAAACTAAAAAAAAGGATTCTTTCAATTCTCACAGAAATTCCTCCTAGTAATTCTATAGAAATTTCTTCATACATTTTTAGGAAATTGTTTGTGATCTCTTCTGGTAATTTTAATTTTTTTTTTGGAAATTCTTTTCGTAATTCTCTTGAGATTTTTCTCGGTCGTTCCGTTGTAAATTCGTGGATTTATTTTTAATTTGCAAAGATGTATCTCATAGAACATCAAAAGTAATAACAGACAGAGTTTAATAAAGAATTATCAGAAGAAATTTACAGAGGAATTACCAAAGAAGCTTTTAAAAGTTGCCACTTAAATTTACAAACGAATCGACTAATTAATTTTCAAAGTACCTGTATGTGTCTCTGACAGGTTTTGGGCCGCTGAATCCGAATCCGGGCACAGATTTGTTTCAGGACGCCACAATTTTGAGCTATACCTCAATTTATAGGGCAAAATATGCAATTTTGGGCTTTTTTGACTGCAAGCCGTTAAGCATGGACATTTTTTTTAAGCAATTAACCATGACTCACCATGATGGTCAATTGACATCTAAATTTACGACTCACGCAAAATATTTCGTTTTATCAAATCAAATTTGAAAGATTTAAGCATTTTATGATAATATGTAAACTTGCATGCAATTTTTGGAGGGTGGTTTGTATCGTACCTAACATAACCGCGGCCCAAAATCTGTCAGAGACACATTAGTTTGCTCTTGAGACAGACCAAAAGTTAATTTTTGTTACGTTGTGCTATTGAAAGAATTACAATAGTAATTGTCAGGTATATGAGCAAAGGGACTGCTGATAGAACTTTTAGAGAAACTGCTGAATCCCGTAATAAATTTCCAAACCCAAAGAATTTCAAAAAGTTCTGTCAAAGATATTTTCAAAAATAATAACCTAATTCAACTTTGAATATTATTGCCGAGAAATTCCAAAAGAGTTATGCCGAAATAGTTTTCAAAAACATTTGCAGAGAAAATTCCAAGAATACTCTTATAGGAACTTTCGGATCAAATCCAATCAAAGCATTTCCCAAGAATTTGCCAAAAAAAAAACCGCCAAAAGATATTTGAAAGTTTTTTTCAGGTAACTCACAGAAAACTCGCCGAATAAATTACCAAAAAAAAAAAAAATGCCAAATGAATTACCCAATCAATTCCCGTAGGGATTGGCATAGAAGTTTCCAGAAAAGTGTTCAAGTTATTCCGAAAGTTATTACCAGAGGTTTTCCCAAACGAATTGTCAAAAAAAAGTCAGTGAAAAGTTGCGGATGGAATTCCCAACAAAGTTTTTGTAGAAATAGAAATTAGAATTAGAAAAATAGAAGTTCGTAGAAATAAAAATCAGAAGCCATTTTTGTAGCATTTCTGAGAATTAGTTGAAGAAGTTTCCAAAGGAAATGCCTAACAATTAATCAAATATATCGTCAAAGGAAATTTTCAGAGCAATAGCCGAATGGATTCTCAAATTAATGTTTAAAGATATTCCTTAACGAATCTGTAAACGGGTTTCCGAATTAATTACTGAAAAAGATAAAAAAAAATCCGAAGAAATACTTTAAAAATTGTAATAAATGATGTAAAAACTCTCACAGGAATTACTCCAAGAGATTCTACTGGAATTCCTCAATGAATCCTTTACGAATTCTTCCAAGGTTTTTATCAGCTTTTTTTTCTATTGATACCTTTAACGGTTTCTTTAGCGATTACACCAGTTTTGTCCGGATTTCTTTCACGAAACTTCTAACGAAATTTTTCTAACGATTTCATCAATACTTTTTTTTCTCAAGTGTGGAGCTCCAAGAACTCTTTCTTGGATATCTTTTACGATTCATATGGGAAATACTTCAAGGACTTCTTTACAAATTCCTCGAAGATTTTCTGCGAAAGTTGCAACAGCGATTCCTTAGGAAACTTCTTTTTCAATTCCTTGAAGGATTTTCTTCAGTATTATGTAATCCAAAGAACGCTATAAAGAGTTTCTTAAAAATATCCACAAACGATTCCCACATGTTCGCTTCAGCATTTTTTCAGAGGAATACTTTGGATTTCCTTCAAGATTTTTTTAGAAACTTCTTCAAGTGTTCTTTTTGCACTGCCTCATACGATTTATCTTGGAAGTTTTTTCAAGGATTTCTTAAGAATTTGTTCAAGCATTTCTTTAGTAATCATACCTGCAGGGATTTCCTCATAAATTCCTCTAATAATTTCTGTAGAAAATCATTCAAAGATTCCTTAGGCAATGTTTTAAAGTCCTTTTTCATAATTCGTTCAAGAATCTTTTAAGAAATTCCAGTAAAAATTTAATCTTTTCAACAAGGATTTTGTTTTTCAAGTTACGTATAAAGATTCGTTCATGGATTTCTCGAAGTTTTTCTTCAGATAACCCTACAAGGATGGACACATTCATCCCTAAAGAATTCCTGCACAAATTTCCTCAGGGGGTCTTACAGAAATTCACCCAAGGCCTCCTGCGGAAATTCTTTTGAAGATTGTTTTTTATTTGCACCTAAGAATTTGGAATTCTTTGGGGTTTCCGTCATTGATTTCTTGAGAAATTATCTAGGCATTTCATAATTAGTTTTTCCAAAAATCCCTTTTCTTACAGATTTTTTTCAGGAATCCATTAAGTAATTACTCATAGTACTCCTAGTACTTCATAGTACTAGTTATTCAACTTCATACTTCATAGTACTGTAGTAATCCTTCCAGAACATCATCAAATATACCTCCAAAATCAACCCAATGATTCTTTCCTAATACATCTTAGAATTGATCTAGGCGATTCTTAAAGATTTTTTTTAGAAATTTCTACAAAAAATCCTACAGACATTTCTGCAAGAGTTCCTTCGGGAATACATTCAAATTTCTTTGGAAAATCTTCCAAGGATCCATTCGGGCATGGCTTCAAAAATCTCAAAAAATCATCAAATATATTTTCCATGAGGAACTACTGCAAGATTCCTTCTTGAAGAAATCTCTAAAATCATTCTTGGAGAAATTCCTTGAGGTCCATCTGAAGAATTTCTTGAAGAGTTCCATGATATAATCCTTGAATGGCCTTATGAACGGTTCCGAAATGGTATTTCTGAACGACTGCTTGAATAAATTCTTACAAAAAAATCTCAAAGGAATTCCTGAAGGATTTCTTGATAATAGGAAGCAATCAGTGAAGTACTAGATTGAAAGTAGTGAGCTGGATTTTTGTATGGTGAGATGATCAATTCTCCATTTCTGCAATGAAATGGCGCAAACAGCGTGGGTTATATGATTTATTGACTAATTTAATGCTGTTTGAGCAAAAGTTTGGGTAACTGTGTTGTTGAAGTTGCAAGAAATAAATAATACAACAATGCAGTTACCCAAACTTTTGCTCAAACAGCATTAAATTAGTCAATAAATCATATAACCCACGCTGTTTGCGCCTTTTGATTGCAGAAATGGAGAATTGATCATCTCACCATACAAAAATCCAGCTCACTACTTTCAATCTAGTACTTCACTGATTGCTTCCCATTGTTTGAAGAAATCATTGAAGAAATATTAGGAGGAGTTCCTGAAGCAATCATTGTAAGTATTCGTAAACCAATGCTTAGAAAGTTTTCTTAAGCAATCCCTGAAAAAAAAATTTTGAAGTAAATCATAGAGGAATTTTTGTAGAAGTCTTTGAAGTAGCTGCCTGATAAGCAAAGCAAAGCAAAGCAAAGATAACCGTACACATCGTAGTTGCTACTCCGTGATTGACCAGAACAATCGAAGTTGCACAGAGAGCCAATGAATGTGAAAGCTTGGGACTATCTAACCATTCTCAATGTGCACAATTCGAGAGTTCAGCTATTTAAAGTCAATAACGGCGCTGGCCACGTCCTTACGGTCATCAGGAAAGGGAAGGAATGTTAGTTCGACAACCGTTGCTACTAGAAACCGTGGAATCCACAGCATCCCCACAGTTGTCACGGGAAGGAGTGGTGGTTAGTAGGGTAGGGTAAGGTGTGGATGTAGGGAGCCACCTCTGGTAGGTGATATGATCCACTAGTTATATGGAAATACACGTCGGGGTCTTCATCACGATTATGATTTATTTGATCACGATGACCACTGATCCCGGATTTCGTGCTCGCGTTTCCATCGCCCTACCGTGGAAACCAACTGATCTACGAATATTGTAGCGCGATTCTGATCCCGGATTTTTCACTCGCACTTTCATCGCCCTACCGAGAAAACCGACTGACCAACGAATATTGTAGCGCGATTCTGAACCCGGATTTTTCACTCGCACCCCCATCACTCTTACCTGAAAATTGTCTGCCATTCGAAAATTCTCAAGCTAATCTCTTTGAAGTAGCTGCCTGATAAATCGAAAAATATATTCTTGCCCGAAGGAATTCCCGCAGAAACCCTTCAAGAACGTAACATGCGTTCAGTTCTTAATTTTGATGAATGGGGCCCCTGAATTTCAGCTGCTATCTTATGCTAAATCAACACCTATGTTTGGTTCTGTGGTTAGGATATCAGGGACATTTTCATAATGCTCATGAATACTTCCATATCGGTACTGCATATCGTAAAATTCAATTTTGATTTCGAACACATTTTAATTGTATTTTGGGGCTCCTGCAGGTGCAAAGAGTAGTCATCAAATTAATATAAACAAAACTAATGAAACTACATGAATAAAGTGTGTACATTTATAATTGTTAATAATAGAACATCAAAATAGCCATCTGTGTTCCCCATTGCAAAATCTCTTGATAATCACGAAGAGGCCCCTGCATACCTATCAGCAAATCGGCAAGTATTTAACTTATACTTATTTTTATTTATTTATTTATTTCTCATAGATTAAAGTAGCGTAAGGAACTTCCTTTTTAAATACTACAAACGTTGAATTCACGTAATAAAAATACAAATTTAATCCGAAACTGAAGCTATACTGACTATTAGTTTACAAACAAACTTAACTTATTGCTGATGCTGACTGTTGAACAAAGTGACACACTCCTGTCTAAATCCGCTTACACTAGTCTCATTTTTAACATGGGTTGGAAGATGATTCCAAAACACTATGCCCTGAACAAATAGTGTATTCCTGTAGTGCGACGTATTGAACCGTGGTAAAGTAAAATTACGATTACGACTATTTTGAAATGGTTGGAGTTTGGTAAATAGATACAGGGGATAGACAAAATGATCGGGACAGGCAAAATTTTCACTTTTCAAAAAATGTTCAATTAGCTGTAACTTTTCGAAAAGTGCACCAAATATTTTCCAATTTTTACTGTAAGTTGCTCTACTAGTTGTGTATCAGTGGACAAAATTTGGAAAAGATCGGACAATTCTTCACGAAGTTATAAAGATTTTTGAAAAAGGTAAAATTATCCGATACCCAACTTTGAGCTGTTATATCTCCGGATTCAATGAACCGAATGCAATGAAATTTTGACCATTTATGACTTATATAATGAGCTATGAAAAACCATTGACATAACATAATATTCTTAACACGGAAGAAAATTATAACGATTAGATTATTTTTCTAATAAAACATCAAATTATCCAAAACATCAACATCGTTTCAAAATTCAAGATGCAAATTATAGTTAATTTAGTTTCCCTCTAATTGACTTATATATAAATGCGTTTTGAAGGAAAGTAACAACATAACCGCCAATAAATTGAAAAAGTAATGGAATGTATATTAAAAATAGACCAATTTACTAAAAAATCGTGAAAAAAATAAAATCGCTATAACTTTTTCGCTTGTTGAAAATTTCAAGTTAAGTCAAATGTTTTTCAGAGTTCATTATATATGTCATGAATGGTCAAAATTTCATTGCAATCGGTTCATTGAATCCGGAGATATAACAGCTCAAAGTTGGCTATAGGATAATTTTATCTTTTTCAAAAATCTTTATAACTTCGTGAAGAATTGTCCGATCTTTTCAAAATTTTGTCCACTGATACACAACTAGTTGAAGAACTTGCAGTAAAAATTTGAGAATATTTGATGCACTTTTCGAAAAGTTACAGCTAGTTGAACATTTTTTGGAAAGTGAAAATTTTGCCTGTCCCGATCATTTTGTCTATCCCCTGTATCTAGGGGACTTTTTAGATATTATTTTATATAAAAGAACGCAGCTACGAAGCATATACAATTCCTTAAAATGACAACCGAGAAGCTGTGGCTATAAATGGGTCACTCTTGAGAATCTGGATAGATTAAATACATAGCGTACACAAGAATTTAGAGCTACTCGCAAACGACCTATCGACATTGCTGAAGCGTTCAGCAGAAGAACGTCACCGTACATAAAATGTGGAAAAATTAAAAACTTAAACAGCTTTAATTTAATAGAAATTGGTAAAGTATTTGAAGTGATACGAAGCATACGAAGGCAACTGTATATTTTAGAACACTGTGCATTAATATGACCCTCCCACTCGAGATCATTTTGAATAACGAAACCTAGCGTTGTCACTTTTTCAACATATTGAATCAGCACATTCCCAAACCAAACATTTGGACGAACATTTATATCTCTGTTTCTAGTAATCATCATAACCTTTGTTTTATCAGGGTTGACAGGCAGTAGGTTTCTCGTAGACCAATCCAAAATTTTCAATAGATCCTCATTTAGCAATTCGACAGTCGAAAGATCGGTAGCCATGATGTAAATTTGAACGTCATCCGCAAACAAATGGATTCGGCAATGTTTCAGAACACTTGTTAAATCGTTAATAAATAATGAAAAGAGCAGGGGGCCCAAAATTAAACCTTGCGGAACCCCAGATAATATATTACCACTATCCGAGTAACAATCCTCGATGCAAACAAATTGAGACCTATTGGACAAATATGATTGCATCAAACGGACCGCCGATCTTGAGAACATGAACTCCGATGATAATTTGTTCAAAAGTTTCGTGTGCGATACTCTATCGAAAGCCTTTGAAAAATCAATCATAAGAAGGAATGCTACACCCCTCTTGTCTATAGTAGTATGTATATCATCGTGCACTTTAAGAAAAGCAGTTGTAGTACTGTGTCCTGCTCTAAAACCAGATTGAAATTCCGACAGTAATTTGAAGTTTGCAGATGTTCCTGTATTTGTGATTTGAGGATTTTTTCAAACACTTTGGATAAACTACTCAGAATGCTTATAGGTCTGAGATTGTCAAGAGAATTTCCTGATGCTTTTTTCCGAATTGGAATCACTTATATGTAGGAATCTTTCGCTAATCACAGAGCTTTATTCAAACTGGGCCCCCGAATTCAGGGGGCCTCCAAATCAGGGAAGGTTTATAACACTAAACCTGCCCTGATTTGGAGGCCCCCTAGATTCGGGGGCCCGGTGCGGACCGCACCCTCCGCCCCCCCCCCCTTGCTACGCCACTGTGAAGAACAGCCTATATACAAAAAAAGGAACATTCCCCTTCCGAAAAAAATCAAATTCATGGAAGCAAAAGGTTATTTTGAAAATAAGAGATCTAATATAATGCACCAACAACAAGTTTGCATTCTTTCCCTTGAAGGCTGTTCTTTAATTTTTCTCCAGATGGAAAATATATTTCACATATTCTTTATGCCAAACGTCCCTTATGCCAAATGTCCTGTATGCCAAACGTCCTTTATGCCAAATGTCCTTTATGCCAAACGTCCTTATGCCAAATGTCCTTATGCCAAACGGCCTTATGCCAAACGTACCAGACCCATGGCGTGGAGAACGAAGGCACGGGAGACTACGGCAACGGAGGAAACAGGATGGTATCGCAGCTGAACTCATCAAGATGAGCCCAGAAAAGTTGACCATCTATCTGCACCGACTGATAGTCACGATCTGAGATACTGAACAGCTACCGGTGGAGTGAAAGGGAGGGGTAATGTGCCCCATTCACAAGAAAGGCGACCATTTGGAATGTGAGAATTTCAGAGCGATTACTATTTTGGATGCTGCCTACAAAGTGCTATCCCAGATCATCTTCCGTCGTCTGTGACCTAAAAAGAATGAGTTCGTGGGAAGTTATCAAGTTGGCTTTTTAACGACGGCCGGTCGACAACGGACCAGATCTTCACCGTACAGCGAATCCTCCAGAAATGCCGTGAATACCAGGTCCCAACGTATCACCTGTTCACCGACTTCAAAACGGCATACGACAGTATCGACCGCGCAGAGCTATGGAGAATCATGGACGAAAACGGCTTTCCTGGGAAGCTGACTAGACTGATTAAAGCAACGATGGACGGTGTGCAAAACTGCGAAAGGGTTTCGGGTGAACTATCTAGTTCATTAGAATCTCGCCGGGGACTGCGACAAGGTGATGGACTCTCATGCCTACTCTTCAACATCGCTCTGGAAGGTCTGATGCGACGAGCCGGGGAACGATTTTCACAAAATCTGGTCAATTTGTGTGCTTTGCGGATGACATAGACTATCGTCAGAACATTTGGAACGGTGGCAGAGCTGTACACCCGCCTGAAACGGGAAGCCGCAAAGGTCGGACTTGTGGTGGATGCCACAAAAACAAAGTACATGCTGGTAGGCGGAACCGAACACGACCGGATCCGTCTGGGTAGTAATGCTACGATAGACGGGGATACTTTCGAGGTGGTGGAGGAATTCGTCTACCTCGGATCCTTACTGACGGCTGACAACAACGTGAGTCGTGAAATTCGGAGGCGCATCATCAGCGGAAGTCGGGCCTACTACGGGCTCCAGGAGAAGCTGCGGTCTTGAAATGTTCACCCACGCACCAAATGCACCATGTACAAAACGCTAATAAGACCGGTGGTCCTCTACGCACACGAGACATGGACCATGCTCGAGGAGCACCTGCAAGCAGAGTTTTCGAGGGACGCGTGCTAAAGAAAAAGATCTTCGGCGGTGTGCAGGAGAACGGTGTGTGACGGAGAAGGATGAACCACGAGCTCGCTGCACTTTAAGGCGAACCCAGCATCCCGAAGGTGGCCAAAGTCGGAAGGATACGATGGGCAGGGCATGTTGCAAGAAAAAGTTGTTCCTAATCATAAGGCCATATTTCTAATGTACATGAAAACTAGGATAGTTCTTATTTTCAAAGAAAACGGAAACATTTTTTTATTTGCAAGAACAACTATACTCACTGGTGGTGTCCTTTAAAATTTCAAGAATGGAACTTAACTTTTCAGCTGCACCCATGCTGACGTTTAACTATTTAGTAATAGCCGGCAGTCGTTGACCGAATTTCCTTATTTTTAACACTTGCCAACATCAACTTTTTACTGTTGTCAGGTCTTGAATACAACCTATTATCATGCAGTGAGGACGTGACTTTGTTCATTTGGCAAAATTTCCGCAACTTGTGGATAGACCAGCAGCAAAAAATCTAACCATCGCTGTTCAGGGCTTATCCGCAAACATCCAACTATGCGACGTTGAACTCGAAGGCACTATCCGCAACGATGATGGGCAGCAAAGAAAGCTTGAAGGGCGTGCCACAAACCGAAAACATTGAGCTTTGTTCGGCGATAGCAAACGAGACTCATATAAAAGCCTTCCGGCACCTGCGGGCACAGTTTTCTCCAGTCGGGTCTCGTTTGTGGGGTGTAGTTCTTCTGGTGGTTCAGTGGGGGAAGTATCAAGTGTCGTCGACAGAATGGAGCGGATTCGCGCGTGGCTTTACCTTCGAATGGGTCTACTGGGGTTGATGTGCATTTCCGTGTGTGAAGCTATGAGCCAAAAACCAAAACTGTTTCTAACGGTGAAAAGTGCTAGTTTGCCTACGTTGAGCCTTCCGGAAGTGGATAGTGCTTACTTGATAGTGACTGATTTGATGATTAGTCCCGAGGGACAGCCTTTGCCGTTTCTTAGTGGAGAGTGTAAGTTATGATGGACTGTTAAGAAATTGGAAGCATTTGTTGAAACAGCTAATATGCTTTTGTTCAAATTTTATGATGTGCAACAGTGGATCGATCCTACTTCAAGAGATTACAACAGGAACGCCCAGGAGTACAGTTTTTGGCATCGTTTGGAGGAACTGCAGTTCCGGCGGAGCTTTTTGCTCATCTGGCCGAAGACGACGGCAGATTGCTGATGTTTGTGCAACAGTTGGTCCAGTTTGCAACGGAAACTGGATTCAATGGATTGGATATTTCGTGGATGTATCCAACACAACCGGATAATGTACGATATTTGAGGTCGAACAGTGATTTATCTTAACTCTAGTCATATCAACCATTTTTCAGGTGAGTTATTCGCTCCTTCTCAAGCAGTTGCGGACTGCATGTGATAAGGAGCATTTGGTGTTGACGGTGACCGTTCCCAGTAATCCTGCGGTTATAGGGAAGAGCTACCCGGTAACTGACATTGCTGACTCTGCTCACTATGTTATATTGAGTACCAATGAGTTCAGAAAGCTGAAGAAAACGTCCCTTATTGCACCGTTGTATTCTATCAATGCGGGATCTTCAAACAGTGTGGTAAGTAAAATAATATAAAGGTCGTTCCATAGCATTTATGGTACCGTGAACCGGGGTCAAATTGATCATTCGGGTACTACATTGTGATTCCATACTAGGAACTCTTAAGCGTCGTATTGATCTTAAACTTTTTACGTCATCTGGTCCGTAACTGTCTAGGGATGAGTGTAGACTTTTAATTTTTTAGAAAAAAGTTAGTTTTGCCTTATTTTTTTTAAGGAATTTGCAATGTGTTTCTCATTTAGCAGAAATCATTGCTACTAAACAATCGATTGCTAATGGGGCTTCCCGTAAATTCTCTGTTTTAACATTTTTGTGGAACCGGCCAAGCGTGACGACTCATAGAAAAACTTCAAAGGTCCCATACAAAAAGTGTGACATAGGGGGGAGGGTGGTTGAAAATGAACGATTTTTGCGTGACGTAATTTATGAACGTTCCCTTATGGTAAAGCGACCAGAAAGTGGGTACCAAAACGCGCCGTTCCAAAAACGATGATGGGTAGAGCGGCGATGTACCGAGTTTGACAGCTGTGTCACCTTAGGGGCTGTTCATAAACCACGTAGACCAAAATTTGACCATTTCAGACCCCCCTCCCCCCTCGTAGACTTTTGTCCATACAAAAATTTTGAAATTTGTATGGAGCGTAGACTTTGGCCAGACACTCCCCCCCCAAATTCTACGTTTATAAACGGCCCCTTATGTTATTGAATAATTTTAAACCCGGTCTATTATCATGTTAAATCGGTAACGACAGTGTATCCCCTTCGTTACGATTTGGAGTTCGGGGTGACCGGGAGACATACAGTGGAAACTCAAAATAACTGGGACAGGTAAAATTTTTACTTTTCAAAAAATGTTCAACTAGCTGTAACTTTTCGAAAAGAGCATCAAATATTCTCAAATATTTACTGTAAGTTCATCAACTAGTTGTGTATTAGTGGTCAAAATTTGGAAAAGATCGGGCTATTCTACACGAAGTTATAAAGGCTCGAGAAAAAGGTATGAATATTCGATAGCCAAATTTGAGCTGTTATATCTCCGGAATCAATGAACCGAATGCAATGAAAATTTGATCATTTATGACTTATATAATGAACTATTAAAAACTTTTGACAAAACTTAAAATTCTTTACACGAAAGAAAATTATAACGATTAGATTATTTTCTAATATAACACCGATTAATCCAAAATTTCATCATCGTTTCAAAATTCGAGATAGTAATTATAGTTCATTTAAATTCTCTCTTATTGACTTTAATATATTTATGTTTCAAAGGAAAGCAACCAAATAGCCGGCATTAAATTGAAAAAGTAATGGGATGCATATGAAAAATGGATAAATTTACTAAAAAAACATACAATAAATGAAATTGCTATAACTTTCCCGATCTTTTCCAAATTTGAACCACTGATTTACAACTAGTTGATGAACTTACAGTCAAAATTTGAGAATATATGATGCCCTTTTCGACAAGTTACAGCGAGTTGAACATTTTTTGAAAAGTGAAAATTTTACCTGTCCCAGTTATTTTGAATATCCCCTGTAACAGTCTATTGAAACTCCCAGATGTAGTGTAACAAACACATTTAATCGTATATACGACAAGGCGGTTACAATTCTTCCAAATCTAACATTTGCGATTGTGCATCGATCGAAAGCATAACGAAATACTATCGGCGACCACGCACAGTGGCCGGAGGCCGGACAAAACCTCAAAAATTGACCTCGAAATTTCGTTGCTTTGATATTTTTCTCTTATTATAAATACTTCAACTAAAAAGATCCAAATTTTCAAGTCAATTGAAAGAAAGTTGAGTCCAGGGGAATTTTTCAAAGTTGGAAAATTAAGTACCAAACAATTTGTTTTTATCATTTTAATTTAAAATAATAATTTCAGTGGCGCAGTGTATAACAAATGGCTGGTATTGTAATCCATGAATTTACTGTTGTTATGTGATACTTATAACCTTAGTATTACCACATTTAATTAAACTTTTAGCTTACATTTGTTGTTTTGTAAGACCATTCATAAATGTAGCATTTACTGATTTTTTGGTAAATTGATCTAGAACTTTTTAATCTTCACGTACCCGACCCCCGGCAATTCATTTTCAAAATGCTGGTAGGGTATTGGTTCCCTTATTAAGCATGTGGCTCCCATTTTCATCCTACGAAAAACAAAGGAATGAAGCACTGTTTGTTTTGTTTCTTATTTTTGTATTTTTTGTTAGAAGTGAGCACGCATGAAAACAAAAAGAACGGAATCAATCGGTGCCGTTATCGCTTGTTTTCGAATAGGATGAAATTGGGAGCGTGAGATTACTGATGGAACACAAACCCTATTTCGGCAATTTTTATCCGATTTTTTTGAAGTCACCCTCAATCGATCATAAATTGGTGATAGTTTATTACACTCAAGTGTAATAAGTGTTTCGATGCCAGCATCGAAAGGGCCACCAGATCCTTCAGGACGTCCTGCGAGATGTCAGCAAACCCGCTCATCGGAGCACTCTCCCCTCAAAATCTGTGATATTAGTTTTAAGACATTCTAGGATTGTTTTAAACTCTTTTCCCTAAAATAGCTACATTTAGCTAGTAATTTCTGTTGTTTGTATTAATGTATCTTAAATGAATTTGTATTGTTCTCAGCTTAAAGGTAAACCAAATCTCTGAAATGTAAATGTAAATATTAAATGTAGTAGCGTTGAATTCCAGAAAGAAATTTAATTGAATTGAAATTGAAGTTTTAGAACAATTGCAAGAAGTATGAATCTTGGAAACCACAAAATCACGTCTATTACAGGAAACTTGTATTTCTGATACGAACTCAACATTTGTTGCTACAATCCCTTTATTTCATTGCTTGAAAACATTTGTACATAAGAACATATTTTCAGAACAATTGTGGAAGTTAAATCTTTGAAACTTTGCACATAATACAGAACCCAGCATTTAGTGTAAAAACAACCATAACATTTAATAAATGCAATTAATGTAATTACAGCTACCAGTTTCACCAAACTCAAATCTTTCCCAACAGCAATCATATACAATTTGGTTAATCGATTGGTTGAATCTCTGGAGATCCTTAAGAACCCCTTCAACAATTCTTATTTTTTTTGGAATCTATACTTCGACTTTTTCTTTGGATTTTTTTTCTGCTGTTCCTTTAGGATGTTTGTTTGACAATTTGATTGGAAAATCCTTTGCAGTTTCCAAACAAGGCAAGACGCAATAACTGAGTTGTTTTCTTCAAAATATTTTGCGACAAATTCTTTGGAAATTGTATGTGAAATTATTTAGAAAACTTCAATGGCAACTGCTTTGTAAACTGCTTCAACAGTTTCTTTAGTAGATTATTTTGCGATTTTTTTTTTAGAAATTACTTCGGCCATTCCCAAAATATGGGAATGAATTTTAGGAATTCTTTGGAATTCCTTCAACTTTTTTTGGGAATTTTCATGGGATTTTTTTATCGGAATATCTTTAGTAATTTCTCTGAGGAATATTTCGGCAACACCTTTCAAAATTCCTTCAGTAACTCTTCTGTAAATTTCTTTATTAATTCCTATGAGAATAACTTCGACAATTTCTTCGTGAATTCTTCAGTAATATATTATTGGGCATAGCTGTGGCAGTTTCTTTGGGAGCTTGCTTCGAATACTTATTGAGCAATTTCATCAGCAACTCCTTTGATAATTTGTATTACTGGAAAATTCCTTCGGTAACTTCTTTGAAAATTTCCTTCGCAATTCGTTTCTTAATTCCTTTGAGGATACCAGTGGGAATTTCTTTCGCTTTGTCTTTGGAAAATCGTTCTGTTATTCCATTGAAAATTCCTCAGACAATTCATTTGGGAATTACTTTTGAAATTTCTTCAGCAATTTCTTCAAGAATTGCTTTGAAAACTTCGTTTTTTCGAAAATTTTTAGGGAAATTAATTTGGCAACGTTTTTAGGATTTTTTTCCTGAAAGTTTTGGACTTAATTGATTCCTATAGGAACTTGGAAGACTTTCTCAATTTCTTTTGGAATTCCTTTGGTAACTCTTATAGGAGTTCCAGGGGCTTTTGTTCTGAAATTGCTGCGGCAACGTTTTTTGAAATACCCTTGCGTTAAAAAAATATCTTTTGAACTGAATAGCGAGAAATCATGCACATAAAGGGAATGTTAGAGTTTGCGCATATTTACATGAGATATAATATAAAATTGCATTACCATCGTGTAAATTTCCGCCAACCATCGCGTATACCATCATGGACTCCAACCGATTACGCGACTTTTGGCGGAAACACGAACGTAACGTAATTTTACATGATATCTCATGTAAATATGCACTAACTCTAACATTCCCTTTATGTGCATGATTTCTCGCTGAATTTTAATTACATATTTTTTTTCTGTGTATGAGATTCTTTTGCTGAACTTTAAAAAAAAATCTTAAATAAAAATGCATTGTATGTATAAATGTATGAATTGCCGGGAAATTCTTTTTTGGTGATGCCTTCGCATGAATTCCTGGTGAAACTCATAAGGAAATTCTGGAAAATTTAGAGAATAAGTTTCTTGTTAAACTAGCAATTGACATTCTCAGAGAAATTAGTGGTATGGTTCTTGGAAGAATTTCCAAATATTCGATCTGCTTCTACCAAAATTCAGACAAATGCTTTTTTCCAAAACCAAATCTGTATGGAATTTTTGAGGAACATTCCCGAGTGTAGAATAAACTTTAAGTTAAAATACACACACAAAACAGAAAAAAAAGAAAAAATCTGAAATGTCTAAAAATTATTGAGAATTTTGTATTGCAATCGCTGTTTAAATAATTGAATGCTGGACAAATACCACACAGAATCAAAGATTTCTTTAATATAATGATTTACTAAGAAATCATTCCTAAATAAATCTTTCCTAAAGATATCGTAATTTTTATGTCGAAATTCGTCAAACAGTACATGACTTGAAAAAATAGTTAGTAAATTAGTTCTAAACTTATTTCAATGTTCATCTGGATACTATATTAAATCTAAGGGTTTGGAATTATTCATTCTCATATTTTTTTCTGAAATGATTATATCTAATTTGCACTGTAAACTATGACATTTTAGAATCGGGAATTTTGTTTGTTATTCTGAGTGACCACCCTGAATGAGATTCTTGCGCCCATATAGATATCAACAATCAATAAAATAACCGTTTCGGGAACTGTCGGTTAAGAAGACCTTGAAAACCAGAAAACGAGTCCACTGTTGTTGATAGTGCTGGCAGTCCTAGATTGGACCACACTTCTAAATTCTAAGCTTCAGAACAGTTGGTAGTCAGACTTACTTTTGATCATAATTCGGGCAAACGGCATTCAGACAAACAAAGGCCAAATAAAAATTGTTCGGACAAACGACATACGGCCAAATGACCGAATATTGCATTTACTTCATTAATGAAGTATATTTTGGGTTTTAAATTCGCTACTAGTTTGGACGCCTTGAAACAGGAAAACAGTAAAATCTGCAATCATTAAATGCGTTCAGTAAGTAACTGATACACATCCATAAGAGTGCTGTTCTTCTTCTTCTTCTTTTTGGCTCTACGTCCCCACTGAGACTTGGCCTGCCTCTCTTCAACTTAGTGTTCTTTGAGCACTTCATAGTTATTAATTGAAGGGTTTCCTTTGCCTGCCATTGCATGAATTTGTATATTGTGAGGCAAGTACAATGATACGCTATGCCCAGGGAGTCGAGAAAATTTTCCCTACCGGAACGGGAATCGAATCCGCCGTCTCCGAATTGGCGATCCATAGCCTTAACCACTAGGCTAACTGGAGACCCTTAACTGTTAAGAGTGCTGTTAATATGACTTTTTAGAGTCCTATTGTTTGACGACGAAAACACATTTGTATACATTTGGAATTGTTATTAATTCCAGCAGTTCGGCTATGTCGTGTGTGCAATAGCTCTCTCTCTCTTCTTAGCGTAACGTCCTCATTGGGACAAAGCCTGCTTCTCAGCTTAGGTAGTGTTCTATGAGCACTGCCACAGTTATTAACTGAGAGCTTCCTCTGCCAATGACCATTTTGCATGCGTATATCGTGTGGCAGGCACGAAGATACTCTATGCCCAAGGAAGTCAAGGAAATTTCCTTTACGAAAAGATCCTGGACCGACCGGGGATCGAACCCGTCACCCTCAGCATGGTCATGCTGAATACCCGTGCGTTTACCGCCTCGGCTATATGGGCCATAGCATGTATGCCAGAAATCGGGAGCCCAAGCCAGTGACTTAATAGAGTGAACATGCGTGCCAGAGGGATTCTAAGATTATCTGGTGAATTTGTTCCTTGTTAAAGAAGTTGTTTTCTTTCTGTATGTGGACTCTTTTTCATTGTTTTATTAATTCATTATGTGTGTTTGAATCTTTTAAAAATTTTTGATCAAATTTGTATAGTTCGTCACCATGAGTGTCGACTTGGTTTTTGTTTGTCAATGTCGAAGGTTTCATCTTGATAATTATCTCTTCCACTTTGTCATGTATCATGTATCTCTTTGTGTATATTTTTCATTCTCATCTTTCGTGTATTTACACTACAAGCACTGTAAAGTTCGCCATCAAAATTTTCGCTATTCACATTTTTTCAATAAAATTTTCCTATACTATTGTACAGTCCGTCACTGAAAGGTGCTGGCCACAGTATTTTGTTTTTTAATATGTTTCAGTATTGTTGTCCTTAATTAGTACGTTTTGTCACAATAGGAGGCAATCAGTGAAGTACTAGATTGAAAGTAGTGAGCTGGATTTTTGTATGGTGAGATGTTCAATTCTGCATTTCTGCAATGAAATGGTGCAAACAGCGTGGGTTATATGATTTCTTGGCTAATTTGATGCTGTTTGAGCAAAAGTTTGGGTAACTTTGTTGTTGTATTATTCATTTCATGCAACTTCAACAACACAGTTACCCAAACTTTTGCTCAAACAGCATCAAATTAGTCAAGAAATCATAATACCCACGCTGTTTGCACCATTTCATTGCAGAAATGGAGAATTGAACATCTCACCATACATAAATCTAGCTCACTACTTTCAATCTAGTACTTCACTGATTGCCTCCTATTGGTGTCGGCACAATATTTTGTCTCAATATTTCGTGTCCATAGTATCAAAAGCAAGTAACATTGTATATTGGTTCACCAGTCCTTTGAATTGCGAGGTGACGCAAGTTATCTTTGGTTCCATAAGGCTTGCTCTAAATTCCTGTATGCTCACGGTTACATAGATTGCAACGCTTACCAAAGTGAATCCTGATTTATGAAACTACCAATCCCTCTCAATCAACAAAAACTCCTTCCCGTGACAACTGTGGAGGACACAGTAGTATATACAACCTCTAGTAGCAGCTCCAGCTCCAGTTTTCTGGAGCGCATCCACGCCTCCACAACCTTGATCGAGTGGTCGGTAGTCAACTTCACCTCCTCGATCGTTTCACCATAGACTTCGAGCGTAATATCGTCGGCAAATCCGACAATCACCACTCCCACTGGGTACTCTAACCTCAACACCTCGTCGTACATGACATTCCATAACACCGGACCCAGGATGGAACCTTGCGGGACTCCTGAGGTTATGTGAAAGCACTTCCGACCCACCTCCGTGTCGTATACTAGTACGCGATTCTGGAAGTAGCTTCCGAGAATCTTGTACAAGTACTCCGGTATCCCCAGACGCAAGAGCGCATCAGCAATAGCAGCCCAACTGGCGCTATTAAATGCATTCCTTACATCCAGAGTCACTACCCCGCAAAAGCGAATTCCCCTCCTCTTAGGCTCGAGTGCTTTCTCGGCGGTTTTTGTAACCGACAAGATAGCGTCTACGGTGGACCTCCCCTTCCGGAAGCCATACTGGTTGCTCGAGAGACCATTTACGCCCTCAGTGAACTTCAACATTCTATTGAGGATGATCTTTTCGAGTACCTTCCCCGCCGTGTCAATCAAGCATATTGGTCTATATGCCGACGGGTCTCCGGGTGGTTTCCCCGCCTTTGGCAATAGTACCAGGCTCTGCCTCTTCCAAGCTTCTGGGAAAACTCCCTCGTCCAGGCATTTCTGCATAGCAGACCTGAACATCTCGGGAGCTTCTGCAATAGCTACTTTTAAGGCCAGGTTCGGAACTCCGTCCGGACCTGGGGCCTTACCTACGCTAAGGGACTTAGCTATCCCCGCAAGTTCCACATCGGTGACCATTTCCTCATCGCCAGCCCCATTCCCCGGCTGTCCTACGAAAGGAGGCCAAGGACTAGGATCATGACGCGGAAAAAGTCCTCCAATGATCCCCTCCAACATCTCTGGAGATTGCTCTGTAGGAGCCATCACACCTCTCGTCTTGGCCATAACGATCCTGTAGGCATCACCCCACGGGTTCGTATTGGCACTCTGACAGAGACCCTCAAAGCAGGCCTTTTTGCTTGCTCTTATCTCGGTCTTGAGCGCGGCTTTTGCAGCGGCGAACACCACCCGCCGTTCGTTTCGCTCTTCCTCTGATCGTGCTCGCTGCATCCGCCGCCTAGCCCGTAGGCAGGCGCGGCGCAGGTCCGCAATCGCGTCGGTCCACCAGTAAGCCGGTGGCCTCCCATTTCTAGGGTGGACTCTCCTAGGCATGGTCGCATCACACGCACGTGAGAGCACCGCTACCAGCTCGTCGCCGTCTAAACCGAGTAAGTTTCGCTCACGGCGGAGCGCTTCCCTAAATACCTCTTCGTCGAAGTATGATGTCTTCCACCTACGAGGGCTTGGCCTTGGCCTAGCCGCCTCTTCTTCTATCCGCTGTCTGCTGTTGTTGTAGTCGATACTGTAGCGAACCGCCAGGTGGTCGCTGTGAGTGTAGCCATCATCTACTCTCCAGTTCGAACTACTTGTTAGGCCAGGACTACAAAAGGTCACGTCAATAATTGACTCCGCTCCATTTCGACTATAGGTACTCTTGGTACCGACGTTAGCCAAGTCGACATCTAAGATGGCCAGTGTTTCTAGCAGGATCTGACCTCGCTGGTTCGTGAAACGGCTTCCCCATTCCACAGCCCAGGCATTAAAGTCACCCGCTATTACCACCGGCCTTCGCCCTGTTAGCACGGTCGTTAAGCGGTCCAGCATTTGCGTGAACCGCTCGATCGGCCACCGCGGAGGCGCATAACAGCTACAGAAGAAGACCCCGTTTACTTTGGCGACCACGAAGCCCTCATAGGTAGTAGACACCAACTCCTGCACGGGGTATTTGCCCGTCGTCCATATCGCCGCCATTTTCCTGGTCCCATCCGAGGCCCAGTTGCCGTTGCCGGCGGGTACTCGGTATGGGTCCGAAATGATGGCGATATCCGTCTCCCACTCAGAAACCGCCTGACAAAGCAGTTGCTGAGCCGCATCACAGTGGTTCAGGTTCAGCTGCGTTACCTGCACTGTGATTTGTTGCTCACTGCGGCTTTCTTAAAGGCCGGGCACCCTGGACCACCCATCGCATGTCTGTTGCTGGTCTGTGAGCTGGCTCACCACAAGACAGAGGTGACGGTTGTTAACAACATGCAGTCGGCGCAGCAGACGGAGATCAGTGTAGGAGAGTGCACTATCCTGTCGAAGCGCTCTGTCAAGCACTTGGGCGTGATGATCGACGATAAGCTTACCTTCGGTAGCCACGTCGATTATGCCTGTAAAAGAGCCTCCACAGCTATTGCGGCACTGTCCCGGATGATGTCCAATAGCTCAGCGGTGTACGCCAGTAAGCGCAAGCTTCTGGCTAGTGTTGCTACGTCCATACTTAGGTATGGCGGCCCGGCGTGGGGTACCGCGCTAAGTACTGAATGCTACCGACGGAAGCTGGAAAGTACTTACAGGCTTATGTGTCTGAGGGTTGCAAGCGCGTACCGTACCGTGTCACACGACGCTCTCTGTGTCATTACTGGTATGGTGCCCATCAGCATTCTTATCAGTGAGGATATGGAGTGCTTCGAAATGCGCGGCACAAGAGGCATACGCAAGACTGTCAGGATGGCCTCTATGGTCAAATGGCAGCGCGCGTGGGACAGTTCCACCAAAGGAAGGTGGACCCATAGGTTGATACCGAGGGTAGATAGTTGGATTAATAGGCGCCATGGGGAAGTTTCATTCCACCTGACACAGGTCCTTACAGGTCATGGTTGCTTCCGACAGTATCTACACCGTTTCGGGCATGCGGATTCTCCCGAATGCCCAGTGTGCAATGGTTTAGAGGAAACGGCGGAACACGTTTTGTTCGTGTGCCCGCGTTTTCGCACAATGCGTGACCGCATGCTTGCCACATGCGGGGAGGACACAACTCCGGACAACTTGGTCCAGAGAATGTGTAGGGATGAGATTAGCTGGAATGCCGTTTCAACGGCTATCACCCATATCGTCTGGGAGCTACAAAGGAGGTGGCGCGTGGACTCGGAGAATGGCTAGTCCAGATGCAGTACAAGAGGTGGTCCAGGGGTTCGAAGTCGGCTTCGTAGGTCATACCGGTGCCCTGCGGTCGAGATCGACCCTTACAGCGATTAAGTGGCCGCGGAGAGGAAGTCCCGGTAGCGGTGCTGTCGTGGCGTCAGTCTACTGGGTTGGATCTGAGCCCGCGGTTGGAAAGGGGTCCCCGGCAAGGGTCGGGGTAGGTGAGACCCTGCTGTCTGCAACCTACGGATGCAGCTGATAAGGCCTGAAGGGTAGTGATACCCTTGCCTTCAGCAGGTCAGATCGGGTTGCATGTGGGCATCAGTTCTTGATGTCCGCTCAGCAGTAGGGCGCGGGCGGGGTTGACCCTGCCCGCCTTCCGAGGACAAAGGGAGTGGCGAGGACCACTCGGGAAACTGGCTAAGCGCCAGCATGCTATCGTGATGGACTCTCCAGTGCGAGTCATCGATGTTCGTTGCTGCTAGGCTACGGCAGCTAACCTTGAGGGTGCGATATGCACTAGCCCCTCTCTGAAGCAATACCTTCTTGGTGGTTCCGGAGAGACGTAGGGTTTGGCGACCATAGGAATGTGTTTTAGTGGGTCGAGGAGAGAGTAGTCCTGGCTTCTACCGGCATTGTAGAAGACGGCCTCATCCCCACACTACCCTAACCTTCCTGTTAGGGTGTCTGATGAGCAGATTTATCCCCCTATGGTTTAGAAGGAAAAAAAAAAAACCTCTAGTAGCAACGGTTGTCCAACTAATATTCCTTCCCTTCCCCGGTTGACCGTAGCCGGCGCCGTTATTGACCTATTAAGGTTAGAGTTCTCGGAACGTGCACATTGAAAAAGGTGTGCTAATCCCAAGCCCTATCTATTGGTTCTCAGTGCAATCCCACTAGCTCTAATCAATCACGGAGTAGCAAATACGAAGTGTACGGTCACCAATGCTCATTAGGCCGTTCCTTATTTTGCAAATGTTGGAAATGTTATAAGTTCGTTAGTGGAAAATGATCGTTCTAGCTAAGAAATGATCGTGTCAAAATTTGAAGTCCGTATCACAAGGCAAGTTGTCAAAAATGGTATGGGACCAAAAAAACATGAAAATATGCTATTCTACTAAAACCAGTGGTTTTAGGACCCTTAAGGGCCAAAAATTTGCTTAGAATTGCAATATCTCTACTCGTTTATGAGTTATTGAACAAAATAGGATAGGTTTCCTTCAAAATCTAAAAAATGGTCAAAAATGCAGATTTTTCGATGTTTTTTTGTCAATAACTCGGTAGGTAGAGCTATCGCAATCTAAGCACATTTTTGGTCCTTAAGGGTCTTAAAATCACCGGTTTTAGTAGAATGGCGTATTTTTTTTGTCGAAAAAAATTCCATGTTTTTTTGGTCCCATACCATTTTTGACAACTTTAGGCCCCTTGAGGGACCACTTAGCCTTGAGATACGGCCTTCAAATTTCGACACGATCATTTCTTAGCAGAAACGATCATTTTCTTCTAACGAACTTATAACATTTATATTTTTTGCAAAACAAGCCTAATGCTCATGCTCATGCTCATTTGAAATTGTTACTAATTCTATCCCAATTTCAGGATTTCCATGTCAACGCATGGAAGATGGCCGGAATACCACGCGAGAAAATTGTGATAATCATACAGCCGACGTCTCTAACGTACAAGCTGTTCCAACCGAAGGAGTATCAACTGGGTACACCCGTTGTCAGATTGAAAGTTCGTCCATTTTTTAAGATTTGCCACAAACTGTACAGTGGGTCGTTGGAGATATACGAGGAACGGGCTCGCTGTCCGTATGCATTCCGTGAACTCAGTTGGTACTCGTACGAGAACAAACAATCGGTCCGGGAGAAAGTCAAGTACGTGGTGAGTCAATATCTCGGTGGAATTGCCATTGCGTACTACGACGAGGATGATCCCACGAATCTGTGCGGGGATGGGCAACATCCATTGACTGCGACGGTTTTGAGTTCTTTGAAAGGGAAGGAGATTTTGACAGAGCCCAAATCTTCGGGTATCGCTCAGCGAAGTGTTCATAACGGCGACATGGACTCGTATGAAGATGTCGTTGATCTACACATGGTGGACGCAGGTGATTCCCACGCTCGAGGAACTGAAGCTCCGTTTGTAGTGCCGGAAACTTCAGTTCTACCAGTGGTTGCTGCTGAAGTGGACAGCGAACCTGATCGCAAACCATCGGTTGTGCTTCGGCAAATCCCATCGCGGCCAAGTCGACCATGTTCTAAGTGTACCAAAGCTCCACCTTGCACCACTACTGTTGCCCCGCCTTGCGGATGTGAGAAACTGCGAGAAGAGTTCAGCCATTCAAATCTGTTGCCATATCGTTTTCCAGACTCGGGTGAAGATGACGATCAACGATATATAGATGGCGCTGGCCCTGGCTGTGGCCATTGTGGGGATACTTTAGAACCTGCGGTAGTTCTGGTAGATTCTGATCAAGCTTTTGCCAAATTGACAAAGTCATCTGGAAAGGAAAGCTTATTGTTTTCCGAGAAGAGTGCCAAGTGTTCCGTTGATCCGGATCCACTGTTTACTGAGCCGAAGCCTCCAGTTGTTATACGACCACCTCCACCCGAGGCGCTATATGACCCAGCCAAGTCTCGGCTGGGAATCATAGCGACCTGCAAGAACAGCAATCCACCGTGTAACACAAATTGCGGGAACTGTAATGGAAATCCTGGTGGAATCGGATGCTGCCCATGCGTACAACCGCAGAATCCGCAACAAGCGCTGTTGAATATCTTAGCTTCTGGAATTGGTCAAACAACGGTGGCACCTCCTCCTTGCCCTAAGGCAGCACTTCTGGAAATGCTGTCGAATCTACAGAACTTGGCACGTGTAAATCGAAATGTCGAAACGCAACCTAACGAAAACCAGACTGGTAGCCCGATTTGCCAATATGATGGAATTATCGCTGATCCACGTGATCCTCGGCAGTATTACCTTTGCCGACAGGGGTTGTAAGTATCACTGAGCTATCTGATTTGTGATTCAAAATTTTTAAATTTATCGCTTGTTGCAGACCTATGAATGAAGAGAATCGGTTCAGCTGCGCCAACGGATATATCTACGACTCGGCCAATCAGAAATGTGTTCCCGACCAGGCTCATCGATAATCAGACTATTTGAAGTCACTTCGTACATTACTCTGTTTCCTTTCCTGTCTATCACTTTTCAATAACCCTCCTCTAATGGTATCTCTACCCCTATCTACCACCCCCCCCCCCCCCCCCCCCAAAGAGCTGAGCTATGGGATAATATGATCGCCAGTGATTGACCGTCATCGCATTTTTTGTTTTGTATCGTTCGTGCTGCAGCCGAATCGATAGATGTAGTGTAGAATAGCTATAGGAACTAACTCGTACAGGGGCCCTTGGACGTGACAGTAAGCATGAGGAAGCGTAGCTGAGCCATCACCGTTGTTGTGATGTTTTTGGCAAGCTGAATAAGGACTGAACAATTATTGTTGTCATACATTTTAGTTGTGTAGGCTGTTGTTGATCAAATTAAATAAACAAAATAATATTGAAAGACGCGTTTTTTTTATTACTGGTAGTAATTGAACGAACTTACCCTTTAGAAGTTTTGATGCCACGATCATGATGTCACTTAGTTGGACCGCAGGTATTCTAACTTATCAAGCTGTTGATCGATGATTACTCTGTCGAATGAAAATAATAATAAAAAAAACAATTTAAAAAAGTTTAGATAGAAATGTTTCTGTTGGAAAAAAAACAAAAAAATCTCCCATATCCGCAGTGTGTAATAAGCAGTTTAAAATCGTGCAAACTGATCAAAATAAATATAAACAATCACATCATGCAAACATTGGAGCCTATTTCCTCGCCCGCGAAGAGTTGCACATCACGCAAGTTGTAAAATTCTGGTTTGTTCGAGTCATCATCCCTCCCCGCTATCCCGTGTTGGGGCTGTTACCGTAAGCACATACATAGTAGTTGGTAGGCTTAGCGCTGTTCTATTACTCGCGTGTGACATTGACTTTCATGGATCTCTCACCGCCAGAGAGTTGCGTGCAAAAGCGATCGTAATTGAAAGGCAATTTCAATTATCATGTTAGACTGCGAGAATAATAATTGTTGAGTAATTTAACGTACAATCGAGAATAATGTACAATCAATTTGGATTTATGAGCCGAAATCGATACTTGCGATGATTTATCGTTCAGCTGTGATTGCAAACCAATTAAAGTCAATTGTGCAATTTCTAAACATTGTCAAAGCATCTTATCGCTTATTTTTTATTGGTTTTATCGTAGTTTCAGCCGAGAGCAATTATTCTTTGGATATTTGTGGTTTCTTTTTCTGAGATATTTGACATGAAACTACACTAAGTTTCTTTCAGAAGTTTATCACGAGGCTTCAGCAGAAGTTCTTCTTGGTATGTCTTCCAGAATAATTCCCAATATTGCATAGTATTTCTCCGGGAGTTTCAGTATTTTCTTTAACAACTTTCCATGAGCTATCGTCTAGAGTTGCGCCCGGGATTCCTTTAGAATTTTCAGGATTTATTTT
Organism: Aedes albopictus; assembly: GCF_035046485.1. Taxonomy (NCBI): domain Eukaryota; kingdom Metazoa; phylum Arthropoda; class Insecta; order Diptera; family Culicidae; genus Aedes; species Aedes albopictus. The sequence continues at coordinate 308,548,442 of NC_085138.1, read as the reverse complement.
GGACTTTCTCTCAAAATTTCTTGATGGGTACTTACTGGTATTCCTTCAGAGATTTCTGCAAGAGCAATCACCTATGTTTCTGATAGAGTTCTTCCCACGATAACTTTCGGATTTTTTAGGCTTTTCCTCGTTTCTGGGATTCATCGCAGTGATCTTCCTGGGATTTCTCTTACTAAACTTGCTGGGATTACTTCCATAGTTTTTCCCGGATTTCGTACTAAAAGTTGTCACAGGATTCCTCTGAGTGTTATTCCCGAAGTTTTCGGTGGGATTTTTCCAGAAACTTTCTCGGAAAACCTCCGGAATTTCTTATCAGAAATTACCGGAAAAATATCTGAGAAGAACTATTTGAAAAATCTTACGAGGAATTATGATAGGAATCACAAGAAAAACTTGGACAACTTGGATAAACTTCTAGGAGTAATCCCGGGAGGAAACAAACGCAAAATTCCGGGAGGAACTTTGAAAACCTCCCAGAAAAATCCCGAGACGAATTGCGGAAAAACTTCGCGAGGCACTTTGAAAGTAATTCCGGTAAATTGATCTGGAAGAGATCCCTGGAAGAACTTCTACAGAAGTTTCGCACAAATTGCGGGAGAAATTGTTGGCAGGTTATCCCGGAAAATAAAAAAATACTACTTTAGAAACTTTGGATGATTCTTCGGAAGGAGTGCTACGAGAAACTCTGAGCATAATATCGGGAAAACTTATGGAAAAAATCCAGGAGGTTGTTCTGCATGCAAACCCTGGGAAGAGTTCTGGTAGAAATCCCAGAAACAACTATATGAAATCCCGGAAGGAATGGGGAAAAATCTCAGGAGGAACTCTGTGAGCAATGCCTGAAAAACCACTGGAAATATTAAGTAGATTCACAACGGCGCTTCGGAAAACCACGAAGAATTCCAAATTAAAAAAAATTAAGGACGCTGGGAGAAATTGCGCAACAATTTTGTACGAAAGGTTAGAGAAAAAAAACACGGTTGAATTTCAAGAAGAAATCACACAAAATGGAGCGGACCTGGTGTGATGTTTATATCACGTAACTATCACGCTGATGTCCTGTGATCGAATCTCACTCCTAACAAACTCAAAATGTTAATTCTTCCTTTTCTCGTTAGAAAAAAAACATGAAAAATATTCGAGGAATAATCCTAGATAAAATTTCTGGAGAAATCCTCTGAGAAATTACGGAATTCGGAACGAATTCTGGAGAGATTTCCATGCAAATCCCTAAATAAATCTCTGAAGAAAATTCAAATTCCTGATGTTTTTTTATCAAATGCTTTCTTCGTAAATGTTCGATTCTAGTAAAAACAGAGTAGCAATTTACATTCCCACAATTTTCAGTAATAAATATCTAGAACAATTGCAAGTTAAATCGAGTTTCAGGGGTATCAGAACAACTGCATATTTTAAACCTGCATAAAAAAAATCGATAGTTTTTGTTGTCCGAAAATTATTTTTTTAAATCAATTAAACCCTTGAGGATGCGCGCCGTTCAAAAAAGCATACCACTACAAAAAAACTCGCTCGTAGAATGCAGTGCAAGTGCGGTGCAGCTTACTTCTCTAAATGTGCGTTAAGATTGTTTTGGAGTGGTTCGTTGATTAACAGCTCTGCAGATATTGAAAGATCTGAAAAAAAAATCATGAAAAATCCATGAGAAAAATTACTCTTAAAAAATGAAAACCTGATCAAATCATACACTAACACCCGTAACTACTATTGAATCCAATGCTTTCTTGCAAGGTTATTCTGTCGCACACATGGGGAGATTAAATACGATCAATAATAGACCGGCCCACATTTGTATGGCGAGAAACAAAAGTTGGAAAAATTCACGGGGCACCCGCTAGAATCGTGCCTCTGGATGAGAAGGACAATCTGTGAAAGATTCAGCTCAATCGGTTTAAAATTGAGCTGGCGCAAATGAGTTGAAGGTTTGTATGGGATTTTCAGTCCAAATATATGGGAAATTGGATGACCCACAGTCTCTCACTCAGCACGCCGGTTCAGCGAGTTCGATTTGGCTCAGAATTGAAAGAATGGTAGTTGATACCCTAAGGAACAACTTTGTAGAAGACCAAATCATGATTAAACTTAATTTAGTTGCGGTTTCAGCTAACGAAAGCAGGATGAGGTCATCTTCCCCCGTTTACTCTCGGTTGATACATGCAGCACGTGTTTGTCGGTCGAAGCTTGCGCGCTACATCGTAGGCAGCTCTGTAATTCTTCATTTTTTCGATACCCGCCCACGTGCGTGAGCAATTGAAATGAAGGACAACATAGCCGCCTATGATGTAGAGCGCAAGCTTCGAACAGCAAACACGTGCTGCATGTAACAACCAAGAGTAAACAGGGGAAGATGTCCTCATCCTGCTTTCGTTAGCTGAAACCGCAACTAAATTAAGTTTTATCATTGTATGGTCTTCTACAAAGTTGTTCGTTAGGGTATCAACTGTCATTCTTTCAATTCTGAGCCAAATCGAACTAGCTGAACCGGCGTGCTGAGTGAGAGACTGTGGGTCATTCAATTTCCCATATATTTGGACTGAAAATCCCATACAAACCTTCAACTCATTTGCGCCAGCTCAATTCTAAACCGATTGAGCTGAATCTTTCACAGATTGTTCTTCTCATCCAAAGGCACGATTCTAGAGGGTGCCCCGTGGAATTTTTCGACATTTTTGTATTTGAGCCAGTCTAATCAATAACCTTGCAAGAAAGCATTGGATTCAATAGCAGTTACGGGTGTTAGTGCATGATTTGATTAGGTTTTCATTTTTTTAAGAGCAATTTTTTTCATAGATTTTTCATTTTTCGTGGGGTCTCCAGTTAGTTTAGTGGTTAAGGCCACAGATAACAGATGTTTATGCTAGTACAATTTTTTCGCAGAATCCTGTGTAAATGTTCAAAACGATATACGTTGGCTCACTACCGCCATCTACTCAACTTATTGCGACATTACATCGAACTTGAATGCAAGAATAGTTCAAAGTTCCAGTTCCATTCAAGACCGAATACAATCTTGAGTGTGAAATTGCGTAGTGCATGCAATCTTGAAAGCGATCACTGACTATCGATCACTGCGCCATCTTTAAATGATTGCCACATGAGTCTCAGCTGCTCGTTACATACAAAATGACTGTTGAGCATTTTTACACACATTGCCAATGTAAGCATAAACGTCTGTTATCTGTGTTAAGGCTATGCATCGCCAATCCGGAGACGGCGGGTTCGATTCCCGTTAGAGTCGGGAAAATTTTCTCGACTCCCTGGGCATAGTGTATCATTGTACTTGCCTCACAATATACAAATTCATGCAATGGCAGGCAAAGAAAGTCCTTCAATTAATAACTGTGGAAATGCTCAAAGAACACTAAATTGATGCAAGGCAGGCCAAGTCCCAGTGGGGACGTAGAGCCATAAAGAAGAAGAAGGAGAAGATGTATTCTATTGCACTATTGCAATAGGATACACTAGAACCTCTTTTTATGTACAAGGCTGGGGGTTAGGGTGTCCCAAAATAGAAAAAGTGTCAAAAAGTTAACTTGCTCACCCTTAGAATGATAGATTAGGGTCTTAGAAACAATAGCTCCATACATGAAAACTCAATCAAAAAATATTTAGAGGTTGCACGCATCGATTTTATGAAAAATTCCTGAAATTTTTCAAAAATGTACATTTGCACGTACTATTATGTCAAACATTTGTCTTGTATTGTTTAATTGCATGGTAGTCATGGAAACATGGAAACTAGTGAACAAAATCGATTAACGTAAGAAAACACGATTTTTTCATTGATTGTGTTATCATTATTATACCGATATCTCAGCTCATGAGAGAGATAGCACAAAACTGTCTTCAGCCGAAATAATCTACACCAAATTTGCTATAAAATAAGGAAATTGCGAATCGCAGGAAAAATTTCAAAATCCTTATAAATTAAGCATTTTTGAAAAAAATGGTGAAAAAAATCGCGATTTTTTTATATTTTAACCTTTGCCAAATATATAAAATCAGCTTTGATCACCTAAACTCCCTCCAAACTTTGTTTGCGGGACCCAGAACTATGATTTACTTTGATTGATGACTTTTATTTCTTTTATTTTCTAACTCATATTAGCATTTTTTTGGTAAAAATACCAAAAACCGTCCATTTTTCATAAAATCTATGCGTGCAACCTCTAAATATTTTTTGATTGAGTTTTCATGTATGGAGCTATTGTTTCTAAGACCCTAATCTATCATTCTAAGGGTGAGCAAGTTAACTTTTTGACACTTTTTCTATTTTGGGACACCCTACTGGGGGTGCATAAATTAAAAAAGGCATAAAAAAGAGAGAAATTCGTGCATAAATCAAGTTTGGCCTTCAAGTTTGGGAATCTACTTTGCGAGATCAGGTCTTGTTCATGATCATTGGAAGTGGGGCTAAGGGAGTTTTCATAAAGTTCCCAGAGAGCCCAAAAAGGGGGGTTCCAAGGGGCTTCAGCAGCCTTTCAAGGGCGTTAGGAGTAATTTCAGAGAGTTTCAGGAACATTTTAAGGGCGTTCCAAAGGGGTTTCAGAGGCATTTCAAATTGATTATGTTGATTTCAAGGGCCTTTCAATGAGATAACGGAGGTTTCAGGGGCGTTTATAGGCAATTCAGGACAGGGCCGTATAAAGGGGATTCAAGAAACAAAGGGCAGTTCAGGGACGCTTCAAAACGTATTGTGATGGGGTCTCTGAAAATCCTCTAAAACTACATGAACTGCCTCCAAAATCCCCCATAAAACCGTCATGAACCCCATGTAACGCACCTGAGACGCTCCGAGATCCCCGAAAACGCCTCCGTAACGCCTCTGAATCTCGCCAAAAATTCTCTGAAACTTCCTGAAATGCCTCCACAATCCCCCTTAAACCCCATCGGACCACATGTAACGCACCTGTAACGCTTGGAAACCCCCGAAAACTCCTCCTTAACACATCTGAATCTCGCCGAAAAAGCTTTGAAACTTCCTGAAATGCTTCCAAAATGCCTTTGAATCCAGCTTGAAATGCCTCCAAAGACCCCCACGAATCCTATGTAACGCACTTGAGACCCGCCGAAACCCTTAAAAACGCCTCCGCAACGCCTCAGAAACCAGCTCTGAGACTTCCTGAAATGCCTCCGAAACTCCTCTAAGATCCACAGGTAACGCACGTGAGGTTCTCGGAAACCCCCGGAAACATACCTTTAACGCCTCCAAAATTCGTCGAAAATCCTCTGAAACTTTCGAAATGCTTTCGAAAATCTCCTCAGACCCCCGAAAACAATCCTGAAATCTCCTTAGGGTAGTTGTTAGAGGCGTTTTAGAGTATTTCAGCGCGCTTTATCAAGTTTCGTTTCAGGTGTTTTCAGAGGCGTTTCAGGGAGTTTCAGAGAGGGCTGCTCAGGAAGCTTCATGTGTTTTCAGGTGAGCTTCAGGGGATTTCAGAGGGTTCAAGGCGTTTCAGAAGGTTTGAATCCAGCTTGAAATGCCTCCAAGAACCCCCAGAAAAACCCCTCGAATGCTATGTAACGCACTTGAGACCCGCCGAAAACCTTAAAAAGCGCCCGACGAAAATCCTCTGCAATGCTTTCAAAAACCCCCTCAGACCCCGATCTCTTTAGGGTAGATGTCAGAGACGTTTTACGGTATTTCAGCGCGCTTTATTACGGTTGGTTTCAGCTATTTTCAGAGGCTTTTCAACGAGTATCAGAGAGGCTTCAGGAAGTTCAAACAAGTTTGAACTGTTTCAAAGCATTTCCGGGGGTTTTAGAGGTACTTTTCAGAGGCGTTTTAAAGTGTTTCAGAGCTTTTCAGGGGGGCTTCAGAGGAGTTCCCGGCGTATTTAGGAGCTTTACAGGGTTTCGGGGTAGCCTCACTGAGGTTTTAAGAGGTTCCCAAAGCATTTAATAGCGTTTCAAAGGGGTTCCCAAGATTTTTAGGGAGGTTCACAGGCTTTTCGATGAGCTTCAGGTGTACTATAAGGGGATTTCAGCGGAATTTTCAGAGGCGTTTCAATGCGATTCCGGATGTTTCAAAGGGTTTCAGAGGGGTTCAAGATGTTTCAGGGTCTTGTACCGACTTTTTGAACCCTCTAAACAGAACACCCTCTTCGAATAAATGTCACCAGGATAACTGACACTGAGGAAGATTACAAGTGATAATCAAAATACACGTATTTGTCAAAGAATAAGCATTAGAGGGCAATCTCAAAAGCACTGATTGATTAAACTTATTCGAAGATGTTTCAGGGTGATTATGTAGATACTAATTACGCTTGTAGATTCTGCGGTAGAGCCTCGGATGATTCATTCTCGCAATCAAAGTTGGTTATTTGCACGTGGACAGCTCGTTATCGATTGCAGTGTGCATGTTATTGATATTTTTTTGAGCTAGATCAGATCACAGATCCGATGACCTATGCTTATTAGATTTTAGAAATAGATATCAAGGTTGTAATGCAGTTGAAGGAAAGAAAGTGACTAGGAGATTTTAGAATGCATAGTTTTAAGTCATGTGTGGTTTCAGAAAATGGAATATTTCATCGTATCCGATCAGACCAAAGTTTTTTAGGTCGCATATGAGGTTCCATATTACTGTGCAAAATTTGGGCACAATAGGTTATGTCTACGTGTTTGTATAAGATTTTACATGGGAAAACGTTCATTTTTGCGTTTTTCTTATGGGAGGCTTAAAGTTTTCTCAAATCATTAAACTGATAATGCTGAATCATAGCCTATGATGTGCTGACAAATTTTGTCGAAGTTATCTGATATTTATAAAAAGAGTTATAGCGCTGGCATTGCTTGTCGAAACAGAATGATTCAGTTGTTATAGTTATTCGTTTACATGTTAAAACTGAATGCGATTTGACAAAAATAACTTTTTTTCGAAGAATTTTAGGAAAATCTTGAAAATTATTACAAATAATGAGCTAAAGAAGTTATATGAAACAATTGGTCGAAGTTTTTGATGATTCTTCGTTCAGCAGTCTAGGACAAGTTTCAACGAAATTTCAGTAAGAATGGAATCGATGGATTTGTCCACCCAAATGTCAGCTACGTAAATTGTCAGGTAAAGTCATATATCAATTCATGAGAGTACGGATTCATGAAGATTTAATGCAACCCGAATGAATTGCACATGATTTACCCTCAACAATCGAAATACACAGTCTATCACCAAAACCTGGCATTCACGCACCAATGTGAACCTCTGCTGCACAACCATTTCCAAGAATAAAAACACTTCGACATCCCAGCATGAACTTGTACAGTAGGCCATCCCTTATTTTGCAAAAATTGGAAATGTTATAAGTTCGTTAGTGGAAAATGATCGTTTTAGCTAAGAAATGATCGTGTCAAAATTTGAAGTCCGTATCTCAAGGCTAAGTAGTCCCTCAAGGGGCCTAAAGTTGCCAAAAATTGTATGGGACCAAAAAAACATGAAATTTTTTCGACAAAAAAATACGCTATTCTACTAAAACCAATGATTTTAGGACCCTATAGGACCAAAAATGTGCTTAGATTTGCGATATTTCTACTCGTTTTTGAGTTATTGAACAAAATAGGATAAGTTTCCTTCGGAATCTTAAAAAATGGTCAAAAATGCTGATTTCTCAGTTGTGTTTTGTCAATATCTTGGAAACGAGTAGAGATATCGCAAATCTAAGCACATTTTTGGCCCTTTAGAGTCCTAAAATCACAGGTTTTAGTGGAATAGCGTATTTGTTTTGTCGAAAAAAATTTCATGTTTTTTTGGTCCCATACAATTTTTGACAACTTTAGGCCCCTTGAGGGACCACTTAGCCTTGAGATACGGCCTTCAAATTTCGACACGATCATTTTTTAGCTAAAACGATCATTTTCCACTAACGAACTTATAACATTTCTAAGTTTTGCAAAATAAGGGACGGCCTATTGTACAGACGCAGAGGACTCATCGCGATTGCAATCATCATTTCCTTCCCATTCCCCACATTGACGTGCAACCTGACGTAGCAGGAGCCAATCTCGGCTAAAAATAGATGATCATCAAAACTCACAAACTAAAGATGCCTGTTAGTGCCAAGCAACTATATGATTAGTTCTTTGTATGAGTGTAGCTGGTCTAGCGATACTGTAGTAAATATCTATGGACGGTCAATCAAGCTCAATTAGCATAGCATACAAAGAGATAAGGGGAACCTACTTTGAGTAATTCTTTGCATTATTTTGCCCCTATTTGTGGATCCCACATATATTGTAAATACGTGTAAATTCTGCGTTCTGGTTCTTTTTGTTGAGTTGTTAAAGAAAATCACATATGCAATGTACTTGAAGTCGTGCTTACTTGTGAGTGATGAACAAAATATTTTTAATTATCTCACTCATCAAGATTCATCTATTTTAAGGACAAACTTGTTAGAATCCCAAAATGGCCGCCACCATGGCTGACTTTGGCCCCTACTCACGAATTCAAAGGCACCAATCTATTTGTAAACAAAACCAGCGGACCTGAGCTTCTTATTTTAAGCTTATTACAAGTGAGCAAGAACAGAATAATTAAATTCACTGTTGTTTCAAGCTTGCTTCTTGAGATTTGTGCATCTAAAGTTCTGATGCACTGTTGAAGCGGGTTTTCAAGACGTTTGTCCTAAACGGGAAAATAAGATAACTAGGGTTACGGTGCCATTAGTAATCCTATGCTTTAAATTCATCCTATTGGAAAACAAAGCGATGGCGTCATCGATGTTTGTTATCATCCATGCTCACTTCTAACAAAAACAACGCTCTGCTGAACAGATGGAACTGTGTGTGCATAATTGAATATAATAGCATGAGTAGTATTATAATCTGAAAGTAATCATTCTTTTCTATATGATCTATCTACTATTTTTGTACTAGGTACCGTGATTTCGGGTGAAATTGATCACTTTTCGCAGTTTTTGGCGCTTAAATTTTACATATTTAGCGATATGGTTGAACTCAATGCTTTAAAACAAGTACGACCACGGTTTTAATCAGTCAACGAGGTTGAAACTTTTACTGTAAATCGTTTTATTATAATAAATATCATTTGAATTTCGGGGTGAAATTGATCAGTCAATGAAAATGACTTTGTAAGTGCTAAAAATATTTTTTCCAACTGAGTCAACCACTCCAGAATAAAAAAAGCTTTGCAAAACTTTTACAAGTTTACTAAAACTTTAGTTATTTAACTTTGAAATTTAATAAATCCTTAAAAACGCCTGAAAGTATGCAATTTCCTTACTAAATGCGTGAATTTAAAGAGTTTTTGATGATGAAATCGGGATTAGCGAATACTTGGCAGCTAGAAACATTTAATCGAATATTCATCACATGTGCGATACAGCTACGGTAACAAAAGGTTGAAAGTGTCTTTGTAGTTCGCCGAACACGCAATTGTGGAAAATATTGAATTTAATACAGAAATATGTGACTAATTGTCTGTAAAACATGTAAGTTCATCATTCAATAACCCTTGAGCCAGATGATGGCTATTTTTTTAATTGTTTCAAGTTTAAAGCGTTTATTTTGATAAATAAAAATGGCCCTCACGTCGATCAATTTCACCCCACTGATAAATTCCACCCGAAATCACGGTATATTGAAGTTGGAATGGAAAGGTAATTATTTTAGCAATTTCATAATAAGTTACTTGGACACGAATGCCAACTTTTTTGGTAAAGTGTCTTTAATAAAATATAATAATAATAATAATAAGTTACTCTTAAAAACATCAGAGAAACATATAAAAAATGAAGCTGTATCAGGCATTAAATGTCAATCAAGAGTTGAAATACTGGTTTCAGATCAAATCTGCTCGAATTCTTTGTTTGGGTTGTCCGTTTAAACTCTCAGGTTTAAACCAAAGCACATGGACTGATTGTCGCGTGCCAATCTCACGTTCCACCACAACTTGCTTAGCATTCCATATACGCTCGATTTGCGAGCATGCGACGACGACGACGACGATGTTTGGAAACCTGCTTTTTTAAACAAACAAACAACAATACCCAATGGACCGATAATAATGACCGACGAACGGTAGTAAACCACTTGCCAGCATATACAGGGGATACTCAAAATAACTGGGACAGGTAAAATTTTCACTTTTCAAAAAAATGTTCAAATCGCTGTAACTTTTCGAAAAGGACATCAAATATTCTCAAAATTTTACTGTAAGTTCATCAACTAGTTGTATATCAGTGGTCAAAATTTAGAAAAGATCGGGCCATTCTAGACAAAGGTATAAAGGTTCTAGAAAAAGGTATAATTATCCGATAGCCAATTTCGAGCTTTTATATCTCCGGATTCAATGATCCGAATGCAATGAAATTTTGATCATTTATGACTTATATAATGAGCTATTAAAAACATTTGACTAAACTTAAAATTTTTCACACGAAAGAAAATTATTTCGATTAGATTATTTTTCTAATATAACACGAATTAATCCAAAACTTCATCATCGTTTAAAAATTCGAGATAGTAATTATAGTTCATTTAAATTTCCCCTAATTGAATTGAATATATTTATGTTTCAAAGGAAATCAACCATATAGCCTTCATTAACCCTCTAATACCCAACCCCGCCTTTAGACGGGGTATAGTTTGAGCATTTTTGTAATTTTTGTTTCGTGGACAATCAAAATTTTTATATTTTTGGCTGACATTTAGGACTGTTCTGTATATCTCAAAATGGTTTTGGTGTCTTTTAAAGCGTATTTACATTTTTTAAAAATCTTTGAAAAATTGATGTTTTAGTCACCTTTCAGAAGTCATTGTTTATTTTGTATTGAATCGTTACAAATCACATATTTTAAATTTTTCCCAAATCATTCTATCATAGTAAAATAGTTTAAGGGAGTCGAATACACTCTAAAATTATTTTCTTTAAACTTACACGGAAAATAGAATTGTCAATGAAAAAAAAAAATTAAAATATTAATATTTCAACAATAGTCATAAAATCTTAAAATGTTTTCGTCTCAAAAAATTCGCATCCCGAAAAGGCTTCCAGGAAGAATATAAAAGTGGGGGGATGTTCAAAAATAAAAAATAGAAAAATCAAAAAACGAAATTTACAAAATCGAGAATTAAAAAGAATCATCTTCCAAAACATGCTTAAATCGATTTTAGATTACGAAAAATGATATTTAGATCAAAATCAAAAATTTGGGTATTAGAGGGTTAAATTGAAAAAGTAACGGGATGCATATGAAAAATAGATAAATTTATTGAAAAGACATGGAATAAACGAAATCGCCATAACTTTTTTTCTTATTAATTATTTCAAATTAGGTCAACTGTTTTTCAAAGCTCATTATATTACTCATAAATGATCAAAATTTCATTGCATTCGGTTCATTGAATCCGGAGATATAACAGCTCAAAGTTGGCTATGGAATAATTATACCCTTTTCTAGAATCTTTATAACTTCGTGTAGAATGGCCCGATCTTTTCCAAATTTGAACCACTGATACACAACTAGTTGATGAGCTTACAGTAAAAATTTGAGAAGTTTTTGAAAAGTGAAAATTTTACCTGTCCCAGTTATTTTGGGTATCCCCTGTACCTACCTAGGCATTTAGTGAGAAAGTTGTTTACCACCATCATCGACTGGAAGTGTAACTTTTTTTTTCGAAATTACTCTGTGCTTATCATTCTTCAAGCGTAGCTCTGAAGCTGTTCCCATATCAGTAACATACCGACCAGCAGCAGGTGCAGATAAGTTCTGCACAAGTGTCATCGACACCTTTTTCCATCATGCAGTCTTGGAATTTGCTTTGCATCTGATCTTGGAACTGCTGCAACCTGCCACTGCATTCAGCTCAGCTCTGTTCTACCTATAGGGGCTTGCATTGCCTGTGGGGCGAACAAGTTCAGCGCAGTCAGCATCACATTATCTCATGTTTTCGCGCTCGGTCATGAACCAGATGCAACCGACCTTTGCATTCGGCTTTGAGTGATATGCATGATGCTGCTGGTTAGCAATCGGACTGCTTTATGAAGGTGATTGTTTAAATACACTCCGTTCGGGTTTAATAAATTAACTGACATTTTCACACGGTAATCTCCGATAATCTTTGGATCTGCTGGAGCAGTCAGCCGCCAGCCCATCAACACTATTGTTATCTAGCGTCTCTGGTGCCGATAGATCAGGGGTTTACTTTTGTGGCGTACATGAAAGGTATGGTGATAATGCCGCGTTGTTATCGATTAAACGGGTTTACAAAGTGACTAAATGTACTGATTTTTTTTGCGTGATATTTTTATTCGTCACATGTTAGTTTTGGCAGATTGTGCATTAATTTTTATCTCATAAAGGGTACTGCGGTTCGTCGTAATAGTTGTGTTAAGAAATATGTGTTTGGATTCAGCTGCCATATGCACAGAAGATAGGCACTGAACCGGATTTCCTGTCATAAAGGTTTTGAGTTTGTTCCTGTATATCTTATACTTGAGTACCTAAGCGTTCACATATTATGTTGCCATTACCTTTCCTCTAACGCCTCTACTCTAACAGTATCCAACGTCCCTTGATACCTTTGCAAGGAGCAGAGGTCTCTGCGAATCTCTTAGGCAGACTTCCAGCTAATTATCCTTTCCCATCTACCGCTGTTTCAAGGATGTGGCCATGTCATGACAGTTCACTGCTATTGAAGAGAGTGTCCAACTTTTGTATGAGTCAGATTTTAGTTCCTAATCTCCGTGCTGTGTTACAGACGGAAGGAGATAATCTCCATATAATGCTCTAGTACTGTTGTATCACACCTTTCGAATTTATCATCATGCATCATCATGCACTTTTCGCGACTTTCTGTGAGCTGATTTTTTTTTTCTAAATTCTGTTTCGGAGTTTTTATATATTCAGAATTGCCGGAAAGCACAAATTTTCAATGAAAAATTGTAGCAAGATCGCCTCAAATTACAATTTTATTCTACATAACAAAGCAAAATGTAAATCCTTAAATTTTAGAGTTTTTACGATCACGATCACGAAAGATGTTCTCTCTGTACTGTAAACTAGGGAGTCTCTTTCGAAACTCTCCAAACCACTCCAGAATTTCTTGAAGCCTATCTAAAACACTTATACATTATTTTCAATTCTCCTGAAGCACCTAAATATTTCATGAATTTCCTTGAAGTTCCTCTTCTTCCTCTCTACAAGTCTCCTGGAGCCCTCTTGGAACTCACATGAACCCTTCCTAAATAATCTTAAACCCCAGAAACAGGGCCGGATTTATAAATGTGGGGGCCCGGGGCCACAGTGTTGTGGGGGCCCTTTATATAGATGATATATTTTTGACCATATAACATGGAAAAAAAAATGATCCTTTCTTTTCAAATGTGGCCACGAAGGAAAGTATTAACCCTTCGGGACGCGCGCTGATGTAAAAAGTACAACACCATCAAAAATCCTCGATCGTCGTATACAGCGCGAGCGCGGTGCAGTTTCAGTTGCTGGATGCCGCGCGTCCCGAAAGGTTAATGTCGCTAGGAAAGAATTTGAATCTAGAACAAAAGACAGAGCTAGGAATGATGTTGACATCCACTAAATTTATTCATAACAGATTTGAAATTCTGCACAGCAAATAATTTTGTAATATCCAGGTGCGTAATTTCTGGTGATGTATTCATTTTCAAACGTAATTTCACTCGGTTACATCGTTTGCCAACAATTATCACACTCACCATGCACACCCTGGTTGGCACCGGAAAGTATCAACAAACCCATTCCAGAAGATACCTAGAAGAAGTATCATATTTACCCTCAACCGTCCAACTCGGTGAAATAGCCGGGAGGTAAGGGATATACCTCTCAATCAACGGATCAGTGTACGAATCCATGCCAATATTTTACTTATATATGATTCATCCATAGATCCGGTTCTAGCGATTGCAAGACCCACTTTCAAGCTGCGGCGGCTAATTTGTTGCATGCAACGATGGGAACACTCACTTGCAAAGAGTTACATTCACTTGCAGTTTTCTCAGCTCAGAAGCGTGCAATCAAAAAACGATGTATAGACGATTTTTGCCTTGTGGTTTTGTCTAAAAGTTTGCCGAATAGAGTCGGGGTCGCCCACGCATACTGAAGTCGTGAGGGAGCTGCGAAGGCAACTCTCCACGAGGTGAATGTAATTTACACTCACCTCGTGGAGAGTTGCCTTCACAGCTCTGTCGCGACTTTGGGATTCGTGTGCGATCCCTACTCTATTCGGCAAAGTTTTAGACAAAACCACAAGGCAAAAATCGTCCATACATCGTTTTTTGATTGCACGCTTCTGAGCTGAGAAAACTGCAAGTGAATGTAACTCTTTGCAAGTGAGTGTTTCCATCCCTGGTTGCATGAAAATGATGTAGTTGTTTACATCACTTTTACGACGCGACTGATGTGCAGCAAAAATGATGTGATATCACAAGAGTTTTTTTGCTGTGTAGCGTAGAAATTTATATGAAGTAGAAAATGCTTTTCAGAAATGTATTCGCGCTATTAGATTCCCGATTGAGTGGAAATCCATACCAGAGTTCATAGAGAAACCGCAAGAAGCTGAAATTTTCAAGGCATTTCTAGCAAAATTTGTAGCACAATCGGTGTTGTCGTTTTTGCGAAATCCAAAAAGATTTTTTTGTGGATCCCTGCTGCAATCTCTGGAGAAATTGCAGGTCGATCATCATGAAGAAATAACACTTAACAGCAACTTGTTCTAACGCGTCTGCAAAGAATGGTTCTAATGAACAAGAATTTTTCACTAAATTGTGAAATCAAAGAGAAGATTATAATAGAAAATGCTAAAGAAATTTTAGAGCGAATCCATGAAAAGTTTCTGATGGAATTTTGACCTAATTTCAAATAAAATTTCTTGGTAAATTTCTTGAAAATAATTGGCGGAAAACCCGGATAAATATTAGCAATGTCTCCACAAACTTATTCTGATATTTTCTCTATAGAAACCTGTGGATTTTATCAGTTCAGCATGAATTCATCCTTATTTCAGCAAGCAAATCTCTTAACTCAAAAAAAAAAAAAAATGGACTGAAACTCTTCGAAATTATCTGCCTTAATTTCATGCTACATTTCCTCTAAAAAATGTTGCAACAGTTGTGGTGTTCTCCGATTTGAGTAAGTCGTAATCTGTCTAAGTAAAATAAAAATCAAGAGCTTCAAAAACACCACTAAATTTCGAAAAAAAGAAAATCCTTTAATTCTTCCAAGAACATTATACAAAATTCTTCAAATTATTTTAAAAAACTTTAAATTTAGCAAGAACTTTTTGACTCTGCAGTTCTGGAGTTCCTCTAGAATTCAACCGAAGATTTTCATCAGAATTTCCGATAATTATTCATAAGCAATTGCACAAAAATATAAAGGCAATGAGTTTTGGAGGCAGAATTAAAATTTCATTAATAGCTGGACAAATATAGTTGAAGTCTTTCTCAAAAAAAAATCACAACATATCACATATATCTTGCCAGTAGACAGTAATTTAAAGTTCTAATAACAAAAATCAAATCAAGAGATGTTTATTGTAATACTTTTTTCCTGCTTCACATTTTTTTGTGAAGTGAAATTTTGTGGGGGCCCCTGAAATGTGGGGACCCGGGGCCCTGGCCCCCCTGCCCCCCCCCCCCTAAATCCGGCACTGCCCAGAAATATTAAACTCATATCTGAAATCCTTTGATCCTTCAGACACTCTTCCGGAATCCTCTGAATATCGGTGAAAGCTTTCTAAGGAACGCGGGTTCGATTCCTGCCGCAGCTGTCAGGAAAAGTTTTCGGCTGTGCCACTGGGCGTTACATGCTAGTCCGTTGTCTAGTGTCGTGCTTCCTTCAAAGAGCGAATAGCTCACTGGAAGCATTGAACGTGTCCGTGTCTTTTTTAAAACTCTCGTGTAAACTGAAATCCAGGCTTTATAATTCTCCTCAAAACCAAAAGAGTTTTGCAACAAGCTCTAGAGCGGTATTTTGCTTCTGCCTCGTCGTGAGGGAGCGAACGAATCTCAAACAGAGAGGCAATAAAAACTGAGCGAGGAAGAGGGGAACACAAAAAGAGCCGATGATGATTTCGGATAGAGGAGTGCGTTTATTGTCTCGAGAGTCTTTCTTTATATGGGAGTGGAACTCGCGAGAGCTTTTTGAGCGTGAGTGGATGTGAGAAACACAGATTTATTTTGGCAAAAGGCTATTGCCAATCCCTTCTTAACTTCATCATCGTCTTTAGCATCTTCCCAGAGGTCTACTTGGTTTCTTGTAAGATTTCTCTTACAGGTTTCCAGAATTGCTTTCTAATAGTTCTTGCCGGTATTTTCTCGAGATCAACAAGGAGTTTGTCTAGGGATTTCTATAGGATTTACTACATTTATTGCTGACTTTCCGCAAAAGTTGGTTGCGAGAGTTTTGCAGAAATTTTTCACTGGATCTCCTCCTGTGATTTCTCTTGGGGTTTTTTTCCAGGATTTACCGCAGGATTTTCTATCACTTGAAATCCATGCTCCACTGAGACTTCTCTAGTAGCTTCCAGGACATCCTACTGGAAATTCTCTCGGATTCCCTACCGTAATTTTTCGCAACTATCCTTATGGATAACTTCAGGAGGAATCATCTAGCTCCTCACAAGGAAAGACAATCTGGGAGAAACTAAGAAACTAAAGAAAAACTGCTATAACGAGCTGCGTGAGAAATATCGTAAGGAACTCCGAGTAAAGTCTCATAAGAAACTGCAGGAGATATTCAGAGTGAAATTTTTAGAATATTTAATTCAGACAAAATCCTCTAAGAGAAATACCAGAAGTAAAGTGCAAGACATCATGGAACTAACTACGAGAGAAATTCCACAAACACCTTTGAAAGAAATCCTAGGAGGAATTTCATGAGAAATATCAGCAGGAAGCAGCTGACAGTTCAAGAAGAAACTCTTGTACAATCAAGAGTATTTCTGAGAGATGCATCAGGAAGTTCTACTTCTAAAATTTAGGATAGTTTTATGATTTATAATGTAAATTTCCATTGTATTTAAAGTAATTCAGAAAAAACCCTCAATTTTGTTCTTTCAATTATTAAGTTAAACGAAAAAAATATAAATAGATGAACTAGACGCTATGCTAACATTTTTTCCTTTAGCAACCTACCTACCATGTAGATGTTCTAAGAGTTTCGGCAACACCCTTAGCAATTGTGCACCTTAGCTTACGATGAATTTGAATATAATAACATTATACCAACTAAAAGCATTAACTAACCCTTCAGCAGTCACGCTGTTGTATTTTGTACAATATGGTCAAAAAGCTCACCTGTTCTACATAAACTAACGTGGTGCTGGTAGCAAGTTCTCCAGAAATTCTTGAAATAATTTAAATAAAATCAGGTATTTCTGGAGAAGGTTCTTGGGTACATCCCTGAAAAGTTGATTGAAGGATTTATGAAATTTCCGAAGGATCTCCCGAATGAGTTTTTAAACAGATCCTGAGAGGAATTTCTGAAGAAATCAATTGAGGAATTTCTGGAGCAATCCCTGGAAGACTTCCTGGATAAATCCCTTAAGAAACACCAGGATGAATCCCTGGAGTGATTTCTACAGGAATGCCTGTAGGAAGCCCTGTAGAATCCCTGGAGAAATTCCCGGAGTAATACTTGGAAGAATGCCAGTATACGTGGAGGAATTTATGTATAAGTTTTGGAAGGAGTACCTAGAAAAAATATCCAAAGAGATCTCATGAGGAAATACTAGAAGAAATTCTAGACGAATTTCTGGAGGATTCCTTGGAGGAAATTCTTCAGAAATTACTGGGAGAATTCTGGGAGGAATGCCTATAAAAAATCAGAAGAAATCTCTTGAGGAAAGTAATCTTAGAGAAATTTCAGAAGGCATCCTTGAAGGAGCTCTTGGAGAAATCCCTGATGGAATCTCTGAAGCAATTCTTGAGAAAATCTCTGGAGAGCATCCTGGAGGAATGTCTGGAGAAACTTCTAAAAACAAATCCCACCGTAATTCTTGGAAGAATTCTTGGATGAGACCCAACAGGAATTCCTGGTGAAATTCCTGGAGAGATTTCTTGGATGAATTCTTAGAGCAATCCCTGGAAATTATGGAAGTAATTGCTGAAGAAATTTCTGAAAAAAATCCTTGAGAAATTCCTGGAGGAACCCCTGAAGCAATTCCTGGACGAATTTCTGGAGGAATGACTGGAGGAATCCCTGAAAAATTCCTGAAAGTATTCCTGGAGAATTTCATGGAAGGATTTCTGAAGAAATCTCTAGAGGATTTCCTGAAGAAATTCCTGGAGGAATTGCTGACATAATTTCTGAGAGATGTCCTAGAGCAATTGCTGGAGAAATTCCTTGGGGTAATCCATTGAGAAATTTCTGGAAGAATTTCTTGCGGAATTTCTGGGGGAATTCCTGGAGAAATCCTCGAAGGAATTCCTGAAGAAAACTCCGGGGAACTGCTTGAAGAAATTTGTGGAGAAATCCTTGGAGGAATTCCTGAAGGAATACCTGGGGGAATCCCTGAAACATTACTGAAGGAATTCCTGGAGAACTGCCTGGAAGAATTTCTTATGAAATCCGTAGAGGATTTCCTGGAAGTATCCTTGGTGGAACTTCTGAAGAATTTCCTGGAGGAAACTTCGAAGGATTTTCTGAAAGAACCCATGGGGAAATCCCTGGAGAAATTCGTGGAGAAATCTCTGGAGAAATTTCTGAAGCAATTCCCGATGGAATCTCAGGAGAAATTTATGGAGAAAGGCCTGAAGGACTTCCTAGAGAAATTGTTAATAATTTATGAAGGATGTTCAGGAGCAATTCCTGAAGAATTCCTGAGGTAATTCCTTGAGAAATTCCTGGATAAAATCCTGGAGGAATGCCTGGAGGAATTCCTGGAGGGATTACTGTGAGATTGATGGAGGAATCAACGTCATTGAGAAATCTGTAGACGAATTTATGAAAGAATTACTGGATAAGTTTCTAGAGGAATTCTATTATTTTTCTGTTTCTAAAAAAATCTTTTAAGAAAATCCTGGAGGAACTTCTAGCGGAATTCCTGGAAGCATTCCTGGAGAAATCCTCGAAGGAATTCTTTGAAGAAATTTGTGAGGAAATCCCTGGAGGAATCGTTGGAGGAATTTCTGGAGGAATACCTAGAGGAATCCCTGAAAGTATTCCTGAAGAGTTTTTGAAGAAATCCCTAGAGGATTTGCTGGAAGAATCATTAGAGGAACTTCTGGAGGATTTCCTAGAGAAATCTTCGAAGGATCTCCTGGAGGGAAATCCATGGAGAAATTCGTGGAGAATTTTCTGGAATAATTTCTGAAAAAAATCCTCGAAAGATTTTCTGGATAAATTCCTGGTGAAATAGCTGACATAATTTCTGAAGGATTTCCAGGAGCGATTCCTGGATCAATTTCTAGAGAAATTGCTGTAGGAATTCCTGAAGAAATTCTTGGGGTATTTCCTGGAGAATTCCTGGATAAAATCCTGGAAGAATGCATGAAAGAATTCTTGGAAGTTTTCCTTTGGGAATTGCTGGAGGGGTCTTTGGAATTCTTGCAACAATTGCTGAATGAATTCCTGGAGAAATTTCTAGAAAAAGAATCTGGAGAAATTCCGGGAGAAATTCCTAAAGAAATCGTCGAAGGAATTTCTGAAGGAATCCCCGGTGGAAATCCATGGAGAAATTCGTGGAGAAAGCCCAGGAAAAATCTCTGAAGAAGATCCTGCAGGAATTTTAAGCGGAATTCCTGGAGAAAATCCTATAAGAACTATTGGAGGAACTCCTGAAAAAAAAATCTAGAAGGTATTCCCTGAAGGATTTCCTAGAAAAATTACTGGATTATTTGCTGACATAATTTATGATGGAATTCTTTGATTATTTCCTGGTGAAATTCCTGGAGGATTCCCTGAAGATATTCCTAGAGTGATTCCACAAAGAGACCCTGGATAAATTTCTGGATGAAATCCTGGAGGAATGCCTGCATGGATTTCTGAAGCAATCCCAGGAGAAACTCCTGGGGAATTCCTGGAGGATTTTTTTTAGGGGTCCCTGAAGCAATTTCTGGAGGAATATCTGGTGGAATTCCCGGAGGAATCACCGAAAAAAAATCCTGGAGAAATCTCTGCAAGAATCCAAGGAGAAATTCCTGAAAGAAGGCCTGGAAAATTTTCTAGAAGAATGCCTAGGGGAATTCCTTGGAGGATTCTCTTAAGTAATTTCTGGAGAAATCTTTGGATGAATTTCTGTAGGAGTCTCTGGAAAATATCCTTGGAGGAATCCCTTGAAGATTTTCTGGATAAAATTCTGTAGAAATTCCTGATGCAATTCATGCAAGAATCCCGGAAGCAATTACAGGAGGAATCTCAGGAGGAATCCCTGAAGGAATGCATTGAGGAACTCTGGAGGGTTTCTTGGAGGAATCTCTGACTTGTTAGAAGTCTTGGAGGGATCCCCGGAGGATATCCTAGAGGAATGCCTGTTGGAATTTCTGAAGAACTCCTGGAGAAATATCTAGAGGAATTCCAGGCAAAATTTTTGGAGGAATCTCTAGATGAATTCTTGGAAGATTTTTTAGACAAATTCCTGCAGGAACTCCCAGAGGAATCCCTAGAAAAATTCCTAGAGGAATTCCTGAAGAAATTGAATCTCTTAAGGAATTCATAGAGGAATGTCAGGAATAATTCCTAAAGAAATCGCAGATGGAATTCTTGGAGGAATTCTGGAGGAATTCTTAGAAGAGTTCATGAAGAAATTCAAGAAGGATTCCCGGAAGCCATTTCAAGAGGAATTCCTAAGGGAATCCCTAAACAGTTCCTGCAGGAAATACTGAACGAATTCCTGGAGGAGTTCCATAAGGATGAATTTTTGATGGAATCCTAGGAAGAGTCCCTGGGAGAATTTTTGCATATTTTTTTTAAATAATTTATGGCAGAAAGAATCACATAAGGAATTTCCGAGTTAAGCCCTACAGAAATTCTTGGAGGAATCCATGTAGGCATTCCTGGAGGATATCTTGGATCCCTGGATCCTTTGAGTTGTTCTTGAAAGAAACGCAGAAGAAATTCCCGGGTAAATCCCTGGAGGAATTCTTGAAGGAAAACCTGGAGGAACTTCTGAAGAAATTCCATGAGGAATCCTAGAAGTAATCCCGTGAGGAATTCCTTAGGAAACCCCAGGAAAGCTTTCTTAATAAATTCCCGGAAACATTTCTGTAGGAAAAAAATACGAAGGAATCCATGTCTGCAATAATTTTTAGACGAATTATTGTTGGAATCTTTGGATGGACTCCCGAAAGAATGTTTTGTACAGTTGTTGGCAACGATCACTCGGTGTATACCGGCCTTGAAGCAACCATGAATTCTCGCAGGGATAAGGCTGTGACAGTGACATTGACAGGTACAGATGACAGGACAACTGACAATGACATTGACAAAGCATAAATAATAACCAACGTATCGACCGATAGCACATGCACAAATTAAAATCTTAGTCTAATTTCTAAATGTTTAAATTGAAAAATTATTGAATTTGTATCTTAAACGTAAGTAAAACATGGATTATATTGCTTATGAACTAACTAAACTAGAAATTATATACAGGTTACATACATAAAACTCGTTCGACAAAGACTGTCACATTGAACTTTCACACGTGAATTGGATTAAAATTTGTAAGTTGTCACACATTAAAAACTTCTTATATAACTAATTTATGCTAAATATATTCTAGCTTAAAGCATTCTCACATCAACTCTGGGTTTGCTAAAGAAGATCCGAAAGTTCACCGAAGTTTTCACTGTCAGCAACAAACTTTAAGAAATTTTATCGACCGTTTGGAGGTTAGTAACAAGCCTATTGGTAGCAAGATGCCCACTCTCAGGCCGCGGCCGGAACGTCTGAGCATCGTCAGAGAGCTCTCGGAAGAGGAAGCCGCTACTGAAGCAAGCTGTCCCGGGTGTAATCGACCGGACATCGCGGAGCGATACATGGTGCAATGCGATATGTGCGAGAGGTGGTATCATTTCTCCTGCGCCAAAGTGGACGAGGCAATCAAGGACCGCAGCTTCAGTTGCTGCAAATGCGTAGCAGTGCTGAACCAAGATGCGAAAACAGATTCATTACGTTCATCGCAGTCTGGTAGATCATCATCGTCTCGATTAGCAAACATCCAGTTGCAGATGCAACGGCTAGCAGAAGAACAGACTGCTCAGGAGAAATTGATGCAGGAAACGCAGGAGTTCGCCAGAGAACTACGGGAAAAATCAGTTCAGCAGGAGATTGAAATTCGGAGCAATAGCATGAAGGAAAGGATGGAACGCGAATTGGAATTCATTAAGAAGAAGTACAACCTTCTGCAAAATGAGCTAAATGAAGAAGACAGTGGTAGTGTTAAGAGCGTCGCAAGCCAGCGAAGTGCGTCTAGCTCAGTTCGTCGGTGGTTGGAATCACAGATGGAAGCGGCCTTGACAAGTTCCGGGCAAGGAAATGCCCCAACTTCCTCGACGTCGCGAACTGGGACCATTCGAAAGGGAACTACAGCACAGAAGCAAGCATCATCGGCAGGCATTGATCAGACCCTCGATAGCCAACTTGACATTCAAGGCTCACAAGCACAGGTTGGTACCAGCACTAGAGTTACACCAGTGAGCGTTCAAGCGATGCAAAATCCCACATTCGTTTCTCGTGGACTGTTTGGCGTCAATACCGAACAACGGAGTGGCAGTCTTCATACTACCGAAACAACTCGAAACGGAACTCCTGTATCGCAGGGTCCAGCATGTAACACGGCTGCTCGCCCGGCGGACTGCTCCCAGGCTCAAATCACCGCTCATCCTCTCAATGTGATATCTCCGCCTACTTCCAAGCAAATCGAGATGGCTAGGGCCTCACCAAGAATATCATGGGATTCTGGAACCCGAGCAAAAGAACTGGAAGAGAAGATACGTGACCTGCAGCACCAACTGAACCATCTTCGTCTACAATCGTCGGAGCAACCACAAGTTGACAGCCGTCTTCTTCGAAATAGTCAACTAAACGTTCGCCAGTCCATGGAAACCGTGGAACCATCAACGATAGAAAGATGTGTCACCCATACGAACAGGTTTGCTTCTAGCACGTCACGTGGAGGTAGGTTAAATCCAGCCATAGTTTCTTTCCCTTCGAACCAAACACAACCGGTAGATTTGGAACTTCCGGAGCACCATTCGACACCGAACACAGTATCTGTTGATTCTAACATTAGTATGCATCCTATAACAACGGGTGCAATGACGTTCACTAACTTGTTTGGTTGTCCACCGGTTTCAAGTTCAGTTCGCCGTCCGCCGGTCACATTTGTTTCAAGTTGTTCGAATCCCATCATGTCGTCCCAAATACCCCCTTGTATCTCACAAGTACCAGGGCCGATTCCAATGGGGCCAAATGCACAACAGCTCGCTGCTCGCCATGTGGTTCCAAAAGATCTCCCTGTTTTCGATGGCAACCCCGTAGATTGGCCTCTGTTCTACAGTAGCTACACTACCTCCAATGGAATGTGTGGTTACACAGACGCTGAAAATTTGATGCGGCTCCAGCGTTGCCTTAAGGGAAATGCTCTTCACGCTGTGAGCTGTCAACTTCTCCATCCGTCATCTGTACCACAGATCATCGCAACATTACAGATGTTGTATGGTCGGCCTGAGTTGGTGGTAAATAGTCTTATCAACAGAGTTCGAGCAATACCGCCCCCGAAAGCAGATAAACTGGAGACCGTCATGAGTTTCGGACTGGCTGTTCAGAACTTGTGTGGCCATTTGAGAGCCATGAACATGGATAATCACTTGTCTAACCCTACTCTATTGCAAGAGTTGGTTGGAAAGCTGCCTGCTGGCATTAAGCTCGACTGGGCGCTTTATCTACGGCAAGTAGCTAACGCGGATCTTCGAACGTTCAGCGATTACATGTCTATGATAGCGTCGGCTGCTAGTAACGTAACATACAGTACGGAAACAAGCGCAAAACCGGACAAGCAGAAAGGTAGAGAAAAGGGCTATTTCAATGCGCATGCTGAGGAGAACAAGAAAAACGTCAGTTTGTT
Organism: Aedes albopictus; assembly: GCF_035046485.1. Taxonomy (NCBI): domain Eukaryota; kingdom Metazoa; phylum Arthropoda; class Insecta; order Diptera; family Culicidae; genus Aedes; species Aedes albopictus. The sequence goes on along the minus strand of NC_085138.1, from coordinate 308,524,358 downwards.
CGTCGACCAACCGGAGCATGCGAGGAGAAACAGCCGGACCACCCGAAACCGTGTGCAGTATGTCAAAAGCTCGGCCATAAAGTTAGAGATTGCAGTGTCTTCAAAGGCCGAAACATAGGAGAACGTTGGAAGTTGGTTCAGCAGTTACATCTCTGCAGAAGGTGTTTAATTTCCCATGGAAAATGGCCATGCAAGTCGTTAGGTTGTGGCATAGAAGGATGCGAGTTACGACATCATACGCTGTTGCATCCAGGAAAACCTGAAGACAGTTCTACGATGTCCCGACAACCGTCTGGAATTGAAGGACCTTCAACCGGAAAGGTGAACACTCATCGTCGTAAGCAACGTTCTACTCTTTTCCGTATTCTACCTGTAACGTTGTACAGCAAGTCTTCTTCGATCGACGTCTTGGCCTTTCTCGATGATGGGTCGGAATTCACTCTTGTGGAGAAGGAAGTTGCAGACCAGCTGGGGGTGAAAGGAGAAGTGGAACCTCTATGTCTCCAATGGACAAGCAATGTAACTAGGACTGAATCAGATTCGAGAGTCATTCAACTGGACATTTCTGGAAAGGGTTCCAAGAAGCGTTACTCCCTAGATCGCGTCCATACTGTTGATAGCCTAGATCTACCCACGCAGTCGATGAATTTCGAACAGCTTGTTCAACAGTTTCCATACCTACAGGGTCTTCCCGTGGAAAGTTACAGCGGGATCCCTCCTAGAATTCTGATTGGGTTGGAAAACACCGAACTACTGGTTACTCTGAAGATGCGCGCTGGAAGATCATCAGAACCCGTTGCGACAAAGACAAATCTTGGCTGGACAATATACGGAGCTGTCGAGGACCTGCACGAACCGTATCAACACCGTCTTCTGCATATATGTTCTGGCTCGAAAGACAGGGAACTGCACGATATCGTAAAAGATTTCTTCTCTATCGAAAACACCGGAGTGGTAGCAGCACCCGTTGTGGAATCAGAAGATGACCGCCGTGCTCGAGACATTTTGCAGCGAACTACGATTCGCACTTCATCTGGACGTTTTGAAACGGGTCTGCTATGGCGCTACGACTACTTCGAATTTCCGGATAGCAGATCTATGGCAGAGCGGCGTCTCAAGTGCCTGGAGCGAAGATTAGAGAAAAAACCTGAGCTTTACGAAAACGTCAGGCAGCAACTGGCTGCCTATGTATCCAAGGGTTATGCTCATCGTACTACAACGGACGAAGTGGCCGGGTTTGACCCTCGCAGAACCTGGTACCTCCCGCTTGGAGTCGTTGTGAACCCGAACAAACCAGGGAAGATTCGGGTAGTTTGGGATGCTGCGGCAAAGGTGGATGGAGTGTCTTTCAACTCCATGCTTATTAAGGGACCAGATATGCTCGCGTCTCTCCCGGCAGTTCTTCAGCGTTTCCGGCAGCGTCAAATAGCGGTGACAGGCGATATTAGGGAAATGTTTCACCAAATTTCAATACGCCCCGAGGATCGTCAAAGTCAACTCTTTCTGTGGAGAGATAAGCCATCTGATGGAATTCAGACCTATGTTATGAACGCCGCTACATTTGGCTCGACATGTTCACCATGTTCTGCACAATATATCAAAAATCGAAACGCCGAAGAATGGAAGAACGACTTCCCGGAAGCCGCAGATGCCATAATCCATAACCACTACGTGGATGATTACTTGGATAGTATGGATTCCGTGGAAGAAGCAGCAACGACCGCAATAGCAGTGAAGACGGTACACGCTAAGGCCGGGTTTGAGATTAGAAGCTGGCTCTCGAATTCGGAGGAGGTCGTTAGACAGGTCGGGGACGGTAGCCCTCAAGATGTCTCCAAAAGCATTGCAGTAGATAAATCAACCGACACCGAAAGGGTTTTAGGGATGCTGTGGCAGCCATCAAGCGATGTATTCACCTTTCAAACGCGGTTTCGGGACGGTATCTCGAAGCTTATCGAATGCACGATCGTTCCAACCAAACGTGAAGTTTTGAAGGTTGTAATGAGCCTTTTTGACCCACTAGGTCTAGCATCCGCCTTTGTGGTACATGGAAAATGTATTATCCAGGATATATGGAGGTGCAACATTGGCTGGGACGAGAAGATCCCCGAACAGATCTTCATTCGCTGGTGTCGCTGGGTGAACGTACTGAAAGAGCTGGATAGCATAAGGATTCCACGGTGTTACTTCTCCAACTATTCCCCGATGAGTTTGGACACGCTGGAACTGCACGTGTTTGTAGATGCTAGCGAGGAAGCCTACGCCTGTGTTGGCTATTTCCGTATAGTTGATCGTGGTCTGGTACGTTGTGCGTTAGTGTCCGCAAAATCGAAGGTCGCCCCCATTAAACCTCTATCAATACCTCGGTTGGAACTGCAAGCAGCGGTCATAGGAAGCAGATTAGTGAAATCGATTCAAGAAAACCACACGCTCCCGATACGTCGCCGTGTAATCTGGAGTGATTCCAGTACAGTCTTGTCGTGGATACAGTCGGACCAGCGGAAATATCGGCAATTTGTGGCGGTTAGAGTCAGCGAGATCCTGGACGAAACTTGCGTATCCGAATGGCGCTGGGTACCAACACGCCTAAACGTAGCCGACGAAGCAACGAAATGGACAAAAGGACCAAACTTCGACGCGAATAGCCGATGGTTTATCGGGCCTGAGTTTCTGTATCTGGACGAATCGGAGTGGCCGACGAAAACTCTCCCACTAGGAGACACTGCTGAAGAACTACGTGCTGTACATGCCCACCATCGGAAGATATCCGAACCCATCATCAAATACGAAAGGTTCTCCAAATGGGAGAGATTACTACGAACAACTGCGTTCTTGCTCAGATACACCAGTAACATAAGAAACTTATCCCGTGGTAAAAATGCTGAGCTTAACATCGTTTTGTCGCAACAAGAACTACAACGAGCAGAAGAGTTTCTGTGGCATTCTGTACAAAAAGAAGTCTATCCCGATGAACTAATCGCTCTCGAAAAACGGAAGTTACAGTCAAACTCAGCGAAATTGGAAACAACTAGCCCCCTTCGGAAGCTGTCCCCTTTCATCGGAGAATCAGGAGTGATAAGACAGGATGGACGGATCGGTAACGCCGTTTATGTATCATACGATGCGAGGTTCCCGATAATTCTTCCGAAAAACCATTACGTGACTGGATTAGTCTTGGATTACTACCATCGTCGGTACGGCCACGGCAACGTGGAAACAACTGTGAATGAAATTCGACAGAAGTTCCATATTTCTAATTTGCGCACAGAAATTCGCAAACAGATACGGAAGTGCAACTGGTGTGCCGTCTACAAAGCAGTTCCCCAAGCTCCAAAAATGGCACCTCTCCCCGATTCAAGGATAACTCCGTATGTTCGACCTTTCTCGTTTGTCGGAGTTGATTATTGCGGTCCGTACTTCATCAGAGTCGGACGTAGCAACGTAAAAAGATGGATAGCTTTATTTGTCTGTCAAACCGTGAGAGCGATTCATCTGGAGGTTGTCAGCAGCTTATCGACAGAGTCCTGCAAAATGGCTGTACGAAGGTTTATCGCGAGAAGAGGCGCTCCACAAAGGATCTTCAGCGATCAAGGAACCAATTTTCACGGCGCAAGGAAGGAGTTGATTCAAGAGATAGCTGGGATCAACGGGAAACTAGCCGAAACTTTCACCAACAGCAACACTCAGTGGATTCTCAACCCGCCAGCCGCCCCACACATGGGAGGATCGTGGGAACGATTAGTACGTTCAGTGAAGACTGGACTAGCTGTGCTCTCAACAAGCAGAAACCCGGACGAGGAGACATTTGGAACCGTAGTAGCTGAGGTGGAAGCCATAGTCAACTCTAGGCCTTTGACACATGTTCCACTGGATTCCGAAGATGACGAAGCGCTCACACCTAATCATTTTGTGATGCTTAGCTCCAGCGGTGTGGTTCAGCCTGCCAAACTTCCTATCACATCGAAAGTGTCTCTCAAAACTAATTGGGGGCACGCGCAACATCTGCTGGATCTCTTCTGGTCCAGATGGATCAGGGAATATCTACCGAACATCAGAGGCCGTACCAAGTGGTTCGAAGACTCCCCACCGATAAAACCTGGCGATTTAGTGATTGTAGTAGAGGAAGGTATGCGGAATAGTTGGGCCCGAGGCAAAGTTGTTAGAATATATCCAGGAAAAGATGGCAGAGTTCGGGTCGCTGATGTTCAAATCAACGGTAAAGTTCTTCAGAGACCGGTAGCCAAATTGGCGGTGATCCAGGTACAAAGTTGCGATACTGCTGGAGGGACCTCCCAGCAATACGGGTCGGGGATTGTTGGCAACGATCACTCGGTGTATACCGGCCTTGAAGCAACCATGAATTCTCGCAGGGATAAGGCTGTGACAGTGACATTGACAGGTACAGATGACAGGACAACTGACAATGACATTGACAAAGCATAAATAATAACCAACGTATCGACCGATAGCACATGCACAAATTAAAATCTTAGTCTAATTTCTAAATGTTTAAATTGAAAAATTATTGAATTTGTATCTTAAACGTAAGTAAAACATGGATTATATTGCTTATGAACTAACTAAACTAGAAATTATATACAGGTTACATACATAAAACTCGTTCGACAAAGACTGACACATTGAACTTTCACACGTGAATTGGATTAAAATTTGTAAGTTGTCACACATTAAAAACTTCTTATATAACTAATTTATGCTAAATATATTCTAGCTTAAAGCATTCTCACATCAACTCTGGGTTTGCTAAAGAAGATCCGAAAGTTCACCGAAGTTTTCACTGTCAGCAACAACAGTGTTTTAAGAAACTCCTGGATTAATTTTTAGCTAATCTCTGGTAATTTCCTGTTTCTGGAAGATATTCCTGCTAAAATACTTCAAATTGTTTCAGATTGAATAATTGGAGCAATCTCTAGTGAAATTCTTGATGGAAACCGACATTTTATTTGTAGAAAAAACAACCGGAGTTTTGGTTCAACACAAACTAATGTTTTGGTTCGTTACTACAATGTTATCGTGACATCGGTGCCGTCTGCTCTAAGCTCTGTCGACGGCAACCATATTTATACTCGAAGGTACCTTGTGCGAGTAACCACTGAATCATCTTTGGCAAGATTCTAGAACATTTTCGATTTTGTAATTCTTTTGAAAGACGAACAAATACATTACTGTTCTTTGCTGAGTATTGTGTTGTTCTTTACAGAGAAGAACATTAATCAAGACAATTAGATGATCGGCATTGAACCACAAAAACCCCACAACAATTGGTGAGATCTGTCCAATATTATTTATTTATAAATATTTCTATTTCAGTATATTTACTTTATAACTGCATATAAGTTGAAAATTCGCTATTTTCAACATCCTTTCATCTATTGGAAGATGCTTCAGTTCTGGGCTCTTTCTAAGTTGATGAAGGGATTTAGAAATGCTTGCAAGGACTTGGCCAGGTGTGTGGAGCTGAGTGAATCTATGACATTGTAGACAGTAGCGACATCAGCAATGTCAATGGAAATATTCAACTTTGCAACTCCATCCAAGATTTGTGCAAGTATTCATGCTATGCTATGCTATGCTAAACGTAATTTCAACAAACGCGTTTTTTAATTTAACCGGCAGCATTAGTTTGTTTCAAACTAGATTTTTTTAGATACGAACTAAATCTGTTTGTTGAATCTACAAACATTTCCGTTAAATTCGAAAATTCTGACAATGAAACAACCAACAAAATAGTAAAATCAAACGGATGTTTGTTGAAACTAACTCACAACTCTTCAAAACGGTTAACTGAAATTTTGGTTTGTTTAACCACCGTGGGTAGTAAAATCAAACTACTATTTCGTTTGTGCCAAATTCAAACCAAAATTCCGGTTGAATCAAACTAAAAATGATTGTACAGGTCGGACTCGATTATCCGGAGTATTGATTTTTATTTCACTCCGGATAATCGAATTCTCCGGATAATCGAATCACGAAAAAAATATTAAATTGGAATTTGAAAACGTGTGGAAAAGTATATGTTTTTGTTAATTTATGTGCATGAAGCAATGCCGTAGCCAGAAATTTGAAAAAGGGGACGTCCATAAATTACGTAACACAAAATTGTTATTTTTTTTCCTTTCCAGTATGACTACTGTTTTAATGAGACCTCTGAAGTTTTTTGTGTTGGTCATCACTCTTTAATGAATTCCCCCTCTCCTCGTGAAGCGTGACGTAAGTTATAGACGTTCCTTTGGAATATTGCATACAGTGGGACCTTGATTGTATTTTAGGCTGAAAAAATCGGCAAAGTTTTTTTTTGTGAATTTTGAGCTCCATAAAAAGGTTATGATTCTATCAAAGGAAGAATTACAGTTGAAGAGCGGTTGTAAAAGTTTTTTTTACTTATTCATTTATTTAAGGCTCATGCGCGAACAGGCATAACGGAGCCGAATTCAGTTAAAACTATTTACAATTTCATGTTTTTGTCTTATAAACTATGTTAATTTTGGGGAAACGAAAAACTCGCGGTTTGGTCGAGGTTAGGGGAACAAAAATATTTGGGGAAGGGATAGGGTGATGCGGTTTTTCGTTGACACGTGACAGCTTGGTGTGGCGTATTGCTGCTGGTCAAACGTAGAGTGGACAAACAACCTGTAACGATACATACAGACGATTTTCGAAGGGACACGAGGTGGACAAGTGGAGCAACAAGACTGGGATATCAAATAAAGACACGAGGTGGACAAGTGAAACAACAAGACGGGGATATCACACGAAGACTTGTGGTTGTGATTTATGTTAATTTTGGGCATATGATACACACGTAGTACTGAGAGCGGTAATGTCAATTCCGCAAAAACACGCTTAATACAAAAACGATAACAATATTTGTAGAATTCTCTAAATGAATTTCTTGGTTTGCCCCTGGAAAAAAATCACTGGAGGAATCCTTTGAGAGATTGCTTTAATTCATAAAAGATTTCTGTAAAAAATTCTTGAAAAATCCCCAGAGGAATCCATGGACAACATCCTGAAGGTATACCCGATCAGGGTTAGGGGTTCATTAGATATCATACCAAGACAAGGTATGGAGTCATCGACAAAAATACCTGAACAAGTTACACTCAAACCTCCATTTAGGTAGGATCCATCTAGGTAAAATTTATTTAGGTTCCTCCATTTAGGTAACGTTACCTAAATAAAATTTGATTGTGTTCAAGAGATTTCAAGACGTTTGTCCTTAAGAGATGTACCTCAACTAACCCCATTTTGGCTACCTAACCCGTGGCCCAACATACGATAAAATTGACCCGACATTCAATATTTTTACAGTCTGGCGGAATTTTGCAGGGTTTTTGTGTTTCGTGCCCAACTAGTCATTTGAATGACAATTGTCACCTGAGAGTCTCCAAAACTCCCGAAAATGCCCCTGCAGCCCCTCCCCTCCTGAAAATCCCTTGAAAGTTCTCTGAAACTCCGCATGATCTTTAAATCTCCTATTCAAGTCACTCTCCCTTATTAAACTTCTTTGCAACCATGTACTTCATTTAGGTAATAAACGGAATCCATTTAGGTAAACATTCTATTTAGGCAGTCCCGACTGATTACCTAAATGGAGGTTTTGGAGTATTGGTTGCTCGGGTATCTGGGAGTTCCTGGAGAAATCCCTAAAAATATCTTGAGGAATATCTGGAAGAAACTCTGTAGAAATCCAAGCACGAGTTTCTGCAGAAATTCAAGGAAAATGAGCTCCTGGAATAATCCTTGGGGAAATTCCAGCAGTACTTTTGGGACTTCCTCCCTAAAGGACTTCTTATGCTCCACTAACAGCAAATTCTGGAGGAAGCTTCAGAAAAATCCTACCAGAAATCTTTCCAAGAAACGCAAGAATAATTCTTAGGAAATTTATAGAGGAAACCCTGCTGGTATTCTAGGTAAAGGAAGGTAAGGAAAAATCTGCAGCAGTAATTCCTGAAGAGATCCCAGGCGGACTGAAGGATTCCATACGGAATTCTTGGAAGAATACCAAGAGGAATTCATCTTATTTGGATGCTTCAAACCGCTGGAAGTCTGTACCGGGAATTCATCATTAAAAAATCTCTGGAAATTGTAGAGGAATCCCAGCAGTAAGAACCGAAGGAATCTCTGCAGACATTGTTTTGAAATTCCTGGATTTACGTCTGTTGTCAAAGGATACCGTAAATTATATTTTGAAATAGTCGCAAATTTAGCCTTTTTTTCGTTCAAAAGAATTTTTAAATTGTTTGGCTCTTTTCAAAAGTAATGGGAGATTTGTTTGTTACGTAATTTGTATATGATTTCAAAATATATCAACTTATGTTAACATTGATTGTAAAATGGTATGCTGAATGTAAAACATTTTTCTTGTAAAAAAAACTATCACAATTGGATCAGAAAACCGACAATATCTGGAGAAATCGCAATCGAGGCCTCCCAAAATCGGGTCAGCACAGTATTGTAATATTAAACGATTTTGAATTCCTGCATTAAAATATTAAAAAAATCTCAATAAAAATACTCCGGATAATCGAGTCTAAAATTCCGGATAATCGAATCCCGGATAATCGAGTCTCCGGATAATCGAGTCTCCGGATAATCGAGTCCGACCTGTATTTACTAATATTGTTTCTCCCCTTCTCATGTGGTAAAATCAACAAACAGATTTGTTATTTCAAACCGGCCTCATTTTTCTCCGTGTATCTACAATGATCGATTTCTTTTCTTAGATTTTTTGTGGAAGTGGAAACAAACGAATATTATGCAAACTATAGCTTAAGAAACTGTTATTCAGCTAGTTCTGTTACTTGGGTAGATACGCCAGTGGGACTTTTTTTTGCAAAGGATTGAATAGATTTGCACATATTTTCATTTTAACAATCGCTTTTGATTATATTTTCAATTCAATGGCGGAAATCTATTATTAATATTTCAAACTGACGAGAGCGGTTGGACGGCGTCAAATGTAGATCAGTTCAGCACACCACTTTAGACACAAGTGCTTTACAAGCTCTTCTCAAACAATCAACGATCAACAGTCGTTAATCACAGTTTAGAGGCGGATATCGGAGAATTATTGACATGACGACAACGTTCACCCACCCTCACATACATTTTAACAACAATTCGGCACTACGTTCCGCCCCGCAACCACCAAACACTCCGATTACGATCAATCAGTAAACGTACATATTTCCACGAAGATCACTTGCAGCAGCAGCAGTATTCGATCACTTTAACCGGCGACGGAGCAGCAGTAACGGGATGCGTTCACGCGCGACGACCGATCGGACCGGACTGCTACCGGTTCGGTCGCTCTCGAGACTAAACGAGTGTCGTCGATCGGCGGTGTGGTGTGATCTGCAAAGTGCCCGCAGAAATGAAGCAAAACGATCGCAATCCAATATGCAAGGTGGTAGACAACCAACAACCGTGCGCGCACAGAGTGTTAACGTTAACCGATTGGCTTGCGCGCGTCTACTCTACTGGTGGATGGCGCGTTGTTGATTCGCGGTAGTTGTGGTTGATCAGTCAGAAGCCAAGACGCGACGGTGTGGTGGGCGGGAACAGTACCAGAGCGGAGTTCCTAACATGCACGATGATGATAGAGCATGATTGAATGGAGACATAAATTGAAAAGCGATGTGACAAGCTATTCGCAGAATGCGCGAATCGTTTGAGTTCATCGGGATCAATAGATATGGGATGGTTAAGTGTTGTTTTGCGTTGTATGTTTGATTGACACAGTTATTTGGGTGAAAAATGGTTTACGAATCAAATCTACGACAAATGGTCAAAAACCGATAAGTTTTAGGATGAATAGACAAAACATTGTAGAGCAGAAGCATTTTCAAATCGAGAGAAAAGAACAGTACTTGGTATTGTTTTACGTTGGTTTTCTAAGTTGAATAATAAAGCTCTTCAAATTTAATGACGTAGTTTTGTAAATTATAATGTTTAAAGTGCGAATGTTTTAGTTCCACTGTTATGGAGAAACATTTTCACCGTTTATTCGATTGAACTCGCTTGAATGGTCTGACCCATAGTCTCCTCATGATCACTTCTGTTCAACTCCAGTCTACATTCAGGCGCTTTGCCATCAGAGTCGACACGTTGCTTATTATCTCATCTCGATACCCTACTATCAATTGCTCACTGTGTGTCGACATACCCTCGTATTAAAATCCAATCGAATTAATTTTAGCAGATAGAAAGACTTGCTAGTCCATTTAAATCGAGCGCGAAGATGATTCAGCATAGTCTTCAAACAAGCAAGTCGGCGAATTCGCGCGAATTCGGTTTGATATTGTGAAACACTTAGCGCCTTCGGTAAGCTGACATTAAAATATCTGTTTATCCATCAATTAGGAAAACGATACGGGTTTCGTGTCGGGTATCACGGGGTTGCCAGGAGCAGTGGGTGGGACAAATTGGACCGAATAATTTGGCCGGGGGCATTGGGGTTGTTTTTTTATGCCGCTTGGCGATAACAAGTGTTGATGCAAGCTGAAAAGCGTTTTGGGCACCGGTATGACCTGCGTGTCTGACTTCCGGATCCTGAAATCACTTGTTGGTTGCGGCTGACATAGCAATTCTCTGTACTTCCGTACTGTACGATGATGAACCAGCGTTCCAGTCAACTCACGGCTCAACACATCCGCCACTTTTTTTTTCTTCTAAACCATAGGGGGAAAATGGTTGCTGCACCAAGGCTATCTGTGTCCCTGCCGGGCCCTTCCGTAGCCGAACGGATGTGGTGGTCACCTGCACCTCGCACTTTTGCCGCAGAGCCGTGACGATCTCTTACGCTTCAGTGATCTCGTCTTTCACCTTCAGAGTCGTCTCCGCTGTATGAGATATCATCTCGACCGCTTCACCAAGGACCTCTGCTGAGCTCATGCCACGCCTAAGATTAGTCCGCTTGAGCTTCGTAGGTACCAGGAGCACGTTCGCCTCCCTGGGGAACACCAGGTGAATTCCTTCACAAGCGGTGGGCTGGCTAGATCTCTTCTAATAAGAGAAGGCCATGAAGCAGGTGCATAAAGTGCCAGCATAGGGAACTCCATGCCCCTCCTCGGTCACGCTGATGAGAGCCAATTATAAGAACAGGGATAGGTTCTGTGGATTGGAGGTTGTTGAGATTTAAGTAAGTTATCAATGGCAACTGCGGCGCAGCAGAGCCGTAAAACTGAAGTTGCCGCCAAACGCAGGACGCGATTGCTTACGACAAGCAAGGCCAGGAGGTTGCTAATCCCGAGAGTGTAGAGCAGTAGTGTCGGTACGCCGGACCCCGGCCAAGCGTTTCGGAAAGCCCATAGGTTAAGGCGGACCAGGGGGATAACGCCCCCGGTACCCTAGTGGACAGGAACAAAACTAAGAAGATGAAAGAGGAACAGGAGCGTAGGGACACCAAGCCAAGGAAGGGTAGGGGATGGATACCAAGCGCTAGAAACGTGACGCGCTCGTCATCAAGAAGGATGAGTCTGAGTACTCGGAAGTCTTGAAGGATCATAATTGAATTTTATTGGCTTTTCTAGGTGAACTTAATACTACTCAAAGAAGGAGGGAGTAACGAAAGTAATGAAAGAAACGGTGGATAGAATCGCAAGTGTGCGACAGGCCTGTCTAGGGCTAGTAGTCATCATCAAACTACTAGTACCTAGCCGTTCAACACGAGGACGTTAGGCAAAGGGGTCGTCGTTGTGATTGTGTTGTTCAATTATGGCCCTCTGTTAATTTTCAACTTCTATTCAATTTCTCTCGTCGCACACTTGCGATTCTATCCACCGTTTCTTTCATTACATTCGTTACTCCCTCCTTCTTTGAGTAGTATTAAGTTCACCGAGAAAAGCCAATAAAATTCAATTATGATAAAGTCATGCGGTGATTAAACCTAGAAAGTAAGTCTTGAAGGAGATGCGGAGCGATTCCAAGCTAGTGGATCTTGGAGCCGACGTATGAAGTTTTCAACGTTATCGTTCAGGTGAACTGATCCTCCAGCTTAACCGTGACAAAATTTGCAAAAGCGTCGCCTGCAAGTGTAGCAGAGGAGGTCCTTGGCGAGGGTGTCGAGGGAGGACGCTTACCGCCGAACCCAAGTAACCACGTTGTTGAAGCCTTATTGCATGCAGATAACGGTGTATTTAGAGCAATCATTACTTTACATGCAAACTTAAAGTTGATTTAAAGTGAAAATGAGCAATTGGCTTCTTTAGTGGTGTTGAGATAATTATATATTCGGAATCTGCATGCCAAACTTAGCCGAAATCCAAATTTTCATCAATGTTGGTGCCCGGGAACCTATTTAAAAAACAATTTGAAATTTGTATGGGAGCGATTTGTCGAATCACCCCTCGTCGCATTTTGTACTGAGCGGAGCTGTCAAGCAGTTGCCCAGCTGTCAAAAGGTGATTTCAAAAAATTTCTTTGAAATTGAGTTTAGATACCAAAATGAAGTTCTAAAAATCTGAAAAAAATCATAGCGGCTCAGAAAAAGGTGCTCTTTTGTTTAAAAATAGAAAATCATTGATTTTTTCTTAATTAAAAAACCCAATTATAGAATAAAATTAAGATTATACTGGAATAATCTTAGGTCAGCCGCTTAATTGCCATTTCCACTTTAAATCAAACTTCAATGTTCATGCAAAGTAATGATTGCTCTAAATACACCGTATATCTGCATTAGCGTGTCCCAAAATTGCACATAGTCAAAAAGCTTGGGGGCTCACCCTGCAAATGATAGCTAAGGGTGTTAGAAACAAACTTTTGTATGACGGCAACTTTCAGAAATGACGTTTAGAGGTAATTAAAAAAAATCCATAAAGAGATAGGAAATTTCATGAGGAAGGTAATGATATCACCATAATTCCTTAACACTATCAAGTAAAAAAAAAAGTTGAGCATACGTGATTTTTCACTTTGTATATGCTTTTTGGAAGTTATTATGTGACATTTTTAGAAAAAATATCTAAAAAATCAAATTTCACCAAATAGTAAATCGCGAATAACTCCAAAACGGATAGAAAAAACGCCATGCTGTCTTCGGTAAAGTTTTTCCTCATTTAATTTTCTATCTTTTTATGGAAATTGTTTTAAATTAGCATTAGGTTCAGATACTTTTTATGATGGGTAAAATGCATATATCAAAAAATGACAAACTTTAGTAAATTCAAAAATTCAGTATCAAAAGGTTACCTGCGAAACATGTCGTTAATTTTTTTCCAAGTGGGTCTATAAGCTGTAAAAAATATAAAAATGGTGGGTATTGCCAATTTTCGTAGGGTACAAAATATTTGTATGAAATTTATTACGAAAAATGGCCATTTTTCAAAAATCTCGCCGGGCGACCTCTAAACGTCATTTCTGAAAGTTGCCGTCATACAAAAGTTTGTTTCTAACACCCTTAGCTATCATTTGCAGGGTGAGCCCCCAAGCTTTTTAACCATGTGCAATTTTGGGACAACTTAATTTGCATGCAATAAGGCTCCATTGCCGTGCTTACTTGGGAAGCGACTCTAAAGGTTAAAACTCTGGATGAGATAACGAATGCGGAAGTGCTCGTCAAGGAACTTTGGCAACAGTGCAGTGCGAGGCGTAAGTAGCCATTGCAGCCATTCGGCTATTATCTTCTTCTTCATCTCTGTGTTTCCACTAAAACTTGGCCTGCCTATCTTCAACTTAGTGTTCCTTGAGCACTTCCATATTTATTAATTGAAGGACTCTCTTTATCTGCCATTGCAAAAAAAAGGTTGATTTAAGAGATAGAAGCAACGAGTGAAGTTAAGGGGAGTTTAACCTTCCGTAACTCGCGCGGTTGGCTCTCTGCGTCAGCACCACGCTAATGCTGAGTACAAAAAGCGAGATTTTTTCAACGTGTTGTACAAAATACAACAGCGCGATCGCTCGAGGGTTAAGACGTGTTCAGAGATTCATTACACCAATATGTTTGAAATTGACACTTCTCAGGTAATTTTGACAGACCAAACACGATCTTTGAACCAGTCTCGGGCTTCAAATCTCTCTAATTCTTTATTACACCAACGAACCTAACCTCAAAATGACTGACAGTTCTCATGTCATTTTGACAGATGTAACATGAGCATGACAAGGACGGCAACAAGATCGATAAAGTGAAATATATGATCCGTCTACCTCGTGCATGTGTGTGGTCTGTCAAAATGATCTGAGAAGTGTCAAACATATTCATGGAACGTCTTGTAGTTCTTAAACGCCTATACCGTCTATGGGCCATTTTTCCTGATGAAAAATGGTTATCATTTTCACATAAACTATCTTTCATGTTTAAACCGTTTCTTTTCCACCAGAGAAAAAAAATCAGAAGATACCTTGATACTTTCTCTAAATGTGTATGGAAACTGTTTCTGAATATATTGCTCTGTTATTCAATAAAAATTCAAAAACAAAAAAAAGGAAATGCACCCAGTTTCATCCTGACACACCCCTGAAGTTCTCCTGAAAGCCTATGAGGCCCTCTTAACCCTCAGAGCCCCAGGACAAACTTTTTATTTTTGATCGGCGGATACTCAGGATTCGTAAAATATAAAAATAAGCGGTTTTCACTATGATCGATGGGAAGAGTTGTACTTCATGCAAGGGTAGTTGTCAAACCGGAAGTCCATGCTTGAACCTGATTTTGTACCGGAAATAAGTGTTCCCTGGTGCTATGTTTGGCGATATGTTCTACAGCTGCCTTTAGGCTACTTTTTCAATAATTAGCTGTTAATTCTCGGTAGATCAATCAAGGTGGAATCTCAATCAGGCCTTAAATTCCTTAGCGAAGCGTGCTTTTACAAAATGGAATCAATTTTGTAAATCGGGACAGAAACCGATAAACGCCTAAAAGTATGCAATGATCTAGTAATAATTCGTTGGCTAGAAGTATGACCCGTGTTTGAATTTTAGGTGGATTAATCACATGAGTGATACTTTTAAAAGAAGGGCTCAAATATACGAAACAAATTCTTCATAGACACCAAACTTCTAAAATCATCTTTTCAGGGTTAAAATGATTATGATCACGAAATTGAGTCTTGAGGAGTCCTACCGGAAGTACACTCCTGGGACCAAGTTTCAGATGCATCTCATGCCAGAAAGCAGCCTCAGCTTTGTGTTCTTGCGTTGGCCTACCATTCCAAGTTGTTAAAGATTTCAGAATTATTATAAAATACCAGATTCATAGACGACTCGCCAAAACATTGCCCCAGGGAACACTTATTTCCGGTGCAAAAACAGGTTCAAACATGGACTTCCGGTTTGACAACTACTCTTACATGAAGTACAACTCTTTCCATCGATCATAGTGAAAACCGTTTATTGATCCTGAGAATCAGATGATTTAAAAAAAGAAGTTTGTCCTGGGGCTTTGAGGGTTAATGCCCTTTTAAAACACCCTGAAACTCCCGCGAGTCTTACCTGAGCCTTTGAAGATCCCCAAAACCTCTCTGAAACCTTCCTGAGACCTGGAGAGCTGTGGATTCCTCATAAAACACTTCTGAAACATTCTGAAACATTCTGAAACGCACTAAAATGCTTTGAAACGCTACTGGGGATTTTTTTTTATTAGCGTTAGAATTGGTACGAAGGTTCTCAGAATTTGCTATTTTTTTTTTCATAAGTAGGGTTTATATATATATATATCTAATCTAATCTAATCTAGTGCTTGCACAGCCAGTATTGAAAAGCATCCTGGAAATATCAAAATTTCTTTTGATATTTTCTTGTCAGTATTAATATTTGCAGCAGATTATCATAAGTAGGGTTTATATATATACAGGGTGTTAGGTTCGTGAGTGCAAACTTTTTAAAGGGTGATAGAGGACCATAAATGGTGAAAAAAAATGTTCTACGCATATGGTCAAATCTCAACCGTTACGTAGTTATTGAACTTCCCATGTTTTTGACTCTTAATTCTTTTACTGGCTATAACTTAAAAATCGTCAAACTTATTGCAGTTTTTTGACACTTATTCGAAAGATTATTAAACTTTCTATCGAATGGCATCTTTGAATCGATTGGTTTAGTTAATTAACTAAGTTTTCTAGAGCAAATAGCTCAAAAGTAGTGTGTTTTAATTAGTTTTTGTCAATTATCTTTGAAACATGCGTAATAAATTAAAATTCTTTCTTCGACAAAGTTATGGCCCCTGTTCCATTCTACAATTCGTTCTTTGACATTAAACTTCTATCTCTTATCGTTTTGTTGCAATTTTGATTTTAATATCGCATTTCAGATCATAAATTTGCAACTGTCATGGAAAGCACTTTTTTGCGCATTGTGCCGCACATTTAAATCAAAATATTTTTATTTTTAGCTATTTTGCTCTAGAAAACTTAGTTATTTAACTAAACCAATCGATTCAAAGATGCCATTTGATGGAAAATTCAATAATCTTTCAATTAAGGGTAAAAAAACTTCGAAAAGTTTGGCCATTTTCAAGTTATTGCCAGTTAAGGCAATAAGAGTAAAAAACATGGGAAGTTCAATAACTACGTAACGGTTGAGATTTGACCATATGCGTAGAACAATTTTTTTCTCCATTCATGGTCCTCTATCACCCTTTAAAAAGTTTGCACTCAGGAACCTAACACCCTGTATATGAACAAAATCTAAATTGAAAAAATTCAGGGTCACCTAATTTTCCCGAAAACTCCAGTGGAAAACAAACATTTTCTACAGACACAACCTACTTTGAAAAATCATAACTCAAGAACTTAGTATCATCAAATTTTCTCAGCAATAAACAATACAAAATAAAAATTGTTTTCCACAAAATTTTGCACTGTTGAGGAAAATTGGTTGGAAAAGTCGGAAAAACTATTTTCGAAGTCCGGAAAAATTCCCAAAAAAAAAACAATAGGAAATTTTATATGCTATATTCTGTGAAATCTTCAAGATTTGGTTTTTCTTCTTTCCTGAGTTATGGCCAATTTTGTGGAAATTGCGTCCAGATATGCTATATGAGCCATTTTCTTTGAAAAATCATAACTTAAGAACGAAGCATCGCAGACACAATGTTTTTTTTGTGTAATCGTATGCAAATTTTCTCAGCAATTAAAAAAATACAAAACTGAAAACTGTTTTCTTCAAAGTTTTCCACTGTTGAGGAAAATCTGATCAATCAACATCTGGACAATTTCCACAATATTGGTCATAACAGGTAATAACTCAGAAACGGAGAAAAACCGTGTCTTGAAAATTCTACAGGGTAAAGCTTATAAAATTTCCTTTCAAAAATAGTTTTTTTTAGAATTGTTTTGGACTTCGAAAATAGTTTTTCCGACTTTCCTCAACAGTGGAAAAAATTGTGGAAAACAATTTTAATTCGTATTTTTTTTTAATTGCTGAGAAAATTTGTTCATGATTTCACAAAAAAAAATGTGTTTACGATGCTTCGTTCTTGAGTTATGATTTTTCAAAGTAGGTGGTGTCTGTGGAAAATGATTGTTTTCGACTGGAGTTTTCCGGAAAATTAGGCGACGCTGATTGTATTTCAATAGCGTGGGCTTCGTGGCCGAGCGGTTAGCGGCGTCAGTCGTTTAGGTGCCTCGTAAGCCTCGGAGTGTGGGTTCGATTCCCGCTCCAGTCGGGGAAAACTTTTCGTCAAACGGAAAATTCTCCACTGGGCCACTGAGTGTTATATGTATTGTCCGTTGTCGAATGTTTGTACTGTTCAGTCTGTAGAGGCCGCAAGGTCGAAGACGGTGTAATTGTTGTCTTTTTTTTTCTTTTTAAATATTGTTTTTATTAGTAGTAGTATTTATATTAACCCTACCTGTAATTTTTTAAAAATTTAATTCTAAGAACCCTTCTAACATCCTTCCCTTCTAAAACATCCTGAATGCCTTGATACGCCTCTGATACACCCCACTGTAGCTACCTTGAGAGTCCCCTGAAACCCTGCATGACTCCCTCTTCAAATATGTTAGCTACTTGCCTACTCCCTAAACTTCTTTGCAACCTTGAGATCTATTAGCCAATAAACTGATTCCAAATAGGTTATCATTTTATTTAGACGTAGGTTATTTACGCGATCTTCATTAAAGTTATCCGTAGCACAGGCGGTTTCACAAGAAAATAGGGAGAGGACCTCAATTGGAGCCTATTAAATCTTTCAGGTAAGCGTTACTCTGTTACCCACAAGTTACGGTAAGGGGTGACATCAAAATCCGCATCAATAAAGCGAAACAAATGATAAAATAAATTATTGAAAGATAAATAACTGCACTAGATAAAATGAATTTCACTCTCTTTTGTTTATGTATATCCTTAATTATATGTTTCTTAAGAAGTCAGATTTGCAGTGAGCTCATTAATTGCCATTGCCGGAGCTTCAAAGGAGCTGTTGTGGAAATTACAACCATCATTTCTCTAGTTGAATCTCGTTCTGGTTTAGGATTTCTCAATAATTCTCGTGTCATTAATCAATCCGTTTGCACTTGATAGGTTTGTGTGAAATCTGTCTTTGAATGACATATTTATTTTTATTTGCACTGCCTCAATGGGTCAGGGATTCGCATCGGTTGAGCATAAAAGCCTGCTCGGTTAACATCATTACATAAAAGAAACGAACCACTATCACTGCACTTGTTGCTTCACTGAATTGCATAATTTAGGTGTCGGTTCGTTTGTATATAGAAAAATTATATACCAATTTGTGGATATTTATAGCTTCGCTAATAATACTCGTTGGCTGACTTAATCGCTAAGTTGACTATCATTACAGATGAGATTCGTTGAGATGTGTGTTTCCTAATACATACATTACTCAGCTATATTTACAAATGAAAATATGAGAAAAGCCCTCGGCTGGAAAAGCTCCAACCGGCTTTCAATTGGCTACTGGATCACACTGAGGCAGGTAACGAGACGAGGAGGTGCCTGCCCCTGCTGGCTCAATACGTTTCTTGCATTTGCTTGGTCGTTTGCTTCGACTCGCTCTGCCCGGGCTCGTTCCACTTCTGTACGACCGCGGATCCAAACAGGACAAAGACCACGGCCGGAATGATGTAGGCAGCGGCTCCGATCGCAAACACGTACTGCCACTCGTCCATGGTGCTCCGCTGGGCAGTGAAGTGTGCCACCAGCATGGGCGAGATGAAGCCGCTTGTCGTTCCGACAAAATTGATGATTCCATACAGTGTGCCGGCGAAGTTCGGCGCCAGGTCCTGGGAGTTCTGCAGATTGGTCATGGTGGAGGCGCCGTTGAAACCCAGCGAGAGGGTTATGATGGCCACGCAAACGTACGGATCGAACCCGGCGTAGATGAGCCCCACGAGGAACAGTCCGGGGATTATGTGAGCTGCAATTAAAGTAAAATCAGTCAGTCAGCAGGTTGCTTTCCACTTTGGACACGGTTGGAAAACTTGAACTAATCATACGGATCTAATGACTTGGCGGCACTTGCTGGAGGTACACGATGTGGAACACGTGGCTCACATGGTGCAGTAGGTCATAAGATCGTTAGACTTTGGTCTTTGATGGCTGGAATGTCTTGTGAGTGCTTTCATTGCAACGATGCTATTTATAGAACCAGCTTTATGCGAGAAGCTCTTGATGAGGTGATTTTTTTGCTGTTAGGCACCTATTCGAGATATTTTGCAACATAAAAGTTGTAATGGAGACACTGCGCCCCTTTGTCGATGGCAATTATAAACCTGAACGACATGAGGTGTATTGGAAGAATGATGACATGGATTGATATTATGATTCCAAGCATCTTTACAGAATAATAATAATGATAAACAATTATAACAAGCTTATAAGTGCTTTTGAAGTGACTATGAGTTACGGGTGGTGGGTTCGATTTGAGAACGGTGCAAGTACTAAGGTAATTTCCGTGACTTCATTGAGCACAGCGTATCTTCGTGTCTGCCATACGATGCAAAATGGGCATTGACAGAGGAAGCTGAAAAGTTCCGTCAAGAAGAAGAAAGAAGAAGCTTCTTGTGGCTTCACACAGCACAAAATCTGGGAGACTTTCAGCACAAAATAATTGTTCATTGTCAAATGTCAAATGTCTGGTGACTTTCAAGACATAGTCTGGAAGACTTTCAGGACAAAGTCCATTTAGGAGGACTTTCAAACTAAGTTTAGAGAACTTTCAGAAGAACGTCCGGACTACTGGCAGAACAAAGTCCGGAGGACTTTCAGGAAAAAGTCCAGAGATTTATCAGGTAAAAATCCGGAAGGCTTTCAGGACAAAGTTCGATTCACTTTCAGATGAAAGTGCGATGGAAAACTGCGGATGACTTGGCAGACAAACCCCGGCGGACGTGCAGGACGAAGTCCGGAGGATTTTCTAGACAAAGTTCGGGGAAGTTTCAGGACAAATTCTGGAGGACGTTCAGGATAAATTTCCGATGACATTCTGAACTTTCAGGACCTAGTTCGGAAGATATTCTGGGCAAATTCCGGAGGGCTTACAGGACGAATTCCAATTTCAGGACAAAATCGGGAGGACTTTCTGGACAAAGTCCAGAAGATTTTCAGGACAAAATCCGAAAGACTGTCAAGAAAACCGGTGGAGGAATTTCGGGATAAAGTCTCCAGAAGATTTTCAGGACAAAATCCGTAGGACTTACAGGGTGAAGTTCAATGGAAGTACAGGCTATAGTCCAGAAGACTTACAGGATAAAATCAGGAGGATTCTCAAAGCAAAATCCAGAGGACTGTTAGGGCAAAGTCCACATGCCTTCAGCACAAATTTTGTACGTATTTTAGGACAAAGTCCGGAGGACTTAGGATAAAGTCCGTAGGACTTTCAGGACAGTATCTGAGGGACTTCCAGGACAAAGTCCAGAGGACTTTCTGGAACATGTTTGCGACAAATTCTGGAAGACCTACAGAGTAAAGTCCGAGCAAGAGACCGAGAGACTTCGAGAACAAAGTCCGGAGGACTTTCAGGACAAAGTTTAAAGGACTTTCAATGCAATGTCTGGAGGGCAATCAGGATAAATTCCGGAATGTATGAAAAATAGGTTATGTTCATACATTCTTCAGAAAAGTTAGGTAGTTGAAGAATTATGCAAAACAAATAACATGAACAATGTTTTTATATACAGCCATTCCATAGAAAAACGATATAGTACAACTCCGATTATCGTGAAACTTGGCGGGTTCGTAGTTCTTTGAAAATAATTAGACCCGTATTTTTTTTATTTCGTCATTAGGGTTACCAATTTTCAGATAGGGTGGTCCTAAAAATCAAGGTTTTTAAAAACTGAAATTAAAAAAAAATCATAATGTTTGTACCAGTTGATCGATTTTAAACTTCTTTTTTTTTTTGTTTAAAAGCTATTGAATTCTAGTTTTCAGGAAAAACACGCTGAATGGGTCAAATCGTGTTCTTGTGCAAAAAATATGCAAATATAGGGTAAGTGTTCCAATTATGGCTATAGTACCAATTATTCGCCATGGTTGATTTTCACCCTTTTACGATGTAAATCAACAAGAAAAAAATGTGAACAACAGATCACGTTCATAAAAGATGGTTGCGCTCATTTAAATTCCACATTTTGCTCAAATTATGGTAGATAGAAATAATTTTCCTTATAATTTCGGCTTCCTTGCACCCTTATTCGCCATAGTATACCAGTAATGGCTAATCCCATAAGAAATGCATGCAAATAGTGCGAAATGGAACCGAAGTTAAAAAATGTATCCATAACTGATACACGGCTCCTATCATTGGCACACGCTGTAATAAATACATAAAATAGTTTTGGCTCCGTTTCTATATTTTTCCTGTAAAGTTTGGAAACTAAGCTATCTTTTAACATATTGATGACATTTGTTGGTTTTTTCGTTATTTCTCTACAAATAGTTTTCCTTAGGTAGTGCCTTAATTGGTACAGGCACCTTATTAGTTTTTTCATGTTTTCAAGGTCTCTGGACTAAAGAGGCACCCTGGTTTTATATTTTTAGAAAATTCAGGAAATTTGGCGTAACATATCAAAAAATCAGAAATGTGTGTTTTTTAGTTTTTTTTTGAAAATAGGGAGTCATATAATTTGATACTAGCTGTTCAAAAATTGTTTAAAATTGTAAATTCTCTTAAACTATGCCTTGTATTGCTTTTTTGAGTGATTCCTGGTCTTTTTGGTATCCTTTATTCTTAATCACTTAACCTAATTTACAGCTCTTTTGTCCACTAGGGTACTACGTGAGCGATTCCAATTGAACGCTGCACTTACACTTTGTACAGCGCCTAAATGTATTCTATTCTATTCTACTGTATTGAACTGGTTTGCCTTTGTGCTTCTTTCATTCTTCTACCTTGTCCATGGTAGAATGATGAGCACGATGATGCTGATGTGTGGCTGCTGCTCCTTTTCCAGTCCGATTGGGGGTCCATTATGAGTTGCGGTTCGCCGATATCCAAATTCCGGGTCCGTTAGAGCTATATGCTCCGAAGAGGGTCAGGTGCCAGCTGCTCTCGGGGGGAAGAGCAACTGACGAAAAATTGCAAGTGCCGGGGCTGGGTTCGAACCCATGGCCATCCGCTTATGAAGCGAACGTGTGGACCACTGCGCCACGGGCCCCGACATTTTTGGTATCTTTTAATATAATCAAATAAAACAAAATGTTTTGTATGGGAAAATTTGACCTTTTATTTTCAAAAAATCATATACCAAAAACTAAGAAACATACATCTCTGATTTTTTTATATGTAACACCAAATTTCCTAAGTTTTCTGATAAAAATATAAAATCAGGGTGCCTCTTTGGTTCCAAGACCATAAAAACGTGAAAATGCTAATTTATTTGCATTTTTCTTGCAAAAAAACGCAATTAGGCCCATTAATAGTTATTTATGTAATGAGTTGCAAAAAGTTGATTTTTTCAGCACGAGTCGTACATTTATCTAACGAGGCTTGCCGAGTTTTGCAACGAGTTCCATACAAAATTTTATGCAATGATTTTTTTCATAATGCAACCCATTTGAGTTGCATAATATTCATAATGCAACTCAAATGAGTTGCATTATGAACATTATACAACTATTTTTCATTATGCAACTCATTTCAGTTGCATAATGAAGCAGTTTGGAAAAAATGGCCATTATTATACCCAAATGAGTTATGTAAAATTTAAATTATGATACTGAATTGCATAAAAGTATTTTTCCTAAAAACTAAAATTCAATAGCTTTCAAATAAAAAAAAAATAAAATCGGTCAACTGGTTCAAAAGTAATGATTTTTTGAAAAATTTTAGTTTTTAAAAACCTTGACTTTTAGGACCATCCTATCTGAAAATTGGTCACCCTAATGACGAAATAAAAAAAAATACGGGTCTAATTATTTTCGAAGAAATACGAAGCCACCAAGTTTCATGACAATCAGAGTTGCACTATATCGTTTTTGGAATGGCTGTATAGAAGCTCATACATGAGTTAAATTTCATTTCAAAAAACAAATTTTCGATAGAAGGCTCGGATCGTCGAGTCACGTATCTTTTGAATCAATGAAGACAAAAATCCATGCTGTAGGCATAACATTCAAGATGTCGGCCACGATTCACAATGGTGGCTGTTTTGAGGAGTTTTCGGCTCAAACATCATGCTATATGAGAATATTTGGGATGGGGAAGAAGCCCAGAGTCCTTCAATCGCCCTAAAATATCCAAGATGGCGGACCAAAATGCGACTGTTTTATAGAGCTCAAGGTTCTACAACCATGCAATATGGGCATATTTGATAAAATACACAGTTCGAAAAAAACCTGTAAAATTATGACGGATCGAATGTAACAAAAGGACCCCGTCATAAATGATGGAAATTTTTGTGCGATCCTAAAATTACATTGCAGATATCTGTTAGAAAATATAAAAAATAATTGAGCTTCTAGCGAGAATTGAACTCAGATCCTTGCGGTGTGAGTAGCATGCCCGAGCTCTCTCGGCCATCTCAGCTTGTAGAAAAGCAGACAGTCAAAGTTAAACTGTTTCTACCATAATGCACGAATTCCCGACATGCTCCGGCTGCTGCAGAGAGTACTGAGAGAGACAACGGGGAAACCGCCACAGCTGCGAGCAGCCGTTCGTTTAGCTGATGACGGAGAGTGGCTGGCATGATTTATAGCAGATGCATGTAAATTTAAAACGAATATGCTTTAAAATCTGTAAACAAGCCGTCTGACCAGCAGCTGGCTGCTCGGCTAACGTTGAATGTTCGTGGTTTACATTTTTCTGCCGCAAATTTCAGTTGATCTTCAATTTACGTGCTGTTTAACTTTCATATTTTTTTGATGTGTAGTAAACATGTCCGGAGTCTTAAAATGGCGCGAAGTATATCCAATATGGTGACTCACAATTCAAGATGGCGGCTCTTTTAGGGAGGGTTAGGCTCTAAAATTATGCAATATGAGTATACAGTCGGAACTCGCTCGTTGAGCCACAACCTCCACCCAACCAACGAATTCGATTCGATAGTTGGGTGAAGTGACATCAGCGCAAGGGGCGTGCGCATTGTTTTATTTAAATCATGTTTAGTTTGGAAGTGTAAAGTAAAATTTTTCAATTTGTTTTACATTTAGAGCAAAACTGATATGTTTTGCAAGATACATATATGGCCAATGCGAGAAATAATTATTTTAACTCATTTTTAGCCGGTGAAGTGAAAATATAGATGTTTATGAAACCACCCGGGCCAAAATTCAAGCACAAAACTCTATCAATGATCGACAACATAAAGATTGCCGATGTTTTGCATTTGTTTCGAAGTAATTGTACATTATTGTTTTTTTTTTTAAGAAATACGAAATCAGGGGGATGACGAAGGGCCAGAATCATCTACCCAGCATTCAATTCAATATGGCGTCCAATGTTTTTGTTTTGATTGCTTAATTCATGGAAAATACGCGCTGGAAACATCGACACTGCTTCGCTGCGACATATAATATCGTGCAAAGTGATAAGGAAAGAGAAACTATCATCAAAAACAACGATTTCGTTTGAAATGTGTAATTTCTGAAATAAGCACTAGCAACACACGAGCCACACACCCGAAAATCAGGAGCAAGTTAGGGTAAACCGACCAGAAAGTGGGTACCAAAACGCGCCGTACCAAAAATGATGTTGGGTGGAGCGGCGATGTACCGAGTTTGACAGCCGTGTCACCCCACTGTATGAAATAGAAATTCTTCTCGATTATCAGTAAAGTTTAAGAAACCAAAACTCATTAGCTCGCCCCTCGGAATTACAGATTGGTTGTCATTTTCAGTTTGACATTGCATTATGACATCTAGGTGCTTTTTAGTTGGCTGACAGCTCAACTAACGGAGCCCCAACTAAAAAGTCACCCAACTATTAAGCCCCCAACCAGCGGGTCATAACTGTATTTGGTATGGCGAAAATGTCCAGAGTCCAAATATGGCGATCAGAATCTCCAAGAAGGCAGCCCAAAATACAAGATGGCGGCCCAAAACTATGTAATGTGGGTATATTTGGTATAATGTCGTCGGATTCTAACAATGGTAACAAGATTACATATCCAAAATGGCGGCCCAAATCCATGATATAGCGGCCAATAATTCAAAATGGCGGGTGTTTCAAAGAGTTTCCAGACTCTAAAATTATGACATATGTATAAAATTGCTTTGAGGGAGATTTCCGGAGTTCAAAATAGTCCCCAGAATATTCAAGATGGTGCCTAAAATGCAAAATGGCGGATCGGTTGTTTAGGGAGTTTTAGGCTCTAAAACCATGCAATATGGGCATATATGGTAACATAGGGAAGATCTCCGGAGTTCAAGAAATGGCTATTAGAATATCCAAGGTTGATTTAAGGATGTTTAATCTCTAATCCTACACACCAATTTTTTTTCTGCTGAAAATAAGCAAAGTTTTGCTGAATTTTGCCGAGCTGTAATTCCAGTAATCAATTCAGTAAAAAAATCTACTAAAAATGTCAGCAATTTCGGTTGTCATCGTTGTTGACAGGGGTTTGCTGAACGATCAGTACTTTGTGCTGAAATTTCAGTGAATTCGACCACAACGGTGTTTGCCACCGTTTTACTGAAAAATTTTACTCAAAGGAGTGAGCATGCATGATAACAAAAAGAACGGAAATAAATGGTGCTTAAATTGTCTGTTTTTGGAACAGGATGGACATGGAGCATGGCCTGAAGAAGGATGCTAATACCCTACATCGCACATGAGATGAAATTAAATGCCATAAAAATCTGGGCCAGTTTAATACAGGTTCGGCTCAATTGGGTTCTTTAGGGGTATCCGGATTATTTTGTAATTAGATCCTCCACCCAAAAATTAGTCGAAATCCAAAATTTCATAAGTTTTGGAGTGCGGGAACTATTTTTAAAATACATTTGACACATTCTACCGTGACGTTACAACGTTTTGAGGCCTTTCTGTCAGATTTTCCACTATAACTCGTAAATTCGACCGTAAACCCTCAAATATTTTTGCATAAGGACTGTTAATTAAAGAAAGTGGACACCTGTTTTTCAATTGAAAATATGTATTTTCGAACAAATTCAAAGATTTATGTTTTATAAATGACAATCAACATACATGTGGCCGAATTCACGTGAGTTTGAACATTTGCTTCGCTTTTCGGAAGAACGCTCGGACTTTCCTCTTGATACCTCCCATTAGATTCTGCACAACTTTCTTTGTAATTTTTCGTTGTGCCGCAGACCAATATTTTTTGAAGCAATCAACAGAACTTGCTTCTATTCCTTCTTTCTTGAGATGCCACTTAATTATTGTCCAGTATCTTTCCACGGGACGCTGTTCAGAGTAGTTTTGTGGATTTTGCCATTTTTTGACAAAATCGACTTTTTCCGTCTTGAGCATCTCTAGTGTAGAAGAAGCGTAATAAGCGGATGACAGATCCGCCTAAAACAAAAGAGGATCCGTATGTTTTCAGTAGATGGGTAGAAGTCGTTTTTTGATGCATTCCTTTCTGTTATTTTCACCGTTGATTGTTCCCGTTGTGAAATACGAAGAACTCTACAAGCCACATGAACAATTGGCTTGCCACACCAAAAACTTTTCCCAAAAAATTTCAGTTCTGATGTACCTTACATCATCTGGCACATCTGTCTCCTGCTTAGCGTTAAAAAATTGCGGTCCCGGAAGTGTATTAGTAAGCCAATTCTCGAAACGACAACTTTTTGGAACACTATTTGTGCAGAATTAATCTGCTAGTCGCAAAGCTAATACGACCTATCGCTCGAAATTTCTTACTTTTTCCGTTTTCTTTGAGTGTGTTGCCGAAGTGAACAATGTTTTTACACACTGAGCAAGAATTCACAATTTTTTGTTTAGTTTTCACTCTAAACTATTGGTAAATAGATGTCCACTTTCTTTAATGAACAGTCCTTATTCGGATTCCTTGTAAAATTTCCAAATATTTATTTCTGTGTACGCTACTAATTTCCATTTTTAACATACATTCCCAATAAAAACCAACTGTTCAGCAGATCATACTTATTGGAAATTTTACAAGGAATCCGAATATGTTAAAATATTTGAGGGTTTATGGTCGAATTCACGAGTTATAGTGGAAAATTTGACAGAAAAGGCATCAAAACGTTGTAACGTCACGGTAGAATGTGTCATTTGTAGTTTGTATGGGATAATTTTTTTGTTCGGGTCGTACTGTCATTTTATCAATTGAACTGTCATTCTATCCACGAAAATTAGAACTGATTTGTTATTTTAACCATCAAAACAAAGCCATTGAAATCCAATAAAACCACGTTCTCTCTCTCTCTTCTTGGCGTAACGTCCCCACTGGGAAAAAGCCTGCTTCTCAGCTTCTATGAGCACTTACACAGTTATTAACTGAGAGCTTCCTCTGCCAATGACCATTTTGCATGTGTATATCGTGTGGCAGGCACGAAGATACTCAATAAAATCACGTTACACTCATAAAAATGACCTCTATCGATTAGGCTATAGGAAATAGCAATATTTTATTCACTAAACAGCCCAATTAATCACACGTGGATGCGTCATCCACTGACTGGGGTACTCCCAATCCTCCTTTCACTACACCAATTCGAACTGCAATTACAAGCCAAACTTGCAAAACCAGCTTTCCGGACCATTCTAGAAAATCATGCTATCGAACCACATTCAAATGCGGCAGCATAACTTACTTAGCCCTGCTTAGCCCACAGTGTTGCTGTTGATGGGTCAGTCTATTAATAGCGGCATGTATTGGATACCAGAAGAGTGGCATTATATTTATGTGGGCATCTGCTGACCACGGTCAACGTGCTCGTTCGGATAACTTGACGATTTGTATTGGTATTTCAATAAAATATTCACAATCACAAGGCGGAGGGCAGCAGCGGGGCTGATTTGCATCTTTCAGGTTGCTGCAACATTTTGCCATTTCTTCATTGCTCTGCTTCAGTGGTTAACAAACTGGTGTCCACGACTGTTGTTTCAATTTGAAGTCAATGTTTTTAAAATATCTCTTTTGCTTTCAATTCAAATTCTTATGCACATTCAAAACGAATATTGAACTTTTATTTGTTCTGTTTTTTTCTGTTTTTTTTCGGTAGTAAAAAAATGAATGTTAGATCTTTTGGGCAGCATTTATTTTTCGGGCACTTTTTCTGTAAAACTTGGTTAAATACAGGGTGTATCTAGCTGTGGGAAGAAAATTTACACCATTTAGTTCAAAACTATCAAAATAGAATTGCTGCTAAGAAGAGCCTCAACTAAACATATAAAAATAGAATAGACGCTTTTATGGAGAAACAGAGATTCTTAAGCGCAGGAAAGCGTGGATACGAACGCTATGACGAGGTTTTATGTAACTGTCAATGGTGCGTGGCACATAATTCCATCAGAACACACCATAAGCCCAATCCATCTATAAGGGTTTTACAGCCCAACGTGGTCAGTCAGTTTGAGTAACACTGCTCCTTCCGCAGTCATTAGCAAGCAGTTTGCCGGCCGCTTCCAATCTCTGGAGCCGGCTAGATATGCTGGAGGGGCGGATTGGTCCAAGGCAGGCGATCGGATGTTTTTGCAGTTTTGTTTTGGTTACGGCCGTTTGCTGCTCTTATATGACCAGCAACGACCGAACCTTTCCGGCCGGTATTGGTAGTATTCCGTTGCGAGTGGAATTTCTTTCTCGCTAGGTTTCTTTTGTGCCGGTTGTTTGTTTGCATTCCGATCATTTCTAACAATATTCATTCAACCAACAGCTGCCCATAAAAAAGCCATTGAAAAATTAGCAATGGGAGATTTCTGCCTGAATTGCGCAAAAAAAAAGGTCGATCGTTCATCAAATTGAGTGTTAATGATTTGACACCTGGCACTCGAGAATGTCGATAACTTCAAGTGACTTGGAATGCTATCATGAAAAGTTCAACTATAGTTTCTCCTCAAGTTAATTGCGTCAGCGATACTTACAGAATAAGCAGAATGATTTGCGGATGGTGGTAACACTGAAGACCGATTTCTTTCTCAAATAGTCACCGATGCTTCCAAATCCAAATGCAGCTAGGGCTCGTGCCAAATACGGAAGAGCTGCGAGGAATCCAGCCTTAGCTAATTTGAAGCCAAGGACCTGTTGATTGAAATGAGAAACGTTACGATTAAACTATATCATTCTTCATTTATCATATAACACATACCTCACTCATGAACTTGGGCGCTGCCGTCAACAGGAAGTACAATCCCCACAGGTTACCAAAATGCAGCACCAAAAGCGCAAGGAACGGCAACGAAGTCACCATCTTCAACACCGGCGGCAGCAAGTTCTGCTTGGAAATGGTATCACCCAGAGACTTGATGATATAGTCCTGCTCTTCCTTCTGGATACGTGGATGTTTGGCCGGGGAATCCGCAACGATTATCAGCCAAAATGTCACAACAATAGCAGTTATCACAGCCGGAACGTAGAAGGCGAAGGACCATCCGAACGTTTCGATGAGGACTCCAACCAGGGGCCACGTTACCACGGTTCCGAAGGTACCGCCCATCAGAGCGGAAACGAATTTCCCCTTCTCATCTGGGGGAGCCCAGCGTGAGACGAGGTTGTGCAGTGCCGGGTAGAGGACGCCCTGGAAAAGAAAAGGGGTTCGATGTTAATGCTTATTGAATTGATGGTGTTCAGATCTACACGTGGGACTTGTATACACACAAGGTTTTCTAGTTTGTCATGTATAACATATCTATAACTCCTGGAGGACATCCAAATAAAACTACTGAAGAATTTCCATAAGGAACTTCTGAAAGATTCGTAGAAAAAAAATCTAGAAGACTCCCAAAAGGAACTTTCGAAGCATTCTGACAATAAACTTCTGGAGATTTCAAGAAGGAAGTTCTGGACGAATCCTTGGGGAATTTCCTAGAAGGCTTTCATGATTGAATCCCAGAATTTTTATTTTGGATTATTTCTACCTATAATACTATGAAGAACTATTTTGGGGAACTCCAGAAGAAGTTCCTAAAGGAGTCATAGGAGGAATTTCTGATGGAACTGAGGTCTGGAAATCTTTTAGATATCCAAACAAAAACTTCTCATCGAGTTCCATGACATAACCACATAACCACAGTGATCGGGCGAGATTACCCGGAAGAATCCCAGAAGGAATCCCGTGGGTTATCTTAAAGTATTGCTGGAGGAATTTCATGAAATGACTTTAAGGTATCCCAGCTGTTCTTGAAGAAAACCCTGAATATTAGCAAAAACTTACAGAGGAAATCCTGATGAATCTTCTAACGGAAATCTCTAAGAAACTCCTGTTGGATTTTTTGAAAGAACTCTGGGGATATTTGAAGAAAAAATTGTGCTAAAATCTTCTTAACCCTTGTGCAGTCGCATTTTCGGCCACCCTCAGTGCCAGCACGCTCACGATGGCAACTCGGTATACGATGAAACTCCTCTCGGATTGTGGCAGCAAATCCTACGAGACAATTCAGAGGATCATGCTTGGAGGCATCAGAAGAGATCCCAAAAGAGCTCCTTGAGGCAAATCGATAAGATTGTCTAAAGAGATCTTATTGAAACTAGTAATCAAACAAGAAATTCCTGGAAAAACCTTAGAACAAGCTCATAGAAGAATTCTCGGTGAAATTGATGTGATGTGATTTCTGTAGTAACTACTGTAGGAATTTAAAATTATGTATGTGGCTGAATTCCAAAGAAACCTTTGGAGGAATCTCAGAAAGAACTCCTTGAAAACATCCAGAAAAACGACTTATATCAAATAATAACTAGTAGAATGGTACAAAATTAGAGGGATTCTAGAAAAAAAAGTATTGTTAAGAGAATTCTAAAAAAAATCATAAAAGAATCCCATGAGATTACTTGCAGAAATAAAAAAAATCCTTAGGACAATTCAAATATGACGTCCAAAAGATTCTCGGCAATTGTAGACCCCCCTCCCACCTCTGTCACGCTTTCCGTATACCTTATACATAAAGTGTCATACTTTTTCAGATCACCCCCCCCCCCTGAAAGATGGATGTCATATTTGAATGACCCCATTGAGGAATTCCTTCAAAATGCTCACTTCTCATTCCTCGCTCCTCACTATGTACTCTCCTTACTTATTATCATTCTCCATTCCTTACTTCTCACTTCTCACTACTTCACTGCGCATTCCTTTCCGTTCTCTTCGCACTCTTCACATCGCTCTTCTTACTTCTACCTTTTCTTGGTGTAACGTCCAAACTGGGACAAAGTCTGCTTTTCAGCTTACAGTGAGGCCTTTTTGTTCTTTTTATGCGGGGAATACGTATTCTCCGTAAAAAAAAAAAAACGCGTAAGAAAAGTCTCACCATGGCTCGACGAATCATGCAAAAACAAGACGATGACAGAACATGTTGTATAGAGTTTGCATTTACGAGGCCGCGTAAATAGAAAAAAAAAAACATAAAAAGACCTGACTGTAGTGTTCATGAGCACTTCCACAGTTATTAGCAGAAAGCTTTCTCTGGCAATTATCGTTTAGCATGTGTGGGTCATCGGAATCGTTTTCTCCAATCAAAGCTTTTTTTGGTTCCATTTCGGGTCATGAGTAGCTGTGCAAAATTTGAGCACGAGTTGCGCGCATTGCAATTGAAATTTTTATGGGAAAACATACTTTTTTGTAATTTTATCATAAGTTGTCCGAAACTTTTTAACCGATGATGTAAAATAATAGCCTAGGATTCTGTCGTGTGCAGCATAATTGTCCCATGTTAATAGGGATTCCAATAAAACATGGGACAACTATGCTGCACACGGCAGGGATGTTCTGAAAAACTTTGTCGAAGATCGCAAAGTGTTCCTATGCTTGTAAAAAAGTTATATTCAACAAACCGCATGCATTTAAAGAAATAACATTAGCAACAAAATCATGCTGTTTCGCCAAGCAATGTCATTGCTACAACTTTTTTCATAAGCATCAGATAACTTCGTGGTCTTCGACAAAGTTTTTTAGGACAACCTAGATTATGATTTCACATTATCGGTTACATGGTTTTTGAAAAATTCGAGCTTCTCTTGAGAGAAATGAAAAAAAAAAGTGTTTTCTAATGTAAAATCCCATATAAACTTCAAACGCGATGCGCAAAACATAGAAATAACTGATCGTGCCCAAATTTTGCACAGTTATTTGGGTCCTGAAAGCTGACCTAAAAAGCTTTGATTTAATCGGATGCCGTCAAATCTTCAATTTGCCCATCTAGTGTATATCGTGTACGATCTAGTGTACGATCGTGTACCAGGCACGAAGATACTCTATAGTCAAGGGAGTCAAGGAAATTTTTATTACGAAAAGTTTCTGGACCGACCGCGCATCAAACCCATCAGCCTCAGCATGCTGAATATCACCCACGCCTTTACAGCTGCGGCTTTAAATTTGAGACCTCTCAAACTTCTTTGCTCCTTTGCTGTGGTGCTTCCTTCTAAATCTCCTTTTTCACTGATCAATACAGTAATCACTGCTACTTTTTCTACTCACTCTCCACAGCTCACCTCTTTTCACTGATCGACTCTTTTTACTGCTCACCTCTCACTAATCACAGCTTTCTCCTCAATTTCACTACAAACTCCTCATTTATCATTCCACACTGCTCACTTCTCAATGCTCCACACTCTTCGTTCTCCACTGGACACTCCTTACAGCTTACTCTAACTTCTCACTCATCATTGCTCACTCAACATTCTACACTGCTTAATACTCTTCACGCTTCATGACTCAGTCCTCACTTCTCACCTCTCACTTCTCATGATTTGGGGGACAGCATTTTATGCTTATAAATTTGATATGGGGCAGCTTTTGAAAAAAAATGAAAGGAAAATCGAACATGGGATAACTTATGCTGAAAAAATAACGAGTAACAAATTAACTTATTGTTTGCAGAGTATACGAAAAATAGAAAATATTATCAGTCACATTTGGAGGAGGTATAAGACTGGGAGGAAATGTTGAACTGTTGTGGCTTTCTCAGTCTAAGCGCATTGAAACGGCTAGTTTGGCATAGCCCGACGTTTCGGTCCCGTGTCTTGGACCTTTTTCAAGGGATACGCAGTCAACCGTCTCTCGTTATGCGGTTTTTGAATGCATTTTGAGAGTTGGAGCTTCTTGTAATGCCATTTAACATTAAACACTGAAATTTTTCTTGTAATTTTTTGGACAACTTGCACTGCACACTACAGATCACAGCGAGTGAATACATCTATCTAACCAAATCTAACCGCTAATAAGTATCTCAATAGCGTATCTGCTACGAGATTCCACAAAAGTTGTGATAAGACTCCCCCTTGGGGGCATCCACAAACACTCAATTTCCTAATCGCCCCTTGACGCAATGTCGAGAAGAGATGTCGATTTTTGAGCATTTGGTAAATCCAATTGGAAATCCTTCCCGGGATATACCATGACTCCGTGCGGCAATATGCCCTCGAGCGAAAGACACGTTACGTTGCCAACAGCACCCTCGGTATCTAAGAAAGAAAACTCCAAAACAAGGTTGCTTTTGAGTGAATGCTTTTTTAATATCGTAAACAACATTGTGTAAAAGAGTCACACTGGACTTTCCAGATTGGTAAGCATGTTGCATGTTGATTCACATGAAGAGGCACGTTGGCCAGATGAACATCACAAATGTGATGATCGACAATGCGTTCTAGGCATTTCAGAAGAAAAGAGGTCAAACTGATAGGTCTGAAACTCTTTGCTTCTTCAGACGACGCACGACCCACTTTCGGAATAAACTTTACAGTAATATTCCGCCAGGATTTGGGAATATACCCTGTAGCAACGCTGCAAACAAGTGCTTTTTTCAAAACATGTTTGAAATAAACAAATCCCTTCTGAAGCAAAATAGGATGTATCCCATCTGCTACAGGAGATTTGAAAGGAGCAAAGCTAATTAGTGCCCACTCATCCGATTCAATAGTTATGATACTCCGAGCCGAAGCTAGAGAATCATAACTACAAGAAAAGACATCAGGTTCATCCGAAGATGTAATATCCACACATCCAGGGAAGTGTGTGCTGAATAAGCTTTCCAGAACTTCTTCATCAGAGGAAGTCGCCATTTGGCAAACGAAGTTCGTTCACTCGGAAATCCTCAGATTTCGCAAGGATTTTGTTCAACCGACTCATTTCACTCAAACTGGAAACATTTGTACAAAGATTTTTCCAGCCGCATTGTTCAGCAGACCGGAGAGGTTTTTGGTAGGCCTTGCGAGCCAACCCGAAAGTCTCCGATTCACCCGAACGTCGTATGTTCCAAATCTTTTTACATTGTTTCCTGAGCTTCGCCAGATCAGAGTTCTTCACAGACCGCAGAGGCCAAGCTTCTTCAAAAGCTTCCATGATAAATGCCGTTGTAGTATCAACGGCATCATCTAAATCACTTGGAGTGTCAATTGACGGTGAGTATCCATGAAATTTGACTGCAACCAAATCGGTAAAGAGATCCCAGTTGGTTGACCGGGGATTCCTGAAACGCAAAGTTTGCGAAGTAACATTTACATGTTCAAACAAGATGTAGCGATGGTCAGATAAAGATTCTTCATCTGACACATGCCAATTGGTCAGCTCGTGACTAATTCTGCTAGAGCAAAGCGTAATGTCTAACACTTCCTCTCTAGCAGATACCATGAAGGTTGGGCGGTTGCCTATGTTAAGTAATCCAAGATCTGTACTACTTAAGTATTCCATCAAACTGGAGCCTCTCAAATTGATGTCTGAGCTGCTTCAGATTATATGGTGAGCATTAGCATCACTATCAACAATTAGCGGAAGGCCTTTTGAAGTGCAGTATGCAATGACTTGCTTGAAAGCATCCGTAGGGGATGGTTCATCATTCGGTAAATAAACCGAACAATAAACGTATTCTGCCGTAATTCTGCAAAGTGACGTAAGCGCCATTCAAAATTTCGATTTTTTCTGGTATATTATATATAATATCTAGTGTAAAAATAACACTGTGGTATGCCTGCTGTATAAGAATGCAAGATCTAGTCGTAATCTAACATCTATGGAAATAAACTTAGCGGATGAGCAGGTGTTTTATGTATAATAACCAAAAAATGGGCCAAAACCTTCAATGTCGCTTACGTCACTTTGCAGAATTACGGCAGTATTTCCTGTTGAGGTTTCCAACAGATACATCGATTGTGATAGCACATACATCTCTAGTAGTTAGTTCAGAGATGAGTGTAGAAACGAATGCGTTGTTGACAAGCACACATGCTCGAGGCATGACACGCGAGTTTGCCATTTCATTTTTACTGAAAGTAGCAAACACCGGGTTCACAAGGTTCCCTAGATAGAAATTCCCTTTATGAAAGTAAGATTCTTGTACCAAGGCCACTTGGGCGGTACCATTTTGCACAAGTCTGCAAAGATTGATCGTTTCTGTTCTTTTATGCTGAAGATTGATCTGAGCTATCCTAACCGTAGCTACTACCTAAACTAGGTAAGATTAAACTCTTCGTAATAACAGTACAACAAAAAACAGCAGCAATAAAACCAGATCGATATCGATTGGAAAACGCCAAAGGCGAGGGTACACAGAATACACTTTGTAAATCGCATAATGCGAAATCATGTGGGTGAAAATTGAAACTCATCAACAACATAATCCCGCTCTTATTTAGCCTCAAGTTGAGACTGAAGAAGGGTAGCTCATTGACTCGGAGAAATACAAAAACTCATTAGGGGTACTCACTAAACAGATTAAATTGCTGCGTAAGCCATGATTTTCTGCTTATTTGAAACGTTTCATGATTATGCGAATGAAATAATCAAAGATTGTCTTGGTGATCGCGACGTTTAATCAGGTTGATCAGTTAAGTGAATCCCCCTATTAACAAATTTCACAATATTTTGTATTTTTCTGGTAAAACAGGTTGATCATAAGAGATTTTTCACATCGAATGCGTTTGTCCATTCGGTAAATAGGGTCATCAGTGTCGGGAGACAACAGAGAAACAATCAATACTCGTAGCCGTGCGGTCACCAAGCTTCTAACCTCACCATGCTGTGGGGTGAGGGTTCGATTACCGCTCCGGGCGATGAAACTTTTCGTGAGAACAGTTTCTGCTCCGTATCCACTGGTGTTAAGTTTCGTTCAGTCTGTACAGCCTTTGGCTGAAGACGGGTGTCCGTGTCTTTTTTTTTAAATACTATTGCGAAGAGATATTGCTGGTTCGGATTGATTTGTTGTTTAATTTTTACGAGATGTTACAACAAATAATGAAAAAGTTGTTTACATGACACCGGTTTCAAAGAACATGTGAACAACAAACGATACATTGATACCGTGGTTAGGTATATCATGAACGTGAAAACATACTCTAAGAAGCAGCAATACATATAGTGAAATAGGAAATGGGAATCCACGATTTCCATGATTTTTGTGACATTTTTCCTACAATTTTTCCCAAGTTTCTATGGTTCGGATTTTAAACCAATCTATCATACATTAAAATTTATTTGTATCCTAAAATACGACACACCTCTTCTAGAGCTTAATTTTTATTTTGTTTTGGTTGATCGATTCGTACCCACTACTTTGGCGCGTGCTTCGTAGCTCCTTTTCTTTACTTTCGATTCATCTACCGGTCCGGTCACCGCTCTTTAGCAATCGATCTTAACCGCAGCGCCATGGCGCTTAGCAACAACGCCGCGAAAGCACGCGCCACTATTCAATTTTAGCGCCCCCGGCAACATTACACCGTACAGTCAGTGTGTCACTCCAAATACATATTCATCAACGAGCGCGATCGTCAACCTGTTGGTTCAACTTACCCCGCAGATTCCCAGCGCCGCCCGGTTGACCACCACGGTCCACATTCCATAGGTAGCGGCCAGAGGAGTGAGCGCCGTCAGCAGTGCACTGACTGCCAGCGAAGAGCCCACCAAATTTCGTGGTCCGAACCGCTCGGCAAGGACTCCGGCCGGTAGAGATGTCACCAGATAACCGTAAAAGTAGGCACCCAAGATCACACTTTGGTCGTGCGAGGACCAGTTGTAGCGGGGTCCGTACTGCAATCGGAACAAATGTTTGATATGTTGATATGCAAAATGTGGATGAAGGTCGTCATCGACCATCAAACGCGTCATTTGGTTGACATTTGAAGAAAACTTACGTTGTGAACGGTAGATGCTGTTGGCATTGGAACGGAAATCGAGGTGTCATTCGCGTTTGTGCCGTTGCTGGACAGGAGTGTTAACGCGTGTTGATTCATTTTCTGGACTGGCTGGACCATCGCTAGGAGATTTACCGACATGTTGACTCGCAACATGTAGCTCACAAAACAGGAAAGGAACAACATTATGCCGATGTTTAAGCGGGTGGGGATGTGATCTGTGGAATTAAAGAAAAAAAATCTGCATTACATTTCTGGAAATACTCGATGTAATTTCTATTCGTTACGAAATTTGGTATTACCAATTACCACTTGAACTACCGAGGGTCCAATAGTCCTTTTCCGTCGATGTAATCAAAATAATCAATGTTCTCATTCGTATGATTATTATTGCTCAAACGATCTTTACCATCATACTTTGAAATACTTTCTATGATGTAATCAAATAGTGCATCTGTATCTCCGTGATCTTCATATTCCATGTGTTGCAAGGTGGCAGACGTTGTTGTTACTGGTTCCACGTGTACTTCAGTGCTCATTGAATCTCGCATATTCGATGGGACTATAACAAATCCAGAGTTGCCATGAACGGTGTACTTCACAGACCGTAACTCGTTATTGGCATCCACATAGCTATAAAGTCCGTCAATCACTCCTTCTGCTGAGCGAGTTTCCGACTTTACCGAATATCCATCGTTGTATCCATAATGGTAGTTGCCATCTGTACCAATCGTAAGGTACTGGCTTCCCAATTGGGACAAGTTACGAGGCGATGAACCCGAAAATGCTACTGATAGCGAAAGAAGTAACACTGAGATTACACTTCCAAGCACCATACTGCACGAATGGATTCAAGAAAACCGTAACTAATGAGATATATTGCTTTATATATTCTGTAAGACTCTATAAGGAAGCAGATGGACTAAGATTTACCCACATAACAAAGGAAAGCTTTGCTGCTGTATTGCCGGAAGCTAACAAGAATTTCAATCGAGACTGCCCACTGTTGTGCAAGCAGGTTTTGAATGATGGTGTCGATGGCGTCGAAAGCAAGTTTCATGAAGGAAAGTAAGGTTTTTGACCTTAACGTTTGATTCGTGTCTATTTTGGTCTAATATGATCACTAGACTGGGGCAAACTTTCTGTAACTGCAACCGGTGTCTGACATCACTCTCATATTTGAGCATCCATTTAGTTCGTCACGTTTATTTTAATATTTCGACATCATTCGAGTACATTATTACAAAACATTAGAGATGTATTTTTCTTTTTCCAGTTTTATAAATTACGTCGCGCACGAATTCTTACAGATACCTCTCATCCTTGCATCGAAGGATTCCTCCAACAATTTTCCCATGACTTCCTTCAGTCCCAGTCCTTTTTCAAGAACTCCTTCAGGAAATTTTCCAGGGATTCTCAAAGGAATTCCAATAGAGCTCCTTTAAAGTATTTCTGCAGTTATTTCTTCAAACATTTCTTCATGGATTTCTCCATATATTCCTTCAAAGAATCCACTAGAGATTGCTCCAATAATTCCATCTGAAATCATTCGAAGTATGCAGGAATTGCTTCTAGGAATTCTTTCAGCAAATTCTACCAGGGATTATCTCAAAGTTAATCCAGGAACTCCTTTATTTTTGTTTTATAAAAAATCTTTAAAATTTTATTCAAAGATTCCCTCAATAGATCATCCAGGAAGTTATTGCAGACATGGATTCCTCTAGATTTTTTTTTGCAGGGATTCGTTTCTCTCGTTCTTGTTCGATATCTCTCCCGAGATTTTCTAAGGAATTTCTCATAAGATTGCTTTTGGGATTCCTCTTATGGTTTCCTCAGGAGTTTCTCTAGATATTCTTCCCAACATTATTTCGGGAAGTAAATTCTTCTTCGGAAGGGAAGTAAAGCATTCACTCTGGCAGGGATTCCTTGTGCGATTCTTTCAAAAAAAAAAAAAAAAAAACTCCAAGGATTATTTTAAAACTTCATCTAGGATTCCCCCAAGAGCTGTTCCTGGGATTTATTCAGAATTCCTCCTGGAATTCATTCAGAAATTTCTCTAGGAGTTGTGGACGGGTTTCCTTAGAAATTCCTTTTGAGCTTGATTCCGAGATTATTTCCGGGATTTCCTCAGGAATTCCCCCAGCGATTCCTTCAGAAACTGCTACAGGGCTTTCTCAGAGAACTCTTTTTGGGATACCTTCAGATTTTTTGCAAGAATTCCATCTGAGATTTCATCATAAACTCATCCTGAGATTCCTTCAGGAAATTCTCCTGGGATTTCTTCTGGAATTTTTCCAGGAATTCCACCAGAAAAATCATCCAGGGATTTCTCCAGAAATTCCTCAAGGGATTCGTCCAGGGACTCCTCCAGGAATTCTTCTACAGATTCTTTCAGGAATTCTGCCAGGAGTTCCTCCAGGGATTTCTCCAGAAATTTATCCAGGAATTCCTCCTGGAATTCTTCATGGAATTCCTCCAGGAAATCATTCAGGAGTTCCTCCAGAGATACCTCCTATCATTCCTTCAAGAATTCCTCAAGGAATTTCTTCGGAGATTTTATTGGGAAGTCCTCTGGAGATTCCTTCAAGGATTACTCTAGGGTCGAGGAATAGCTCCATGAATTTATTTATTATTAATACATCAACAGACTTCGTCCGGGCATTCCAGGGATTCCTTCACGAATTCCTCCAGGGATTTCTCTAGGCATTCCGCCAAGAATTCCTCCAGAAATTTCTTCAGCAATTCAGTCAGGAATTTATCAAGTAAATCCTCCAGGAATTCCCTCAGAAATTCCACCAGGAATTCCCTCAGAAATTCCTTTAAGGATTCATCTGGGAGTTCCACCAGCGATTTCACCTGGGATTCCGCCAGGGATTTCTTCTGGGATCCCTCTAGGGATTACTTTAAGAATTCCTCCATATCTCCATGAATTTCTCTAGAAACTCCTCTTGAAATTCTTCCAGGCGTTCCTCCAGGACTTCCTTCAACCATTCCTCTAGGAGTTTCTCCAGGCCATTCTTCCAAGTATTCCTTCAGGCATTCCTTCAGACATTCCAACAGTAATTCTCTTAAGGATCCCTCTAGAGATTCTTTTAGGGATTCTTTTAGGAATTCGTCCAGGAACTCCTCAATAGATTATTTCAGCATTTTTTCCAGGATTTCCTTCAAGCATTCCTTCAGGAATTCTCCTAGGGATTCCTCTAGGAGGGATTCCTTTAGGGATTTCACTAGGAATTCATCCAGGAGTTCCACTAGAGATTCTTCCAGGCTTCCAGGATTTCTCCAGGAATTCCGCTTGGAATTTCTGCTGGTATTGCTCCAGTGATTCTTCAAGAAATTCTTTTAGGGATTCCTCCAGGGATTCCACTAGGGATTCCTCCTAGAACTGCTCTAGAAATTCCTCCTGGCTTACCTCTAGGAATACCTCCAGGAAGTCCTCCAGGCATTTCCCTAGGAGTTCCTCCAGGAATTCCTCCTGAGATTTCTCTAGGAATTCCTCCAGATATTCCTCCAGGTATTGCTACAGGAAATTCTGTAGGAAATTCTTCAATAACTCCTTAAAAAATTCCACCAGGAATTCCTTCATAAATTCGTCCAAGAACATTTCCATGGATTTAGAGACTCCTCTAGAAATTTCTTCTGGATTGTTTACAGATTATCCTTCAGAAATTTCACCAGGATTTTTTGCAGGGGTTCTATTTGGGATTTCGCTAGGAATTCTTCCAGGCTTTTATCTTGGAATTCTTCAAGGATTTTCCTCAGAAATTCTTGCAGGCATTTCTACAGGAATGTTTCTGGGGCTTCTCCTTGAGATTCCTCTAGGGATTTCTTCAAGGATTTCTCCTGGGGTTATTTCAGAGATATCTCTTGGACATCCTTTAGGAATGGCTTCATGGATTGCTCCAGGAATTCCTCCGGTCATTTCTCCAGGTTTTTCTCCAGCAACGCTTTCAGGCATTCCTACAGCAATTTCACCAGCCATTTTCCCAAGAATTCCTCCAGAAATTCCTCCTGGAGTTCTTTCGGGAGCTCCTCCATGAAT
Source organism: Aedes albopictus (assembly GCF_035046485.1). Classification (NCBI taxonomy): domain Eukaryota; kingdom Metazoa; phylum Arthropoda; class Insecta; order Diptera; family Culicidae; genus Aedes; species Aedes albopictus. The sequence continues at coordinate 308,482,697 of NC_085138.1, read as the reverse complement.
TCCTTTAGATATTGTTCCAAGAATTTCTCTAGTTGATTATCTCAGAAATGTGTACATGGATTACTCCGGGAATTTATCTAGGGATTGCTGCATGAATCCCTCTTGTGATTCCTCCAGAAAACTTTCCTGGTATCTCTTCAAAAATTTATTCAGAGTTTCCCTAAACAGCTTCAGAAATCTACTCTCCTAGAAGGAACTTTTGAAGGTACCCAGAAAGTATTCTAGGAAAATTCTTAGATGGAATTTCAGGAGGATACTTAACAGTAACTGCTGGAGGATCCCTAGGAAGATCTCCAAATTCTTGGACGTGTTTTAGAAGGATTTACTGGAAGAATACCTGTAAAAACTCTTTTTATCGTAGAAGAAATTTTTGCTGGAATCCCCAAAACCCTTGGAGGAATTCCAGTAAGAATATCTGGGGGTACCTCAGAGAAGGAATGTCAGAAAAAATATCTCAAATGAGTTCCTGTAGGACTCTGAAGAGAACACCAAAGGAACTCCTGGAAAATAACCAGAAAAAAGGAAGACCTTCAGAAGAAACTTTTAGAGGATGCTCAAAAGAAACTGCTGGAGGATTTCCAGAAAGATCAGTTGGAGGGTTCCCAGAAGGATCACCTGAAAGAGTCTCAGAAGAAACTCCTGGGGGATTCCCACAATAGGAGTTTCTTTCGAGAGGAGCTTCCCAGAAAGACCTCAGGACCCTGGAAGATTTCCAGAATGAGCTTTTGGTGTATTCCTAGAAAGGATTCTCCAGAAGGATTCCTAGATAAAACTTCTGGGGGACTCCTAGAAAGGTGTATTAAAGAAAATTCTTGACGAATCCCAAAAGGGTTTGCTGCAAGAATGGAGGAAGAAACTCTTTGAATACTCTTAGAAGGATCTTCAGATGGAATCCCAGAAAACCTTGAAGTAAATCCAGGATGATCTTCTTGAAGAATTTCAGAAAAAAAAAACTCTAAATTGTTCCTGAGAGACCTTTTGACTGAAACACTGGATGAACTTTCGAGAAATTCCTTGAAGGAACTTCAGAAGGACCACCGGACGGAAGTTTTAGAGGATTTTCAAAAAGAACTTCTGGAAGATTTCCAGAAAGAACTTCTGGAAGGTTCACAGCAGGATCACTTTGAAGTGTCTCAGAAGGAGCTGAGGGATTCCCACAAATAACCTTCAGAGATTCCCAGAAGCAACTCCTGGAGGATTTTCAGAATGAACTCTTGGAGTACTCTTAGAAGGAAATCCTGGAGATATCCAGAACTAACTGATAGAGTACTCTTAGAAGATTCTTAGATTTTTATTTTTTTGGAGGATTCCTAAAAGTAACTACTTGAGGATTCCTAGAAGGATTTTCTGAATAAATTCCAAGGCTAATCTCAGAAGGTTTCTGATGAAAAATGGGAGGAAGGAGGAACTCCAAGAGAACAAAGAGGGTTTTCAGAATGAACTTTTGGAGTATTCCTGAAAGGAACTCCTGGTGATATTTTTCCTCCCCTGTTGGGGATATTAAGCCTCTGCGTCCAATAAGCTGAGCTTTTGTGGCATGTCCCGTGTTGATATTCGCATCTAGCTAGCTAATTTCCAACTCCTGGAGATATCCAGAGAAATCTGCTGGAGTATTCCCAGTATGTACTCCAGGAAGATTCCTAGAGTAGAAAAATTAGCCACAGAATGTAAATGTCGCGAGTATACGTGTGACCAACATCCAGTTTTCCACGCCCTTACAGCGTCGTAGAAGTGTCAAACCAATTTTTACAACCAAAATAAAAGATCCACAACAACATCTGTATTCTAAAACTATGAATAAATACAACTGAGGTATGAAATAAAATAAATTATTTTACAGCGCCATTTGCGATCTAATCTCTCATACATCTACTATTCCTAGGTAGAATTTTTGGAGATCTACAACTAAGTCCTGAAGAAATTCCTGGACGAATCCCAGAAGAGTTCCCTGGAAGAATACTTTAAGGAACTCTTTGTATAATAATAGAGGAAACTTCTGATGAAATCACGACCAGAAGTTCCTAACAAGATTATAACAAAATTATTATAACCCTCTAATACCCAACCCCGCCTTTGGACGGGGTATAGTTTGAGAATTTTTGTAATATTTGTTCCGTGGAAAATCAAATTTTTTATATTTTTGGCTGATATTTAGGACTGTTTTGTACATCTCAAAATGGTTTTGGTGTATTTTAAAGCGTATTTACATTTTTTAAAAATCATTGAAAATTTGATGTTTTAGTCACCTTCTAGAAGTCATTGTTTATTTTGTATTGAATCGCTACAATTAACATATTTTAAATTTTTCCCAAATCATTCTATCCTAGTTTTATAGTTCAAGAGGATCGAATACACTCTAAAATTATTTTCCTTAAAGTTACACGGAAAATAAAATTTTCTATGAAAAAAATTGAAAATAAAAATATTTCAACAATAATCATAAAATCTCAAAATGTTTTCATCTCAAAAAATCCGTACCCCAAATAGACTTCCAGGAAAAATATAAAACGGTGAGGATGTTCAAAAATAAAAATTAAAAAAATCAAAAACTGTAATTCACGAAATTAAATTTATTATTTTAAATTAAATTAAAAAGAATCATCTTCCAAAACATGTTTAAATCGATTTTAGATGACGAAAAATGATATTTAGATCAAAATCAAAAATTTGGGTATTAGAGGGATAACCGTTGTTATAAATAACACATTCTGATATAATTTTGTTGTAAGGATTCGTATATGTAAATAACCAAAACAAAATTGTAACAAAATTTGTTATTATTTTAAAAACAAAATTATAACAAAACTTGTATTATTCATTTAAACAGATATATAACAGCATTTGTAACATTGTGCATATTAAAATAATTGCCTATAACAAAATTTCGTAACACATTTATTGTTGTACCGTCGTGCGGGGCTTCTTTATACACTTTTTCATGGTTTTTCAACTTTATGACATTATAACTCCCTGACTAGTGAATGAATTTCCGCAATTTTTATACACAATAATCATGAGTATGTAATCGGACACATCTCATATAGAACCGGATGGGGGCTACTTTGGACATTTTTATCTATAACAAAACAGCATTTCAAATTCCAGGGTTATTTAGAAAACTACGTTGTACCAATACTGCAGTATACTGTATCATACATAATTTCAAGAAAAATATGCGTTTTAAGATGGTTCTGTGCTACCTTTGGTATTATGAGCAGCGGGATATTGCTGTATAAATAGCCTGAAAAAAGGGACCATCATTCCTTTATTTGGGTGAAACGGTCATTTATAACGTATAACGATACAAATATTCGATTGTATATGCTACGTTGATACATTTTGAATGAATTGATTAACCCTTTGAAATTTATGAACTGTAGAAACAATGCATATATCTGATACGTTATATATATTGTTTTGGTTTATTCGATGTTTTTTTTCGCATCCTGACAAGCAATAAACGGTCTGTTTGAAAAATAATTCCAACTAAATGATGGGAAAACTATTGCTTCATAATAGTCCCTAAGACATCTAACAGATTTGAACCATATTTTGAATTAAAAAATCCATGTTCAAAAGTGTCCAAAGTAGCCCCGCATTTCAAAAGTAGCCCCGCACGACGGTATTTGCGACATTTTTTGTAACAAAATAATTTCAAAATTGGTTTGGATTTTTTGTGCTGACGCGAAATAATTTGATCATTTTTGTAATATTGACCACTCGAGCCAAAAGCCATAAAACAAAACTTATAGCATTCATTTAGAATGCAACGCTAAAATCGTCATGTTTTAACACCCCCTCCTCTTCCGTTACGCTTTTTTGTAAGATAGTCCTAAAATTTTTGCATGGACCGTAACGCTCGGTTGTACTTTCCCCTCTCCCTTGAGCGACGCGTAATTTGGGGACGGCGTCATATTTGTTAAAAAAAATAAAACAGAACTTGTTATCAATTAGTTATAATCTGCCAAATTCTTCCAATCCAGCAGGGCTTTGAAGCTACTATCGTTATGCGATATCATTAAAGCTGGAAGGTGTAATAAAAAAAAAACTATTAGGTTATCACCAGGGCTTGTCGGATGTTATCATTATTATCAATACAAACTGTAAGCTGGAATATAGCTGGAAATCAAATACTTCACAGCTATCTTTTTTCTATTTTTTTGGGTTCTTATATTAGTGCAATAATCCAAACCGGAATAGTTCCCGGATGATGTGCCAATCAAATAAGAATCCTCACCAACAAAACAGTTGCTTTCGCTACTTTCATAGAGTACGCTTTGGTATTGTTGCAGCACTTTGTAGCGTTTTAAAGAACATTATTTCTGCTGGAAACTGTGGCGAAGAACCTGTTGGCGCAACAGCACAGTATTTGATAGATGATGTTGGGTAAGTTTTGTGGCACAATTGTAAAATCTTGTGTGATGTGAAACAAAACAAGTAAACATTGACCAACTTCCCCTTCATCAGATCATTAGCTTTTCTTTCTTCTCTGTTAACCTTAAGTTTTGTATTTTTACGCGATAGATAGTCGGGTAAACAACGTAAAAGTTTGGAAAGATTTGGAACTTTTTATCAGACCGTTTTAAAATTTTAGTAGGATGTCAATGACACAGTAGACGTTCGATAACTGCAACATGTTTACGTTTCACTTAGGGAGCGAAAAACCGATAACTGAAACGCCTGGCATTATCAACAAACCTACAACTGACGTTAAATGAACGTGAACTTCATCCGTCTGTTCATTTGGGCTCACTTGGCGCACCATTTTGACATTTGACGGTGCGAACTATAGGGCTCTGCATTGTTTTGATTTTATATGGGATTTTGACGTTTCTTGGCCTTGTTGTTTACAAAATTTCTATAAGAGTGAAAGAGAAGGAGATAATTTCATGCAGTTCCCTATAAATTTGTTACACTTACCACACTCAGCGAAAAAAACTAGCGAAATTCATCGGAATACCTTATGAAAATTTGCTATAACTAATTCTTATGGATGACTTAAGAATACCTTATCAAAATTGATCGTGCTTACTATGACAAATTTCATAAGATAGACTTATGAAAAGAACAAAAAAATCTTAAAATGATGCAGACTGGATTCGATCCATGAACGTCGGGATCACCGAGCCCGTGTTTTATCCACACGGCTACCGACGCTTGAGAATAACATGTTGCTAAACATGAATAAAAGCCAAGCTGTGAGACGATTTTACGTCATAGAGTGACCTTATGAAATTCATCCGAATCATTATGAATTATTTAAAGCCCGTTTCATAAGTTGGGCCTCGTGGAAATCTTAAGGTTATTTGGCTGAGTGCAGACTTGCAGTTAAACCACTTGCATCGACCGAACGTCTATTGTACGTCACGCTAAAATTGGAAATTTTCAACCCTCCTAGCCTCCTCCAAACGTGACGATAAACTTAATGGATGACCCCTTATATGATAGATTCCATTTCATTGCTTAAAATAAAAGAAAGTGGAATATAACTAAATTATATCTGCATTTGATATAATTGTGATAGATTAAAACAAAATTATTAACGACAAATCAAGTCTATTATACGTCAACGAGCTCAATGTGACGTCATACTACCCCGATCGTGTGCGTCTGACAAACAAGGATTTGAATGAGGAAACTGGCAATACGTAGAACCAGTAAAGATTCTATCACCGCTCTCTTCAAGTGTTGTGATGGCCTCAATGACAGAGGCGTCAGATTGCTGCCGATGGTAGGTGTCTTGGTTCAAATCCCGTTCGGACCGAAAATTTCATAACGTACTGGAAACTATTTTTCTATGTTACCCACTTTTTTCTAAAAGTAGAATAACACACTTTAAAATACTTACCCAAAAAATGAGTATAAAAAATAGTTTTTACCCTAAAAGACTGCCGGGGAATTATAACACAATTTGTTATAATTTTGTTAAATTCTATCATATTTCATGGAACAAGTTTTGTAATATTTTTGTTATGATCATAACAAAAGTTATAATATTTTTGTTCTTTTCTTGTGGGAACTGTGTTAGAATTTTTGTTATTTTAACTACTAACGGTACATGTTTTATAACAACCCTTGTTATAAAAATTTATTGTCACAAAATAACACAGCTTGTTATTGTCCATCTAGTTGGGTCATGAGGCATTAAGCACGGTGCAAGAAATAATTTCAGTAACAAATTTTGAAAACGACGTATAATCAATGGTGTAGCATTGATTATACGTCGTTTTCAAAATTTGTTACTGAATTGACATTAGTGTGGGACAAATATCAAATTCTCGCTCCAGTCGACTTTTTAGATTCCATTTAGGTCCCATATGAACTGTGCAAAATTTCAGCGCGATCGGTGAAACTATAATTTAGCGCAAGCGTTTCAAAGTTTTCATAGGATTTACTATGGGAAAAGTTACACTTTCAGATAAAAATCCCAGAGGTCGCCCTTTGTCTCCTTAATTCACATCGATCAACATTTCTTGTAGAAAAATCATTTATGAAACTTTCCTTCGAAGACCGCAAAACGATTGGATACTTGTGGAAAAAGTTATTGATTTATTATCGATTAGCAGGGGATCCGCATGCGGCAAGGTAGGCCTACTGCTCATCTTTTGCGAGTGTGTTAGTGTGACTGGCAACGCGACCAGAAGTCTAGTCGAATCCTGCTTGGAAATCGGTTTGTTTTGTCGATGGGGGTGGCCCGCGAAATCGCATTGTGTTGTTTGGGAAGGCCCGCTCGATGCATGTTAGGTAGGCGTAGTTTGTTCGAGTTTAACGGGCCTGCACCCTCCCTGTCGATTAGTGATCCAACGAGCGGCTTTTTGTTTTGTTTTATTAGCAGCACTGTAGCTGCTGCCTTGGCTGGCTGCTGTTTCCGGGGGTGGTGATGCCTCCCGCTACCCCATGCAACAACGGCAGCAGCAGTGCTGCTGATAAAACAAAACAAAAAGCCGTTCGTTGGATCACTAATCGGTAATAAATCAATAACTTTTTCCGCAAGCATCCAATCGTTGTGCGGTCTTCGAAGGAAAGTTTCATAAATGATTTTTCTACAAGAAGCGTTGATCAATTTGAATTAAGGAGACAAAGGGCGACCTCTGGGATTTTTTGTTTGAAAGTGTAACTTTTCCCATAGTAAATCCTATGCAAACTTCGAACCGCTTGCGCTAAATTATAGTTTCACCGATTGCGCTGAAATTTTGTACAGTTCATATGGGACCTAAATGGGATCTAAAAAGTCGACTGGAGCGACGATTTATTTATTCCATACAAGCGGGTCCCATACTAATTGACATATTGGTTGGTGCTTCGCTAGATGGGAATTGGATAAGATAGGGTGTAGAAACTACTGGAGGAAAGAGACTTGTAGGTGAAACGAATCCCAGAAAGGAAGATTTCCAAGAGATTATGTAATTGAATCCCAAAAAAGCTCCTTAAGGACAAACGTCTTGAAATCCCGCTTCAACAGTGCATCAAAACTTCAGACGCACAAATCTCAAGAAGTAAGCTTCAAACAACAAAGCATTTTATTATTCTGTTCTTGCTGACTTGTAATAAATTTAAAATAAGAAGATCAGGTGCGATGTTTTTGTTTACGAAGAGATTTGTGCTCTCGAAATCGTGAGTAGGTGCCAAAGTCGGCCATTTTGGAGGCCACCTTGGGATTCTATCAAGTCTGTCCTTAAGAAATCCCTACAAAATATGTTTTAAACGATACCAACTTTTGTCAAACGACTAAGTAGTTCATTTAACCTTCCGATTGCATTACGTTGGGAACAGCTCGCTGAAGTATTGCACCGTTTGGGTAAAAAAAAAACTACCCTAATGCACAAGGAGGGTTAACAATCATGCAGATTCCTACGAGGTGTAATCACAGTAAAAAAAATTGACGAATTCTAGATGAAGCCCCCTTATCCGAAAAAAAACTTCAGGAGAAATCTACCTAGACTCAGAAAAGAAATTGATGCGAACTTATGCAGAATGAAAACAAAAAGAGTGATCAGATTCTTCAAACAGTATTTCGTCACACGGCATACGCCGTACGTGCCCCCTCGACTCCTAATTCTCACGTTTCGCTTTTTATTCTATTTATAGTACAACCATCTTCCCGATAGTTGTACATTCTATCAGTACAAGTTTTTATCTATTGTTTTTACAGTGGAGTCTCTTGTATCAACCCGCCACCAACTTCACGCCTACCGCAGTTTCTCGAGTTTATAAGTCCGATTGAACTGATTTTTCGGGACAGGACATGTCTTAACCTAGAAACCAAAAAATCATCAATGATTGGATGGAAATTGTGGTGAACGTGTTATAGAAGACTCAACTATAAATTGTTCGAAAGACATCACCCTCACTCCTCCTCGTTATCGAGTAAAACATGTAACAAGTGGTTAAAGCTAGTCCCGTTCGATCTATTTATACTTTACCAGAAGTTTCGCTGAGTTCATAGAAGTTCAATGCGGACTTACATCGCCTCTCATCAAAATTAGATTGTCAAATTAACAAGTTTAATTGATCGCTACCACTGCACTGACTGGATGAGCAAGCAACTTCCCACTTGATTCGCATGGATGTTTTTGGCTAACCGACTGACACTGATACCGAGCATTGGAGCGTGACTACGGGCGGTTAAAACTGCCGCAGCTGAGCTCTAGTCCCAGTGTGGCGTTGTTACTGAGGGTTTCGATTGAGCGTAGATTTATGACAACTGTCCCGTCGCCCGCCGGAGAATGGGACGGAAAAGTTGATAATTGCTATTTTTGCTACGATCGTTTCGCATGGAACTCACGATCACTTTGTAGTTCAGCGGTAGCTGTTTGCTGCGCCTAGGGTTTATAGCTTTCCTTGCCGCACGGTTGATCGCGTCAAGTGACGACGTTCTATCACATTTGGTTTGCATGCGTTCATCTGTTGAAACCTAGTTATGCGAAAAAGTTGGACATCATAAAATTCGAAAACTTGCTTCCAGCATGACATATAGTATGCTAGAAATCCAGGTGACTGTACTCATGCAAGGATACGTGCGTATCTAATCAATCGCAGAATCACCTTCATTCGATCGTTACGAATGTTTACGATGTTTCTCAAAGTACTTTTGATGTGTCCTCAATGTGAAATGGCATCAATCTTAAAGCGCGGGTGTAAATAGCGGCTATCTTATGCGTGTTGTGTCTCCACGGTCGTAGGAGATAAGCTTCATGTAGCACGGACACTAGTTGTTCAATAAACATGAAACAGTTGAGTAATTACCCACAACAACGTGTAGAATGGTTGTCATAGGTTGTCATAACGTTGTCCGTGGTTCATTCACTAATCTTCCACCACCGTTCTGACTGCTATCTAGACCGGTAATGTTCTCACAATTAGTGTATATGGCGCTGAAAGACTGCTTATCGTTACATGTTTATCTATTTTTTTTTATTCCGTTACGCAACGATGTAATGAATTGCTTTGGCTACAGCAGCTGACTGCTTATGAATAAAGAAGATTCTCACCTCACATGCTTCGCGATTGAGGAATGTGTATCCCGTTAGGATAAATTCCAAAATATCTTGAATTTGCCCAAGGCGGTTAGATTCAGTTATTCACGGAACTATAAAAACAAGTACCAATTAAATTCAACCACTAGAGTAATTTCTCCATTCATCTTGTAAACAGCCCCACGAAACCACTATGTTCTTATTCTTGCTTCCGTTTCTGCTGTTGGCCGCCCTAGCCAACTCGGCTCCTCCCAAGGAAGTAGGAAAGCACTTCCTCAAAATGGGCAAACAGGGAGACTACCAGTACGGATACAATGACGGCCACGCCGTCAAGGAAGAGTCTCGGTACGCCGATGGAACCGTTCGAGGATCGTATCACTACGTGGACGCAAATCGTGTCACGCAGAACGTGGTCTACCGTGCCGATAAGAATGGGTTCGTCGCTACCAGTACCAGTGAGTTGTTGGGAGTAGGTCAAGAGCCCCAACTGAAGGTTAACGTACCAGTAGCGGCTGAAGACGTTCGTCCCCCGCCGGTTGTGCCGACTCCTCCGTCCAACCAGGAACTGCCTGCCGTATCCGACTTTGATATCCGGTTTGCTCCTGATCAACTCAATGTACAACCAAATCCTTCGGCACCTGTTTGTGGTGCCTTACCGCTAGGATACCCAGTGGTGCCAGCTCCTCCCAAGGATAATCATCTGCAGTTTCGTGTAGGTGAACAGCCGCAAGTGATGTACGTGTCGTTCATGATTCCCTACGTACTGCATCCGCAGCATGAAAATGCAACAAAAGCCTAGGGATTAGGGAATACTTGAATCGAATTTTGTCAGAGACCATGGAAGATGATGTTTGTTGACAATGCATCAGATCTGATTGATTATGCTTTCCCCGAGAAATATTTTAATTAAACTTACTTTCGCCCAGTCCAAAATATATGCCCGATGGAGATACATATATGTTTTTTTTCGTCATTTATAAAGCACTACGATTGATATTTACAGAATTAAAATTCAATGAATTTGCCAACAGATTTAATGCAAAATGGAATGTTTATTGTTTCTGAACTGCCCGTCAGGCTTCAACTGTTGAGTATAGGCGATATGTATGGTTTAATTGCATTGTTTAGCAGTATTTTAGCATTAACACGTGGAAAAAAGGATCTGTTCAAAGTTGTTGCGGAGCCGACAACCGTCAGACATCATATGGCAGTGCTGCCAGCAAGAATGTCTTTGAACTTTTCTGATCTTGATTTTTACAATTTGGACAATATTTTATTGTTTTCCATAGGTAGCTGCAGAGTGGAATTCATCCAAGAATTTCTTCTTATTTTTCCAGGAATTCCATCTGACATTCATTTAGGGATACAGAAGTCTCTTCCAAAGTTAAAAGACACGGACACATATAGTACTTTCAGTGAGCTATTCGCTCTTTGAAGGAAGCACGACACTAGACAACGGACTAGCATGCAACGCCCAGTGGCACAGCCGAAAACTTTTCCTGACAGCTGCGGCGGGAATCGAACCCGCGCTCCTAGCACGATGCGACTAAATGCTTGGTGACACTAGCCGCACGACCACGAAGCCACACAAAACCAGTTTCTCCCAGTTTCTTCCATAGTTCTTGCTTAGATTCTCTCATGAATTATTTTCAAGGCTCCTTCAGAGTTCTGGTAGAATCATTACCTGTACCCTGTGGCGTAGTTGATTAAAGCGTCGGTATAGCGAATACGGAGTCGTGGGTTCGAATCCCACCAAAACGCGATTTTTTTCACAATTTTCATCTCTCAACTCGTTAATTAGCAGCATTTCGTGTCTTCTAATTACAAGTTTTTCCAGTATGTTTCAGATATACCAGCAAATCTGGTAAAATGCCAGTAAAAGGCTATATGTATCATTGTAGCCCTTAGAGTTCCTTCTACGATTCTTCCACGAGGGCCGTCTGAGATTGATCCAGGAGTTTCTTCGAATATTCCTTCGAGTTCCATTGAGGGACCCTTAAGGGTTTCTTTTCAAAACTACCAGAAGTTCCTTTAAGGATTCCTCAAAATGTTCTTTCCGGGATTCCTCTTTAAGAGAAATTCTCCTTCTGGGATTGCTTAAAGAGTTCCTTCTATGAATTTAAGGTGTTCCCTCTTGAATTATTCAAGGGGTTCTTTGAGGGGTTCCGTCTTTTGAGGATTCCCCCTTCTAGGCTTCCTTCAGGAGCTTTTTTCCGTGGTTTCTTCAGAAGTTATTTCACGGTTCCCTTCAGGAGTTCCATCGAAGTTTCCTTCAAGATTTTCCTCTGAAATTAAACTTTAGAGATCCTTCTACGATCTTCTAGGATTCCTTCTAGCTTTTCCTCAAAAATTCCTTTTCTGATTCCGTTCTCCGGAATTCTTCCACGATTTCAATTCAAAGTTCCCCTATTAGTTTTTTCCAGGGATTTTTCCAGGAAAAAATTCTAAGATTCATTCAGGAACGTCTTCCGGAATTCCTCCAAAAGTTCCTTCAGTGATTCACTTAGGAGCTCTTTTTGTGAATCCTCCAAAAAAGTTCTACATGAATTCTTTTAAATGTGTTCCTTGTGCGATTCCTCTGGATGGCCATTCTATGATCCTGAGGTTTCATCCAGCAATTTTTTCACTGTTTTTTCGGAGTTCCTTCTGGGATTCCTCCTAAAATTCTTCCGAGATTAAACCAGGATTCCTTCTTATGCGAATCCTTCGTTCCGTGTTTTTTTCAGAAGCTCCTTTCGAAAATGCTTCAGAAGTTCTTTCCGGGAAGGCTTCAGGAATTCTATCCGGGATTCGTTTAGGAAATTCATTCAAAATTACTTCGGGAATTTCTTTTGGACTTCCGTTAGGATTTTCTTCCGAAATCCCTTCCGTGGTTCCTTTAGAATTTCTCCAGAAATTTTATGCTGTATTCTATTAGGAATTCGTTCTGGGATATCTCCAGGCAACTTCTTCAGGAATCCTTAGGAAACTCAATCTAGGACTCTTCCAGGAACTCATTTCAGGATTGCTCCGTGAGCTCCTACCGGGATACTTCCAGGAGTTCCTCCAGGAATTCCTCCAGATCCTTCAGGATATTCTCAGGATGTTCATTCTGGAATAATCTTAGATGCTCCTAATGGAAATCCTGCCAAAGGAATTCGAATCTAATTCTTCCATGAGTTCCTTATGAATATTGTGTTTCCTGATCAAAACCGAATTAGCGTTATTTTTTTCTTTTACTTCCTGCTTTACTTGCTGCTTTTGCCTTGCGTTATACACTATGTCGGAAGTGGGGCGCTGTATAGAATACCAGGTGTACAATACAGCGTCCCACTTCCGACATTGTATTTAACGCAAGGCAAAAGCAGCGCAAGTAGAAGCAAAAAATGTCGCTAATTCGGATTTGCACTGCAAACATAATATCCTACAGAACTCTCTTGAGGAACAGCTCCAACAATTTCTTTAGGAATTCTTCCAGCAGTTTTATAAAACTACAGGAATTCTCTTCTGGGAATAACCGAAACAAAATCAGAAGACATGTCAAACGGAACTATTGGAATCTCAGGAGAAATCCCCAAAGAAACTCCTGATGGAACTTCTAGACGAATCTCAGAAGCAACTTCTGGAGGAATCTTGGAAACTCCCAGAATGAAATCTTGGAAGATTCTTGTATTTGTGTCTACTCAGCTTTATTCCTCTCTATTTTCCATCCCTGGAGCTGATCGACGTCCGAGTGCTAGGTTAGGACTTTAGGCTCAACTGTGCTCTATGGTCGTCCAGAAAGTAGGAGGATGGTGTCTGACCCTGCGAGCCAGCCGTGAAAAAGCATTGAAGCAGAGAATCAGCAACATAATAATAAGAAATGAGTCCAACGCAATGGGAACGACCCCAGCGAACAAAAAGGACTTGCTATAGGAAACTCGGTAGAGAAGTGGAACCATCCCGACAGGACTCCTATTTTGGAAACTTTTCTGCTATAACTTGGTCAATTTTGAACCAATTGACACAATGCAATGGTTTCGGAACTGACTGACTTAGAGCGAAAAGTGCCCAAAATACCGGCCACTTCCCAAATAAGTCGCTACCCTACGTGGATCATTCATCTTCATTGGGAGCACCCGCATACTCGCCGATCTACTGAAGAACCGCGGGCTCGGCATCGTAGCGCTACAGTAGGTTTGTTGGACAGGATCCATGATGCGAACGTTTAGAAATATTCAATTCATACCTTCTATCAGAGCTGCGACAACACACGCGAGCTGGGACCAACTTTCATCGTGTTGGATGATATGCAGGTACAGGTGTGTGATTGTTTGTTGATCAATCGACGAAAGAATGTGCAGGTTGAGGATCAAGGGACGATTTTTCATCTTCAGCATAATCAACGTGCACAGCGAACTCTCCGGAAGCACTGATGATGACAAGGACGCCTCAATAGCGTACCTGCTACGAGATTCCACAAAATTGGTGACAAGACTCCTCCTTGGGGGCATCCACAAACACTCATTTTCCTAATCGCCGCTTGACGCAATGTCGAGAAGAGATGTCGGTTTTTGAGCATTTGGTGAATCCAATTGGAAATCATTGGAGATATACCATGACCACGCGCGGCTTCCAATATGGCATCGAAAAGCACGTTGTCGAAGGCACCCCCGATATCTAAGAAACACCCAAGCAGGATTGTTTTTGCGCGAATGCCTACTCGATATCGTAAACAATTTTATGTAAAAGTGTCACAGTGGACTTTCCAGATTGGTAAGCATGTTGGTTTGTTGGCACATTGGCCAGATGAACATCACGGATGTGATGATCGACAATGCGTTCTAAGCATTTCAGAAGAAAAGAGGTCAAACTGATAGGTCTGAAACTCTTTGCTTCTTCATACGACGCACGACCCACTTTCGGAATAAACTTTACAGTAATATCCCGCCAGGATTTGGGAATATACCCTGTAGCAAAACTGCAAACAAGTATTTTTTTCAAAACATGTTTGAAATGATCAAATCCCTTCTGAAGCAAAATAGGATAAATCCTATCTGCCCCAGGAGATTTGAAAGGAGCAAAGTTATTAAGTGCCCACTCAATGGATTCAATAGTTACAATACTCCGAGCCGAAGCCAGGGAATCGTAACTACAAGAAAAGACATCAGGTTCATCCGAAAATGTAATATCCACACATCCAGGGAAGTGTGTGCTGAATAAGCATTCCAGAACTTCCTCATCAGAGGAAGTCAGATCGCCATTTGGCAAACGAAGTTCGTTCACTCGGAAATCCTTAGATTTCGGAAGGATTTTATTTAACCGCCTGACTTCACTCAAACTGGAAACATTTGTAGCAAGGTTTTTTCCAGCCGGATAGTTCAGCAGACCGAAGAGCTTTCTGGTAAGCCTTGCGAGCCGACCTGAAAGCCTCCGAACCACCCGAATGTCGTCTGTTCCAACTCTTTCTACATTGTTTCCTGAGTTTCGCCAGATCAGAGTTCCACCAAGGGGTTCCTCTTGTGATCTTCACAGACCGTAGAGGACATGCTTCTTCAAAAGCTTCCATGATGAAGATCGTTGTAGTATCAACGGCATCATCTAAATCACTTGGAGTGTCAATAGATGGTGAGTATCCATGAAATTTGGCCGCAACCAAATCAGTAAAAAGATCCCAGTTTGTTGACCTGAGATTCCTGAAACGCAAAATTTGCGAAGTAACATTTAGATGTTCAAAAAAGATGTAGCGATGGTCAGATAAAGATTCTTCATCTGACACATGCCAATTGGTCAGCTCGTGACTTATTCTACTAGAGCAAAGCGTTATGTCTAACACTTCCTCTCTACCAGACACCATGAAGGTTGGGCGGTTGCCTATGTTAAGTAATGCAAGATCTGTACTACTTAAGTACTCCATCAAACTGGAGCCTCTCAAGTTAATTTCTGAGCTGCCCCAGATGATATGGTGAGCATTAGCATCACTGCCAACAATTAGCGGAAGGCCTTTTGAAGTACAGTATGCGATGACGTGTGTGAAAGCATCCGTAAGGGATGGTTCATCATGCGGTAAATAAACCGGACAATAGACGTATTTCCTGATGAGGTTACCAACAGATACATCAATTGTGATAGCACATACATCTCTGGTGGTTAGTTCAGAGATGAGTGTAGCAACGATTGCGTTGTTGACAAGCACACATGCTCGAGGCATGACACGCGAGTTTGCCATTTCATGTTTACTGAAAGTAGCAAACACCGGGTTCACAAGGTTTCCTAGATAGAAATTCCCTTTACGGAAGTAAGGTTCTTGGACCAAGGGCACTTGGGCTGAACCATTTTGCATAAGTCTGCAAAGATTGATTGTTGCTATTCTTTTATGCTGAAGATTGATCTGAGCTATCCTAACCGTAGCCACTACCCAAACTAGGCAAGATTAAACTCTTCGCAACAACAGCAGAACAAAGAACAGCAGCAACAAAACCAAATCGGTATCGATTGAAAAACGCCAAAGGCGAGGATACACAGAATACACTGTGTAAATCGCATAATGCGAAACCATATAGGTGGAAATTTAAACTAATTAACAACATCTTCATAATCCCGTCCTTATTTAGCCTCTAGTGAGACTAAAGAAGGGCAGCTGATTGTATCGGAGAAACACAAGGTCCGCTGCACCATTGCTCCGGTTAGCGCAGTTAGGGCAACATACTGTGGAGGGCGCCCTGGTATTCCACAGGCTCCGTTTGCGGTTAGGTTTTTATTAGACCCCCCTAGCCATTCATTCCTAGGCACGGTAAGCATAAAGCCGCATCACACCATGAATTAGGGGTCACCTGTTGGTGGATTAACAGGCGGTCCGTAGTGTTATTCTTAGCCAATTGAGACAATCGCTACCGACACTACACAGCTATCTAGGCTGATCGAGAAAAGAAGTTAATATTAATGATCAACTTCATACGGGCCCGAACATCCTTTAGAACATTTGGAACTGTGGCAGAGCTGTACCCCCGCTATGCAACAAAAGCAGGAGCGTCAAAAACAAAGAACATGCTCGGAGGAGGAACGATTTGTCTAGGAAGTAATGTCACGATATGCAATAAAAATCTTCAAAAGTGATCGGAAGCAGACCATACACATAGTTAAAGCATCTCAAAGCTGGCAATTTTGTATGGAAATTGGTGTTTGTCCGATCAATTATGAGAGTACAGGATATGTGCAAAGTGAATATGTTTTGGCTAGGGTGCATCTAATTTGATCTTTTCAATTGACCAAAGTTTGAAACCTAAGATCACGACCCTTTATAATTTTTCTTAAGTTAATTGGTGCTCTTTCCCTAATTCAATTCGTCTCTTGCTTTGCGTTTCTACACTTTTCATGCTCATTTATTCACACGCAATAATTTCGGTTAAAAAAATTTAATTTGCTCTGCTAAGACTCAATGTTGTCGGTTAATTCAATTCAATTGCCGGTGACATCCGTTGAGAAAAAATGGAAAATATATACACTAGGTATCTAGGAACATGATAGCTCTTTTATCATTAATGACTGTCCCAGTCGTGCGCTTGTCAACCCCCTATTCAGTTGCGCAATTTGCCATTTCTCTACTAGAATAAAATCCACTCGTTCAAAAGCACAATTAACCCCTATGTCTATACTTACAGATCTAATGTGCTAGTGTCATCACCCCGGCGAATCCAGCCGTGGAAATAAACAATAATTCAATTCTCTCATGGATGTTCCTCACCTTCCTTCGCTACTCAGCGCGTAGAAACGCAGGCACATCGATCACCGATGCCGAGCTTACTCCAGTCAATTAGATCGACATTAGCAACGTATCAAATTTATATGGAGTATAAACATAAAAAGCACGTGCTCCCGCGCTACCGGCGCGTCGCTAGTTCGCACACTCGATTGAGCGATACCGCGCACAGCGCACCCGGCATGGGATGAAGCCGATGAAGGAGGAACTGTTTACGGTGGTTGAGCAAAGCGCATGCAAATTACCCTATACACGGTGGTGATTTAAGTTTGTTGGTGACGATTTGGTCGTAGGATTTTGACGATGAACTTGGATAAGAGGTGAACAGCTGTGCGCTGCACACGAGCGTTTCGTTCAGTTGCACCAGCCTGCAGCAGAAGAGTGCTAACTTTAAAACGGCACTTTCCGTGACCTTACGTAACGATTGTTGTAGAGTGGAGCCGAAGTGGCGACGATCAGCGCGCTTTTTCGGGTGTGAAGAAATGCATTGCGCCGCGCCGCCGCCGGTCGAGTGGATATGTGCAAATTGAGCAATAGAATTGTTTTGGGAATTAGATCGCACCGATTTCGCGATACCGATCAGGTAGGTACCTACCTGCGATAAAACAAGCGATTAATTACGAGACGGTGCGTCAGGGGATTATAATTAGCGATTAATTCTAGCTTTCAATCGAAGCTTTATCATATTATGGGAATTAGCGAGACGTTTGTTTGATATTATTACGATAGCATAGCAACGCAAACTATGAATCGGTGAATGTGGGAAAATACAATCGATAGACTCATACTACAACAAGTTTTAGCTTCTGAGCTTCCAAACTGGTTGCTAGTAGAATCCTAGATTTTGACAGTGAGCGATCCTGAAATTAGTGGGATTGCATCAGGAAATAAATACACAGGGTTTTACCATGATTTGTACGTGACTTACGCATCATATTGAAACGATCCACGAGTAATTCTACAATTATTAGGAGAAAGCGGAGCATGACGCCCCTTCAATGAAAATTTGGTTATGGTTATAGACAAAGTCATGATTTTAGAAAAAATCCATTGTTATAAATGAAAAAAAAAACAAAAAACAAATATATTAAATAGTAGGGTATGTGACCATTTGGGCAGGTGGACCTATTTTGGGCACTTGCTGTTATAATTCAGTCAATTTTAAACCAATTGACTTGATTTTTGGGATAGGGTGAGATACGCAGTGTCTATCCGTGTGCAAAAAATCATGTCAAATGGTTTGAAATTGATTGAGTTATAACAGTAAGTGCCCAAAATAGGTCCGCCTGCCCAAATGGTCCCAGACCCTATTTTTTTAATGCACATCTTTTTATTGCTATGCAGCTTGAGTCTGCGAAAGAACGTTGAACCAGTGCATGTTGGTCGATAGGGGAACAAAGCCCAAAATACCAAGATGGGGTAAAAAGGTGCAACTCACAAAATCATTCCTGAATGTGATTTTATCATTACTACAGATGCATGGTGTAAATATATGTTTGCATAAAACATTCTTCTAGAAGCTTGGCCGCCAAAACGACGGAAGCCGGGGCCCGTGGCGCAGTGGCTACACGTTCGCTTCATAAGCGGATGGTCATGGGCCCCAGCCCCGGCACTTCGTCAGTTGCTCTTCCTCCTGAGAGCGGCTGGCACTTGACCCTCTTCTGAGCTCTCATAGCTCAAACGGACCCGGATAATTGGATATCGGCGAACGGCAACCCATAATGGACGACCCCCAATCGGACTGGAAAAGGAACAACAGTCACACATCATTCCATCATCGTGCTCACCATTTTACCAAGGACAGGGTAGAAAAGTGAAAGCAGCACAGAGGCAAACCAGTTCGATATAGTAGAATAAGAATATAATAGAATACACTTAGGCGCTGTATAAAGTGTAAGTGCAGCCGCCAATTGGAATCGCTCACGTAGTGCCCTAGTGGACAGAAGAGCTGTAAAATAGGTTAAGTGGTTAAGAATAAAAAAAAACGACGGAAAATGTTTAGATTTCCCAATGAAAATAGGCAACTTCCGGTTTTTCGTGCTTGTAATTAAGATTTTCTGGTGATTTTATTACCAGCCAAGTGTTTCCAAGGAGATTGAGATTCACATGGAGGCGCATGGTTGTTGATGTCTACGCTATCCACGTCAGGGATCATTCAAATATAACGACCATCGTTTAACGGAGAGAGGGGTGCTACTTCATGTTTCGAGTATACGATGAAAGCGAGACAGAGGGGGGAAAGGGAGTCGGAATTGCTCGAATCATTTTGTTTTAACGTTTTCATGACGTGGCATCTTAACCTATGGCAGATGGCCTTTTTCCACAACTTCCGTTTTACGAATCTGTTTTTGAAATCGCTAAAAATTGATGAAAATTCATTAGTTAGCATTAGCATCCAACATAGCTCTGTCTCACAGGTCCCACAAGTGCATTCTACGGGTCTATTGATGACATAGACTGCCAGCTAAGAGTTGTGTGCTTAGTTGGTAGTGCAGCCTGGGCACTGTTTCCCTTCTGACTTGAGCTAGATTGAGGAGGTACGTACCCAGCCAGCAATTTGATTGCTATATCGAAATTGCAACTAAAATAGTCACACTTATATAGCACCAAAGAAATCGTATTCAATGCACGAAACAGGCATCCAGAGCGTTAATGATTAATCATAAATTTAATCATGATTAATGATTAATGATTAAGATTAATCAAAAATCATAATCACAAAAATTTCTCATTTAATCATTAATCATTAATCTTAATCACACTGATTTCCCAATTTAATCATTAATCAGTAATCATAATCATAAGACAAAAGATAATCAATCATTAATCATTCATCACCAAAAATAATTCATCAGATAAAATATATTATTTAATTAAAGTTGGTTTAAATGCTGTTCTAAATATTATAATTTATGATTTTTCTTTCAAAAATCTCCTATACAAAGTAACCTTTCACTTTTAAAACTTCAAAAATATTTTCAACAACATATATATATATTAATCACTTCCAGTTTTTGTGATTGATTAATCATGATTAATCATGATTTTTAATCAATGAGCCATTTTTAATCATTAATCATAATCAATAATCACAGATAAAACCAAATTTAATCATAAATCATAATCTTTAATCATCCTCAAAATCAAATTAATCATTAATCATAATCAATAATCACTGAAATAAAAAATTTAATCATCAATGATTAATCATGATTAAAATTTTTGTTAATCATGAACGCTCTGGCATATACATACTAAAGTGGAGGCCATATCGAAACATATACACCAAAACCTCCATTTAGGTAATTAGTCGGGACTGCCTAAATAGAATTTTTACCTAAATGGATTCAGTCTATTACCTAAATGGAGTACAAGGTTGAAAAGAAGTTCAAGAAGGGAGAGTGACTAGGAGATTTTATGGGGGTCATGCGGAGCTTCAGAGGACTTTCAAGGGAGTCTCAGGAAAGGAGGGCCTTAAGGGCATTTTCGGGGGTTTTGGAAAGTCTCAGATCAGACTTGTCATTCAAATGACTAGATGGGCACGAAACACGAAAAACCCTGCAAAATTCCGCCAGACTGAAAAAATATTGAATGTCGGGTCAATGTAGGGTCCTTTTTTATCGTATGTTGGGCCACTGTTGGACCAACATCGAACAACTGTTGAGTTTATATTGGGTTTGCCGGCCAAAATGAAAACAGGTCAATGATAGGTTGATGTCGGGTTTGACGTCATCAATGATGACCAATGACAATCAAATTCCATTTAGGTAACGTTACCTAAATGGAGGGATCTAAGGGGCTGTCCATAAACCACGTGGTCATGAGGGGGGGGGGGGGGTTCGGCCAATGACCATTTTGTATGGACAAATAAAAAAAATTGTATGGACAAATGACCACGCGGCCCCCCCCCCCGGGGGGTTGAAAAGTCCCAAAAAAATGACCACGTGGTTTATGGACAGCCCCTAAATAGATTTTACCTAAATGGATCCTACCTAAATGGAGGTTTGAGTGTATACGATTACTGCGATTCCATCCAACATGATTTACAATTTCTCGAAAAATTTCTACGATTTCGCTGATTTTCTCCGTCTAAATTTACGATTTGCATGATCTTGTTACGATTGAGTGTACCGATATACGACTCAAGATTTTCAAATAAAAAAAAACAATCTGTGTTCGATGGGAATCGAACTTATGTCCTTTGATTGAGAACTGCGCGTTATCTCTATTGGCTACATTGCCAAGTTGGAAGTAGAGAGTTCAAAGTGAATGGGATGAAACGAATAAAAATTAGCATGGTACGGTGCGGGACTTGTGGTGGGAGCGTTGTTGTTGTGCATTGAGTGGCAAGCGGTGCCGTGCAAGAGGCCCGGAATTCACATCGTTGTTGGAATCAATACATCACTTATTGTAAATCATCTGCTAATATGAAAACCTATATATTTGGTTGAAATTATGGCTACCATGGTTGGAATGTGTCGACAACAACAAAAATACAAATTTGTGATGAATACCATTTTTTCTTTTTCTCCATCATACTAATGTGTAAACAAAACCATTTACGATTTCCGAGATTAAGATACGACTATTAAAAGTGCAGTAACAATCAAATGCGACTGTTAAAATGAATGTACGATTTCTACGATGTCATTCATTTCGTATACGACGCAAGTGTAACGTAAACGATCAATATACAACATTGTTATAGTTGTATACGATTTCAACGATTTCCATCATACCTTTAGGTAGCAAGCTCGATTTAGCGGATTCATATACGATGTGAAGCGACGATTTCCACGATTCAAAGAAATCATATACACGATGCTAGCGAACTTGTAGCTTGACACTTAGAATGTATGTTTTTTCACGATTCTATCCGATTCTGTGCGATCCTACCGATAGTATCTCGCACTTTTTATGATCGGAGACGACAATATGAAGCAAAATCGCAATTGAAATTTAATTTGGCATGAAATGCGAGTTTACGCGATCATTGTCAACAAATATACATATTACTATACAATTCTGATTGAATACATGAAAATATACGATTTTTTCCACACAATGATTTACGATATATGGTTGGCTGGGTACCGAGCGTCTGTTCACCAAGGAAGTGCGGCTCAAACAGCGTCTATCCTGGCATCCAGCGAGAGGCTAAGGGCCTCTCCATAAATTACGCAGACTTTTAGGGGGGACGGGGGGGGGGGTCTGGCCAAAGTCTACGCTCCATACAAATTTCGAAAATTTTGTATGAACAAAAGTCTACGAGGGGGGGGGTCTGAGATGACCGAAAAAAAGTCTGCGTAGTTTATGGACAGCGCCTAATCTTGTAGAAGATTATTACAAGATTTTCTAAAAGTATCCCTGAAGAGGGTTTTAATGGAATTTCTGGATCAATTCGGCAGAAATTCTTTGAACCATGTCTAAAGGAACCCCTGTAAGAATTCCTTTAAAAATTTCCTGATGGAATCGCTGGAAGAATTTCTGAAAGGATTTCTAAAAAAAAATCTAGTCGTCTTTCTGTACAAATACCTAGAGTCATTCTTGACATTCCAGCAGAGAAATATCTGAATCCCAGCAGGAATTTATGAAGGTATTTTTGAAAAAAAAAAAAAATACTTCAAGGAACTCCTTGAGAAAGCCCTATCTAGAGAGATCTATTGAGACAGTTTCAGAAGAACTCCTCGATAAATCACTGACTAAAATTCTGAAGGAATTCCTGGAGGAATATGTGGTCGTCATCCCTGTTGGAATATCGAAAAAATCTGTAAAGAAATTTTGTAAAGGAATTCCCTAAGAATTTTTTTTAAAAATACGTATGAAGAAATTTATGAATAAATTCCTGGAAATACATGGAAGGAATATCAGCAGGAATTTTCGAAGAATCGTCTGGAGAATTTTCCAATAAAAAACCTTGGATGAGTTTTCAAATGATTTCTTGAAAAACATTTTATAGTAATTACAAAGAAAAATAGGTACGAAAGAATCTTTACTTTTTTATTTTTTGGTTCATGTGCTTTTTGGCTAACATCAGCACTTACAAATAACAATCACTGGTGAAATCTATTGAGAAAGTTCAGAAGAATTCCTGATGGAATCGGTGGTCGTAATATCTGAAGGAATGGTGGAAGAATCTGTTGAGAAATTTATAAAGGAATTTTTTCAAAATTTCTTAGGAAATACATGGAAGGAATACCAGCAGGAATTACTAAAGAATCCTCTGAAGGATTTTCCAAATAAAACCCTTGGATGAGTTTCTATATCCAAGATAATTTCCAAAGAATTCCAAAGATTTACTGAAAGAATTTTTAGAGGAATTTCTAAAAAAAAAAAACGTGGATAAATTTGGGAAGTATTTTTTGGAAGACTTTCTAGAGGAATTCTTTGAGACTTTTCTGCCGAAATCTCTGGATAGCTCCTAAAGTTATCTTTATCTGAATTTCTGCAGGAAACTCTGGAGAATTCCTGCAAGAATTTCTTAAAAAACTTCTGGAGACAGTGCTGTATGAATTTCCTAAAGAATGCCAGAAGAATTTCCTTAAGATAGAATGTCTGAAGAATTCTTCGAAGAATTTTATGAAAGAATCAAAGGAAGAATTTCTAAACGAAATCCTGTATAACATGCCGAAGACATTTTTAAAGGAATAACTGATGAAAACTTCCATAAGATTTTTGTGGGCATCCCTAAAAGGAATTACCGAAAAAATCTCTGAAGGATTAAAAAAATATGAAAGGTTTTCTAAAGGAATCTTCGGAGATATTTCTGAAGAAATTTTTAGATGAAACTCTGAAGCGGTTTTAGAAGGAATCCGTGTAAGGTTTTTTAAAAGAATCTCTTGAGAAATTTCTTGAAGAATCATTAGGAAAATTTCTCTGAATGAAATCGCTGGAAGAATTTATGAATGAATTCTTCAAAAATTATGAAGTCAGTCCCGGATGGATTCCTGAAGGAATCAATGGAAGATTTTCTAAAGAATCGCTGTATTAGTTTTTGAAGGAATCTCTTAAGGATTTATAGAAAAGATCTCTTCAGGGATTTTCAAAGGATTCCATAGAAGATTTTCTGAAAGTATCCCTAGAGGAATGTCGTTAGTAATCCCTGCATTTTGAAAATGAATCCCTGGTAGAGTTACTGAAGAAATTACTGGAAGTTTTTCTGAAGGAATCGCTGGAGAATTTTCTTCAGGAACGTATGTCTTCTTCTTCTTCTTCTTCTTTTTCTTCTTCTTCTTTATGGCTCTACGTCCCTACTGGGACTTGGCCTGCCTCACTTCAACTTTGTGTTCTTTGAACACTTTCACAGTTATTAATTGAAGGGCTTTCTTTGCCTGCCATTGCATGAATTTGTATATTGTGAGGCAAGTACAATGATACACTATGCCCAGGGAGTCGAGAAAATGTTCCCAACTGGAACGGGAATCGAGCCCACCGTCTCCAGATTGGTGACCCATAACCACTAGGCTAACTGGAGACCCAGGAGGAATTTATGTAAGATTCTTAAAAGAATTCGTGGAGGGATTTCGTAAGGAAACCCTGGAGGGTATTCCACAGCTATCCATGGAAGAATTGTTAGAAGGACATATGCAAGAAATTTGAAGGAACTTCTGAAAAAAAAGTCACTATGTTCTTTCTAAAGCAATCCATGGAAGATTCTTGAAAGAATAACTTGTGATTTTTTGAAAGGCTCCCTTAGGAACTTTCAAAGTAATTTCTGGAGGAATTTTTAAGGTGAACCCAGGAGAAAATTTTCCCTGGAGAAGAATCCTTGAACTAGAATCTAAAGGAATCCTTCGAAAATCCCTTAGGGAATCTAAGGTGGAATTTCTGAAGAAATCCATTTAAAGATTTTCAAAAAAAAAACAATGGAGGAATCTTCTAAAGAATTTATAAAGGTACTTCTTGTGCAATGTTTTTGGGAATCCATATGAGATTTCTTAAAAAAATCTTTAAGAAATTTCTTGGGGAATTAAAATTTTCGAATGAATCCTTGAAAGAATTTTTGAAAGTATCCGTTAAGTAAGTCCTGGGAAATTTATAGAGGAATCCTTGAACACATTATCAAAGGAATCTATAGAATATTTTCTGAAGGATGTTTTGAAAAAAAAAAACGAGAAGGAAGAAGGGTTTTTTGAAAGCATCTCCAAAGAAATTTTTGAAATATTTCTCAAGCAATTCATTGTGGATTTTCGGAAAGAATAGCTGAGAAAATTTCTAAAGAATACTTGGAAAATTTCTTTTTATTGTAGATTTTTTTAAGGAATCTGGATTTTTTTCGCACGTATGGGGATGCAACTAATGAAAAACTCGCTGGTCAGTCAATTTTATATGATTAAATTTCCAGATAGCTGGAAAACCAAAAGCACAAATGTGTTGAAAAAAAATGAACAAATTTAAATGTAAAAATTACGATGAAATTTCACGAAGATCAGGCGAGAAAGTCACCAGTCTCAACGAATTAGATTAGGATGTTCTCAACGTTGTTCGTTGGCGCTCTTAGCGATTGTTGTCAGAGGATATCTCAGGACCGAAGAAGTTGAAGAGCTGCGAAGGATGTGGTGAACATTAAACTGAAGTCAGCTTACTTTCTGCAGAAACGTTACCTGCTATGTGGCATAGTTTAGTTAACCCTCCAATGCCCAACCCATGCATAACCCTTTGGAGCCGTAGGGGTCATATATGACCCCAACACAGAAATGGCTGTATACATTCACCCAATCAATAAAACAAAATACTGTCTTCAGCAAAGTTGATGCAAATTGAGTCCTCTATTAAGGGAAAATGGGAAAATTTGTATTTGAGCCTTTATTGAAAACCTAGAACATCCTGAACACCATGAAATTTGGAAAAATCGAAATAATCAACATACCAGTTGTTCCAAAAGCTGAATTTGGATATGGGTTACATTCATATGTATTCATTTAACCTTCGTTAAGAATACAAAAAAGGTGTTTTATATTCTGGGATGTTCTAGGTGCTCTAAACTGTCCTAGAATGAAGGCCTTCAAATCTACAAGAATAGTTTTATGTGTTTCCGCCATAAATAATAGCATTACATAATATGTTAGGATCCGTGAACTGCCCATAACTGCATATTTGTAACATTTGCATATTTTGCTGGTATTGAGTTAATACCGGGGATCATCATCAAATCACAAGTGCTTTCGATCACCTGAATAAAAAAATCAAGTTTGTTCCAGGATTTATGAAAAAAATACCAAGTCATTTTGTCTCATTGAGCAATGTGACCGCATAACAGTCACACTAGGAAAATAGATTGGCTTTAAAGCGTGACATCAATCATACTGAGGTTCGATTTATTTTTTGACAATTCCCCCAGCATACAGGAATTGCTGTAGAAAATTTGATTGCTATACGACTGATGACAAATTTATGAGAAATTTTTAAAATTTCGAATAATTCCTATACTATTCAAAGTTGCAACTTTGGGTTCCATTTTCTCCAATGCCTACTTTTGTCGAATGTTACTGTTATGCGGTTATGGGCAGTGAAGCTCTTGGCACCTACAATGTATTTTTTGCAACTTGGCACTAAAATATTCCATTTTATACTTGCCGCTTTAGTGTCACTACGGCCTACTTATTTTCAACAATCAGTTGCATTATGATTCATAATGCAACTCATTTAGGCTGCAATGATAAGCTGAGGAATTCGTTAAACCTGATCTTTTCGATGTTATTTTGATGCAGATGTGTCATTACATAAAAGAATAATAGTATTCCTGCAAATAATGCCACAGATTCGAAATTTCAAGTGCACGCAGGACATTTCCTCGAAATCATTAAAAACAAGTGGTACGGTCTGACTTAATGCCGACCATATTACAGTGATTATTTTTTCTCATTGCAAAAAAAAATGTTGAATGTAACTCGTTGCAAAACTCGATTTTTACAACACTCGTCATATTTATCCAACGAGGCTTGCCTAGTACGACTCGTGGTGTATAAATCATCATTTTGCAACTCGTTGCATAAATAACTATTACAGACCCTAGGGGGATATTCCAGGTCAGCCAAGTTACCTTGGAGTTAAGAATTTCAGATCTCCACTCGTAACAACAGCCATATCTGTTGTACTGAGAAACGTATTATCAACCGCGGTTATATGGAGCAATCTGAAGTCTACTTGTTTATTATACACTCTTGGGGCATTCAGGGTCGTCCAAACTGTTCTATAATAAAGTCCTTCAAATCTACAAAAATAACTTGATGTGTTTTTGCCATAAATAATATCATTGCATAATCTGCTGCGATCCGTAAAGCTCTTGAAATCTCAAAAGTCATTTAGAGACATTATAGGGATATTACATGTTAGCCAAATTTACCTTGGAGTTCAGAACTTCAGATCTACACTCGTAACAACAGCCATATCTGTTTTAACTGATTAACGTCGAGTAATCAACCGCTATGACTGAACCAACCTGAAGTTTACTGTTTATTATTATAAACCTTTGGGACATTAAGGGTTGTTCAAACTATCCAGAAGTTTAACTCTTGACAGTAACATTAGTTATTCGCACAGTGAACTTAAACATTACACATCCAACTGTAATCTGTAATTCTCCTGGCATTTCGTGAGTCATTCCAGATAGTTTTGGGATATTCTAGAACAACAAAACTGCATTGCCAGCATGCCACATTGAATAATGATAGCTAAAGAACCATATTTACTTAAGAACAGTTTGGACGACCTAGGATATCCCAACTGATCTGATACTGTTTTTTTAACTTTCAGAAGACTTACTGGGCATGATAGATTACAAATCGTAGCCTTGTATAATGAAAGAAGTTACTGTTTCACCCGTAGACTTACGGATCTAAACTCAAGAAAAATTTGAATGACCTAGGATAACCGGACTGATTTGAAACTGTTTTTTGAACTTTCTGAAGACTTTATGGACATGATAGATTACAAATCTTAGCCTTGTATAATGACCCGTAGACTATCTAAACTCGAGAACAATTTGGATGAGTTAGGATATCCCGACAGATCTGATACTGTCTATTGAATTTTCAGAAGACATACTGGACATGATAGAATACAAATCGTAGCTTTGTGTAATGAAAAAAGTTACTGTTACATTCATAGACTTTAGGATTGAAACTCAAGAACAGTTTGGATGACCTAGGATACCAAAAACAAAAAAAAATGGCATCATATTTTACCCTTTTTATGCTGTTGACCACCAAAACCACAGAAATACGTAGAAAAAACTCTATAATCAGGCTTGGAAAAAATCCGGCATCAAAGGGTTAAGGCGGGTATAGTTTGAACATTTTTGTTTTTTTTTTTAATTTCTTGGAAAAAGGAAACAGGAAAAGGAAAAAAATGATGTTTAGAATTGTTCTGCATATCTCAAAATGGTTTTTGGTGTATTTAAAACGTGAAACGAGTATACATTTTTAAAAGTCTTTGAAAAAATGATATATTGGGCACCCGTCAGATGCCATTGTTTCTTTTGTATCAGTAAAAGAGTTTAACCCGTTTGACCCCAGGTGAAAAATAAAAGTTCAAAAAATCGCCAAAAGCCCATTTCTCAATAGAATTCAACCAAATTTTGAACACAAACTCGCACAACACTATAGTTTTGGAAATATATGGGATCAACATTTTCTTGGACTTCTGGACGAAGTAAGGCCGGTGGGTCACTGGCAAGTCGGGCAAAAATGGCTTCAGTAAGATCGTCCAAAATTTGTACTGTTTGTACCTGTTCGTCTATTGGTGCAAATAAAAGCGATAAAAATAATTGAAAATAATCCTTGGTGATTATTTCGAGTGTTCATGTTTTGTAAGGACGGATTCGGACAATCCATCAAGATATTCAGCAAATATTAATAGTACTACAAGGGCAACACATGTTCTAAAGATGTCTCCGATGACCTATGAGGTCAATAAGGGAATAATATCTCGTGTTTAATTTCAATTGAAAACAACAAACGCAAATGAAGACTTGGATGGTTCAGAAATGTTGAATATCTCAAGAACTCAAAAAAAAAAACCTATCGGAAAATCTCAAATTCGAACCTGTAGCAACATCAACTATCGTTAGGCAACGGAATGTGCAAACTCCCATTGAAAAACTTCGTTAAGAAGAAAGTTATGGGGGTGCAAATCGTACTTGGCCTTATTTTTGCCCGACTTGACCCAGTGACCCACCGGCCTTACTCCGTCCAGAAGTCCAAGAAAATGTTGATCCCATATATTTCCAAAACTATAGGGTTGTGCGAGTTTGTGTTCAAAATTTGGTTGAATTCTGTTGAGAAATGGGCTTTTGGCGATTTTTTGAACTTTTATTTTTCACCTGGGGTCAAACGGGTTAATGGAG
The DNA here is from genome assembly GCF_035046485.1 of Aedes albopictus. NCBI lineage: Eukaryota > Metazoa > Arthropoda > Insecta > Diptera > Culicidae > Aedes > Aedes albopictus. Next base: position 308,453,158 of record NC_085138.1, on the reverse strand, counting down.
TTGAATGCACTCTAAAATTACTTTCCAAAAACATAACAGGGAAAAAAATCATAAAAAAACAAAAATATAAATATTTCAACGAGAACCATAAAATCTCAAAATGTTTTTTTCTGCAAAAATTGGAATCCCAAAACGACTTTCAGGAAAAATACTAAATAGTAGAAATGCTAAAATAGAAAAATTAGAAAGATAAAAAACCATAATTCATAAAATCGTTAGTTGGAATCAAACGAAACGGCATGGACTCGATTTTTTTACATACAAGTGCCGTAATCTGGGGGGTAGTTAATCACTATGGGATCCACGTTCAACCACTGAGCACGCTACAATTCTCTTTAAATAGAAGATATTTTGACGTGAACATATTTGAAGAATTTTTGGCTAATTGTGTCAGATTTTATATAAAAATATCGGATTTTTTTGGATGTGTATTAAAACTTGGTAAAAAGCCTATCTTTAAAAGAATCACCTCCCATCAAGGCCTTGTATGATTCAAAAAAAATGTCTACCTTTGGGCGTTTAATTGTAGATCACTCTGTAACTTACTAAACTTTATTTTGTTTTAACATAAAAAAAAACACAAATTTTAAGAATTTTCAAAACTTATTCAGATTCAGCATCATCAAATTTAGTTTGGTTCATAATTTTCAAATCTTAGAATGTTGTGTCATTGGTTGATCAACTGCACCCCGGATTGAAAGTTTGCACATTTGACTATTTAAACAATTTTTTTTCAAAATGTAGTAGCTTCTTGTAAGAATTCCGTTTACGGAACAGGTCCATTCAGTACATGTTTTAAAAATATTTGTTTTTAATCATATGCATTGTAGGGTAAAAGCACTACACTTCGCCACTGCTCTAGTCTTCACCCCCTCCATACAAATCCCATTTTTTATGTATGAAGTGGCGAAGATTAGAGCATTATTTTAGGGGGCGAAGTCTAGTGTTTTACCCTACCTGATTTAACTGTAAAGAATAGAGGAAAAGTGATCAACTTCGACCCAGATTACGGTACCTATTCCACTAACACGGCCAGGTATATCATTAAACGCTAAATCTCTTCTGCTTTATTTCAGTGGAACCAGTGGAGAATACGCAACGACTGAATGCATCAACAGATTCGGGCATGGTCGCCTCACTATTGGATCAATACGGATAGCTTATATGCTACAGGTAAACAAAAGTATAACGGTTTCCTACTCACCCGCCGCTTTAATCATCTGCTTCAACGGATTTAGAACCATCCTGCCGACGATCCGGAAATTGGCTAATGCGTCACCGAGTTGCGAGCGCACACAAGTTCGTTGTCCCTGAGCCGCAACCGTCTATCTGTGCACAATCCTGTGAAGCTTATCAACAACTCAACGAAACGGTTTCGTTCTTAACCTTCGTTGCGGTCTTTTCACTTTCCGCACACTTTGGGGTGCACGATCAGAACGCCTCACAGTTTATGGCGAGACGATGAGCACAGAACGCCTCCACTTTAGCAAATCACACGGTTGCGCACACGCACTTCTGCACTCGTAGAGCTCTGCCAATCCTACCCGGCGGTTCACTACCCACTGACTGTTCACACAAACCGGCGGATTGCAGTAAATTTAAAATTCATAGTTGCTCTTCTTCACGATAACGCCGACGACGACGATGACAACGGCTACGACTGCGACACACTTCCGTACACTGACTACCGATCGATGGTGGTAGCAATTTGTGATAAATACCGGTCGGCCACGGACGGTGATCGATATCAGCGCACACCGAAATGCGATGATTAGTTGTGGCGTGATGGGAGCGCTGTGGTGGTGGCGGTGGTACCAATCTGCAAAAGGTAAAGGTATGTAAGTATAATCATATTCAACTGTACATGAATGTAAGGTCAGTGGATACGAATTGTTAGAAAGAAGATGATGAAGAAATTCTCCAAAAACCGCGAAACCCTGACCTATGCCCCACTTTTGGCCAGCCTCCCCTACGCAATCACGGGGGGATTTTTCACTTCGCGAGGCGGAATCTTTTCGATTTACTTAGAGCGCGATGGCGCGGTGCTAATCGGTGACGCTCTATACTGGGTCGGCACTGTCTCAAGATTGGATGGATGGATAGGAAACGTGCGAATGTCGCAACGGAAGTTGGCAGAATCTTGTCTTTTCTGGCGGGCGGCTGTGGTTCAATGTGCTAATTGGTTTGAGGGTTGTTTTTTCTTTAAAGCGATAGATGATATCTAGATGATAGACGTTACACACCCACAAGGAAGAGTACAGGCCGTGAAAATTTGTCCCATGAGAGATTAGACGCACCTATAATGAATTGTGTAATTATTGATCGCCGAAATTTGTTTGAGCGTTTCATGGTTTGCCTTTGAGATTCCGATAACGTTTGTTTTTGTACAAAAACATCTATGAATTTAAATGCGGATGTATCACCTCTTCATTGTTTTATTGTCAAATATTTGTAAATATTTGAAGACTGTTTTGTTTCCTAGGATTTATGTGTTGCAGTCTGTTTAAAAACCGAGGTTATATCGGCCTTCACTCATTGCTTTTTTTTACTTGATTTGAAAACATCACAACACTGGTTGTGTTGTGAAAAAGTTTGTATAGCAAAGTTTTTGAGGAGTTTTTGGCTTGGAATCAACGCATTGAGGACGAATTTTCCCAAAGTTTTAAAGTTCCTTATTTCAAGTGTCTCATATTTTTAAATCCGAGTAAAGTCTGTATCCGCAATAATCGGGACACCGAAATACACCTGTAACTCTGCAATAGATACATTAAAATTGCTCAAATTAGGCCTAATAACATCTTGAGATGTGTTCATTTCACCTCCAAAACTTCATGTGAATCGTTGCAGTACTTTTTGTTGTAGCAATGAAAGAGTAGAATGTGCGCCATTGAATTTTGTACAGACCCTAGTTTTGCTTGTCAGCGCTGTTACTTTTGAATTTGGCGAAGAAAATGGCTGAAATTTTGAACACAAACCTCTCAATCTAAATTTGTTGCATAGGCAAAATTTCAAAAAAATCGATGCACTGTCAACAGTCTGAACGTGATTTTAGCCCCTCAGACAGCAGTTAGTCAGCACCCTTTATTGATTCGATTGTACTATTTATTGAAAGTGCTATATCAGTTATCATCAAATTTTGCTGGCATAATCAGGGTTGCCAGATGATTTTTCCAAAAATCTGTATCAGGATTTTAGAAAATCTGTATTTGTCTGTATTTTGAAACTGTGACTGAAAGCCAAAAACACCAAGTTTCCGTAAATCCAGTCAGACCCCGTAATAAATCTGTATGTTGCACATGTAAATTTTTGTGTCCCGAATTTTGTACGAACATTTCTATTTGCAGTAAGATTTCACTAAATGGTGTAAATAGAACGTTATGATTTTGTATAGTAAAATATATATGTATATTCTTAATAGTTCTAAACTTTTACGTCGCCCAATTTTTGTGAAAATTTCTCCAGGGATTCTTTCAGGAATTTTCCCTGAGACTTTCCTGGAAGTTTCTCAAAAAATATCCTGAAACTGGTTCACGGGTTTCCGCAGAAATTCCTTCAGGAAATCCTCATGGGATTCTTTAAAGGATTAAAGAGAAAATTCCTTCAGGGATTGCTACATACGTTATGCTTGTATTTCTTAATATATATTTTTTAAATATTTTTGGAGAAATTCCTCCAAATTTTTTTCAGGAGTTTTTCTCTAGCATTTTTCCGAAAATTTATCGATGATTTTCTCCAGGGGTACCTCCATGAATTTCTTCTCACGTATCTTGAAAAGATGCTATTTTTATTTTTATTTTATTAGATATTTTTCTTTACCAAACATTCAGAGATTCCATCAGAAATTCAGAAACTTCCAGTTTGTATGAAGAACTAGCATAATTTAAAATACAAGTAACGGGCTTGGTGGTCTAGTGGCTACCGCTTCTGATTCGTATGCAGAAGGTCATGGGTTCAATCCCTGGCCCGTCCTTTTCATCCTACTTTGTATCTTTCTATCCACTTTCTCTCACTCTCTCTTCTCTACATATACAACTCATGTATATTCATATGTTCATAGCCATCGCTAGAACCAGAAACGAATTAAAAAAAGTCGTTTCCCTCCCTTCCAACTTCCACTCACAGCACAGTGTATATATAACGCCTATAAGTTATGCAACCAAAGCGTGCTGTGCCGCTTGACCTTATTCACCTTATTCTCCACACAATCTATCACGAACACTATAAATAACCCTATCCATGGATCGCATCACCGACCCAACGGTGACTCCCTGATCTCCCATCCTTTCCGTCTAACAAATACCCCAGTCCGTGCGGGTTGTGGGACGCAGAGTGCTCTCGGTCTCTAGTAGCAACAACCAGTACACTCTAACATTCCTTTCCCTTCCCAGCTGACTATAAGGACTTGGCCGGCGCCGTTATTGATCAAATATGCATGAGCTGCTAAAATTGCACTTTGAGAATAAGTGGAATGTCCCAGCCCCTTATTCAGTTGGATCACAGTGCAACTGGTACCAGTTCAGATCAATCACGGAGAAGCAACCATTGACATGTATAGTCAGAATTGATCGATCGTGATCGATCGAGAACTAGCATAATTTAAAATACACAAAAAATGAAAGAAAAAATAAACTTCATGAACCATTCCAGATATAATTGCTTAAATTTCTACATACAGAATTACTTCATTTTTTCAGGGATTTTTTTTTTGAAATTCCTCTAGAAATTCTCAATAGATTTTTCTGGAAAGTTCCTACAGGAGGTATTCCTCTAGGCATTACTTTGGATTTGTTCAGACCTTTCTTCAGGATTTTTTTTTCAATTTTCCAAAAGATTCTCTCAACAATTGCTGTAAAACTTCAACTAATAAGCATTTTTAAATGATTTTTTCTAGAAATGTATCAAGAATATTTGTAGAGGGTTCTCCATTTTTTTATTTCTTTATTGGTTCTCTAAAGAGTTCTTCCAAGAAATCTCTTCATAAACTGCACCAGATTTTTTTATCGATGAATCTTTCAGAGGTACCTCCAGCAGTTCTTCCAAGGATCCCTTCAGAAAATCCTCCAGGGAATCTTTATAAATTCAATGAAGGATTTCTTTAAAAATCTACAAGTACCTTTGTCTGCAATGTCTGCATTTTTTAAGAGATTTCTCCAGAAATTCCTCCACGGATTTTCCAGGAATCACTGCAGAAATTTCTCAAGAATTCTTTCAGTGATAGAGTTACTCCAGAAGTTTATCAAGATTTTTTTATTTTTTCTAAAAAAACATGAAGGAGTTTCTGCAGGAATCACTGAACGAATATCTCAAAAAAAATCTTGGAGAACCCTGGGAAGAGGATTTGTGAATAATTTACTTGAAGATTGTCAGAATTTTAATTTTTTCAGGAAAATTCCATGAAGTAATATTTTCCAAATTGGTTTTCATACGCAGTTAGAGGAAGGATCGAGCTATCTTCTGGATTTTTTTCAGGTGTAAAACTTTTAACAATTTTTCAAAAACCATATTTTTTTAAATTTCATCCAAAATTGGTTTCCCTAAAACTGAGAAATATTTTCCACCTGAAGAAAAAAAATCAGGAGATACCTTGGCCCTTCCTCTAACTGTGTACGAAAACCGATTTTGAAAATATTGCTTCGTTATTTAATAAAAAAATCAAAAACTAAAAAGTGAGGAAATGCTTCCAGTTTCGCCAAGTACTGTTCTTTTTAATTCCACTAAGAATTTGCATCCTTTGACAGATACGTATTTCGACCTCAACTGTAAGGTCGTCTTCGGTATCTCGTACTTGACTCGACTCTAGTCAAGTCCAGTCGAGTCAAGTACGAGACACTGAAGACGACCTTACAGTTGAGGTCGAAATACGTATCTGTCAAGGGATGCAAATTCTTAGTGGAATTGAAAGGTACAGTACTTTACCCGAATTTCTTTTTACCATCCTAGAAGAAGTTTCTTAAGAACTTCCTGGGGAAAAACCTGGAGAAACATTTCGGGAAATTCTTGGTGGAACGCATTACAAAACATTTGCAAAGATCCCAGAAATAAATTTTTCAGATATTTCTTAAGGAATTTCTGTAGAAATTCTTTGAAAATATTTCTGAATGAATTTCTCAAAGGATCCGTGGAGATATTAATAGAGTTATTCCTCGACAAGAAATTTTCTATTTTTTTTAAACAAATATCCAAAAGAGTGTGTAAAGTTTATCATGTTGGATGTTAAGAAGCAACCCATAGAAATCTATTCAAAAGAATTCCTGGAGAAATTAGTCAAGGAATATCTTAAAAATGCGATTTTTTTCATATAACATAATCTTTGAAAACTTACTGAAAAACTTAAATTGGGGCGAAGGCTGGAAAGTTATATTTTACCAGATTAAGATTTCAACGTGATAAAAACGAAAAGAAGCCCACCTTTAACGTATGCTCATTACACATCTAGGATGTTTTATGTTTCGTAATATATTTTTTGAAAATTAAATTCGAAAGAAAAATTTTTTGGAATGATTGAAAATTGAGGTCGAATGTGAACAATATGAATGATTAAATGGGTTTGTACTCCCAATAATTTTTATTACTTTATTTTCCACCTTGCGTAAATGTATGAGGAAAAAAATTTGTGGAGGAAAAATCTGTATCATGATCATGAAATCTGTATTTTTTCTGTACTCTTATCCTGTCTGTATCAACCTCCAAAAATCTGTATAAAGGGTGAGTCGTTAATTATTGTGCCACCCTACCTTCAACTGATTCGCAAGTTGTCTACATTTAACGAAATGAAGCCAAATTTTTACAGTAGTTTAGTATATGTGTGTATTTCAACTTTTTGGCATCGGTTCAAATTTAGGATGCGTTTTAGTGAAATTCACGACATTTTCAATTAACGCCCTCCATGTGGACATGTTCAGGCTCCACTTGAAACAAATAATTAAAGCTTCCTGGTGTGTTTATGAGCATCGTTCCTGGTTTTTACCCAGCTCCAAGCTTATGTTTCACTGACAACCGTTCCTGAAACCTATTGACGAACATTAAGATGATCCGATAATGTATAATAACACAAGTTTACAAAATAAAATGAAAGTCGTGAACTTCTGTCAACGACCAAAATTTTTGAAGCACAATTTAGTGCTGATTTCGAAACCGACTTTCAAAAAATTTTAAGTGGAACAGTTTTTGAGCTTTAGCTCAATATCGAGTTTTACAACTTTTCAAAATATGTAATTTACTAAAATTCAAACATATTGCGTTTTATTCAACCAATTTTAAATCTTTTTCCATAAATTGAAAGCTGAATACAATACCATTCGATCATCTGAATACAGGTTTTGCGTCAGATTGATGTATTTCAATATATTGATGAGTTTTAGGGACGATCTTCTTAAATTTTAGCAAAATTCCCAAAATTTTTTGAATAAATGTATTTTTTTTAATAAGAAAAAACCAACTTAAAAATTCTTTCTCGACGTTTATTTGACATATCATATGTAGGCGAGTTACAGTAAAAATTTCAGCTTAATCGGAGCATTGATTACGGAGAATGAGATGTTTGAAGTGAGCGACTTTGCTTTAAAATAGAACAAAAATCGATTTCAAATCATCAACCTTGTATGGAAAGTCGAAAAAATTTCCGCTCTACTGTAATTTTTTTCTTTCGCGTTTTCGAACTCAGGGCATGATTCTACACCAAAAATGATCATCAGCTTACCGAGTTCAAAAATGCTGTAAACTAGTGTAATTAATTGCTCCAAGGTGCGATACGATGATTTTAGATTTTAGCATCTGATTGTACAACATCTTTTTTAGAACTGTTAACTAAATTTATTCTATATCGACCGGAATCTCACTGATAACTGCTCAATTCATTATATGTAAACAAAAGACTATAAGGAGAAACTGTGCAAAATTTGGTTGATTTTTGTGAAGTAGGAAAAAAGTTACATTAGTTTGAAAATGGCACAATAATTATCAACTCACCCTTTAATACAGAAAAATCTGTATATCTGGCATCTCTGAGCATAATATACACATAATCACCTATCTTCTGTAAAAAAATGCATGAAAATTGGCAGAGAAATTCAAAAGGTATGAATAGGCCATAGGTTCCCAAACTTTTCGGGTGCGCGACCCCCTTTGCCAGCAGACGTACTTTTCGCGACCCACCATAGAAATTCCCTCATTTGTTGTCTGTTACAGTAAAACATTCAACTGTCCCTCGCGACCCCCTGATGAAGGCCGGAAACCCTTTTGGGGGGGTCGCGACCCACAGTTTGGGAAACTATGGAATAGGCAAATATCGCACATGAAAAATACGAAACATTCTCAATAACACTCACCCCTATCCAGACCAGTAACTTTCAAACCAATTAATCAAAGTTGATGAAATTTTGCAAGAAAGTGTCTCTATAAGTATCATAACTGAGTTTGCATTTTGCTTCAAAAGATCCAAAAAAAGGGGATTCCAAGGGGTTTCAGGGGAGTTTCCGGAGCCTTTTATGGGCGCTTCAAAGGATTTCAGGGGCGTTTCAATGCATTTAAGAGTCATTTCAGAGAGTGTCAGGGGGTTTCAGGAACATTTTGTGATAGTTCTTAGAGTTTTAAGGAGCGATTGATAGCATTTCAGGGGCGTTTCAATAGGTTTTCAGATGCATCCCAGGGTGTTTCTGTAGTTAATACGCGTTCCAAGAGGTATCAGAGTCATTTCAAACTGCTTATAATCATTTCAAGGGCGTTTCAATGGGATCATGGAGGTTTTAGGGGTGTTTCAAGTCATTTCAGGTTAGGGTCGTATCAGGGAGTTCATGAAACCCATTATTAAAAGGACATTTCAGGGGCGTTCAAAAGCAATTGTTATGGGGTCTCTGAAAATCCTCTGAAACTTCCTGAAATGCCCTGAAATGCATTGAAACGCCTCTGGAACTTCCCTGAAAACCTCGGGAAATGGAGCCTGGAACCTTCTTGAATTGTCTTGAAACATCTTGAATTGTCTTGAAACTCTCCTGAACACTCCCCTTGCTGAAACTCTCTTGAAATTCCGCATGACCTTCCCTTTGAATCTCCTAGCCAATCGCCTTTCCATAACTTCTTTGTAACCTGGAAATCGTATTAGGTGATCAACAGATGAACTGAATCCATGTACCTAGGTAACAATTCTATTTTTATAGTCGTGACTAATTGTCAAAATAGAGGTTCCAGTGTAGTGGAATTATTTGGTTGCTTCGTTCACTTTATGTCGTACTGTGGCAGCCATCTTTGGTACTGTACAATGTTGTTGATGGTGTTCTGTCGTTGCTGTACTCGACTGTAGTTGGAAACTGTTATGTTGTGGCCAGTCTTCCCACGAACAGAACTCATGTTCAACTTGTGTACGCTTTCTAGCACTTCTGTTGAACATCAAACGCCAAGCATCAGAGTACACTGAAAGACCGCTTGCGGTTGAAATTACTATTCTGAGGGTCAATTTAAATACACAACGCCACTAAATTTGTGCAGACTAATTTTCGTTTCATTTCAACAGATTACTGTTTTCAATTTTATCATGGACCCGATTTACAATTAAAAAAAGTTTCTGTTGGAAGCCGGATTCAAACCAAGAAACTTAATAAGATCACCAGGCTCGCACGCTACCACTCGGTTATCGAACCGGTTGATATGGTATATTGATAAAACGCACACAAGAAGAGTTTGTGGATCGATGATCTCGTTTTGCCATGCTAAATTTAAAAACATTTTTAGGCTTATCATTACCGTAATCCATCTTTCAGTATACGCGTGTTTGCCAGCGTACTCCGTACCGAAGAGTACAGAAGTACAAAACGAAGGACGAATCGAGCGCAAACCTAGAATAAAACCCGAAGTGGCATTCGGATTGGCAAACGAATGGTACCGAACTGTCAATCGTCGTTCGAGATAGTTCTTTTTCGCATAATCGTTTGCCTCGTAGTACATGTGTACTGTAGTCATGTTCGTACTTCTGTTTAAAATGAACTTTGAACAAGCTTTGATCATAAGTAGGGAATCGCGCCACTTGGGCGGTGGCTTCTATATTCGTCTGTTTTCCACTATAACTCAGTCAAATTTGAACCAATTGACACAACTTTTGGAATGTGGTGAGATAGGTAGTATCTGCCGGTGTACAACATTTCAAGTCTATTGGTTGAAAATTGACTGAATTATAGTGGAAAACAGACGAATATAGAAGCCAGCGCCCAAGTGGCGCGATACCCTACGCGTTTGTGTACATATTTGTGTGTTGCGGTTCAAACACGAAGCCGGAGTACAGGCTACAGCAGTACTCAGTGAGTTCGGTGTTCGTTTGGGAAGACTGGTTGTGGGCTCTCAGTCTTGAGAAAATCAAAACGCTGTTATTTTATTTGGTCCAACGTTTCGGTGCGTTAAGTACCTTCTTCAGGAACTCAATAGTTAGTGTTTTCGCCCAGGGTGTGGTTTCAGAGTCCTGTACAATCGTAGTCAATTCTTATGCCTCATCGGAGAGAATCTCTGTTCCAAAGTGAGTACCGTAAAACGGGGTATCTTTGATAATGCGGGTAACTTTGATAGTGCGGCAGGCATTGTATAGTTTATCTTATAACTATGACTCCTTCAACCAGTTAAGAAAAAGGTAAACGTAAATCAATTCTATACATATGAACGTTCATCTTAGACGTATTTTCATTAAAATCTAGTTTACATACAACTTTTTGAACAAAAAATAAAAATTGTTGATATTTTTGTCATTTATCAACCCCTTCAAACAATCTGCTATACGACTTCGTTAAACTATTTTTTCAATTAATGGACTCTTATTCTCGATAGATCCATCATAGTAGATTCCAAATCTGGCCTTGAATCTCTTAACGAAGTGTATTTTTACGAAATGGAAGCAATTTTGTAAATTGGGATATCAATCTCCATACATTGATGAACGCCTAAAAGTATGCAATGCCCTTGTAATTTCATATTAGATAAATATGTGTTGTTCAATATTTGTTAATAAAACATAAAAATACTACCCAAAAAAAGAAAACTAATCATGAATAGCATGTAATCATATGTTGATGTACCGTTAAGCATTTATTATTACAAGGATAATGATTTTTGATAGCTAAATTTATTGTGTTTTGTACTCAATACTCCACAAACTCATTTTTAAATGTAGAATTTAGTAAAAAATCAATGTTTTCATATAAAAATTTTATCCTATATATTCCACAAGCCTTCTCTCATCATGTTCATACTCCTAAGATTTCAATCTGTGATTATTTTTTCAGATTTGATGTGTTTTTGGGGCATTATCAAAGTTACCCCATAATGAAAATCTGATTTTCGGTTATATGAAAAATTAAAAGTTATCCAAAATATTTCAGATTATCGAATCTTTTAATTGCAATTGATAACTGATACCCCAGTACTTGTTTTAAAAATATAAAACTCGGGGAAATACTGTTACATGTAAAAATATTGAGAAAATTCGCTGAAAAACTATCAAAGTTACCCCATTTTACGGTACTTCTTATTTTAGTACCTGATCCGAAATCGATGAAACGCATTGGTGACCGACACCTAATACCTAGAGGTTTTTACAGTTCTGGAACCAGTCAGCATATGTTAGAGTTTCAATCTGCAAACATTTAGCAGGTTTAGAGATTCGCTCATTGCAGTACGCTATTTCACCGAATACAATCTGGCCGGAAAGGTTGTTTGCCTGAATCATGATCAAAAGTAAGTATGATTAAAAATGGTGCTGGCGAGTATATGTACCATTTAAAAGTTATCTGTCTTTCAGCATATTGACCTTGTTTTTAGAAAATTTTTCTCCTAAATTAACAAGTAACACACTTTTCATCAACACCCTCCCCTTTTCCTCAAATATTGGACGTAATTTGTGGACGTTCCTTAAGGAAGTTTATAAGAAATGCCTACAAGAAACTCCAGAGCAATTTTGAGGAAAAGTGTCAGAAGCCTAAGTAAGTTTCCAGAAGCAAACTTGATGAAGTTTTAGAATGTGTTCTTAATGAAATTATCAGAGGATTTTTTAAGAGAATACCAGGATCTCACAGAGAAAATGCCAGAGACTTCATAAATAAATTACGTAGAGATTCCCATGTAATATGGAGAAACCCCTAAAAAATTTACAGGCGACTAACAGTCCTTACTTACTCCTTACAGTTGTAGAAATTTCGGAAGGAATTCCTAAAAAAACTTTAGAAAAAATAATTCCTAACGAAATATTGGAGGAAATCCTGAAAAGAAATCTAGGGAATAATTTGACAATTATTTGAAAAAAAAAAACGGAAATTATTGAAGAAATAGCCGGAGGAACTCCTTAGAGAATTTGCGAATAAATTCCCGAAGAAATGGCCAAAGGAATACCATAAACCAGGATAAAATTAAACTTCAGGCCGAAATTGAAATTTTTTCAATACATAAAGAATGCTTTACATAGTTACCTTACAGATATCTTTTAGTAGCTGATTCCAATATCACGATACTTGAAAGGAATTTATTTATATAATTATTTATCTAACTGAAAAAAGTCTGATCAATTTCGACCCGGAAACCAATATGACCCCGATTTACGGTACCTAAAGCAAAACTGTCAGAGAAGTCTTCATATAGATGACTGAAGAATCCCTAGACAAACTGTCGCTGAAGTTTCTGGCCAATTTGTCAGAGGAATATCCCAAGAAATTTTCAAAAGAAATCTTCCCAAGGAATTACCGGGAAAAATTTTGAAAAATGAAATGCAGAGAAGTACTAAAGAAATTGCATAAGAAATTCCTGAAAAAACCGTCGCAAAGCATTGCAGTCATAATTTGAAAAATGCCAAAGGAATTTACGAACAAATTTCTAAAAAAAATGTCGGATCAATTCCTAAAGAAATTGCCGGAGGAATTTCTACGAAATTGATAGATGGATCGCGTTCTTTAAAAGTTTACAGAATTTTGCGTAATCTAAGCTTTCATCTGGAAAAAAACGAATTCGATTTATATCCAAAATTTTATCATATTTTGTAACATGTTACTATTCTCAAAAGCCTTTTCTGGCACTAAAATTGACAACCTTCTTCAGCGGAAACTGCAGAGCTGTCTTTAGTTTTTTTCAAAGCCGTTCTCAAAGGAATTTTCAAGAAGTCTGAGGAATTCCAGAAGCAGCTAGCGATTAATTCCAAATCGAATTTTCAGAGATTTCTAAGGAGGCTGCTTCTGAAAGCTTATTTGCTAAAAAAATATGCATTAAGAAAACCCTGAAAAAAAATGCGACAATTTTTTGAAAACTATACCAAAGCAATTCCTAAAGGAATTTCGAAGAAAAAAATCCATTAACGAATTCAAGAACTTGTCGGATCAATCCACAAAGAATAACTAAAACAATTTTGCCTGATGAGATTCAAATAATTTACAGGGGATTTTTTTTGAAAATATGTCAGAAGAAGAATTTTAATCATTTTAATAGTGTCTCTATTTATGCGTTGATAATTCATTCTGAATTCTAGAAGAATTTTGAAAACAAGAAATTTTCATCGAAACTAACGAATTGTTCGCCGCCACAGCCCATAGTGGATCACGTAACGCGGTCAAAAGGTGGTTCTGTCATCGGCGTGGATGACAAGCAGAATTGGACGAATAATACAAAACGACAGACTGACGATGAACAGTGAGACAGCAGAAATTGATTACGTGCGAAAATTATTTTATAATTAGTGAACTCGATTGTACTTATGAACTAAACTTACAGGACAAAAACTAAATCTTAGATTACTGTTGTGAATTGGTAGAAGAACATAAAAGGAGACTAAATTGTAAGTAGAGCAAAATTACTAAAAACTGAAACCTATCCTAAATAAAATTAATTTTAGCTTGAGCTGATTACCACCAAATCTGGGTAAGTGTCTGCTGTGAGAACTCCGGAAATACCATTCGCAACAGATCTCAAGAATTTACCGAATCATAATGAGTTCGCAGCCGAATGTGCGACAAACTCGGTCACGGACGAGGGCCCTGCAGGAGAATGCAAACCCCACCCGCGAAAACATTGATGAGGAGTCGAGTAAGTCATCTGAAGACCCACACATTCCATCCGTGATTGATGAGGAAGGAGGTGAGTTGAATGATTGTGCCGGCTGCGATCGACCGAATATGTCCGAAAGGTACATGGTTCAATGCCAAGACTGTGATCAATGGTACCATTTCTCTTGTGCCAACGTCAATGCGACCACGGTACGTAAGACCGGATTCGTTTGTGTAGTGTGTTTACCAAGCGGAGTTACCGGTTCAACGGAGCCGACACCGAGTGTTATTAGCGGGTTGTCCAGCACGTCTAGCGCTCGGAAGGCCAGAGTGGATCGTGAGTTGCAGCGTTTGGAAGAAGAGAAGCAGTTGTTGGACGATCTGAACCGTGAGCGTATTGAGAAGGAACGTGCTTTGAACGAGAAGGAACTTCGGGAAAAGCTGGAACGAGGAAGGCAGTTTATCGCTCGGAAACATGAGCTCCTTAGCCGACAAGACGATGAAGAGGGAAGAAGCGTTGGAAGTATGCGGAGCAGCCAGAGGAGTGTGAATCGGACCAAGGAATGGGTAATGCAAACCAAGGCAGCTGGAGGTTCCATCGGAGCCGTTGTTGGTCCTGCACCTCTACCGGCGCCGGGGAATACCGATCGTCTAGAAGATGCACGCCCCGAAGGCTCGCAGGTACCTGTGCATCTCTCTTCAACGCCGCTGAAATCAGTGGCACCCATAGTTGAATATGAAGCCAGTATGGGACTAGAAGTGAAATCGATTCCAAGGACCCTGGCAAGTATCACAATTGGTGAGGAGTCAGAAGAATCCCAAGAAGGAGCTGTCGGGACAGACACGGCCGACAATGTTGGGAATATGGAACCTTCCGATTTGCCTCTCGTCGATCTTCAACCTTTCACGGACTTGTTGAAAGTCGAGGAAGCTACGTCCGCTGGTAAGGATTGTGGTGCAGTGGCGAAAATAAATCGTTTCGGAGCCCATTGCTATAAGCGTTGGAGCGTAGAGACGGGCGAGCTCAGGAAGCAGAATGCGATGCAGCTACAGAAGCAAACTGAAGCGGAACGTCGTACCATCCAGGATTTGATGGCGAAACACCGAATGGATATCGATACAAGACGCAAGCGGGAAGTAGAGCTGGTGAGCCGTATCAAAAGCCTACAGCAACAACACGCAGAGGAGCTGAAGCTAGTTCGTGATACGGAAGCACGTTTGCGAGCACAGCTCACACAGCGAGATGGTGAAAGTGCTGACTTGAAGGCGAAATTCGAGCTGTTGGAGAAACAGTCCAGTGAAGAGCGGAAGCGGATACGTAGTTCGGAAAAAGAGCTGCAAGATCAGCTTCAACAACGTGACCGTAAGTGTGCAGCGCTTCAACTACAGGTGGCGGAACTGGAGACTGAAATTCAGTGTTTGCGTGAAACAGAGCGACAACTTCACGGCCAGATAGAAGTGTTGCGCCAGCGGGAAAACGAAGCCATTCGCATGCGAAACGAAGCCGAGAAGGAATACTGGGATTTGCACGATGAAGTGCAGAAGGTCATCAACCGGAACGAAAGTCAACCAGATAGCAGTTGTTCGCCACCGTTCCCGCCTCCCCCGGCTTCATGGTTTGAACCCTCGAGTGCACCCAACTCGGACAGTTCCATCGCTTTCTTTCCTCCTCCTCCTCCTCCTCCCCCTACTCCACCGATCGCGGTGGAGGGCACGTTGCCCAACAACCGGCCAGACTTTGTTCAATACCCCAGTGGGGGGATGGTGGATATGTTCGCTCCAGTTTCTTCTGCTCCAAATGCCTTTGCGTCTATTCCGAGGGTCCATCCGCAGTTCTCCAATACGTTGATGCCGGCTTACACAAGCGGGCATTTCGGACCATCGCCGCAACAGGTGGCCGCTAGACAGGTGGTTGCTAAGGAGCTTCCGAATTTCTCCGGGGATCCTATAGATTGGCCACTGTTCATCAGTAGTTACCAGCATTCGACGGAAGCGTGCGGGTATACCAACTCGGAGAATCTGCTGCGACTGCAGCGTAGTCTGAGAGGCAATGCGAAGGATGCTGTCAACAGTTTCTTGCTTCATCCGTCGACAGTACCCCAGGTTTTGTCGACCCTGCAGCAGTTGTACGGTCGCCCTGAACAAATAGTTAATAACATGATTGCCAAGGTGAGGGCAACCCCGCCACCGAAACACGACCGTTTGGAAACACTGGTCAGCTTTGGACTGGTTGTTCAAAATCTTTGCGGACACCTAAAAGCGGTTGGGTTGGAAAGGCATCTGGCAAATCCAATTTTACTTCAAGAGTTGGTGGACAAACTACCATCGACAGTAAAGTTCAGCTGGGCACTGTACCAGGAGCAAGTGCCAGTGGTAGACTTGAACGTGTTCAGTGACTACATGGCGAGGATTTCTTCCGCTGCCAGTGGCGTAACGCAGCCAGCCGGCATCCCGCAGAAAACCGTGCGAGATGAGCGAAATCGAACGAAGGAGAGGTCATTCGTGAACACCCACGTGTCCACGAATCCTGCGAAAGTGAACCGTGGAGAAGCAATGGAGAAATTGGGAAGCAACAGTGCAGTGCAGAAAGGAAGGGAAGTCGCCACGAGCGGGATTATGTCGTGTACAGTATGCAAAGTTGAAAGCCACAAAATCGAAAACTGTCCGTCATTCAAAGCGATGAATTTGGATGAAAGATGGAAATCGGTGAAGGTGAACAAACTGTGTGCACGATGCCTCACTTCGCACACGCGATGGCCATGTAGAGGTGAAATTTGTGCCATCAACAACTGCCCTAAACGTCACCATCGCTTGTTGCATTTCGACCCACCAACTGAGCCCAAGGATAACAATGCGGTAGTGGCATTCCATAGGCAGTTATCGTCGTCCACTCTTTTCCGCATACTCCCCGTAACTGTATTCGGCCCGAAAGGACAGTTAGATACCTACGCATTCCTCGACGACGGATCGTCAGTGACGCTCATAGAACGATCCATCACAAGCACCATCGGAGTCAGCGGAGGCGCAGAAACACTGCGGATTGAATGGACCGGAGGAATCAATAAGACGATATCGGGAGCTGAAGTTGTTACTTTGGAGATAGCCGAAACAGGTGGAAGGAAGCGCTATAAACTGTCGGAGGTGTACACGGTTGACAACCTTGGTTTACCACAACAGACAACAGATTACGCGGAGCTCTCTGCTCGGTACGCACATCTTGGCAAGCTGCCGGTGAAGAGCTTCAAGTCCGCTGTTCCAGGAATCTTGATCGGACAGAACAATATTCACCTTCTAGCTACACTGAAGTTGCGTGAAGGAAAGCTGAACGAACCGATCGCTACAAAGACTAGAATCGGTTGGGCAGTGTGTGGCAGTTTGAGGAAACAGCGATCGAACCAACTACACCGACAGCTTCATCTATCTGCGGAACCGATCCAAGATCTGCACGAGTACGTCCGCCACTTTTTCGACATCGAGAGTTTGGGAGTGGCAATCGTGCCGGCTGTGCGATGCGCGAAAGAACAAAGAGCATACAACATTTTGGAGAGGACTACGCGGCGGGTACAAGGTGAGAAGTATGAAACGGGCCTGCTCTGGAAACATGACTACGTGGAGTTCCCAGATAGTCGGCCGATGGCGGAACAACGATTCAAATGCCTTGAAAGGCGTTTAGCCAGGAATCCTGAGTTATACGACAGCGTTCGTCAGCAAATAGCCGAATTCAAAACCAAGGGCTACATACACGAAGCATCAGTGGAAGAAATTGAAGGATACGACCTGCGACGGACTTGGTTCTTGCCAATTGGAGTTGTCGTGAATGACAAAAAGCCAGGAAAAGTACGAGTTATCTGGGACGCGGCAGCCAAGGTAGATGGCGTATCATTAAACTCGATGCTGCTCAAAGGTCCGGATCTTCTGACGCCGCTTTTATCCGTATTGTACCCGTACCGGGAGCGTCAAGTAGCAGTGTCAGCAGACATCAAAGAAATGTTTTTGCAGATGTTGATCCGTAACCAGGACCGCAGCGCATTGCTATTCCCATTTAGGGATTCCCCAGAGTTGCCGATGAGCGTGATGGTATCCGATGTGGCAATATTCGGAGCAGCTTGCTCTCCAGCGCATTCACAGTACATCAAAAACTTGAACGCAGCGGAGCAGGAAGCGGAGTTTCCACGAGGAGCAGCAGCTGTGAAGAAACGCCACTATGTGGACGATTACGTCGATAGTTTTGATACGGCGGCAGAAGCGTACGAAGTGGCCAAAGAAGTAATCGAGGTACACAGGCGAGCGGGATTCCACATCCGTAACTGGATGTCGAGTGATAGAATGGTGTTGGAGAAGTTGGGTGAGGTAAACCTGAAGCCGTCAAAAGCTATACTACCGGAGAAGGACGTTGGTTTCGAGCGTGTATTGGGAATGGCGTGGCTGCAAGAAGAGGACGTCTTCGCGTTTTCAGTGCAGTTTTGCGGGAAGGTGTACCACCTGTTGGAGGATTCCATCGTCCCCACGAAAAGAGAAATGCTGAGATTGGTGATGAGCATCTACGATCCTCTAGGATTAGTGGCATCATTCGTCATTCATGGAAAAATCCTAATTCAGGAAGTGTGGCGAACTAAAACGGATTGGGACAGCAAAATCCCAACGGATATCGCTACTCGCTGGCAAGAATGGTTGGCGGTACTCAAAAAGATGGATGGACTGCGTATCCCTCGATGTTATTTTCCGGATTATGATCCAGAGAGTCTACACAACATAGAACTACACGTGTTTGTAGATGCTAGCACACAGGCCTTTGCAGCGGTAGCATATTTCCGCATTTTTGATCATGGGAAGGTAAGAGTCGCATTAGTGTCGTCGAAAACCAAGGTTGCACCACTCCGTGAACTCTCAGTACCACGACTGGAACTGATGTCAGCGGTACTTGGTGCTCGATTACGAAGGAGTATAGAGGAGAATCATTCGCTGAAGATTCAACGAACCTGGTTTTGGAGCGATTCGTCTACGGTTTGTTCCTGGATCAAGTCTGACACACGCCGGTATCGCCAATTCGTCGCTTTCCGTGTGGACGAAATACTAAGCCTGTCGAACGTCAACGAGTGGCAATGGATTTCAACGAGGGTCAACGTTGCTGACGAAGCCACTAAATGGGGAAAAGGTCCCTCTTGCAGCATGGACAGTAGATGGTTTCAAGGGCCCGAGTTTCTCTACACCTGGGACGGAGGTCAAATGTCGGTTCCAGAAGACGTCGCGGACGAATGCGAAACGGAGTTACGGGAAGCGTACGTTTGTAGTCACCTAATCAAGCAACCAGTCGTAGCAGCAGAAAGATTTTCGCGATTTGAAAGAATGTTACGTGCTGTAGCGTATGTGCATCACTTCGTGGAAAGTTCCCGTGCCCCAAAGAATAACGAATCGACGAAGACGGTTGGACTAACCAGTGCGGAAATCCAGAAAGCAGAGAGGACCTTATGGATGATTGCGCAGTCGGAGGCATTCCCGGAGGAAGTAACGATCCTGAAACAAAACTTGGAAAGGAATTGTGCACGCCAGAAGCAAGTAAAAGCAGGTAGCAACCTCTTGAAACAGTCTCCATTTGCAGACGAGTACGGTGTAGGGTAAGTGTACCAATTATGGCTATAGTACCAATTATTCGCCATAGTTAATTTTCACCCTTTAACGATGTAAATCAACAAGAAAAAAATTGTGAACAACAGATTACGTTCACAAAAGATAATCGCTCTCATTTAAACTCCACATTTTCCTCAAATCATGGTAGAAATAAATCATTTTCCTTAAAATTTCGGCTTCCTTGCACCCTTTTTCGCCATAGTGTACCAGTTATGGCTAACCCCATAAGGAATGCATGTAAATAGTGCGAAAAGGAACCGAAGTTAAAAAATATAACCATAACTGGTACAGGGTTCCTATCATTGGCACACGCTGTAATCAATACTAAAAGTAGTTTTGGATCCGTTTCTATATTTTTCCTGTAAAGTATGGAAACTAAGCTGTCTTTTAACTTATTGATGACATTCGTTGGTCTTCTCGTTATTTTTTTATAAATAGCTTTCCTAAGGTAGTGCCATAATTGGTACACTTACCCTATTACGAGTAGGCAGTAGAGCGGGAGATGCACAAGTACTTGCGTACGATGCGAAGTTTCCCATAATCCTGCCAAGAAATCATCGGATCACGGAGCTGCTGTTGGACTTCTATCACCGCAAGTACGGACACGCTAACGATGAGACTATAGTCAACGAAGTGCGACAGAGATTTCACGTGCCGCGACTACGAGTGGAAGTGCGTCTCGTCAGAAAACTCTGTATATGGTGCCGAGTGTACAAATCTACGCCCGTCACACCAAAGATGGGACCGCTTCCAGCGGTACGGCTGCAACCAGGTATACGTCCTTTCACATACACAGGAGTAGATCTCTTTGGACCGTATTTGGTGAAAGTAGGGAGAAGCGTGGCAAAGCGATGGGTGTGCCTTTTCACCTGTCTCACCGTTAGAGCTATTCATCTCGAGGTAGTTGCCAGCTTGTCCACCGATGCGTGCAAAAAGGCAATCAGGCGGTTCATCGCACGACGAGGATCTCCTATAGAAATTTACTCCGACAACGGAACAAACTTTGTGGGAGCGAGCCGTGATCTGCAGGACGAAATCAACCGGATTCATACTGAATTGGGCAGCACTTTTACTAATGCTCAAACTCAGTGGAAGTTTAACCCTCCTGCCGCTCCCCATATGGGGGGCTGTTGGGAAAGAATGGTTCGGGCAGTGAAATCGGCACTCAGATGTATTCCAGAGGCGCGCAAATTGGATGACGAATGTTTCGTTACGGTGTTGACAGAAGCAGAGAGCATGGTCAACTCTCGACCATTAACGTTTGTCCCATTGGAAACCGCTGATCATGAAGCGTTAACCCCAAACCATTTCCTGCTTCTGAGCTCCAACGGTGTGCGAGAGCCGGAGAAGCTTCCAACCGATCCTGGGATGGCGTTGAGGAATAGCTGGAGTCTGGTGAAGCACACGCTGGATAACTTCTGGCGTAGGTGGCTGGTGGAGTACCTACCAACAATCATTCGTCGAACGAAGTGGTTCCGTGATGTTAGACCGCTCAAGGTAGGGGATCTTGTGCTCGTAGCCGACGAGAATGTTCGAAATCGATGGTTGCGAGGCCGTATCATTCGGACGATCCCGGGTAAGGACGGAGTAACCCGTTCAGCGGAAGTACAGACGACGAGCGGAATACTAAAGAGACCTTCTACGAGATTGGCTGTGTTGGACGTGGCTAGTTCAAGTGACGACCAACCGGAAGTTGATGCGACACGGCGGGGAGGATGTTCGCCGCCACAGCCCATAGTGGATCACGTAACGCGGTCAAAAGGTGGTTCTGTCATCGGCGTGGATGACAAGCAGAATTGGACGAATAATACAAAACGACAGACTGACGATAAACAGTGAGACAGCAGAAATTGATTACGTGCGAAAATTATATCCTAAAACTATTTCATATCAAGCTATATTTTCCTAAATTGTAAGTAAAATTATTTCTATAATTAGTGAACTCGATTGTACTTATGAACTAAACTTACAGGACAAAAACTAAATCTTAGATTACTGTTGTGAATTGGTAGAAGAACATAAAAGGAGACTAAATTGTAAGTAGAGCAAAATTACTAAAAACTGAAACCTATCCTAAATAAAATTAATTTTAGCTTGAGCTGATTACCACCAAATCTGGGTAAGTGTCTGCTGTGAGAACTCCGGAAATACCATTCGCAACATTAGTTATTGTCACAAAAATGGATATTTTAAAATTTCTGCAGGAAATATTATGTGGCCTTTATCAAATTTCTAAGATTTTTTATCTGGCTTATGCTATTATCAAAGAATTCCCGACAATTCTTAAAAAAAAACCTGTAATTGTCTCTGAAGTTCGACATTTCTTTCAGATTAAAATTCCACCCGATTGAGCGAAATGCGTGTAAAAATCTTCGCACCCAAAACAAAAATTCTCTTGAGCTCATGCAGAAAATTGTTCCAAGCTGCTGGAGAGAAGCCTTCCAAGCTTCTGGAGAGAAGCCTTCCAAGCTTCTGGAGAGAAGCCTTCCATGCTTCTGGAGAGAAGCCTTCCAAGCTTCTGGAGAGAAGCCTTCCAAGCTTCTGGGGGAGAAGCCTTCCAAGCTTCTGGGGAGAAGCCTTCCAAGCTTCTGGGGAGAAGCCTTCCAAGCTTCTGGGGAGAAGCCTTCCAAGCTTCTGGGGAGAAGCCTTCCAAGCTTCTGGGGAGAAGCCTTCCAAGCTTCTGGGGAGAAGCCTTCCAAGCTTCTGGGGAGAAGCCTTCCAAGCTTCTGGGGAGAAGCCTTCCAAGCTTCTGGGGAGAAGCCTTCCAAGCTTCTGGGGAGAAGCCTTCCAAGCTTCTGGGGAGAAGCCTTCCAAGCTTCTGGGGAGAAGCCTTCCAAGCTTCTGGGGAGAAGCCTTCCAAGCTTCTGGGGAGAAGCCTTCCAAGCTACTGTGGAGAAGCCTTCCAAGCTTCTGGGGAGAAGCCTACCAAGCTTCTGGGGAGAAGCCTTCCAAGCTTCTGGGGAGAAGCCTTCCAAGCTTCTGGGGAGAAGCCTTCCAAGCTTCTGGGGAGAAGCCTTCCAAGCTTCTGGGGAGAAGCCTTCCAAGCTTCTGGGGAGAAGCCTTCCAAGCTTCTGGGGAGAAGCCTTCCAAGCTTCTGGGGAGAAGCCTTCCAAGCTTCTGGAGAGAAGCCTTCCAAGCTTCTGGAGAGAAGCCTTCCAAGCTTCTGGAGAGAAGCCTTCCAAGCTTCTGGAGAAAAGCTCTCCAAGCTTCTGGAAAGAAGCCTTCCAAGCTTCTGGAGAGAAGCCTTCCAAGCTTCTGGAGAAAAGCTCTCCAAGCTTCTGGAAAGAAGCCTTCCAAGCTTCTGGAGAGAAGCCTTCCAAGCTTCTGGAGAAAAGCTCTCCAAGCTTCTGGAAAGAAGCCTTCCAAGCTTCTGGAGAGAAGCCTTCCAAGCTTCTGGAGAGAAGCCTTCCAAGCTTCTGGAGAGAAGCCTTCCAAGCTTCTGGAGAGAAGCCTTCCAAGCTTCTGGAGAGAAGCCTTCCAAGCTTCTGGAGAGAAGCCTTCCAAGCTTCTGGAGAGAAGCCTTCCAAGCTTCTGGAGAGAAGCCTTCCAAGCTTCTGGAGAGAAGCCTTCCAAGCTTCTGGAGAGAAGCCTTCCAAGCTTCTGGAGAGAAGACTTCCAAGCTTCTGGAGAGAAGCCTTCCAAGCTTCTGGAGAGAGGCCTCCAAGCTTCTGGAGAGAAGCCTTGCAAGCTTCTGGAGAGAAGCCTTGCAAGCTTCTGGAGAGAACCTTGCAAGCTTCTGGAGAGAAGCCTTGCAAGCTTCTGGAGAGAAGCCTTGCAAGCTTCTGGAGAGAAGCCTTGCAAGCTTCTGTAGAGAAGCCTTGCAAGCTTCTGGAGAGAAGCCTTGCAAGCTTCTGGAGAGAAGCCTTGCAAGCTTCTGGAGAGAAGCCTTGCAAGCTTCTGGAGAGAAGCCTTGTAAGCTTCTGGAGAGAAGCCTTGCAAGCTTCTGGAGAGAAGCCTTGCAAGCTTCTGGAGAGAAGCCTTGCAAGCTTCTGGAGAGAAGCCTTGCAAGCTTCTGGAGAGAAGCCTTGCAAGCTTCTGGAGAGAAGCCTTGCAAGCTTCTGGAGAGAAGCCTTGCAAGCTTCTGGAGAGAAGCCTTGCAAGCTTCTGGAGAGAAGCCTTGCAAGCTTCTGGAGAGAAGCCTTGCAAGCTTCTGGAGAGAAGCCTTGCAAGCTTCTGGAGAGAAGCCTTGCAAGCTTCTGGAGAGAAGCCTTGCAAGCTTCTGGAGAGAAGCCTTGCAAGCTTCTGGAGAGAAGCCTTGCAAGCTTCTGGAGAGAAGCCTTGCAAGCTTCTGGAGAGAAGCCTTGCAAGCTTCTGGAGAGAAGCCTTGCAAGCTTCTGGAGAGAAGCCTTGCAAGCTTCTGGAGAGAAGCCTTGCAAGCTTCTGGAGAGAAGCCTTGCAAGCTTCTGGAGAGAAGCCTTGCAAGCTTCTGGAGAGAAGCCTTCCAAGCTTCTGGAGAGAAGCCTTCCAAGCTTCTGGAGAGAAGCCTTCCAAGCTTCTGGAGAGAAGCCTTCCAAGCTTCTGGAGAGAAGCCTTCCAAGCTTCTGGAGAGAAGCCTTCCAAGCTTCTGGAGAAAAGCTCTCCAAGCTTCTGGAAAGAAGCCTTCCAAGCTTCTGGAGAGAAGCCTTCCAAGCTTCTGGAGAGAAGCCTTCCAAGCTTCTGGAGAGAAGCCTTCCAAGCTTCTGGAGAGAAGCCTACCAAGCTTCTGAAAAGAAACCTTCAAAACTACTGGAGAGAAGCCTTCAAAGGTTCTGGAGAGAAGCCTACCTACCATTGGAAGAGAAACTTTCTTAGCTTTTGATGAGTAGCTCCTCAGTCTTCTGAAGAGAAGCCTCCCAAGCTTATGAAGAAAATCCTTCTAATTTTCTGGAGAGAATATTTTCAAACTCACATCAACGATGACAATGATAACTTTCAAGCAAGTTTATCAAAATCTGTGAAATTAGCTAGAAAATATGCATTATAGTGTCATAACTGCTCACAAAAAAAATTATCAAATTCCTCAGTGTATCGCAAACAAACCATTCTTTATGTGGACGATTTTTTTTCATGATTGTACAAAATGCTTGAATGCACCTATCTTTGAATTTTAGCTACAATTTGTTTGACTAATTTCACAGATCCATTCAATTCAGTTACAGTTCTGTGTCCAAATCATTGCATGTACAGGCTTTACTGTATTTCAAACACATTGAATAGTGGTTTGATGCTTTGGAATTTATTGAACAATGCTTTCATAAAAAATAGGTATTTCTTAGAACAGGCAAAACAAACAATCTTAATGTGCTATAGCTTCTATGCCATTGCAGACACTTTGTATAAGCTGTACATAAAAACTAACGGCTGCTTAAAACAGATCTCCACTACCAACTGTACAAACATTTGGCTACGCCAAATCGGAGCATATATTTGAAAGAAGATAAAAGACCAAATGAACTAGAGACATCAGTGATATCATTCTTCATTCTTCTGAATTTTGTTCCAGAACAGCAAATTCAAGAACAGCGCTGTATTAGATAGAGAATTGATAATTTTCTCACATATGCACTGATGCAAATAATTTGCGTAGCCAGCCATTTCTGACGAGCAAAATTGTTGATATTGCATTTTAGCACTGGACGAAGCTGAGCCAATTTTTGCGATAAACACGATGATTTACCATTCAATTATCACTTTATCACTGATCCAATTGTTTGAGTCACTCGGTAGCAGCTATCCAGTTCGGTGACATTTTTATTCATTTCATACTAACTTTAGTCACCGATTAGCACTCTGATGTATCTATCACTAATTATGATCTTCTTGCATTAATATTTTGCTTACCATGAATCACTCAAAAACAAAAAATCACGCTGCGCTTCACAATCATCAACTTTTATCCCAAAACACAACTTTCAAATAAAAAGAAGTCCCGTGTCACACTGATTGCCAAATTCGAATTGAAGATCACGCGTTGACCGACCGTTGCGAACTGATACGCCAGGCGTCAACGTTTGCCAATTTTATAATACACTACTAGCATTTCCAACGCCGACGACGACGATGCCAACGACGACCTCGCGATCGATCGCACGAGCCTCCAAAGTTCGCACAGCTCAAAAGCTAATCGCCGCCCGCCGTCGCCGCACTTCCCTCGGATGGCGATAGGCGTCGTTACGTCGCGATTGCGATGAGCTTTCAACGCGAGGATCGTCTCGGAGAGGTGCTCTCTTCCAAGCCTTTTCCCTGCTGTACCATAGGCGTGCCCAGCCCACCGGATTGTGAGGGATGGGGTGAATCATTTCTGAAATTTTGCAAAAAATTTTCATTGCTTTTGTTTAGTGCTCCACAGTGAAGAGAATTTTCAGACAAAAGAGGCAAAAAAAGCAACAAAGAAGGCGTGACGATTACTCTTTATCCCCACTGATAACAGGATCTCGAAATTTTTTGTTGCAGACAAAACGGAAGCAGAATTTTTTGCGTACTTTTCAACTCGTGAATAATAAATTATTACTAACCCAAAGTCAAAACTGTTTAGTGATAGATCTTCAGCAGAGTTGCAGTGTTTACCAACTCGAAGTTACCGTTCGAAAATCGCAATGCAAGGCTTAAAAATCTCTAAACTCGTGGTGTACGATGTTTATCCTATTATTTTCAACTTGGGACAAACTTATCTCGCATTGGGTGGATTGTCGCTACAAATACAGGTTGCGACATTGCCATTATTGTTGCGCGATGGTTGAATTTTGATTCACTGGTGCTCCATATAAATGGCTTGTGGGTGATTTGGTATTGCCAATTTGGTATCATTTGGCAAAGATAGTTCTATTTAACATTATTTTCAGGTTAGTTTGGCTATAGAAAACCTAAGATGCCATTAACAGGAGGAAAATGACAAGATAATATAACATGATATGGTATATGTAATGTAAAACAATACAACATAACAAAAGAGAACCATTCCAAAACCATTTGATTATATGTATAGCCAGTAGTGAAATTACAATTAAAAACAATATATTTACGGTTCATTTTATTGTTTGAAACCATATATTTACCATACAATGTACGGTATATGAAACCCCACGTATCAGTATTTAGAACAATTCATTTACAAAAAAAATGTATGGTTTTGCAAAAATATATATATGAAAAATATTTTTTTGTATTGTTACGATAGTTAACAACCCGCATAATATATTGTAAAAATCCTATTAACAATTCACTGTATGATGTCTACATTACATCTTGTTGTTTTTGTATTTTTATTTTTACAGTGGTGTCTATTGTAAAAATATGGTTCTAAATAGTACTGTTACAATACAACGTTCAGTTTTTCTACTGTATTTTTTATTTGGGCAGAGAGAGAGAGAGAGAGCTAACGAGCTACTCTGAATGGAGTTCTTGAAGAAATTTCTGGATGAAACCCCATGGGTAGTCAGTAGCTACTTCTGAAATATATTCTGGGAGATGCTTGTGGAAAAATCCCGTGATTAAATCGGAGATAAGTACAGGGAAAATCTATTGGAGATGCGGGAAGCTATTTGAGAGAATTCAAAAGGAACTATTGTAATAGTCTCATAATAACCTCCTAGAAAAGCACCAGGAGAAATACCGAGAAAATTTCAGATAGAGAGAAGCTGGGAGATACCCTGGGAGAAGCAAACGGAGAAATCTAATGGTAAACCCCTGGAGAAACGCCGGAAAGAGCTCCGGGCAAATATCTTCAATAGTAATCGCGGAAAGCAAACTGGAAGAAATTCCGGAAAATCTGGAAGTAAGACCCCGGGAGAAAATCTGGGTGAAACACAATGAGGAACTCTGGATGCGAAGGTGAACTTGGAACAAATTCGACGGGAATCCCGGAAGAACATTTGGAACAACTCAATATAAGCACCTGTGCGAAGAAGTTTAAATGAAATTCTATGAGATACTTAGAGGGAAGCTCTCCAGAAAACTCTAGAAAAAAAATTCTCCACGAGCCTTCTGCTGAAGTTCAAGGAAAATACCTCTGGGAGAAATCCGGGGTTTTTGAAAATTTTCCAGGAGCAATTCTGGATAAATTTCACTAGTAACGCCAGCAGCATTTTGAGGGAGAACTAGGGATAAATCAATTCTGGAAAAACCCAGGGTTGCCGGGAAACATTTGGAAAAAGGGAATTGGAAGAATACGAAAGTAACGGCTGGAACGGACGAATCTCAAAAGAAATTACGGAATAAAATTTTGGGGGGAATCCTAGAAGGGAAGCAAGACAACTTTCCAAAAAGAATTTCTGACGGAGTTTTTGGATAAATCCTTTGGAGAAAGTTCATGGATGAATTTCGGATATATGTTTCTTGCCAGAATCATCAGCTTGTAATTGAAATTGGTAGCTTTTTGCAGAGGTGTTGGCATTTCATCACTAGTCACTGAGTGGTCTATGCTCAGCTTATGCTACATTCGACAAGTACATATTACAACACATCATGCTCGGCGACACTAATGAAAGTGATGCATTCGGAAAGAAAATTTTATTGACATAACTCTTGATTATTATGGCAACACAGCCTGCAGCATCATAAATACAATAAAATTAAATAGTATGTAAAGCGAAAATGCGTGAAATAATGATGAAAATAACGTATATTCAGTGGAGCGGGCCTGGTGTGATGGTTAGAACACTTGACTATCACGCCGAGGACCTGAGACCGAATCCCACTCCCGACAAACGCACTAAATGTGAGTTCTTTCTTCGAAAGGGAAGTAAGGCGTGGGTCCCGAGATGAATTAGCCGAGGGCTAGAAATCTCGTTAAAACAGATAAAAAAATAAAAATAAAAAAAACGTATATTCACAGTTGTTTCAAGCCAACCATGAGAGAGCATCAACAAACGATGCCCGCTCATCACTGCAGCTTGTCTATATTCTAGTATCTTTTTTGTATTCCACGAAAAATATGTGTCTCGACGCTTGGTAATTGAAGCAAAACCAACAAAAGTAAAGAAAAACTGCTGAGTTGTTCACTTATCGCTTCGGCTGCCAAACACTGCCAATTTGGATTATTACTCGAAGTTAGGGATAACAAATCCTTAACCGTTATGTGTCCGATAAGTTATGATTTTCAGTTTATTCACCTTATGAATCGATGATACAACGGATCATATCGATGATTGAAGTTTAAATGATGGACCGAATATGTCATTAAGTATCGTAACCATTGAAAAATGCTTTTTTCTCGAACAAAATTTTTCGGGATTTATTCAATTTACATTTTCTAATCAGATAGGTAATCATAAATTTGATGATACAGCAAATCATAAAAATAAGAGGCAGATGAGCCGATTAGCATGATTCTTGTAAGGTTTGATTCGTATGCATGGTGATTGTTTTTATATGTGGAAAAAAATTAAAAGAATCATCTAAAAAGTAAGAAAACTGATACTTAAAATACTGATTTTTATGAAAATGGCAGTACAACATCTGCCGGGTGAGCTAGTTTTCTATATTTTGTTCAAAACGTTGAAAACGCACGTAAGAGCAAGCATAGGACTCTTACTAAACATTAAAATGCATCTGTTGATCAGGTATGCCATTTATACAGATTTATCTGTATCATAGGGGTAGGCGGGGCAATATGGACACCCTAAGGTTTAGCATCTATTGCATAAGAATGCTCACGAAGAAAAATGCTTTATCCACTTCAAAAAATGTTATGAAAAATGTTAGTTTTTCATGACCGTCTTCAAGCATACGGGGCAGAATTGGACACCCCCATGGGGCAATATGGACACCATGAGACTTTTACGAATTTCGTACATTATTTACACCTATAGAGTCATTTCATTACAAAACAACTATTATGGATGAATAATACGCCGAAGTAGTTCATTTTTGTTCAGTTAATTTAAATTCAGAGTGTTTTGGATAAAGCTTCGTTTTTGTCGGCATGTACAGCTGTGCCTAGAACAACTATTTTCCACTGCTGTCGTTTTTTGACCAATTTGTTTCACCCTATGTCTACTATAGTGAACATTTAACCGAAAATATACTGAAATCGAAGAATTTGGTTGGTTTGTGATTTAGGTTATATTTTTCCCTTGCCGCTTCTTTCAAAAAGGTGAGTGTCCATTTTGCCCCGGCAGCAGAAGATATTTTCAAACTTGATTTTTGATATGATAAAGAAGAAAATATAAACATGTTAAGCATGTAGATACAGCAAAACTACTTGCATGTGTTCTAGAAATATCAGGTTTTAATCGACCTGCAGTAAATTAATCACTAAATCTTATTTTAGATAGCGTGAAAATTATAATTTCCATGCACAAAAAACGGAGGACGCAACTTTTTCGTGTAAAATCAAGTATAATTTTAATTTTGAATGTTTCTTTCCTGAAACTACGTTTTAGACAAATGGACTATATTCTCCATTCATTGAAAGTTCAAAAAAGTTCGCATATTTCAAAATATTGAGGGTGTCCATTCTGCCCCGGGTGTCCATAATGCCCCGCCTACCCCTACAGATTTTTGAGCATCTGTACAGATTTCGTTTTATATGAAATACAGATTTTTGAGCTAGAGGAGCTATTTTATTTTTGTATGGGATACAGATTTTTCAGTATTCAGATTTTTGTATAGGATACAGATTTTTGGAAATAGCGATACAGATTTTTCAAAAAATCATCTGGCATCCCTGCTCTTGATTGAAGTGTCCTAAACAAAATTATTTGCACTATCATACTTGAAAATGTTACTCGGATGGGACATATGCCCTGACCTGTAGCGAAACAAAATGGGAAGGCTGTATCAGTAGACAACGACAAAAAGACAAACTGATTCCCATCAAACGAAATATAGAAGACAAATGATAAAACCAAATGGCGGACAATGTGGTTTGATATGTGTAGATTGTAGATGTTGACAATCAAACTCCATGTACCCCAAACGAAGGGCTGCCTAAAATTCTCCAATGTTTCATTTGTTTTCTTCGTACCAGAAATGTTGCTTACAACTCACAATGCTTATCACGCCTCCTATCATGGTAAGCCCCCTGCTGATTTTTTCTGTCAATGTAGATTAAAATGCAATCAAATCATAGTGTGGACCATTTTTATTATGATTATATCTCCTCAGCAGACGATCGTAGACGGACAATCTAACCCTTATTAGAAAGACGTACTTCCTGATAAGGGTATCCTCATCTACACCTTTTTGTCCCAAAGAAAAATACTCATCCCGAAAAGTCGAATAATACAGTGACGATTCGTTCGTTGAGAGCTCGTTAGATGGGCTGTCTCGATGGTTGAATGTTCACTGGTTGGGGCAAAACCCAACTAAAAAGCACTGTCAATGTCAAAATAGATGTCAAAACGAGTTTGACGTCTGACCGCCGTCGCATCACAGCTCCTGTATACAGAACGTTTACGCAAGTATGTGAGTGTTCCGTGACGTATTTCTCGTCACTTGCGTGTGTCTAGAGCATTTTGATCAGTTGTCAGTTGTCCCAACGAACGAACACGATTCGCTAATCGGGGCGCAGTCGTGACCCAACCAGCGAATCCGGACTGTAGTTATTTATGTGACGAGTTGCAAAAAGTTGATATTCTCAGTACGAGTTGAACATTTATCCAACGAGGCTCACTTTTAGGGGGACCGATTCGAAAACTCTAACTGTCAAAAGATGGCGCTGGTCAAGCCCATCAACTTTTCCGAAGGCACGAGCTATCTTACGAGCTATTAATTAAGAGCGTGCTGATGGGAAAATAAACCATGGTGTACAGTTCTTCTTCTTCTTCTTTGTGGCTCTACGTCCCCACTGGGACTTGGCCTGCCTCGCTTCAACTTAGTGTTCTTTGAGCATTTCCACAGTTATTAATTGAAGGGCTTCCTTTGCCTGCCATTGCATGAATTTGTATATTGTGAGGCAATCACAATGATACATTATGCCCAGGGAGTCGAGAAAATTTTCCCGACCGGAACGGGAATCGAACCCGCCGTCTCCGGATTGGTGATCCATAACCTTAACCACTAGGCTAACTGGAGACCATGGTGTACAGTATCGTTCTCAAGAAACACGGAAGCTCTATCAGAAGTCTAACTCATATCTACCGAAAACGCTTTGTGCTGTGCTTCTAAATGTGAAAGGATAATGACGAAAGGCTCGTAGATCCAAAGATGATCGAGGTCGATAGGTGGAAGTAGCACTTCGTCGAACACCTAAATAGTGCAGGAAAAGCAGGCATGAAAGATCTATGCAGCTGGCGAAATGACTTTCTCAGCAAGGCGGAAGATAGAAAATGACCAACTCACTAAATAATCATTAATTCAACAAATCAACAGTAACATATGAGTTAGAGATGATTTGTTGCAACTATAACTGAAACTATTATCATGGAACTGAATAAAAAATAAGCACGAAAAACAATAAATCCCAGGTTTATGTAACTGGCGGCCTGGTTTCAGCAAAAAATACTCATAGTCTTGAATGTTCAAACACTAGTTTTGTTAACCCTCAAGCGATCGTGCTGTTGCATTTTGGACAACACGTTGAAAAAAATCTCGCTTGTTGTATTCAGCATTAGCGTGGTTCCGGCGATGAAGGCCAACCGCGCGAGTTACGGAAGGTTAGGCAGAAAAATTTACCCCTTTCTCAAACCCTAGAACCACTTCTGTACTGTTGCTGTGCGGGTGCGCTGCGGAAAAAGCCTACCGCTCTCACCATTTGTGCGAATCGCTGGAATCGCTAGAGAGAGGATCTAACGAAAGAGAGAACAGCAAGCTTATCATCGGCCAAGACCACGCGGTTTGTCGTGCGCGCGTCAACCAGCTGGTTGATCGTCGTTCGAGGCGTCGCGCTGTCGTCGTCTCTGTCAAGAAGTCCGGCGCCGATCAGCACAAGAAGAGAAAGATATTTATGCTTCTATTGAACTTGCCAATCTTATGTAAGTGAGTGGTCGTAGAGAGATGTTTGCAGTGGTCAGGTATCCTGCCGGCCATGCACGTGAGTTGGTTGCTGGGTTTAAGCATGACCAGATGGTACCTAGGCAGACTGAGATGCTATTTTGTTTTGTGCTATTTCGGTCGGTGCCCTCGCTGGCCCCAAATTGTGTTTTGACTATACAAATTGTGTTTTGACTATAACCTATCGATCGTAAACGCTTGCGTAGGTCATGCAGGTGGAACTGGAGGCGTGGTGAGGAATTTACTTACACACCTATCAAACTGCTTCGTTGAAGTTCACCCTGTCTTAAAATTTTCGATCATCTGATAATAATCAATTTCGATGAAGTGGCACAACGGCTTGCAAACATGTGACTGTCTGGCTGCTTGTGTTTTTCCCAGTTGGGACTTGATCCGGATTTCACATTTGCAGCGAAGCACTAAATTGATGGATGCTTGAGCTGGATTTCGCAAGCACGATCCGTCGTCGGTTCAATTAATTAAGACTAAGAAGAACGGGAATTTTGAGAAAGCCTGAGATGGCGTAAAGATGAGCTTGAGGTGAACGACAGCAAGGAATATATTTCGTCACGATTGAGTCATATAACATATTCGATCAGATGTTTTTTTGAATAAATCATTCAATTCACGTCACTGCTCACGTGACGAAATCATAAACACGTTGAATAAAATCAGTTCAAATCAACATGAAAAGCATATACAAGTGATAAGATATTCAGATAATTTGGGATGAATAGGGTCATAATGTCATTAGTAGTCCAATGCTCTCGAAGCAAAGCAAAGCAAAGCAAAGCAAAGCAAAGCAAAGCAAAGCAAAGCAAAGCAAAGCAAAGCAAAGCAAAGCAAAGCAAAGCAAAGCAAAGCAAAGCAAAGCAAAGCAAAGCAAAGCAAAGCAAAGCAAAGCAAAGCAAAGCAAAGCAAAGCAAAGCAAAGCAAAGCAAAGCAAAGCAAAGCAAAGCAAAGCAAAGCAAAGCAAAGCAAAGCAAAGCAAAGCAAAGCAAAGCAAAGCAAAGCAAAGCAAAGCAAAGCAAAGCAAAGCAAAGCAAAGCAAAGCAAAGCAAAGCAAAGCAAAGCAAAGCAAAGCAAAGCAAAGCAAAGCAAAGCAAAGCAAAGCAAAGCAAAGCAAAGCAAAGCAAAGCAAAGCAAAGCAAAGCAAAGCAAAGCAAAGCAAAGCAAAGCAAAGCAAAGCAAAGCAAAGCAAAGCAAAGCAAAGCAAAGCAAAGCAAAGCAAAGCAAAGCAAAGCAAAGCAAAGCAAAGCAAAGCAAAGCAAAGCAAAGCAAAGCAAAGCAAAGCAAAGCAAAGCAAAGCAAAGCAAAGCAAAGCAAAGCAAAGCAAAGCAAAGCAAAGCAAAGCAAAGCAAAGCAAAGCAAAGCAAAGCAAAGCAAAGCAAAGCAAAGCAAAGCAAAGCAAAGCAAAGCAAAGCAAAGCAAAGCAAAGCAAAGCAAAGCAAAGCAAAGCAAAGCAAAGCAAAGCAAAGCAAAGCAAAGCAAAGCAAAGCAAAGCAAAGCAAAGCAAAGCAAAGCAAAGCAAAGCAAAGCAAAGCAAAGCAAAGCAAAGCAAAGCAAAGCAAAGCAAAGCAAAGCAAAGCAAAGCAAAGCAAAGCAAAGCAAAGCAAAGCAAAGCAAAGCAAAGCAAAGCAAAGCAAAGCAAAGCAAAGCAAAGCAAAGCAAAGCAAAGCAAAGCAAAGCAAAGCAAAGCAAAGCAAAGCAAAGCAAAGCAAAGCAAAGCAAAGCAAAGCAAAGCAAAGCAAAGCAAAGCAAAGCAAAGCAAAGCAAAGCAAAGCAAAGCAAAGCAAAGCAAAGCAAAGCAAAGCAAAGCAAAGCAAAGCAAAGCAAAGCAAAGCAAAGCAAAGCAAAGCAAAGCAAAGCAAAGCAAAGCAAAGCAAAGCAAAGCAAAGCAAAGCAAAGCAAAGCAAAGCAAAGCAAAGCAAAGCAAAGCAAAGCAAAGCAAAGCAAAGCAAAGCAAAGCAAAGCAAAGCAAAGCAAAGCAAAGCAAAGCAAAGCAAAGCAAAGCAAAGCAAAGCAAAGCAAAGCAAAGCAAAGCAAAGCAAAGCAAAGCAAAGCAAAGCAAAGCAAAGCAAAGCAAAGCAAAGCAAAGCAAAGCAAAGCAAAGCAAAGCAAAGCAAAGCAAAGCAAAGCAAAGCAAAGCAAAGCAAAGCAAAGCAAAGCAAAGCAAAGCAAAGCAAAGCAAAGCAAAGCAAAGCAAAGCAAAGCAAAGCAAAGCAAAGCAAAGCAAAGCAAAGCAAAGCAAAGCAAAGCAAAGCAAAGCAAAGCAAAGCAAAGCAAAGCAAAGCAAAGCAAAGCAAAGCAAAGCAAAGCAAAGCAAAGCAAAGCAAAGCAAAGCAAAGCAAAGCAAAGCAAAGCAAAGCAAAGCAAAGCAAAGCAAAGCAAAGCAAAGCAAAGCAAAGCAAAGCAAAGCAAAGCAAAGCAAAGCAAAGCAAAGCAAAGCAAAGCAAAGCAAAGCAAAGCAAAGCAAAGCAAAGCAAAGCAAAGCAAAGCAAAGCAAAGCAAAGCAAAGCAAAGCAAAGCAAAGCAAAGCAAAGCAAAGCAAAGCAAAGCAAAGCAAAGCAAAGCAAAGCAATCTTTCTGACGTCCCTTTTGAACGTGGTCGATGGATGATAGCACTCAGGTAATTTTTTGTTGCATTTTCCAGAACTCACTTTCGAATATGGTTAGCCTTTACTAATAGTATTTATTACTCACACATAAACTGATGAGTTTCTCCATCGCCTGCCATCTATATGACTAGAACACATTTAATTTCGATTAAACTGAGTGTTTGAAAGTGTCTGCTTTGCCAACTATCTAACGTGAACACAATCCACCCATAATTGTTGAATCGATCATTTATTCATATAATCCTAGGCTATCCTAGGAATTATTCACATGTGGGAAATTTACATTTATTGCCATATCTATTTGAGTGCAAAACGATCGTCAAATGTTACATACAGTATAATAAATACCAAAGTTGCAAACTTTTAGACAAAACGAATATGTATTGCAGATTTTTTCAGAGTGCACCACAATGGCGCGCAATCAGAACGCAGCCCCTTCAATCAGGGCGCATCCATTTGACTGGCTCATCGCCCTTCAGAAACTTTTTACCGGCTGCCACTTGCCTTTGGTAATTTCTTTCGACACGTTTGAATTCGCCTTGACGGAGGCTCTCTGAGAGAATTGCGCTGTGCGTGAAAACAATTTTTTTTAACATGGGAAAGGATAGGAACTGCATTTTCAAATGCTTCTAATTCTTTATAGAAATTTTTTTAAGCAAAACGTTCTTAATGTTATCGAATGAGATTTTGATACGCTATATTATAGACATAACATTGTGATTTAAAAACATTTTGTCTAAAACCAGTTATAGTGTAGCTAATTGAAAGTATATTGCAAAACATTAACTCTTTTTTCAATCTGAAGTCCCTAAAATATTTTAGAAGCATTTGAAAATGCAGCTCCTATCCTTTCCCATGTTAAAAAAAATTGTTTTCACGCACAGCGCAATTCTCTCAAAGAGTTCCGTCAAGGCGAATGCGAAGAAAGGCAAACCAAAACAAGCCGACTTTCTGGCCGTGTCGCTGTGAAGTGTGAATGGTTGTGTGTCTGCTGCTGTCGCCGCTGCTGTGGTGTCGTTTCTGCTGCTCCATTCAGTCAGTGGGATCAAATCCACGGTGTTGAACTTTGTGTTTTGTGCTCTGTTCGTTTTCATCGGTCGTGATAAGGTAAGAAGTTTCCTACTTTATATGCTGAAATTCTGTGCTGGAAAAATGCAGACAGGATTAATTATTGATTGATTTACATTTTCCGGGTTGTAGAATACTGCACAATATGGAAGTGGACGGAAATACAGTTTTGGCAAGGTCACTCAAGGAACAAGTGAGTAGAAGTTGCTGAAAAGTGACTTATTTCAGGTGTATGACTCGTTCATGTTTGATGATGATGAATTGCTTTTGCCAAATTTATTGACTTTGTTTGCGTGTTATCTAACCTATTTTGGCGATGGCGAGATTCTTTTTGTAAGTTTTATCCCCATGTCTTCAACTGGAGGGACTTTGGAATCGTCGATTATCTCCAAGCACCATTAAATAACCAATAATCTTGTTTGCTAATTGTGGCTGATATCTTCTCCGGCTGATATGCGACGTATTTGTATTTTGACTTTTATTTTGTTATCAGGGCGTTGAATATGTGTTCGGCATCGTCGGCATCCCGGTGGTGGAGCTCTCGATGGCGATGCAGGCCGAGGGTCTTAAGTACATCGGTATGCGAAACGAACAATCTGCATGCTATGCAGCTCAGGTGAGATGATATTTGTTTATTTTGCAGTATACACAATTGAGAATTATATTTGCTAGCAGTTAAGTCTGTCAAATATATGCAATTTTAGAAACACTGTAGTTAAAATCATTTACAATTTTTAGGCGATTGGCTACTTGACCGGAAAACCCGGAGTTTGCTTGGTCGTACCGGGACCAGGGTTGCTCCACGTAACCGCTGGAATGGCCAATGCACAGATCAACTGTTGGCCGCTGATCGTCGTCGCTGGAGCAGCCTTCCAAGATCATGAAGGCATCGGTGCGTTTCAGGAATGTCCTCAAGTTGAATTGAGTAGACCGTATTGCAAGTACGCAGCCAGACCGGCTAGCATTCCATTAATTCCACAACATGTGGAGAAAGCCGTGCGTTTAGCATGCTACGGCAGACCTGGCGTAGCCTATTTGGATATGCCGGGTAATCTCTTGCTGGCAAGAGTTCCCGAAGAAAGTGTTCCGAAGCAATACGTTCATCCTGAGCGGCCAATTGCATTTCCCGACACGAAGTCCGTCAAAGAAGCTGCCCATTTACTTGCCAAAGCCAAGCGTCCATTGGTGATTGTTGGCAAGGGAGCTGCCTACGCTCATGCTGAATTGCACCTCAGGCAGTTGGTTCACCAAACGAACCTTCCGTTCCTTCCAACGCCTATGGGAAAAGGTGTAGTCCCGGATCTGGATCCCCAGTGTGTAGCACCCGCCAGAACTCTTGCTTTACAGAAAGCTGATGTCATTCTGCTCCTCGGAGCTCGCCTGAACTGGATGCTCCATTTTGGTCGTCAGCCCCGTTTCAGCCCCAACGTCAAGATCATTCAGGTAGACTTGAGTGCTGAAGAGCTGCATAACAGTGTGCTAAGCACCGTGGCCGTTCAATCGGACATTGTTCCGTTCACGGAGCAGCTCATCGATGAGCTCGCCAGCATGCATTTCTACTTCGACAAGAACAACGACTGGTGGATCGACCTGAAGGCCAAGTGCGAGAAGAACAAGAAAATTGTTCAACAAATGGCAATGGACAAGAAGGTTCCGCTGAACTACCACGCTGTCTTCCATCATCTGCAGGAACTGATTCCGAAGGATGCCATCATTGTTAGCGAGGGAGCCAACACCATGGACATTGGTAGAACCTTCTTGCACAACAAATGGCCTCGTCATCGCTTGGATGCCGGTACTTTTGGAACGATGGGCGTTGGTCCGGGATTCGCCATTGCTGCCGCTCTTGTGTGCCGCGATCGATTCCCAGGTGAGAAAGTCATCTGCGTTGAAGGCGATTCGGCGTTCGGCTTCTCCGGAATGGAGATCGAGACCATGATTCGGTACCAGTTGCCGGTTGTCATTGTTGTTGTCAACAACAACGGCATCTATTCCGGGTTCGAAAAGGAAGCCTACGATGATATGCGTACCGCTGGGGATCTTACCAAAGTGTAAGTACGTTCAACCTTTACATTCTTTTAAAACCCTAACGTTCACTTAAATTTCAGAACCCCTCCGTCGGCCCTGAACGTCGAAACGCACTACGAAGCGATGATGAATATGTTCGGCTCGAAGGGACACTTTGTTCGCACCATTCCGGAACTGCAGCAAGCGGTCAAA
This sequence comes from Aedes albopictus, assembly GCF_035046485.1. NCBI lineage: Eukaryota > Metazoa > Arthropoda > Insecta > Diptera > Culicidae > Aedes > Aedes albopictus. The sequence continues at coordinate 308,414,712 of NC_085138.1, read as the reverse complement.
GAGGCACTGACCCTCACCGATCGTCCTACGATCATCAATGTGATTATCAGTCCAACGGCCGATCGCAAACCTCAGGACTTCCAGTGGTTGACGGAGTCCAAGCTGTAGATTGTGATAGATGACTGTGGTAGGGTGCATGTCGAAGTGGTAGAAGGGTTACATTTTAACTGATAAAAGGGGGTTTGAAGGTGCTAGATATGCATGTTTTATGTACCGTATGCTTTAGGTTTGATTGAATAAAATTATTTGCTTCATAAACATATTCAGAAAGTGTGATACAAATTTGACCATGATAAGGGAGGCCAGACGATTTTTTGAAAAATCTGTATCACTGATTCAAACAATCTATATTCCGTACAAGATTCTGGTGAAAAACCTGTATCTCATACAAAACATAATCAAAAGTGGTTTTTCTGAGTAAATCGACTTTGAATTGTCAAAATTATTTTTTTTTCAGTGTACATACGACTAGAAATATTACGGATTTTTAGAAAAAAAAATCCACTCTGCGGTAGCCGCCGAGTCCTACCGCAGCTGTCGAAGTCCTACACAGAAAAAAATATTCATGTAAAATTCAGCGAGAAATCATGCACATAAAGGGAATGCTAGAGTTAGTGCATATTTACATGAGATATCATGTAAAGTTACGTTACAATCGTGAAAAATTTCCGCTAACAGTCACGTAACCGGTTGGAGTCCATGATGGTTTACGCGATGGTTGGCGGAAATTTACACGATGGTAATGTAATTTTACATTATATCTCATGTAAAAGTGCACTAACTCTAGCATTCCCTTTATGTGCATGATTTCTCGCTGAATTTTAATTACATATTTTTTTCTGTGTACCGCAACCATGAAAATCATCTTTTATCATTGAAACTGAAGGCCAAACAATGTGAAAACCACAAGACAAAAACTTCATATCCAGAAAGTTTCATTCAAATCTGAAGGGGTATTACCAGGATGTGTTCAAGATGGTGTGAAATGCGTCAAGTGTATTTTGTCATGAAAAACAGAGCTCTTGATTAGGGTAAGAAATCTAGCTCTGAACTAGTCAAATTGTAATCTTAATTTGAACCATTTCGAAATTCATTGAAATGACACACTTTTTGAGCAAATATTGTCCCAAAAAGGTTGGTAAATGGTTTCCCGTAATATAACCTTGTAGCATTGACTATAAAAGCATTGAATGAAGCGTTTTTTTTTGCTTTGAAAATAAGTAATTGAAAAATCACTGCGATTTCACCCATTTCCCTCCAGAGGAAGCACATTTTCGGTGCACTCGTACAGCTTACGCATTGTATCACACGCAATAAGTGAATACGTTAATTGAAAGCAAATTCATCGTAGAATCGACCAACCGAATAATATTCCACATTATTTGTCATAAAATTATCAAGTTTACGTAGTTATTACTTGGAGAATCTTATCTTGACTTGAACCATTTGTAATCTAAATTTGAACTAGTGAGAGAAAGCGAGCTTCTAGTGTTGGCCTGCAGACTGCGTTAGTGGCTGCTTTGTTTACTCTTGAAGGATGGAAAATGCCAAATTTTGTTTCCAAATTCTTGAGGAATTCCGAACATACTGAGTCTGCCTAATGAAAAATAGTTATGAGAATTAGCAGATCCATGTGATTTTTAGTCGTTTAGCATGGAATTGGCTGTTGTGGGAATTGCTCGAGCTGCTGCCGCCAGTAGTTCAAATCTAGATTAAAATTGGTTCAAATTATGATTACGATAGTTCAAATTAAGATTAAAATCATTATTGACAAATAATTGAATTTTTTAATGAAATGTGGTGCAAATGTAAACTTTATACCACTTTACAAAAAGCTAATACCCGTGGCTTTCATATACCTGAGACTTCACCTCAGTAAATTATTTCCATGTGGATGAAAAAATCAGTCAAAATTCCCGATGCTTCAGAAAGCCGCAATTTGGATCATCTCATGATTACTTACCCTACTTTGAAGGATGATTTGAAAAGCTTCGTGTACTTTAGGCGGGTTGCCCCAGGCGGATTTTAAAGGATTTCCTAGGTTTTCGGGCAGTTTTAGAACGACTTCAGGGCTTTCAGGGGTCCTGAGAAGATCTCAGCGAGGTTTTAGTGAGGCTTCCGATGGGTTTCAGAGGGTTTCGAGGTGTTTCTAAAGTAATTCCACGGGGATTTGAGAGGGTCTCAGGGAGTTTAAGGAGAGTGTCAAGAGAATGAATGAACGGCCTTCAAGGAGTTTTTCCTAGTCGCGCTGCTGTGTTTTGTACAACATGTTGAAACAAGTTCGCTTGTTGTACACAGCATCAGCGTGGTGCTGGCGGTGGTATCCGTACACGCGACTGCTAGATGGTTAGGAGGGGCTTCAGGAGATTTCCAGGGGGTGGGAGGCTTCAACGAGGGCCTTTTCTGAAACCTCCTGGGAACCCAGAAGCCCCGAAAACTCTCGTGAATCCTTTCCAAAAACCCACATTATATCCAAAACCCCATACCCTCCTCACCACCCGAAAACGCAATTAAAACACGGAAAACCAATGTGGCAGCTCAAAATTTTCAACTTTTTTTTTTTCAAAAATCTCCCGGACAGAGTTACTTTTTACTTTTGAAACTTCAAAAACATGATAAACAATAAATATATTTTAATCATTTACAGTTGTTTGTGATTGATTAATCATGATTAATCATGGTTTTTAATCAATGAGCCATTTTTAATCATAAATCCTAATCAATAATCACAGATAAAACCAATTCTAATCATTAATCATAATCTTTAATCATCCTAAAAATCAAATTAATCATTAATCATAATCAATAATCACCAAAATTGAAATTTTAATCATCAATGATTAATCATGATTAAAATTTATGTTAATCATGAACGCTCTGGAAACAAATCATGGCCATGAACAGAGTTTCCACGTACCTGCGCAGGTTTTTGTAGCGGTGTGGTGTCTCGATCTCCAATGCTCTCCTGGCCGCGGAGTTCTCGGCCGTTGTCGACGAAGACGGCTTGCTTTGATGACGTTCGATTCGACGTCCTCGGTAGCGATGGCGGCAGATGGCTTGCCGCTGTAGCTGCTGCTATGGCGTGCAGCGATGCAGGTTGAGCTCGAGTAAGATGGCCGTATTACAGTGCGGAAAAAGTGGTGGCTGGACGGATAGTTTATTATCCACCAGAGTTTAGCACAGACAGAGTCGTGCTTCCCGGCTTGATCCTCCAAAGGTCAATAGGGACACGACAGAGCCCAGCGACCCGGGTTCGTGTGCTTAGGTTCCTGCTGGACCGAGCGGGGAACCCCACGCCTTCTACTTCCCAAACTCGGACCTGGTCGACGTACGGGGAACCGAGCACTCGGATTCTCTCCACCGAGGTTTATGGCGTGTGTGTGAAGAATTAGCATTAAGGCGAAACTGGAAGCATTTCCTCACTTTTTGGTTTTTGATTTTTTATTAAATAAAATTAAATTTCATTAATATTTTCAAAATCGGGTTTCGTGTACATGTAGAGTATGGATCAAGGTATCTTCTGATTTTTTTTGTAGTGGAAAATGTTTTTCGTTTTTGCAAAAACCATTTCTGATCAAAATTTCACAAAAAAAATGGTTTCTGCAAAAATGGAAAACATTTTCTACCTCAAAAAAATTCAGAAGATACCTTGATCCATACTCTACATGTGCACGAAAACCGATTTTGAAAATATTGCTTCGTTATTTAATAAAAAATCAAAAACCGAAAAAAAAATGAGAAAATGCTTCCAGTTTCGCCTTAAGTTAAAATTCACAAATACAAAGAAATTAAAAAAAAAATATGGCGTGTGGTGAAGTCGACGATGGTTTTTGGCGACCGCCAGAGTTGAATCGTTCGACTTTGACGACGAACCTCACTTCTCTCCGTTTAACTGCCTCGAAAGGCGGGCCTTAGCGGACACCCGAGCTCTATTTCCGTCCCTCCTGAACGAGGTTGACGCCTGAAGACGCCATGAGCATGAGCATGAGATGACCATACAATTCGTAGTTGCTACTCCGTTACTGACCAGAACAGTCAACATTGCACAGGGAACCAAAAGGATGGGGCCTGGGTGTAGCTTTCCATCCTCAATGTGCAATTTTGAAGGTTCAAAACTTTATATTGTCAGTACCGGTGCCGGCAACGTCATTACGGTCAGTCATCGGGGAAGGGAAGGAATGTTAGTGTGACATCCGTTGCTACTAGAGACCGTGTGTACCTCCGCATCCCCACGGTTGTCACAGGAAGGAAGCTTGTTAGTGGGAATGGAAGGGATAGAAAGTTAGATGGTACAAATGTCCCAAATGGAGGATAACGTGCTTCTGGAGCCGGCCTTCTGATACCGGATCAACTTGCAATAACACACGTTTTAAGCTTCCGTTTAGTGTTACTGCCAATGCTGAAACCCGCGCCGTAGCTTTACGAGAAAACTGGACAACTAAACAACTAAAATCGTTGCTTTTGAGTTTCACCGATGTTCTTGTATTACTTTTTTTTCGCGTTTCCGTGTTAATAAGATAGCGGAGAATAAAACCATTGTACATATTTATTATCTGCGAATATTCGCAACGCGTAATATAAGTTGAAGGTGCGATGAACAAAAATACATTATCGTAAATGTTCGAAAAAGAAACCGAAATTATGGAACTCGGCACGAATAAATCTACGCGGAAAACGCTGTCTACTTGTCACTATATCGTACGGTAATCTTGACCTTTCTAAAGAAAGATATACTTCGCCGTTTTAATCGCTGATTGCCTGCTTGTTAATCTGAAATAGAGAATAGTATTAAATTGTGATACGTTCTCCACTGTTATATTTTTGTAAATTGTTATTTATATATAGGTTAATTTTACTTCCATCCCACTGAAACAAACGGTATATTACACTAGTTTACAAAATAAAACGAAAGTCGTGAACTTCTGTCAACGACCAAAGTTTTTGAAGCATAATTTAGCGCTGATTTTGAAACCGTGCTTCAAAAAATTTTAAAATCTGTTCTACGATTTTGAGTTTTAGCACAATATAGAGTTTTACAACTTTTTAAAATATAAAATTTACTAAAATTCAAATATCTTGCGTTTTGTCAACCAATTCTAAATATTTTTCCATAAATTGAAAGCTGAATATAATACCTTTCGATCATTTGAATGCAGGTTTTGCGTCAGATTGATGAAATTCAAGATATTGGCGAGTTTTATGGACAATCTCCTTAAATTTTGGCGAAATTTCCAAAAATATATGAAGAAATGTATTTTTTTCAATAAGGAAAAAACAAAATAAAAATTCTTTCTCAACGTTTATTTGACATATCATATGTAGGCGAGTTACAGTAAAAAATTCAGCTCAATCGGAGCATTGATTACGAAGACTGAGCTGTGTGAAGTGAGCGGCTTTGCTTAAAAATAGAACAAAAATCGAGTTCAAATCATCAACCTTGTATGGAAAGTCGAAAAAATTTCCGCTCTACTGTAATTTTTTTCCTTCGCGTTTTCGAACTCATGGCATGATTCTACACCAAAAATGATCATCAGCTTATCGAGTTCAAAAATGCTGTAAATTAGTGTTATCAGCGAAAAATAGAGTAAAAAAATAAATAAATAAATAGTGTAAAAAAGTACACCAAGTCTTGATCCTGGAATGTTCCTGCATTTAAATAAACCAGGCTGGAAAATAGCAAGATCAAAACTTGATATGGTAGATCTTACACCGTAACGCGCCATTCCAAGGTGATCTACCCACGTTACGGGTCCTGAAGACGCCATGGAATCCCAAATTCGACTCCGCTTGTCGAGTTCTCACACCTGCACCAGCCCGTACAATAAAAAGCGCCTAAGCGCTGAAGTCCAACGCGAATAAGATTTTCAAATTAAATAACGCGACAAACACTATGTTAGAAGTGAGCACGCATGAAAACAAAAAGAACGGATTCAATCAGTGCCGCAATCGCTTGGTTTCGAATTGGATGAATATGGGAGCGTGAGATTACTGATGGCACACATATGGGTAATTCTCGCTGAGACTGGCCCACTATTTACACCTTGTCTTCAAAAATGTTTAAGGTGCCGATTTTCTGAAAGCCCTCGCCTAAAAAGTAAGAAAAATGCATTTGGTTACTCAAATTGATGGACCCCCCGTTAGTTAGAGCCACAACAATGTTTGCAGACCCCTCGATTTTGGTCAAATGGTGGCTCACTAAAACCGTTATAACTCAAAAGTTTCACCGAAAACCACCTCAAAACGAAATGTTGTTGAAAAGAGGAGAGATAGAGCTACTATTTACAATAATAAAAAGTTGGGTCGGCCATATTGATTTTGGCCGCCATCTTGGATTTTTATGCCAAAACCTTTTTTTCACCATGAGGGCAACCACCGATTTTCAAAATTTTTGCATCAATTGAAATTTGGGACATTTATACATAACATATCAAAAAATTAGAGATGTCTTTTTCTTCTTTCAAAAGTTATCTACAGTTTTGTAAATTAAGCCACGTTTTCTCCATACATTTCCATGCGCACCGGCAAAGACGTACAACAGCATCCGAGTTGTATACACAAAGGCGCGTGCCGCAAAATTTGGCCAAATCGGAGGTGCGTTTCCGTTTTTGACTGTTTCTCAATGATGCGGGCATTGTTTTTATTACTTTTTTAGTGTTTTGAAAAGCTTAAACCTTCAACTTTCCATTAGTGGGTTCAGAATTTTAATTCGTGTTAGTAAACACTGCGAAATAACGCTGCATTTATGTAAACGGTCGGCACCGGGCCCAGTGGTATGGTTTACAAAACGGCAGATAACTTTTGAAAGGAGAAAAAGACATCTCTAATTTTTTGATATGTTTTGTATAAATGTCCCAGCTTTCAATTGATGTAAAAATTTTGAAAATCGGTGGTTGCCCTCATGGTGAAAAAATGTTTTGGTATAAAAATCCAAGATGGCGGCCAAAATCAATATGGCCGACCCAACTTTTTATTATTGTAAATAGTAGCTCTATCTCTCCTCTTTTCAACAACATTTCGTTTTGAGGTGGTTTTCGGTGAAACTTTTGAGTTATAACGGTTTAAGTGAGCCACCATTTGACCAAAATCGAGGGGTCTGCAAAAATTGTTGTGGCTCTAACTAACGGGGGGTCCATCAATTTGAGTAACCAAATGCAGTTTTCTTACTTTTTAGGCGAGGGCTTTCAGAAAATCGGCACTTTACACGTTTTTGAGGACAAGGTGTAAATAGTGGGCCGGTCTCAGCGAGAGTTACCCATATGCTATAATCGTTTCTCAGATCCTCTTGGCTCCCATTTTCATCCTATTATAAACAAAGGATTGAAGCACTGTTTGTTTTGTATCATTTTTTGTATTTTTGTGTTAGGAGTGAGCACGCTTCTTCTTATTCTTCTTCTTCTTTATGGCTCGACGTTCGCATTGGGGCTTGACCTGCCTCTCTTCAACTTAGTGTTCTTAGAGCATTTCTACAGTTTTTAATTGAAGGGCTTTCTTTGCCTGCCAATGATATAACTATGCCCAGGGAGCCGAGAATTTTTTTCCGACCGGAACGGGAATCGAACCCGCCGTCTTCGGATTGGCGATCAATAGCCTTAACCACTAGGCTAATTGGAGACTCCTTCATGGAGTGAGCATGCATGGAAACGAAAAGAACAAAATAAATCGGTGCCGTAATCGCTAGTTTTCAAATAGGATGAATTTGGGAACGTGAGATTACTCATGGCACTCAGACCCTAACCCTATATTTACATATAACTGAAGTCGCAACCTCGCTGGTTGACACAGCATGCGAGGCTGCACCACTAACGACATTTCCTTTCTCCAAAGATATCTTTGTATGATATCTTTGAGCTCCATCATATAACATATGCAAACCTGATGTGATTAAATTCAATATGTTCAGCAAAACTCGGACGTCACAATCAATATTCCTAACCAAATTGCGTCAAGAATCAAGTGACAAATCGAATCAAATAACTTCGTCAAATTAGCCTCTGGAAATATTTTTTTTTCTATCTTCCAGTAGAGTAATATTGCACTATGTAGCTGTACCATACCATCCAATGCTCTCCATAAAGTTTCTACCCATGCGTCACGGGTTTCGTCATCTATGTCGTCGAAGCACATGTACATATTTTGTATCATGAGTCCAACGCAGTGGTTACGCATTTTCGTAAGGTGAACCCGGTTCATCTAATTGGTTTGGTGATTTTCCATTCAATCCCTGTTGTTTCCTTGGGTACTTCCATTCAACATTTTTGTTTCCGACGAACTGAGAATAAACCGATGAAAATCAATTGTGAAAACTGTTGTACATAGATTTATTCGGAATGGCAATTTATTGCTCAATAAATCATGGTACATATTGGTATTGGTAATCACATCACAAAATTATGTTTGTCATAAACATGTTGTTCGTTTTCAAAGGCTTAAGCATTATTCGCGCAATTGATTTTTTTTTCCAAGTTGAATAAACATATGGAAATTAAAGGGTTTACACAGCATCAAATGCCGCATAAATGTGACCAAGATACGCAAATGCCACCTACAAGCCTTGTCTGGAGTAATGCGATATCGAAAAAATAATGGACAAAAACTGAAGACTGGAGATTAAGTGTGATAGTAATCATCTCCGCTGGGAGTCGATTGAAATATTGTGCGGTGATGAATGGTTGCATTACGATTACGCAAGGACTCTATAATTAAATATATGCTACACGTCGTGGAGCTGGATTGAAATTTGATAGCTTCGTAAAAAAACCTTCTTCTTCTTCTTCTTCTTCTTCTTCTTCTTCTTTTTTATGGCATGACGTTCGCATTGGAACTTGGCCTGCCTCTCTTCAACATAGTGTTATTTGAGCACTTCCACAGTTATTTACAGGAAGGGCTTTCTTTGCCTGCCATTGCATGAATTTGTACATTGTGTGGCAAGTGCAATGATACACTATGCCCAGGAAGTCGAGAAAATTTTCCCGATCGGAACGGGAATCGAACCCGCCATCTCCGGATTGGGGATCCATAGCCTGCATTGAAACGCGTTGAAATGCCTCTAACCCCCCGAAACCGTGAGATTCATCTGAGAGCCTGTAAAGCACCCCAAACGCCCCGGAAATCTTCTGCTACACCCTGCAACACCTTTAAACGTCTAATAAGCACCCTGAAACCTCCGGGAAGCTGACCTGACGGCAGCCAATGAAGTCCCCATAAACCAGCCATAATCGCCTTGAAATGCCTCTGAAACACCTCTGAAAACTTCGTTGAACTCACATAAAGCCTGTTAAGATCCGTTAAACTGCCGTGTGCAGCATAATTGTCCCATGATCTATGGGAATCCCTAGTAACATGGGACAAAAATACTATTCACGGCAGTAAACTCCTCAGAATCCTTCTGAAACGACCCACAAATGCCTTGAAACATCCCAAAGCCCTCTGAAACCCCAGTGAAGCTTACCTGAAAGCCTATGAAGCCCAATGAAACCTTCTGAATCACCCTAAACGCCTGTCGAATCCCCATGAAGCCCCCGTGAAACCCCCTCTGCAATCTTCTGAAACAGCTATAAAACCTCCTGTAACTTAATGAAACCTCCTGAAATGCCTTGACGTGCCATTGAAACGTTTCCCTGAAACTCACTTGAAAGTGCTCCGAAAGCCTGCATGATTCTCCTTTAAGTCTCCATATACTTCTTAGGAACCTTGAATTCAATTTAGGTAATAAACCGAATCCATTTAGATAAAAATTTTATTCATGCAGTCCACACTTATTATCCTAATTAAGATTCTAGAGATTCTTGCATTATTATTTTGAGTGATTCAGGCTGAAATTTCTCCTCCAGCTAGAGATAGTACTGAGATTCCTTCAGGATCTCCTCCATGTATTACCACATACTTTTATCCAGTGAATCAATATTCAACCATCGCACAACAATAATGACAATGTCGCAACCTGAATTTGTTGCGACATTCTACCCAATGCGACATACGTTTGTCCCAACTTGAACAGAATAGGGCAAAGTTCGTGCACCACGAGTTTAGAGATTTTTAAGCCTTGCATTGTGATTTTCGTGTGGTAACTTCGAGTCGATAAACACTGCAACGCTGCTGAAGATGTATCATCAAAAAAACAATTTTTGGTTGGTAGTAATTGATTATTCACGAGTTGGAAAGTACGCAACAAATTCAGCTTCCGTTTTGTCTGCAACGAAAAATTTCGAGATCATGTCATTATCTGTTACCAGTTGGGATAAAGAGTAATCGCCACGTCTTCTTTGTTGCTTGTTTTGTGCCTCTCTTGTCTGACAATTCTCTTCACTGCTTTTATCGGAATTTCCTCGAAGAATAACTCCAATAACTTCTCCATGGATTCTTTAAGAAATTTATTCAGAAATATTTCCTAAGAATTTTTACGGATATTGTTTTAGAAATAGTTTAAGAGTTTTGCCTAGAAATCTTTGCAGACGCTTATTTATGCGTTTCCTACAGGAACGCATTTTCCTACAGGATTTTTTCTAAAGAAATCCGTCCGCAGATTTCGTCAGGTTCACTTAAATAAATTCTCGAAAAATTAAAGATTTTCTTCTGTAGTTTTTCTTCAGATATTTTTTCAAGAAGTTCCACATTTTAATTCAAAGGCACAATCCAAGATTTCTACAGGCATTCTACCGAAGATTTCGTTAGACAATCTTTAAAGGGTTGTTCAAGAAACTCTCTCTGGAATTCCAACTCAAATTCCTTTGAGGAGATATACCCAGGAATCGCTTCATAATTTTTGGGATTTATTTAGGAATTCCAGCTAGAGATCTCTTCAGAAGTTCTAACATTGAGTTTTTCAGAATTCTTCCAAAAGATTTTTTTCAAATCCTATAAATTTTTCTAAGGAATTCTCTAAGAATTCTTTGAGAAACATCTTCAGTGATTCCTGCAGAAATCCCTCCTAATTTTTTTTCGAAAGTGTCCTAGGGTGTATGTGGAGTTTCCTACAAAAAAAAGCGAAGAAGCGCCTCATGAGATTTTGCAGAAGTTCTCCCAGAAATAATACTGAGAGTAAGGAATCCCTGAAGTAATGTCTAAGTAATCCTTGCAGTACTGTCTCATGAAACCTTTTAAAAAACTGCCGGAGAGAACTTTGGAAACGCCTTGAAGAATTTTTGGGGATATTCTTGGACAAAAATTCTTGAAACACTTTCTTAGCTTATATCTGGAGCAATTCCTGGATTAATGCCTAAGATAAAACCTTAAACATCCGAAATAAAAATCACGAGAGATTTCTGGAAGAACTCGCTATGTAATTCCAGAAAAAGCTTAAACAATTTCTGAAGTGATTCCTGGAAAAATATGTAGAGGAATTTCAGAAAGAATCTCTTAAAAAAGCCTGCAGAAATCGTAAGTAAAAGTATTGGTGAAATTCTTGAAGAAATTCCCAATTAAGTTTCTGAAGGACCCTCAGTGCATTTTCTGAAAAAAATTCTTGAAAGATCTCTTGGAAATACTCCTCAAGGGATTCGCAAAACAAAAAAAAAAAACAGAAAATCCTTTGCAATTTCTGAAACGATTTATACACAAAAATCCCTAGTCTACTTCTTACAAAAAAATATGAAGGTAATCCTGCAAAATTAAAAAAAAACTTGAGGAATTCTTCAGAGAGCCTCTGCTGAATAAATTCAAAGAAATAAATTTTAAAGTAACTTTAAAAGAATACTTGGAACAACTAGAGAACTCTCTCCACATATTCTTAGAAAACTTTCTTGAAAACATCCTTGAAAAATGCTAAGGAATTGATTTTTGAAACTTAAACAAGGAAGTTCTGAATAAATCCAAAGTAATGCATGCAGGACTACCTGAAAGAACTATTGATGCAAGCTCTGGAAATACTGCCAGAAGAATCTCTTGAGAATTTACAAATAAGTGCGCGAGAAAACCCCTGAATAAATGCAGCATTACTTCTAGGAACCCCTGCAAAAATTCAGATAATAATTTCTGAAAAAGTTTCTATAAAATTTTATGAATTCCTTAAGAAAAGCAAAAGAGACATTTCTGAAAAAAAATCTCCAAATCTTTGGAAAAAAATATCTTTTTAAGAAACGTTTGGAGGAGTCCCCGTAGAAACCCATGGGAAACATTCCTAGAAGTGTTTCTTGAGCCATTTCTAGAGGAGTTTTCGAAAAAATTCCTTTTGAAAAAAAAAATTGACAAAGCTTCTTAAGGAACTCCTTTAGAAATGTGAAATACATAATAGAATATAAGCATGAACTTATGTAGCTAACCTATCCTTTAAAGCATTTCCTCTGGAATCCATTAAGGAATCCATGGAGATGAATATTTTGAGAAATTTCTTTATAAACTACAGAAAAAGCAAAAGGAAAATTCCTGGGGGAATTCTCGAAAGAATCTCTGGATCTACCAAAGGTGGCTCCAAGATCCACACCTTACCCTACCCTGCTTATAAATACTCCTTCCCGAGAAAACTGTGGGGATGCTGTGGATTCCACGGTTGCCAGTAACAACGGTTTTCGAACTAACATTCCTTCCCTATACCGATGACCGTAAGGACGTGGCCGGCGCCTTTATTGACTTTCAAGTATTGAACTCTCGATTTGTGCACAATGCACATTGAGATTGTGTAGCTAGTCCCAAGCACCATTCATTGGGTCTCTGTGCAATTTCGATTGTTCTGGTCAATAACGAAATAGCAACTACGATGTGTATGCTTTGATTTGCATGCCTCGTGTCCGTAGAGTGTCCCCCAAAAAACGCGCAATTTCTTTTACCAAGCATGTTCTCTCAGGTATGTCAAACTACTGCACTATTTTATGTTCAACAAGGGACAGAATTAGCTCGCTAATTCACTGCACGTTTCCGTGCATTTGTCTAATTCAACCTAATTCGATTCAAATTTATGCAACGTCGACAGCCAAAACTAAGATTTGTGGCGTACAAGGACAGCAGACCCACCCTTCCCGCACGGATCCACTCCGACATCTACACCCTTACAGCTAAACCCATTGCCATTAGAATAGATATTCCTAATATGCAAATCAGCTTGAAGCAGCCAGTGCAAAGCCAACCGAATTCTCGAATGACGTGCGTCCGTTCGTTTGACGGTATGTGCTTGTACTAATTCAACCATGCACGCGAGACATAGGCACTTGTACAACCCTATACCAACATCTCACTGCAAATGATATCCTGCTAATTCGGTTCCGTCCTTCCTTGCTTGCTTCCTTCGATAGACATTCGTGGAAAGTCCAATCCTGCTAGTTTAGGGCCGACAAACGAGTAATTTATTATGTGGAAACGTTGCTTCCTGTCCATCGCCGTCGTCGTCGTCGTCGTCGTCGTCGTCGTCGTCTTGCTAGACCTAGACGATAAAGTCAGCCTGTAAGGCTCATGTGCCGAATGCATGCGGCAAGGTTTATTCAACTCTCGGCAGGCAGAGTACTGCTGAGCTACTGAGCTGGAGGTATGCAGTGTCTGGGACACTCAACGAAGTGCAACATGCAACAGTAATGATAATTTCATACATCTCAGACAACCAGAACAGTGCCAGAACTATGAAGAGGTTTGTTTCGTTTTTTTTTGCTATCTGTGGTCAGTTTTATGCGGCCATTGTTTTGGATAGTTGTGTTGTGTTTCGAATTGCAAAGATTTTTTTTGGTGAACGGTGATTCAATATGTGGATTTTATTTAATTGAACATGTTATTTTTAGAAGTTCTGGATCTCATCTTGAGGACTTTTAGCTAAACAAACATTATCATGTAAAAACGTACAATAGGGGGATTCACTTAACAGCGTATACTGATTAAACTGATTAAACGTCGCGATCACCAAGACAATCTTTGATTATTTCAATCGCAAAATCATGAAACATTTCAAATAAGCAGAAAATCATGGCTTATGCGAGGTATGCACTTCAAACGGAATCGCTCAAGTAATTTTCGATCAGTGCATTATTTTTCCGTGACCGGAATGGTCAAGAAATTTAACACAGCAAGCCCCATTTGATTTGACGTTTCGTTTCAGCTCCGTACAGCTCCGTACTAGGATCCGGAATAAAGCAACGCTTTATTATTTCTTGAGCGATTCCTTGCCTGAATTTTCCACGCATCGAGATAGGCCAAGAAATTTCTTGCGATCAGCGTACTACCCATTACGCAGCAGTTTAATCTGTTTCGTGAGTACCCCTAATATACTTTCGCGTGTCCTGTTCAACTGAGGAATCCTTCGTCGGCGAATACCAGGCTGATTTTCGAGAGAGCCGATCAACGTTGGCTGAACGGGCTCGTTTAGAAGTTAACCATCAATGTTTAACTTTATGTTAAACAAATTCATCCACAACTTCAAACTTTTACCCACCTAGCACCACTTCGTCACCACTACCACGGCCGGACCGACGTTAAACACCAGCAATCATGTACTTAGTCTTTGTGGAGTTGATCGTAAGTCCAATCCTCGCAGTCTCCCTCTTAAAAGGTACGAACGCCTCTTCCACGGCCCGACGGTCGATTCCAATGATGTCGATATTGTCCGCGAAGCCCAGGAGCATATGCGACTTCGTGACAATGGTTCCGCTCCTGTGCACACCAGCTCTCCTTATCGCTCCTTCCAGTGCTATGTTGAACAGTAAGTTCGAAAGAGCATCGCCCTGCTTCAGTCCGTCAAAGGTTACGAACGATGACGAAATTTCATCCGCAACCCGTACACTTGATTTCGATCCGTCAAGCGTCGCACGAATCAGTCTAATCAGCTTCGCCGAAAAACCATGTTCGATCATAATCTGCCATAACTCGTTTCTCTTCACTGAATCGTACGCCGCCTTGAAATCAATAAACAGATGATGGGTCTGCAAGTTGTACTCTCGAAATTTATCGCGAATCTGCCGCAGGGTGAACATCTGTTTCGTCGTTGATCGGCCCTCACGAAATCCTGCCTGATATTCGCCGACGAAGGACTCCTCAATTGGCCTCAGCCTGTGGAACAGAACTCCGTACAAAATTTTGTACGCTGAATTGAGGAGTGTTATTCCTCTGTAATTCGCACACTCCAGTCGATGCCCTTTCTTGAAAAGAGGGCAAATGAGACCATCCAACCAACTATTTAGCAGGCAGTTCTTCCTCCTCCCATATCTTCAATATAATACGGTGTACGAGTTGATACAGGTGCTCACCACCATGCTTGAGAAGCTCGGCCGGGAGTTCGTCCTTCCCAGCAGCCTTGTTGTTCTTCAGTCCCCTAATGGCTGTCTTGACCTCGTCTAGCGTTGGAGGTTTCACAGCTTGTCCGTCGTCGTCGATTCGAATTCTATCCGTCGCTTTTCCACTCCCACCGTTCAACAATACCTCGAAGTGCTCTTTCCACCTGGCAGCCACCATTGTCTTGTCTGTCAGCAAGTATCCATTACGGTCGTTGCACATGACGGGAGAAGACGCTGTTTTTCTCCGCATGCCATTGACAGTTTCGTAAAAACTCCGCATATCATTCTGTTGCATACTCTCTTGCGCCTGAGCAATCACATTTTCCTCGTGCTCTTTTTTCTTTTTGCGGTGGATTCGTTTTTCGGCTACTCTTGCTTCCCTATATCGCTCCCTGCTCTACCGGGTCCCCGACACCAACATCCGGCTTCTGGCGACATTCTTCTCGTCCGTTACTCTCTGGCACTCCTCGTCGAACCACCCGTTTCTAGGTCGTCTTTGAGCAGTACCTATCACCTCCCGCGCTGCTGTACTCATCGCTCCGTGGATAGACTCCCACAGAGTGTTGAGATTATCGCTCTCGTTGATCTCACTTATCCGCTCGTCCAGCTTCTGGTGATAGTCAGCTACCGTACCGTCTGCTGATAACCGCTGGATGTTGAAACCCATCGATCGCCGGTTCCTAGAGTCCGACACGGTTGATAACCGAGCTCGAATCTTACTAACTACGAGATAGTGATCTGAGCCGATGTTGGGACCTCAAAAAGTTCTAACATCAATTACGACCGAGAAATGTCGGCCATCTACCAGCACATGGTCGATTTGGTTGCAAGTCTCGCCGTTTGGGTGTCTCCAGGTGTGCTTGCGGATATCCTTGTGTGCAAAGTAGGTGCTACTAATGGCCATCCCAATGGCGGCAGCAAAGTTGACTAATCTCAGGACGTTGTCATTAGTGACGGAGTGAAGGCTCTCCGTACCGATGATTGGACGGAAAAGTGCATTGGCGTCACCGATGACAATCTTAACATCGTGTTTTGGGCATTCTCCATAGGTCGTGTCAAGACATTCATAAAACGCATCCTTCACATCATCGGTTTTCTCGTTTGTCGGCGCATAGACATTGATCAGGGTGTAGTTAAAGAATTTGCCCCGGATCCTCAATACGCAGATCCGCTCGTTGATCGGCTTCCACCTCATAGCTCGCTTCATCTGTTTCCCGATCACTATGAATCCGACCCCATGTTCTGCCTTATCGCTGCCACTGTGGTAAATGTTATATTTGAACGATGTGTTGGCGACGGGATCCACCGCCCTGAATTCACGTTCACCAGTTTTGGGCCACCGCACTTCCTGTATAGCAGCTACGCACACACCAACTTTCTGCTATTCACGAGCCAAAAGGCTCACTCGTCCAGGTTCATTTAAGGTCCCGACGTTCCAGGTACCGAGTTTCCAATCATAGTCCTTATTTCGTTGCCAGGTCGGTTTCCGTGAGTATCGTTCGCATATTCTATTTCTTACTTCATTTTTCATAGTGTTGAAAGGCTTCGACAGGCTACCTTACCGGGGTCGCGCTGCCTACATCGCGTTGGTGGGGTTGCCACCTTAGGTATAGCTGACGCGATACAGCGTTTCATATTCAACCGCTGGATGTCAGAACAGACGCTGTTTGAGCCGCACCGCCCTGGTGAACAGACGCTCGGGACGTACCTCCTCAATCTAGCTGAAGTCAGAAGGACAACAGTGGCCAGGCTGCACTACCTGCTAAGCACAAAACTCCTAGCTGGCGGTCTTTGTCATCGCTTGACCCGTGGAAGCATTAGGTAGGAACTTGTGAGGACCAGAGCTATGTTGGACGTTCTCCTTATCGACTTACCGTTTTGCAGACTCGATTAACTGTTATAATATGAAAAAAGTGGTTAATTATATTAATTAAAACAGCTGTGCAAAATTGTAAGCAAATCAAAAATGCAAAATTGAGATAATTTTCGTGCTCTGTAAGAGCTGTAAAAGACGGAGGGGCGCCCAGCAAGAGAGTGGGGAGAAGTTAACCATAAAAACCCCTCCCTTGGACACCGGCTGGGATCGATCGAACAAAATTTTCAGAAATTTTTAAAAAATGCTCTTATAAACAGGATTATTTATTTCTGTTTCTCGCACGTAAATCTACATGAACGTAACTAAATCCTGGTACGATTGTACATGTCATGTGGCATTTGCTGCCTGATTACTTTTCCATTCAAAACTTTCTTTATTTCCTGCGAAACGTAGATCAGCGCCGTGGAAACCATTTCCAACCAGAACACTTCATTCTCCTTCAGCAAGCAGGTGACTGCTTCTGGTTGTTGTTGCTGCTGCTGCTGGTCAAGATGATCGTTGTCCCATTTATGCTTGACCTCCACCTGCTGGTAGTTGGCTTTGTCCCCACTGGTTACCACGTATCTTGTTTCAGAAGATCGCTTGGAGCGCTCGCGTTGACCTCGGCCGAACTTTCCGAGCAACTTTTTGCCCATTTCTGAAAAACGACAAGAAACATGATTCTCTTTACTGAAAAAAAAAAAAAACCTATCAAGAAAATAACAACATCACATCACCTGCAATCTGAGCCATGGGGCCACCCAGTTGTTTCACCACGCCTTGCATGGCAAGAGGCATTTTGTCCATGGCTTCCTGCAGCATGTTTGGCTCCGCTGAAATGGAATTCTTAACAGATCGCGTTATCCTCCGGTAGGACAACCGTCCCCCTCGATTGGTGTATCTTACCGTGCAGAAGAACGTTCCCACAGCAAACACCAGGAATGCGAGTTTGAACATTTTGCGACGGGGTTTTCTGGTATTGACGGTCCGGGAAGTACTAGCAACTGTTTGCGACCTTGCCCGCGGTTATATAGTTTACTTTGTAATGGCGATGCATTGATCGGATGTAGCAGGTGTCGAAAGCTATGCATTTAACTGAATGTGCGATAGTAATCCGTAAATGCTATAATTGTTATTTGCAGACACTGCATCCCAGATAGGTTTTTTTACCTGTTTTATGTCTGGTTTAGACGGTGCAAGTAAAATAAATCAAGTAGGGTATGTGTGCCATCAGTAATCTCATGCTCCCATTTTCATCCTATTCGAAAACAAGCGAATACGGCACCGATTGATTCCGTTCTTTTGTTTTCATGCGTGCTCACTTCTAACAAAAAATACAAAAATATGAAACAAAACAAACAACGCTTCAATCCTTTGATTTTCGTAGGATGAAAATGGGAGCCACATGCTTAATAAGGGAACCAATACCCTAAGTGGAAAATGCCCAATTTGATGCGAATTGAACGTGTAAATACCACCATTCACCTGACTTGAGCTAGTGACTTGACTTGAACGAAAGTTGAACTTCTTCATTTAAGTCAAACGAAATCATCTCACTTGCCTCGTCTACCCCCGCGATTTATGTGAGTTGAATTCAAGTAGTCTGTCAACACTCAACTGAGATAAATTCAATTCAGTTTGCTTACGCAACTCAGGGATTGAACCTTTGTTACAAAAATAAAAGAAATTAATTATTACAAAGTATCACGATACACAGAGAACCTTACAAATGCACATTATACAGACATCACAAATCCACACAGCACAACATATAACATAAATGTGCCCTGTTATCCAGATGGATAACATCTTCCGATCACAGGATGACGAGGTTTCATTTATTGGTTTAGGTCCATCAGTCATCCTGGAATTGTATTTTAGTTGGCAGTATGCCTTTTAGTTCACAGCATTTGTTGCTGTGTTCATAGCTTGGTTTTGTCTAGGAAAACTAATCCTAATCGGGTATCCCGTTTCGGGTTTCGATACTAGAGCTCTATCACTTGAAGTCTGTGTCAGGGAAAGGTTTACGTCTCTAGTATTTAATCGCGGCCCGAAATGGCCTGAATGTTGGCAATCAAAATAGGATTGCACTTCATTGGCCTCTATCCTGCCAGAACCCTATAAATGTTAATTAATACTAGGGGAATATTGACAAGTTAAAATTCAACATGTAACACAAAGGACGCAAGAATATTAAACTTTGAACACATTAAACAATTATTCTGTCTTATTAATGTAACAAATATTTATACCCGTAACACCTTGTGAACACATGCTTCAACTGAGATGCATTCAAGATCAAGAGCATTCAAGTGAGCATTCAGGTCGTTTGCACATATCATTCATTTGGAATAAATATTTTTGAGAAGTTTTCAAGTCAGATGCTCGTTTCAGTTGAACAATGTAAACCAGGCGTTACAGTGATAGTTGTACTGTAGAGCTTTACGCTGTTGATGAAATCTAACAAAGTAATCAAAATAAAAGGAACAATATTAAGCATTTCCAGCCCAAAGCTCGAAAAAATTGCTCGATATTTTTTTAAATTTGAATTTAATTTTGTTCATGCTCTAGATTTCGTGAATCATTTACTTTTGCACATCATATTTTTTTTCCTTATCTAACTTTTATAAAATGTGTATCAAAATACCTTATTATCTTCTTCAAAAAAAATATAACTTGAAAACGGTTTGTTATGTTAAAATGATGTCTTCGAAGATGTTTGACAATATTGCAGCGAGTTCGTGGTTCATCATTCTCCGCCACACACCGTTCTCCTGCACACCGCCGAAGTTCGTCCTTAGCACGCGTCACTCGAGAACTCCGAGTGCTTGCAGGTCCTCCTCGAGCATGGTCCATGTCTCGTGCCCGTAGAGGATCACCGGTCTTATTAGCGTTTTGTACATAGTGCATTTGGTGCGTGGGTGAATCTTTTTCGACCACAATTTCTTCTGGAGCTCGTAGTAGGCCCGACTTCCGCTGATGATGCGCCTTCGAATTCCACGACTTACGTTGTTGTCAGCCGTCAGTACGGATCCGAGGTAGACAAATTCCTCCACCACCTCGAAAGTATCCCCGTCTATCGTAACATTACTACCCAGACGGATCCGGTCGTGTTCGGATCCGCCTACCAGCATGTACTTTGTTTTTGAGGCATTCACCACCAGTCCGACCTTTGCTGCTTTGTGTTTCAGGCGGGTGTACAGCTCTGCCACCGTTCCAAATGTTCTGTCAATTATGTCCATGTCGTACGCAAAGCACACGAATTGTCCGGATTTTGTGAAAATCGTTCCCCGGCTGTTGAACCCGGCTCGTCGCATCACACCTTCCAAGGCGATGTTCAAGAGTAGGCATGAAAGTCCATCACCTTGTCGCAGTCCCCGGCGAGATTCGAATGAACTGGATAGTTCACCCGAAACCATTACGCTGTTTTGCACACCGTCCATCGTTGCTTTAATTCTCCATAGCTCTGTGCGGTCGATACTGTCGTATGCCTCATCGAAAATCTGCAAAATCAAAGCCAAACTCAAATACTCCTGAGATAGGGGGATTAGGGGCATAATGGACACCCGGGGGGAAATGGACACCCCTGTTTTTGCCGAGACCGTTGACTTTTATGTAAAACTTTTAATGCATAAGTGTAAAGGAACAAGTCATTGTTCTATTTACAAAAGTACCATTTATATTCCTTCAAAATAATCAAAATATCATTGAAATTGAAATATGTTTTTAATATGGTGGATTTCTTATAATTTCGAAGCAGCAGCAAATAAGGTATTACGAGTGATTGTGTGTGTCCACCATACAAACAAGTGAATTGTTAGCTTATCTACATGTATATACGTAGATTTGGCAGTGGATGAAGTATTATATTTTTGATCAGAACACACTGAAAATAGCAATTTCAATGTTGTAGTCTGTTCGGGGCGAAATGAACACTGGCAATTATGAATGGATTTACGCGCGTTGCATACTGTTAGGCGTTTTAGAGAGTTTGAAAAAAATCAATCCGATTATTATGGCCTAAAATTCATTTAATTAACTTTGACGTTATGTAAACTCGTCTACGATGGAGTATTATATCTGTGGTATTGATCTCCGTTGGCAAATTACTTAACTGGTCGATATTCGCAAAGATACAGCATAAAATATGCAGGGGTGTCCATTTCGCCCCGTACCTTTCCTGCCAGCCCCAAAAAACACACGGTTTTCAATTCATTATTTCTTCACAATAATGACATTCAATCAGCTGTAAATGATTGAAATACGTAGGAAACAAGTTAAAGTTGTAAGCCAACTGATAATATGTTCAGTTTTTGTCTGTTATACAGGCCTAACATACTCATTTGCTTAGGGTGTCCATTATGCTCCTAATACCCCTACTTCTACGAAATCCCAGGGAACTCGCCTGTGCAATCACTTGGAATTTCTTTAAAACAGAACTTGGTATTCTCCAAGAAGTTTCTTCTAGAATTCCTCTAGGTTTTTGTACCGCTTGATTATCTCTTGGAATTCGATGAGATTTTTTCGAGGAAAGAGTTTCTTACATCTCAGATTTTTTCAAAAGTTTCTTTTTGGATTAACCCGTGTCCTTTCTTAAATTAATTCTTGTTTTTTTCGGGGATTCTTACCGAAACTTCATCAGGAATCTTAATAGATAAGAGAATCATAACCACTAAACTGGGTTTTAATCAAGACAACCTATTGCAATTTATTAAAGAGTTCCTTTAAAGATTCATCAAGATTTTCCTTCCACAATTGTAACAGGAGTTGCTCCAATCTTCAAAATTTCCTACGAGAATTCTTCCCAGATTATTTTTTTTGAAATCCCTCCAGAAAATCTTTCCGTTTTCTTCCTGGAGCTTCCTCTGGGGTTTCCCTAGAATTTTCTTCTGGAATTCCTCCGAAAGCTTTTTTTAGAAATCAATCGGGAGTTCTTTCTGGGATTCTTTACAGAGTTTCTTCTGGTATTTCTCCAGGATATCATTCTGTTACTCATCAATCTTCACGAATTCTTTGCACGATTTCTGCAGAAGTGCCTTCTGAAACTTTGATTTTGAAAACTTCCAAGATTTTGCTGAATTTTATCTTTATTTTATATTTGCTTTTGGAATTTCTCCAGTGTTTCTTAAGGAATGTTCATTAAAGAAAGTGGACACCTGTTTTTCAATAGAAAAGATTTATTTTCGAACAAATTCATAAGTTTATTGTATATATAAGACAGTCAACATACATGTGACCGAATTCACGTGAGTTTGAACATTTACTTCGCATTTCTGAAGAACGCTCGGACTTTCCTTTTGACACCTCCCGTAAGCTTTCGTTATGCCGTAGACCTAATTTTGTTGAAGCAATCAACAGAACTTGCTTCTCTTACATCTTTCTTGAGATGCCGCTTAATTATAGTCCAGAATCTTTTCACAGGACGCAGTTCAGGGAAGTTTGATGGATTTTGCCATTTTTCGAAAAAATCGACTTTTTCCGTCTTGAGCATCTCTAGTGTAGAAGAAACGTAATGAGCGGATGCCTGATCCGGCCAAAACAATGGAGGATCCGTATGTTTTCGATAGATGGGTAGAAGTCGTTTTTTGATGCATTCCTTATGTTATTTTCACCGTTGATCGTTCCTGTTGTGAAATACGAAGAACTGTTTAAGCCGCATGAACAATTTGCTAGCCACACCTAAAACTTTTTCTCAAATTTTTCGGTTCTGATGTACTCTATATCATCCATCACATCTGTCCCCTACTCAGCGTTGAAAAATTGCGGTACCGGAAGTGTACTAGTATGCCAATTCTCGAAACGACAACTTTTTGGAACACCATTTGTGCAGAATTTATCTGCTAGTCGCTAAGCTAATCCAACCCATCGCTCAAAATTTCTCACTTTTTTCCGTTTTCTTTGAATGTGTTGCCGAAGTGAACAATGTTTTTACACACTGAGCAAAAATTCACAATTTTTTGTTTAGTTTTAACTCCAAACTATTGGTATACAGATGTCCACTTTCTTTAATGAACAGTCCTTACTGCGTTTCCTTCAAAAGCTCTTCTTGGGCACCCTCCAGGAGTTTGTTCAAAGAAACCTCCAGGAGTTGCTTATGAAAGTTGCTTTTGGAGTTGCTCCAGGAGTTACTTTTGGGCATCCTTCAGAAGCTCCCTCTGCAAATCACCCAGGAGTTCCTTCTGGATAATCTCCCAAAATGTCTTACAAAAACTTTACGATAGCGATTTCTGGAAATACTCCAGAATCCTGAAAATCAAACTATGAACTGCGGCCCGAGGAGAGGAGAATATCAAAATGAAAACAACGGAATCACAAAATCTGTTTTTATATCTTATTTTGTTATTATTAACTTATTGAGGCATTACCTTTCCATAACATGTTTTGTTTGACAAACTTATTTGGTTATGATCGTGCTATTAATATATTTTCTTCATATAACATTTCAACAACATGTTTTGTTATAGAACAAGTTCAGTTATTATTGAATTATTGGGACTTTGCAAATATTTGATCATCAATAATACAACAATAACAAGTTTTGCAATCAAAACTACACCATTCGTGATTGACGTTGTTCACAGCATTTAGCAAGGAACTGTTGAGGAAATCATGTTTTCTTGTCACTTCCTCTTGCTCTTCTTTCTGACATTACATTCTAACTGTGTTAGTAGGGAGCATCCATTAAGTACGTCACGCTAAAATTGGGGAATTTCGACCCCCCCCCCCCCTTCGTACGGGGTTTCGCTATATAGCATATATACTTAACACATTGCTTGCACATTTTCACAAATTCCCCTTCCCTCTAAGACCATATAAGATCTTATAACTCATTTTGCTTTAAAATTGTTATCAATAACTTGTTAATTTCAAAATTTGTTATTGAAATATTTTACAAATTCACTATTATTAAGTTGTTATTGAAACAAACAAAACGTGTTATTCAACTGGTCTTCCAGGAACATTTTTTTGTTATGGTTTTTGTTATTTTGCCGCTTATGACAGACAAGTTTATAACATGATATGTTATTGTAATAACACAAAAATAACTCTTTTCGTTACTCAGTTATTTTGTCAAAATAACATATTTTAATATGCTGTAGTTATTCTCTTCTGCTCGGGGGAAGTTTTTAAATCGAGAACTCTTCCAAGAGTTCCTTGGGAAACCTTCTAGACATATGGGAGATTCTTTTGGGAATCCTTCAAGAGTTCCAGGAGAAATCCCTAGATCGAATTCATGATCCCGGACCAAAATTCTATTCCCTAATGGCCAGCAGACTAAAATCCTAAATTCCCTAAAGGAACCTCTTCCAGAATAAATCCATTAATCCTCGAGCGATCGCGCTGTTGTGTTTTGTACAACACGTTGAAAAAATCTCGCTTTTTGTGTTCAGTATTAGATGGTGCTGGCGGTGGTGACCAACCGCGCTAGTTATAGAAGGTTAAAAAATCTAGAGGAATCCACAAAAGATATACAAGGAGCAATCCCTAACAGAAGTAACTGAAGAAATCCAAGATAGTATTTTTGGTGTAATCGTACAAGATAATAAGTAATGAATGAGGGAAAGCTTGAATTATGCACTATTTGGAGCTGAATGAAAATATGTTGTAAGTAATTGTGTAGCATACGCCTTTCATGTCATCATTGGTAGTTACTTCCATTTTTACATAGATGCATTACGTGAAGAATAATATTAAACTATAAATATCTAGTACATAGTATTCACAGGATTGCAAGTGCATTTTTACATGGTTCTTATCATTATATGATACGAAAATTGGGCGTTACCTACTAAAAAATGTGCATTTTAAAAACCGGGAAAATTTCAGAAATCGTACCGGGAAAACCGGAAAAAAGACGGGAATTTCAAAACTGATATTTAGTGGCCACCCTGTTCACTGTACTCCAGCAGTCCTCTCGAGGGTCTTATCGAGCACGCCCTCGTCTGGCAACGCGGCCTCGAGATTCTGCGCGTATGCTGAGGCGACATCCGGCTGTTTCAGTTGCTCTAGGTTGTACCGTGGTGGTCGCCAGTTACCGTACATTGTTGATGACGGAGAGTTTTGGGCGCAGTTTGACCATCACCAGATAGTGGTCAGAGTCGATGTTGGCGCCACGATAGGTCCTGACATACTGACATACTGACAAAACCTGAATTTGACTTAAGGCGAAACTGAAAGCATTTCCTCATTTTTTTTGGTTTTTGATTTTTTATAAAATAACGAAGCAATATTTTCAAAATCGGTTTTCGTGCACATGTAGAGTACGGATCAATTGATCTTAAGGTATCTCCTGATTTTTTTCCAGGTGGAAAATGTTTTTCGTTTTTGCAGAAACCATTTTTTTGTGAAATTTTGTTTAAAAATGGTTTCTGCAAAAACGAAAAAAAAAATTCTACCTGGAAAAAAACAGGAGATACCTTGATCCATACTCTACATGTGCACGAAAACCGATTTTGAAAATATTGCTTCGTTATTTTATAAAAAATCAAAAACCATAAAGTGAGGAAATGGATCCAGTTTCGCCTTAATGCTAACCAACGAAACATGTTATGTTTGGACAGTACCTAATCAGAAATAAGTTTTAGAAGTAAGGCTGCAAATGTGACTTTAATATGACAAATGAAACATACTGTGCATATTCCACATGTTTGCTGAAACCTTAGTTTGACTTAATCCAAGACTTGGTCCAAACAAACAAAACATGTTATGGTTACACTGTCTGTCGATTTGTGGTCTTGAAATAATTTTCCAAACCCCAGTTTTCGAGGTATTGACGATATAGTTCAGCGGCTGGAAAACGATAAAATTGTGGGGGCCGGAAATCAGAATGCCTTTGTGAATAATTTCGCTAAATTTCCGTTGTGTACTGTGGTGAATAATTCCCAAGTAACAATGAATGCTGAGCAGTGAGAGTATTGGCTGAACAATAGCTGGTTAATAGTATCAATAATTGAACACAATAATGACAGTTGAATATTGGTCTGAAGTATGGCTTGTTTAATCTCTTTAATCAGCAATACATAGATGGCTGAATATCAAGTTGAATATAATATTATTCATCTGGGTAACCAGCTTTAAAATATACATCAACATGCACAATTAATCATCTATTGTTCAACCTTTAATCAAATAATTTTTGACAGGTGACCCAAGCATGGTTTTCGTGAAGTCCGCATCGCGTCTTTAGCCTCAATACAGACTTAGTTCAACTTATGTTTTTGACTATTCAGACACAACAAGTAATGCTCTTGTTTTCGAGGATGTGTATACAATTGTGTGTGGTGTAGGTGCTAAGGTGAGCGACTATAAATCAGGAGGTCTGAGTTCAATTTCCAGTTTTTCCACAGATTAGTTTATACATTCCTAAACATCTCTTCTGGAAATAGACGCAGCTAATGGGAAAAGTAGGTTAACGAAAGTGTAGTTTTTTTTTATTTTTATACAATTAATAAATTTAATTTCTGATTAAGTGCCTTAAATCAGCTTTCCAATGAACCTCAAATCAGCTAAAGGTTCAATAAAATCATCAAAATTAGATGTTTAGGAGCTGGATAAAGGATTGTATCTCTTGTGCTTAGCTTTTGTTCAAATTGAGGCTGATTTAAAATAGTAGGAGAAACGTTTGTACAGCATCAAATTGTTACCTGGGTTGTTCTGCCGTGTTGCAAGAGATAACAGAATAATCTTTTTGCGAACCTTGCTTGCATAATCCATTTCCCGTTGAAGACAGGACCTTTTTTTTGCAAATCGTCCGATGAGAAACAAAACCAGTGTATCCGTGTGAATTTTGCTTTTGCATTATGTTGGTCGTTCCGATAAATCAGGTCTCAAGAAAATAATCTCAGCGTTGGTCAGTGAAAGAATCTCGGCATCGGGTTTACAGTGTTATATTTTATTAAGTGTGCCGAGCCCTCATGAGCTCTGTGTCTTAGCCAGATCTTAGCGGGGAAGATACACACCAACGGCTGTTCCAATCAGTACCAGTCGCTCCCTTATCCACCCATGTCGCCAAGCAGCAGTTGCAACGGAATAATTCCAGCTCGCCGCAGTAGGAACGTTGGGTTCAACCATCCGGATGCGGTCTTCAAGAACAAATTAACTCCGAGCTGATCCCAAACAAGTTCCCAAACTTACTGACGGAGAAGCTCGTTGAGAACAACATGAAGGTGAACAAGAGTATGTTTTGATTACCATATTTAGGCAAGTATAAAACTTAATTAAACTTGTCGAACTTCAACAAATTAAACATGATTGGAACATATCCTACAAAACCAGTAAGGGCCTGTCCATTAACTACGTAGACTTGGAGGGGCGGACGGGGGAAGGGGTCTGGCCAAAGTCTACGGTCCATACAAATTGAAAAAAAAAAAAAAAATGTGTGGAAGATAGTCTACGATGGTGGAGAGGGGGGGGTCCGAGATTGCCAAAATTGAGTCTACGTAGTTTATGGATAGCGCCTAACAACATGCAAGGATTGTTTGAGAAAATAAAATATTTTCTTCAATACGATTTCCTGATAGAAGATCATAATATGGTTGTATTTGATTTCACGAAAACGACCTATCTAAAACAAGATATGTTCCGAAGAACTTCCATATAACTGTTGTAGGACAAAGTGGATATTTTGCGACTTCTGTACTTGTTTTCGGTGTTACTTGGGAAGGTGAAATATCAATTCATTAGTTTCAAAGCCATGACATTCCTGTCCTAGCTTGATCGCTAACCAGCATAGACAACAACCGTATTGAGAACATTTGAAGAATATTGATCATCAGTTGTAAAATTATCATACTAAAAATCGCCAGTTATATTCGTTGTAGCTTTCGTATTTGTTCAAAATACACTATACGCCAATGCACAGTGGTCCACGAACCAGATTTACGAGGAAAGATGCATTCAACGCCTTCAAATGAGTTTTTAGGCTAATTTGGTCTTCTACAAAGTTGTCCCTAATAACACTAGTTTACAGCATTTTTGAACTCGGTAAGCTGATGATCATTTTTAGTGTAGAATCATGCCCTGAGTTCGAAAACGCGAAGGAAAAAAATTACAGTAGAGCGGAAATTTTTTCGACTTTCCATACAAGGCTGATGATTTGAAATCGATTTTTGTTCTATTTTTTAAGCAACGTCGCTCACTTCACACATTTCATTCTCCGTAATTAATGCTCCGATTGAGCTGATTTTTTTACTGTAACTCGCCCACATATGATATGTCAAATAAACGTCGAGAAAGAATTTTTAGATTGTTTTTTTCTTATTGAAAAAACTACATTTCTTCATATATTTTTGGAAATTTGGCTAAAATTTAAGGAGATCGTCCCTAAAACTCGCCAATATCTTGAATTTCATCAATCTGACGCAAAACCTGCGTTCAGATGATCAAATGCTATTGTATACAGCTTTTAATTTATGGAAAAAGATTTGACATTTGTTGAACAAAACACAAGATATTTGCATTTTAGTAAATTCCATTTTTGTAAAAATTGTAAAACTCGATATTGAGCTAAAACTCAAAAACTGCTCTACTTTAAATTTTTTGAAGCACGGTTTCGAAATCAGTACTAAATTGTGCTTCAAAAATTTTGGTCGTTGACAGAAGTTCACGATTTTCGTTTTATTTTGTAAACTAGTGTAATAAGGCCCTCTTTAAAATGTGCATGAAAATTGCGGTGGTCCATATTTTCAAAAAACATGGTAACCAAACTTTTTTATTTGCAAGAATAACTGTATACATTCTTCGGGAAAGTTGTAGATCTATCAATTTTGAGCAAGTTTGCTGAACATACTTTTTATGTAGCTTTAAAATTGACCGATCTAGAGGTATTTTTCTGAATAAGCTTAGGGTGGTTCAAGAAAAACCGGATTTCTGGTGTTAACTTTTTCAGTTTCGATTTTTCATCAAAGTCGCCCAAGAAACACTTGTAGAACATTTGAAGACACGTCGTCTCGTGCGCTGAAATGGTCGTTATCTCTTTTGGTTCAAAAGTTACAGGCGTTTTTCTAAAAAAAAACCATAGTTCTTTAAAAAGCAAACACAAAAAAATATCTTTTGCCCGCATTTAAAAGAAGAAATGTTGTTATAGAACATATCAAAAATTAGGGGGGTGTTATTTTTGTAACTCGAGTGACAAATACTTGAAAAGTGCCTATTTTTTCTAGAAAATCATCAATATCTTTTGTACGGAATGACGCAGCAACATTCTCAGCGCACGAAAATGCGCGTTTTTGGAAGCTCTAAAAGTGGTTTTTAGGCGACTTTGACGAGAAATTTAAAACAAAAAAGATATAGCAATAAAACGATTTGTTCTAACGTCACCCTATGAAAACTATGGGAAAATGCTCCAGATTTGGTCAAAACAGTTTAAACGCTTTATCTTTTTTGTTTCAAATTTCTCATCAAAGTTGTCTGAGAATCATTTTTAAAGCTTCCAAAAACGCACATTTTCATGCGCTGAGAATGTTGCTACGTCATTCCGTTCAAAAGATATTGATGATTTTCTAGAAAAAATAGGCACTTTTCAAGAATTTTTCACTTGAGTTACAAAAATAACACCCCTCTAGTTTTTTGATATGTTTTATAACAACATTTCTTCTTTTGAATGCGAGCAAAAGAAATTTTATATGTTTGCCCCAACCCGTCATAAACCCTTTTTAAAGAACTATGATTTTTTAAGAAAAACGCCTGTAACTTTTGAACCAAAAGAGATAACGATCATCTCAGCGCACGACGCGTTTTCAAATGCTCTACAAGTGTTTCTTGGGCGACTTTGATGATAAATCGAAACTGAAAAAGTTAACGCCAAAAAACTAGTTTTTCTTGAACCACCCTAAGCTTTTTCAGAAAAAAACCTCTAGATCGGTCAATTTTAAAGCTACATAAAAATTATGTTCAGCAAACTTGCTCAAACTGGATAGATCTACAACTATCTCGAAGAATGTATATATGTAGTTATTTTTGCAAATAAAAAAGTTCGGTTCCCAATTTCTTTGAAAATATGGACCACCCTAATTTTCATGTATATTGAAAAGCGGGCCTTATTTTTAGGAACAACTTTGTAGAAGACCATATTATTCTAGAAAATCATTTGAAGGCGCTGAATGCATCTTTCCTCGTAAATCTGTTTCGTGGACCATTGTGCAATGGCATAAACTTATGATACTGATTCCAAACCATACTAAAATAATATTGATGGCTCGTTTAATTATCGCTGATAGGGAGATTCTTAGATTGGACAATCACACTTTCTTTAGTAGGTCAACATAGTGCCTATAATTTTGGCCAGACAGTTTTTGACCAATTGCAAGATTTTAATTAGTTTCTCTATGTTGATAATCGTTCGAAGTATGATACGTTGTATTAATTGTATGTTGTCAATAGGTAATAATACTAAAATTATTGCATTTTAATTTAGCTATCTTAAAGGGAGATTTATCAACCTAAACTTCGTATCATGAGCATTGCCTATAATTTTGGCCAATACTGTATATACACACCAAAATTTTTGAAATGCTTCCAGCACGCCAAAAATCAGCAAAAGAAATTGCTGAATTTCAGCAACATTTTTGCTGAATTTCAGCACAACTTTGCTGATCAACTGTCAAAATTGCTGGATGGTTCAGCAAGTTGAAAAATAATTGCTGATACTCAGCAATTTTGTATTGCTGAATGCAATCAGCACGCCAAAAATCAGCAAAGTTTGCTGATTACCAGCAAAAATATTTTGCAGTGTACACTATACAGTGTATCAAACAATTGTCCGTACAACAATGTTTTGGTCAAAATAATTTTTCATTCAAATGATCATAACTTTTTCATACATCAATCAAATACGCTGAAATTTTGAGCAATCATAAACCATATACATATCAAAGCTCCATTGGTAAAATTTTGAGCGAGATCGAATGTTATAGAACTTTTTATAAAATTTATAGTATTTTTGAACATATTTTTTAAACATTATATCTCAATATGTACTCGATTAAACTTTTTCCATTTTTTTTGGAAATGTATCATTTTTTGATCAATAAAGTGCCAAGTGTTTCAACGTTTTTAAACTCTCTTAATATAATATGTTTATACAGGACCTACTAAACTTCATATGAAGAGTAGGTCCTATGTATTTTTCGTTCAGTAAATGCATTTTTTCGGTGGAAAACGTATCAGTATCAGCTGCACACACAAAAAATTTAAAAAGTTTCATCGAATGCATTCTGAGATATAATGTTTTAAAAATGTGTTCGAAAATCTTATAAGTTTTTCTAAAAGATCTATAACTTTCAGAAAACTTCTTCGATATCGCTCAAAATTTTACCAATGGAGCTTCAATATATGGTTCAATACATGACTGCTCAAAATTTCAACGTTTTTGATTAACGTTTAAAAAAGTTATGAACATTCAAACGAAAAATTATTTTGACCAAAAAATCGCTGTCCGGACAATTGTTTGATACACTGTAGGTAGATGCAAGGGGCCTGCAACTCTAAACTTCCAGTAGTAATCGAAAATACTAAAAAATACTAGGAATACTAGGGAAATGTTTTGAGCATAGCAGTCCGGTTGCTTTGATGCTATGCGAGAAACGCGATACAATTATTGATGAAATGTCACCTGTTTGCAGTTCCGAAAATGCATATTGGATTATTCCTAGCTTATGAAAGCCGTATTTTTAGAGACAAATAGAAAATCTTGTAATTGATATTGAACATTTCATTCGACTGATTGAGTTTATTCATTTTAAAATTAGAAAGCGGCAACCACTTCATAACACAAAATTCTTCATATCTACCAGTAGAACGGTTCGAACAGGTTCGAACAATTCCTTTATTATGGTCGTGATCCATATACAGTTAGCTTCGGTAGTTTGCCCCTCAGCGTTCATGTCTTGTGCACTTGTTATGCATTCCATCAGTGCGGAAGACTTTGGAAATGGGCTTTCTTCCGCTCCAAGGCCATGCGTGCCTGTTATGCATTAGGCCAGCGCGCATGGCCGGAAGACATTCAAGCTGCAGGGGCCTAGCTACGCGCATGGTGGCCCTGTTGAGAGCTAGTGGTAATGCGTAAGCTGGTGACCATAGTAGATACATTTGTCCAATCCTACATTTTTCAACTCATCGTATTGACCCGTTTTTCATCCAGATCGTGGCTTTTTACATCTTTCTTCCTGAAACGCAAAGAGGCAAACTGTTGGTAAAACTGCAATCTATCATACCCGTAAACTGCTACTTACACAACTTTCAATCCTAGCCCGAAATTGAGGCAAACCGCCGACGATTTTCCAAGTTTTCGTTTTTGTCTGCAGAAGCAGCAGAAGTGAAATAACAATAACAAACTACGCTTGACAACCGTCGTTGACAACGTTGCTTTGATTGGGAAATACTGAAAATACTAGAAATACTATTGATGTACTATTAGTAAAGTTTAGCAAAAGTTTAGAGTTGCAGGCCCCTTGGGTAGATGCGTTGACCCATTCTCGAGCTTGATCATGATATACAAACATCATTACATTTTTATTTTTATAGATGCAATAAAGTGGTACTAACGAGATCTTCAAAATGTTCATGAAAAATGGGAGAAAATACATATGTATAGGGTATCGGGATGCTTCGTTGGCATAGTCCCCTCGTTTGGCCTATCTCAACTTTAACTAAAAACTCAAACAAACACGCATAACTAGATATCGGAAAAGCTATGCGGCAAACAACTGTAACATTTCGTTTCAATTTTAGCACTTTGAAGCATTAAAATTATATGAAAATGTCACTTTGTTTAACTTTTGTAGACGCCATGATTCTTCAGCTTAGTGGACAGTCTATACATATGATCATAAATGCCATGATTCTAAAACATTTCGGACTGACTTTGCAATATCTGAACATTTGATGCGACGGTCAAAGACGCTATTTTGAACTTGTATAGGCTCAGTGTACCAGTTATGGCTATAGTACCTCAAATTCGCCATAGTTGATTTTCAACCTTTAAAGATACAAACCAACAAGAAAAAAATCGTGAACAATAGATCACGATCACAAAAGATGATTGCAATCATTCAAACTTCACATTTTGCTCAAATTATGGTAGAAATAAATCATTTTCCTTAACTTTTCGGCCTCCATGCACCCTTTTTCGCCATAGTGTACCAGTTATGGCAA
Organism: Aedes albopictus; assembly: GCF_035046485.1. Lineage (NCBI taxonomy): Eukaryota > Metazoa > Arthropoda > Insecta > Diptera > Culicidae > Aedes > Aedes albopictus. The sequence goes on along the minus strand of NC_085138.1, from coordinate 308,381,520 downwards.
ATCCCATAAGGAATGCATGTAAATAGTGCGAAGTGGAACCCAAATTAACAAATGTGTCCATAACTGGTACAGGGTTCCTATCATTGGCACACGCCGTAATAAATACTATAAGTAGTTTTGGCTCCGGTTTTATATTTTTCCTGTAAAGTATGAAAACTAATCAATCATTTGACTTATTGTTTACGTTCGCCGGTCTTCTTCTTATTTTTGTACAAATAGTTTTTCTTAGGTGGTGCGATAACTGGTACAGGTACCCTATTTGTTTTCGAAGGATAATAAATATGTTACAAATTGAATGTGGGCCGAATATTGAGGACATTTTTTTCACTATGTACCCAAATCTTGGCCCATCAGTAAAGCGATGTCAACAACACCGATAAAGTGACGTCAACAACATTGCTTACGTAAGAACCAGAAAGAACGAACAGGAAGGAAGGTTTTGTGTACGGTGACTGTAAAAATATAACACATTAATAGGATTGCGTTGTTTTCGTTAATAAATAAAGAAAGAACTTAAGTTTAAGTAATTTATTTTCAGATTTTTGAAAATTTGGCTCCGAAAATGTAATATACAAGTAAGAATGGTGAACAAACAGAGATAATACTTCAGCAGAAATATTGAAAAAATTAGATAATAAGTGGTTTTAGTGCATGGACAGCAATAGGCCAACGTTGTATCCACTAATAGGCCAATTTGTGTACCATAGACCAACGTTGCATACCATCGCATCGAATCTTTTCAACTTAATTAAGGAAATTCTTGAATATTTATGTAAGTTTACTTTCAATTGGTGAAACATGCATTGCCTAGAGTGTGTAATAGGGTCAACATATTATTTCTAGTGCTATTAATTCTTGAGTTATGGTCAAAATTGTCAATGCGGCTTGCAAATTAGGCCAAGGAATGGTACATATACCCTATCTAGGCAATATTGGTAAATGCACATTTTTTACAAATAAGACACTTTTGTGACCAACCGTCGTTCATCGCGCTGGTCCGACGATGAAAAAGTGTCTGGACAAGCGTGTGCTAGCGCGAGACGTCCGGACGCCGAATGTATTAAAAATTCGTACATTCGTAAAAACCCCAACAGCGATACGAATTGCAGCGTGCTGCGTGCTGCTGGTTACTGCACCCTTATCCCATTAAAACAATTCGCATCTTTTCTTTTCGGTATGGAACGTACCGTTCCAACGATAATTTTTAAACATCATGTATGCTTTCGAGATAGCAGAACAGGAACTATTAGGTTACTATGCAATTTGTAAATTCGATGGCAATCAGTTAATATCTGTTTACTAGTGCTCACTGTATCATCTAACTGTTTTAATTGCTACCTGTGAAAAAATAGATTAAAAATGAGTTGAATACAGGAAAGTGGAACTATAAAAGCTTAATAGAACTAGGAGCTTTCACTTTAAATCTGGTGCAGTGCTTCCCGTTGAATTGTAGCTGAACAACTCGTTGAGCTTCGAAATGGCTAAACTTACTCTCTGCATTGTGACTATTCTAGCTTCCATGGTAAGTTCACTTAACCAACTATTGATTGTATTCGTTGTATGAAATCTTTTTAACTAAAGGATAAATATGTATATGTTTCAGACTGTGGTAACAGCAAGCCCTATGATGAATCCGGAAATGCTCGGAACCATCGTAACCACTGTGTCTCAAATGCTTGACCAACTGGAACAGAAAGATCCATCCGGAATGGTACGGACATTCCGGCAAAGCATGGCTCCTTTCAAAGGTAATAGTACATAAAAGCTGGGTTTCTTCCACCCTAAATTTTGTTCTTTGATTTTCTTCAGATATGTTCCTAAACGTTATGAGTAAGATGGGTGGTGGCCGTCAGAAACGTGCCATCCATTCCGATTATGTCGCAACGAAAGTCAACGCCACCCACTACCAGAAGGTAGAGTTCCACAAGTCCGTGGATAAGGATGCCCAGGAGATGAAGGCCGAAACTCCCTGTTTGATTAAGGAGAATGAGGTCTACTGGCTGGATTACATGAGCAGCGTGCTGATTGGGCTGACGCAGGAAATGAAGAGAGTCATCGATGGAAAACAGGTGCCGTTCAAAATGTCCAAGAATGGGTACGAGCAGCAGAAGCCAAAGGCATGAAATTGATATTGTTTGGTTTTTATAGTTGAAAATTTCAATAAATAAAAAGGCACGGCAAAAATTTGAAATGTATTAAAAAACGTTAGTTTTGTATTATTTGATGAACAATAGCATTCCCAATATTTTATGTTTGTTCACTCAATGAGATTGACCTAAACTCACCAAATCTTTCGAAGGTTTATATTAACCATAAAAACCTGCATGTTTACCGAAATCTCAACCGTTAAGTTTGTTTTACAGGAAAAATTCGGTAAAGGTAGCATCTTCTACCGAAGTTCGTTAGAGTTTGACAGATAAACGATAACATTTTACCGAAATTTGTTATTTTTTTACAGAATTTCGTTAAAAATCCATTACCGAACGCTCAGCGGTTGAGATTTCGGTAAAAATTACCGAACGCGATTAGCTGTGTATCCACTTATCCGCGAGCGGTAATGGCGGCGGCGGGCATATCCAACCGGTTCGGATTTTGACGTTTATTGGGGGAAAGTCAAAACAGTGCCATTCTCCTCCTCACCCCTTCACCCACCGTTCGGTGGCGCCAACCGATTGCGATCCCCAAGCAATGTCAAAATTCGAATCGGTTATTTGTGCCCGCCGCCGCCATTACCGCTCGCGGATAAGTGGATAGACTTTTTCAAGTTTTGTCGGTTTTTGGGAAAACCTGGTCGATGCAGTTTAGCACTGATCCATTACTTGGATGAACTTTGGGATGCTGTAATAATTTGCCTGCTATAGAATTGCTTCCATGAAGCAGAGCCCAAATAAACGTCTAATAATTATACGCTTTGCCCGCCATCAAATTTATCCCAATGGCGATGGTTGATTTGTGCACAGTACGAACCAAATCTGTAAATTTATGACGAACTGAATGTAACAAATTGACCTCCATCGTGTTCGATAGAAATTTATGTGTGATATTAAAATTACACTGCTGGTTGCTGAGAGAAAAGTGTTAATTAAGCACCGACTTTTCAGAGAAACTTAAAAAAATCGTTATCCACTTATCTGCGAGCGGTAATGGCGGCGGCGAGCACAAATAACCGATTCGAATTTTGACGTTTCTTGGGGATCGCAATCGGTTGGCGCCACCAAACGGTGGGTGAAGGGGTGAGGAGGAGAATGAAACTGTTTTGACTTTCCCCCACGAAACGTCAAAATCCGAACCGGTTGGATATGCCCGCCGGCGCCATTACCGCTCGCGGATAAGTGGATACGAGAATCGAACTCAGATCTTCCGAGTGAGAGTTCACGCCTAACCCCTCTAGGCTGTCCCACCAAGCTGAAGAGAGGGCAAACAGAGATAAACATCTTCCACCATAAAGGAACAAACTGTTGTACCGCTTCGGCCACAGAGAGCGAGAGAGCAGTCTCCGCAGCGAGGCAGACGACGGAGCGTAGCTGTCCTCGTTTACGTTACTGCATGTAAATTTCAATCGGATATGTCTCAAAAAATGTCAACAGTACGCATGATTGGCTGATTACTGAGCGGACAGTATCGTCTCTCGGTAAATGGCTGTAATTTTGTAGCTTCTGCTATATTTTTCAGTCGATGCTTAACTTACGTGCTGTTTAATTTTCATGATTTCTTTCTGTGAATGATGTAATTAACCGCTGAGCTAACTACAGAACAAAACACTTATGCTTCTGACCTACTCTTCTGACGAAACCAAAATTGTGTATTTGATGCGTAAACAAACAGATTATCCCAATTAGTTTTTTTTTCAAGTAAGTGGGCTTATTCTGGTGAACAGCATGAATGGGCGGTATCATGTCACACCTCGCATAATTGAAATGATTTGCGAATTGGTTTAGATCATTTTTATCAAGCCAAAAGAAACAATATCAATATACAGCAATTCCATTGCAAACCGATATATGGCATCTAAGAACGTCGATGCGGAAACGGTGGATGAAGAAGGGCATCAGAGCGGCCCAATCCATAGCCACACTGGACGTGTGAAGGTCATTACGAAGTTCATTATTATTAAATAATATACTAATATAAGCTTGAAATGTATTCTTTTATAAAACGTGAGTCGAATGACTAGGTATAAGTTAAAGACTCACGAAAATAAATAAACAAACAACAACAACAACTTGTTGGTTCCTAGTACATTGAAAATAATTAGATTCGTATTTTATATTTCGTCATTGGGGTGACCAATTTTAAGATATAATTGTCCAAAAAAAACAAAGTTTTCAATCTTGTGCCGACTTTTTGAACCCTCTAAGCAGAATATTCTTTTCGAATGAGTTTTGTGCTTTTTAATTACACCCTCTTTTGCTTATCCTTACACAGTATGCTTATTTCGACTACCACTTGTAATCTTCCTCAGTGTCAGTCGCTCGATTTGGATTTTTTGCTTGTGTTGATTCACAATATATTAAACTTTTAGTGTAGCTTGTATTCAAATATACGGTTTTCTGTTTTCAGATAAAAATATAAAAACCAGGCTACCTCTTTGGTCCCAAGAACACGAAAATGTGAAAACCCTTATATTTTTACAAATTTAATGCACCTTATCACAATTTGTCCCTTTCAACGTATTTTTCCGGAAAATTATTATTTTCAAAAAAAAGAGGCATACTGGTTCAAAGTAATGTTTTTTTTTGACATTGTTTGGGTTGAATAATCTTTGATTTCTTGCATCACCCTATCTTAAAAATTGGTCACTCTAATGACGAAATAAAATAAGGCGGGTTTAACTTTTTTTTCGATATATTACAAACCCACATTCGGAATTCCACTATACACTGAAGTTTTTTTTTACGACGGTAATGGTCCCGCGTAAAAAAAAACCGCGTAAAAAAAAACCGCGTTATTTCAAGACCCGTCGTAAAAAAAAACCGCGTTATTTCAAGACCCGTCGTAAAAAAAAACCGCGTTATTTCAAAAAACGTCGTAAAAAAAGTCAAGTCACGTTAGATGTGGTGCTGACTATTTTACGCGTGTTTTTGAAAAAACGCGGATTTTTTTTACGACGGTTTTTGAAATAACGCGGTTTTTTTTTACGACGGGTCTTGAAATAACGCGGTTTTTTTTTAGGACGGACCGCGTAAAAAAAACCGCGTAAAAAAAAACCGCGTAAAAAAAAACCGCGTAAAAAAAAACCGCGTAAAAAAAAACTTCAGTGTATATCGATTTTCAATGGAATGGTTGTATATTTACATATTTGATATATTTTACTCTTTGAGACCTGCAAACATAAAAAAAAGTTTGGTTTAAAAATATCTTTGAATGATACTAAATTTTAAGCCCAGTTCTGGTCTAGCATTGTTTCAGTCACACGTATTTGCTGTCGCTCTGTTTTTGGGACAATTGCATCAATTTCTTCACAAAGATGTTGGTTTACGTCCGAGTGATGCCAAAAGGTTTCAAATGAACCATGCTCGAAACTGTGCGTATGTAAAGTGCATCATTCAGCAAGTATCAGAAAATGCTGTTGACAAGCATAACGAAAAACATACGATGGAAGTAAAATGGGTAAAATACGTTGTGCGTCTCGCGTTGGACGACGAGAGCATCCCAGTTAAAATCCACGATCTCTCGGAAAACGTTTCAAATGAAGAGCTGGCCGTGTATTTACGGCAGTATGGAGATGTTCACTCCGTAAAAGAAGTCATTTGGGGTTCATCATTTCCCTACAAAGGAACTTCGAGCGGCGTTCGTGTGGTGAGAATGACATTACGAAACCACACAAAATCGTATGTTAGGGTGCACGGAGAAGAGACTTTAATCTCTTACAAAACTCAGGTAAAGTCATGTCGTCACTGCATGAAAAACCTATAGAATTACAGTTCCATCGTTAAAATGACAGTTAGACCCGAGAAAAAATTTTCTCCATAAAAACTTTAAACGCATATTAAAAATAGTTCCCGGACTCCAAAAATTATAAAATTTTGGATTTCAACTATTTTTTGGGTGGGGAAACTGATTATGAAATAATCTGGATACCCCTAAAGAACCCAATTGGGCCTTCGACAATACGTTCCTGTTGGGCTTTGACTGCTGATGCTGCTACTGCTAAGATCTGGAGCAGATTATCTACCGCACTGAATAAATCGGGCGTAACGATATTTTCTACAAAATCAATTCAATAAAACTAGGGTAAAACTGAAATTAATTAGTTGTGCTTACCTAATTCTGAAGGAGATACGTTTTTTTTATGGTAGGCGCGCCGCGCCGATCAGGCTAAGGCCGAGGTGGCCTCTGCTGTACATAGTAGCCGTCTCCATTCCACTCGGTCCATGGCTGTTTGTCTCCAGTTCCACACTCTGCGTAGGGTCCGCAGATCGTGCTCCACTTGGTCGACCCACCTAGCTCGCTGTGTCTTCTTGTACCGGTCGGATGACTCTCGAGAACCATTTTAGTCGGGATGCTATCCGACATCCTGAGGACGTGACCCGCCTCCCGATTTTCACGGTATGGACGATGGTTGGTTCTCTCAGCAGCTGATGCAGCTCGTGGTTCATTCGCCTTCTCCAAGTCCCGTCTTCCATTTGCACTCCGCCGTAGATGGTACGCAACACCTTCCGTTCGAAAACTCCAAGGGTGCGTTGGTCCTCTGCACGTAGGGTCCATGTTTCGTGCCCATAGAGGACGACCGATCTAATCAGCGTTTTGTAAATGGTTAACTTCGTGTTACGGCAAACTTTATTCGATCGTAGAGTTCTGCGGAGTCCAAAGTAAGAACGAATTCCTGCCACAATGCGCCTCTGAATTTCTCTGCTGGTGTCGTTTTCGGCGGTCACCAGTGAGCCCAAGAAATTCTTCAACCGCCTCGATTTCATCGCCGTCGATATAAATTCGGGGTGGCGGGCGCGATGTTTCCAGCCCTTTGCCATAATGTACTTTGTCTTCGACACAATAATGACTAATCCGATTCGCCTGGCTTCACTCTTTAGTCGGATGTACGTTTCCGCTATCGTCTCAAATTTACGAGCAATAATATCAATATCATCCGCGAAACCAAGCAGCTGAACGGACTTCGTGAAAATCGTTCCACTCGTGTTTATCCCCGCTCTCCTATTTACGCCCTCTATAGCAATGTTGAACAGCAAGCACGAAAGACCATCACCTTGTCGGAACCCTCTGCGAGATTTGAAGGGACTCGAGAGTGTCCCTGATACTCAAACTACGCACATCACACGATCCATCGTCGCCTTGATCAATCGTATCAATTTATCCGGGAATCCGTATTCGTACATAATCTGCCATAGCTGTTCTCGATCGATTGTATCATACGCCGATTTGAAATCGATGAACAAGTGATGTGTGGGCACGTTGTATTCGCGGCATTTTTGCAACACCTGGCGGATGGCGAACATCTGGTCCGTTGTAGCGCGTTCACCCATGAACCCAGACTGATATTGCCCACGGACTCTCTTGCAATCGGTGATAGACGGCGGCATAAAATTTGAGAGAGAATCTTGTAGACAGCGCTTAGTAGTAGAATCGCGCGGTAGTTCCCGCAATCCAACTTGTCACCCTTTTTGTAGATGGGACACACGATACCTTCCATCCATTCCTCCGTTAATACTTCCTCCTCCCAAATCTTGGTAATGACCCAGTGTAGTGCTCTCACCAGTGCTTCTCCACCGTATTTTAGAAGCTCGCTTGGTAGTTGATCTGCTCCAGCGGCTTTGTTGTTTTTCAACCGGCCAACCACGTCCTCAATCTCTTGGAGGTCAGGGGCCGGAAGTCTTTCGTTCTGTGCACATACTCCTAGATCTGTTATAACGCCACCTTCGGTACTTGCAACGTCGCCATTGAGGTGCTCATCGTAATGCTGCCGCCACCTCTCGACCACCTCACGCTTGCTCGTGAGAATATTCCCGTGATTATCTCGGCACATATCGGCTTGTGGCACAAAGCCTCTGCGCGAGCGGTTCAGCTTCTCGTAGAACTTTCGTGTGTCCTTAGCGCGGTACAGCTCTTCCATCGCTTCGCGATCTCGTTCTCCCTGCTGGCGATTTTTCATCCGGGAGACTGAGTTCTGCCTGTTCCGCGCCTGTCTGTAACGTGCCTCATTCGCTCTCGTACGGTGTTGCAGCATTCTCGCCCATGCTGCATTCTTCTCGTTTTTCAACTGTTCACATTCGCCGTCGTACCAGTCGTTTCTGTGATTCGGAGTCGCGAAGCCTAGTGCTGTAGCTGAGGTACTACCTACGGCGGATCGGATGTCCCTCCAGCCATCTTCAAGTGTAGCTGTGCCAAGCTGCTCTTACTTTGATAGGGCCACTGCTAACTGCTGCGCGTAGCGATGAACTACAAGCGAGCTTCTAAAATACGGTGGAGAAGCACTGGTGAGAGCACTACACTGGGTCATAACCAAGATTGGGGAAGAGGACGTATTACCAGAGGAGTGGATGGAAGGTATCGTGTGTCCCATCGACAAAAAGGGCGACAAGTTGGATTACGGAAATTGTCGCGCGATCACCTTACTGAGCGCTGCCTACAAGGTACTCTCTCAAATTTTATGCCGCCGTCTATCACCGATTGCAAGAGAGTTCACGGGGCAATATCAGGCTGGATTCATGGGTGAACGCGCTACAACGGATTAGATGTTCGCCATCCGCCAGGTATTGCAGAAATGCCACGAATACAACGTGCCCAATACGAATAAACTGATACGAATGATCAAGGCGACGATGGATCGAGTGATGTGCGTAGTTCGAGTATTAGGGACACTATCGAGTCCCTTCGAATCTTGTATGAGGGTTACGTGCTTGGCTGTTCAACATTGCTTTAGAGGTTGTAATAAGAAGAGCGCGGATAAACACAAAGAATGAAGCCAGGCGATCCGGATTAGTCTCAAATGTGTCAATGACAAAGGGCTCTAGGGATGAATCACCGCGCCCGCCGCCATCTTAGTATTTGATGAATTCGTGTATTTGGGCTCATTGGTGGCCGCCGTCAACGACACCAGCAGAGAAATTCAGAGGCGCATTGTGGCAGTAAATCAAGTATACTTTGGGCTTCGCAGAACTCTACGATCGAACAAAGTTCGCTGTCACACTAAGTTAACCTTCCGTAGCTCACTCGGTTGGCCACCTGTGGCAGCACCACGCTAATGCTGAATACAGCTAGGTGGGTCGATTAAGTGGAGGACGATTTTCGGATTCTTCGCAGAGTGCGGAACTGTAGACACACAGCCAAGGACCGAGTAGAATGGAGACGACTCCATTCTACTCGGAGGACACTCAGGCCTTTGTCTGAGCGGTAAGGTAAGGTAAGTAAGGAAGAATTTTCTGAAAGAATCTCAGGAGATTTCTCAAAAAATTCATGGTGAAATTTCTGACAAAACTTATGAAACTCTGAAGGATCTGTAGCAATGCATGGATAATTTCATAAAAAAATCCCTGAATAACAAATGAATCCTTCGAGAAATTCCTGAAAAATCTCTCGAAGATTTTCTGAAGGAATTCCCAATACAATGTAATGTGATGTCCGTGTAAGAAAACGATTTGTATCTCTCGTTATACGTTGTCCGAACTAGTCTTAAAGTTTGCAAGAACCAGCCACGTTTTCGACGCCGCCTTATCGATGTTTCTATTTTCTCACGATACCTCGTAAGGCACAACAAGATTTATTTTGTATAGTGTAATCATTGCACAATGGGTATAGGTATAGTGTAATCATTGCACAATGGGTCCAGAGCCGTGTTTACGAAGACAAAAATGTTTGTGCCTAAACCATAAGTTTTAGATACATGGTGTCTTTGGGAAACTTTCTTTTTATTTTTCTACCTTTTTTCTCATTATTGTGAAATTAGGGTGGCCCCTCTAGTTTCGCTGATCCAAACATCTGATTTTTAATAGTTTTATGTACGTTCACAAAATGTTCTACAAAGTTGTAAAAGAACTTATTTGGAGCAAGTTTGCCGAAGAAACCATTATTCTATCTCTTATGGTTCCTAACTTATATTTTTTTTAAAGATTCATGTTAGGGTGATCCATGAATTTCAGTTTTCCTGAAATAACTTTTAATGCATTCGTTTCTCGTAAATACTTTGTTCCGAGCACTTTTGGAACTATCAACGACGCATATTTTTTCAATAGAGCTCAAAGTTCTAACTCTCATAGTTAAAAAGATATTGGCATTTTTCTTCTTCCTTTTTTAAAATGTCATATCTCAAAAAGGAGCAAATGGATTTTCAATCATAAAATTATATTGAGTAAAAACAGATTTTCACATGAAAAATGACACATTTCAAGCAAATTCAACTCGTCTTTGTTAGATAGATCAAAGAAGCTTGGTAAATGGTCATCCATTTCATTGTAGAACCAATGTTTATTTATACTGTCATCACCATTTAGGCACATTGATAAAATATTGTAAATCATGTAACTTTGATAGGCTTTTACGTGAACATAAACATATACTAGTGATTGACATTTTCACTATCCATACATTGAAGTGATGAAATTGAAATTAAATTGATGGAAATCAGCTCAAAATCACATTTTACGTTGAGTTCATTCACGAATTATGGATTATAAGCAAATTTAAACGTTTTCGACATGGTTACTTTGATCTATCTAACAAAGACTAGTCGAGTTTGCTGAAATTGTTCCGCTTTCCATATGAAATTCTGTTTTTACTCAATATAATTTTATGTGTTGATTTTTTCGCAATACTTTGTTCTGGGCATTTTTATAGCAGCCAAAAACTCGCAATTTTGTCGAAGACGCCAAGTTTGTATCTCATCGATTTTCAAAGTTACAACTGCTTTTCCATGAAAAAAATCGTATTTTCAAAATTCAATAAAAAACTTTAAACAAAAAAGGTACCTACAGTTTTTTCACCATAAATAGAACAGAGTACGATCTTTCCAATGCAACCGGGAGATTGAAAATCCATTTGCTCCTTTTTGAGATATGACATTTAAAAAAAAATAATTTTTCGAAGAAAAATGCCAATATCTTTTTAAATATGAGAGTTAGAACTTTGAGCTCTTTTGAAAAAATATGCGTCGTTGATAGTTCCAAAAGTGCTCGGAACAAAGTATTTACGAGAAACGAATGCATTAGAAGTTATTTCAGGAAAACTGAAATTCATGGATCACCCTAACATGAATCTGTTAAAAAAATATAAGTTAGGAACCATAAGAGATAGAATAATGGTTTCTTCGGCAAACTTGCTCCAAATAAGTTCTTTTACAACTTTGTAGAACATTTTGTAAACGTACATAAAACTATTGAAAAGCAGATGTTTGGATCTTCGCTATTAGAGGGACCACCCTAATGTCACAATAATGAGAAAAAAGGTCGAAAAATAAGAAGAAAGTTTCCCAAAGACACCATGTATCTAAAACCTTATACCAAAATTCTATTTTTTCTTGATAAATATCGAAAATCTGTCTGAAGCTTTGTGAAAGCTTCATCAACCGTCGAAAAGCTCTCAATCCGATATTGTACGTATTATACTAACACTACTATACCAGCTGTATCGCAACCAAGTTCAACCACGTTTCCGCCACGCGCTCCCCAAATCCCGTTGGTTGGGAGAAAAACGGAAACCATTCCCGTGAATGAAAGGAACCTGTTAGCTCTGCCTTCGTGCCGTCGTGTGTCGTCGGGTGCCAGTGATGTCTGGTGACCATGCGCACCAGAGACCCACAGTTTCATTCATCCGTCTTGGTCGCGAACAGAACAAACGTCGAAGGCTTTGCGGCTTGCGGGAACGAACGAACCACGAACAACGCTATAAAAAGGATTGTACAAGTTCGTCACTCTTCAGGCGATTCCTGTCGCAGGACTGAGCAACAAGCGGTAGAGCTAGAGAGACCAGTTAGTCGAAACAGCAGCAGAAGCAGCATCCAGTTTAGTTGCAGATTCTTTTGGCGGATGGTGGTGCTGTAGTGTTGTGTGCCAAATTACCATTCTTCAGAGGATCCGGTTTTCCACTTTTTTCCTCCAAGGTTCGGGTTAGCTCACTTTTAGTTGCACTTCTTTTTCGTAGAATTCGAGCCCGTGCTATAGTGCCAGTGATTGCAAAACGTGACTGAGTATTAATTGTGACAAGGGTGCCCACTGGATACTCGAGAACACGTCGAGCTGGAGGTTGTACCAGAAGGAATTTGATTGAATTTTCCTCTCAGTAGTGGCATCCCATAGGACGGCAGCTGCGGTGTGTGTGGTTGTGTTCGTGCGTGTATTTCCAGCATTTCGCTTTCCGGAAGGCCGGGGAGAACTTGTGGATTGTGCAGTGCCTGGGGCGAGTGAGTGGGAGTGAGTCGTCGATTCTACAAAGTTTCGTCCCTGACAACGCTTGGTGGTGGTGTTCCTGCAACCTGAAAATAGCAAATAAGAAAATCCTCCAAGGAAAGTCTGTGTGCCAATAAGTATAGGAAAATTGCAACTCGTTTCGGTGTGCAGCAGGTGTGGTGAGGAAGAAGCTCCGGCGAAGTGTTAGGAAGACAAACAAAAGTGAGAAAATAGAATCGTCTTCTGGCAGTGGAGCGGCGTCCGAGTTATTGATGCACTTTTCAGATTGCAGAGGAAATTCCAGTAGGAAATAGTTGAAACTACCGCCACAGAAGCAACAAGCCAGACCATTCAAAGTGCGGGATTTGTAAGCGCGACGGAGAGAAACGTATTGCGTGTTTGTGTGCGTTCGAATTTCTGTTTCAAGGATAACTGTGCAAAGTCAGGAGAACAGAAAGGAAAATTCTCGGGAGGTGTAAGACACGGACGAGAATAGCTGAACACCACCCCAGCAGTATCTCAGTGACGACGAATACGATTACGACAGCTGACAACATGGGAAACTTTGGAATTCCTTTGCCGCCAAAACTGTTTCTCCGGATTCTTATGCTGCTGTTCTTGGTTGTACACAATGTAAGTATTACAATCGAATTGATATACAGTTGTGGAAATTCTAATGTAGAATGCAGTCGACAGATTAGAATTTGAATTAAAGTTATGGAGAACAACTTTAGAACTGTGGACGAATTTATCCACATAGTTCCTTCTGAAAGAATTGTTTCCAAAACTCATCAGGAAGAAAATTTTGGTCGCATAGGTTTTGAAGTAGAATCACTAATAAAGTTAATGCACGTTCCATTCTTTTCATTGTTTCTCTTCCTAGGATGAGACACAAGCATTTCCCCTTATTGCTAAGCCTATGTTTCAGAGAATGAGTAATCTCTGACACGTAATTAAGAATATGTCTACTAATCCGTTCATTCGAGAGAATGATTATTGGATAAAATTCATTTGCTTAATTTCTAATAAATCGAAGCAGATAAATCAGAAGGATTCCGCCAAAAATATATTCTGGAATATTTGGAAACAACTAATAGTTCAGTATTTGGTAACCAGCAATAAAGTAGTTTTCGTGATAAAAAAAAGCATACTGGTTGTTTAACGCAAAATTTGCACAATTTGATCGTCTGAACCATTTTATGTGACAGAGCAATTGCACGGCAGATTACACAAAAGAATATGTTACTTTTCCACAAAGTATAGAAGGAAATTTTGAAACGAAACCCACAATAAGTTCATAGCCGGCGGACTTCCATAATATAATCAACAATCACGCTCGGAAGGCGTAGCACCAGTCAAAGTTCCATTTACCCTCGGCCGAACTCTAAAGCACACGCGACGAGCGAAATTTGATTTTTAAGAAAAATGAACTAGGGCGATTCGCCAATTGGGTTCTTTAGGGGTATCCGGATTATTGCATAATCGGATTCTCCGCCTAAAAATTAGTCGAAATCCAAAATTTCATAATTTTTGGACTCCGAGAACTATTTTTAAAATGCATTTAAATTTTGTATAGGGATTTTTTTTGTTCGGGTCGCACTGTCATTTTATCGATTCAACTGTCATTCTACCCACGAAAATTAAAACTGTTTTGTTAATTTACCCACCAAAACAAAGGTATTGGGATGCAATAAAATCACGTTATACTCAGAAAAATGAGCTCTTTCGATTAGGCTATAGAAAATAGCAATATTTTATTCACTAAACAACCCAATTGTTGAACACTACCCAAAAGTGGAACAATTGTTGTTTCTAAAAAAAATATTTTAAATCCAATTGAAGTAATTCTCACTCTTTGTAAACGCATGATGTAGATGCTTATACATATACAAGTGTGCCACGATATTGCACCAATTAAGTTAAAACTTGAGTCCTTTTATATCTGGACGCAAGAAACCGGAGCTATCTTGGAAATATGTTATTGAAATAAAAATGGTTTTACGCTCAAAATTTGGGATATTTATCGCTCTTGAAAAAAATGGCGTGGAAATGATTCCGATTTGATTTTAATAAAATCTCGAACCTTTCTTCGAATGCCACTAATCATTTCTTGGACAGTCCGTTGATTAACACTAGTGGCCATTTTCTTCCACCATATCTTCATCTCCGTTGCATCCCAAACCTATCCACTCTTTTTCACTCTTCTTCAGTTTCTGCTTGACAATTGCTAGTGGCAATTATTGCCCAAAATTTCTCAATTGAAGGTACTGAGGGCAGTTCGTGAAATCCACCCCGTTGCCTCGATAACACTGTAGAGCGGTTCCATATCATTTCAGCAACGAGTAATTTTCATATATGTTTATTTGGATGAAACCTTGCATACAAGTCTTTGGGGGAGAAAAACGCCGTTTTGCATACTTGGTTCGCCATTTTGAATCTAGCGTTACTTATGAGAAGGGCCCATGAAAAATGCACATGACATCTTAAAAAAAATGTATCTCGAAAACGGTTTGTCCGATCGGTTTGGTGTCTTCGGCGAAGTTTTAGACAATTGTTGGTGCTATATGGAGAAAGTATGCACGGTAAAAAAAAATGTTTGGTTTTTGTGATTTGAACTAAAATATAGATTTTCCCTCAAAAGTGACATGTCAATATTTTTTAATTATCCTTATATTATAGCTGACTGAAAATGCTATCTAGTGCACAGTGGGTTGTTCTGGAGAAAAATAGGTTACAATGAAAAAAAAAAATGTTTTAAAAAGTTACGGTTTTCAAAAAAAGCTATTAAGAAAAGTAAAAAAAAAAATGTCGCCCTAATTTTATGAAAGTACATCGAATTTGCAAGAAAAAAGTACATCGGTAACATTTTTCTAAGATGCACCGTTTAGAAGATATTACTAATTTAATATTTATTTTTTTGATAACTTAATAAGTTTTAACCCTTTTCGGATGTACTCCGTGTTTCTCCAGTTTCAAAAGTATTTTTTTCGGAAAGATTGGAAAATTTTGAGTTAAAATGACACTGACAGCTTAAAGATTTGAGTGAAATTCTCTGCCTTAAAAGTATTTTGAAAAACAAGTTACAAAATCCCACTATCAGGAACAATGATTTCTTCCAGTGGTTTTTGGTGCCTTCTGCTGAAAACGTACTAATAAGTATTAGATACAGGTAATTAGATACCAGTTAGCTGTACTACGTACAGTTGGTGATTGTAAACATGGTCTTTGTTGGAACTAGTCCACCATGGCCACGCTGGCCCAGGCTTGTAAACATTCGACACTTTTCACTACCTTCGTTTCGTTGTCGCGGTCGAGTGTCAGCTTGCTTTGTTTCATTCGAGCGCGACCGTTACCTCTTACACACAATGGGCCTTTTCATTTGACGTCTTAAATCAGCTGATTGTTCGGGCGTTTGACAGTTCTTCTATGAAGATGACACGTTCTTGTTAGCAGCTGTTGTTCAAGCTTTGTAAACAAATGCATGCACGAATCTGTCACATGAACAGGCCTATAAAAGCGGCAGAACAAACACGGTCGTTTGCGAAAACCCATTAATGGGTGAAAAAACACCCATTTTCGCTAGAACTGCCTCTCCCCATTTAATGGGTAAAGGCGCTTTACCCATTAATGGGTAGAGACAGTTTATGTCAAACGATGGGTAAAATTTTACCCATTGTGCGAAACGCGTTCCCGCTGCAAAATGGGTGAGAAAATACCTATTTTTAGAACAACCGAATTGAGAATGAAAATATCAATCAACTATTTTTCACCCATTAATGGGTAGCAAAGCTGTTTTCAACAACGGGTATTTTTTTACCCTTTTCGTGATATCCGTTTTACCCATGTTTTGATAGAAGTGCATCTTTTTTAAAAATGAGTATTTTTTTACTCATCGATGGGTTTTTGCAAACAACCGTGAAGATCAATAAACAAAAAAGTAGATCAAATCAACGTCGTCTGACACGATGACATTAGTCTAATTCCAGCTTTTCGCAAGATTTCAGCCAATTTTGATTAAGATTGGTATAATATTAGTTTATTCGTGTGTGATAAATCGATTACGACACATACATTTATCCAAAACAGCTCTCTTTATGGGAAAGACAGGAATAACAAAAACCGAACCTTCTCCCGAAGACGCAATCGTGGTCAAGCGCATTCATTCGACATTTTTGTTTCGTACAGTAGTTTGATTGCTTGTGTTGCGAATGTTGGAGACAAAGGCAGCCGAATATCGACAAAATGGTGTCAAAGACTGTGATCGCTAACCAGAATGCGCTGGCCATAACGAGGCTAGTTCCGTCGATGACCGTTTCTTAATAATAAATAAAAAGAACGCAGTAATCACCTTCCATCAAACTAGACGGCTGCCGATTGATACCTCAATCAACAACCGCCGCACTCTTTATTCATTCCAGGTATATACAATTTACAATCTTCTTCAATTTTTAGAAAGTTTGATTCCGCATGATTTTTCAAAAACCGAACAATCCAATTTTTTGAAAACTACAAAACAAAACTTGCAAGATGGTGAATTTTTAGCTATTTGTGACTTTTCTGAAAATTACAGCTTCGTTTTGCAGGATGAAGTTCAATCACACCATTGGAACGTGCAACAGGCCACAATCCATCCTTTCGTAATATATTATAATGAAAATATGCAAATTAAACATTTTAGCTTCATTATAATTTCAGAAGAACTAAGACATGATTCAGTCGCTGTTAATTTGTTTATTGATAAAATGATAAACTTTTTACAAATTGATTAAAATAAAAACATGAAAAAAAAATTTCATATCAGATGGTGCTGCTTCACAGTATAAAAACCGAAAAAACTTTTCTAGCCTTTGTAAGTTTAAGTCAAAGTATGGTATTGACGCTGAATGGCATTTCTTCGCAACATCGCACGGAAAAGGTCCATGCGATGCTATTGGAGGTACGATAAAACGCATGGCTACCAGAGCAAGTTTAGCCAAAGAACGCGAACACCCGATAAAAACTGCAAGAGAGTTGTTTAATTGGGCAAACAAACGAAAAGAAGAAGAACTTACAAAGTTGTCATTTTGTTATTCTACTACAGAAGAATACGAAAATATGTCTTTGCAGCTAAATAATCAATATAATAATGCAAAAACAATTCAAGGAACTCAAAAATTCCACTCATTTCTTCCTCTATCAGAAAATACAATAAAGGCAAAGCTTTATTCAAACTGCCCTGACAATGATGCCAAAATATTCGATATTGTTAAGAAAGTTGTGTAAACAATAATTTGATAAAAATACAGGAATAAAAATAAACTGATGTACAAAGTATAATGTTATTTTTTATTGCGCACAAATACCACCCCTGAAAAATAAGCCTTATTCGCTCTTTTGAATCTTGCTAATTGAGGAGCTTGCGATATGCAAGAGTTGAATGCACATTTTCAACACAATACACCAAAAACCACTGGAAGAAATCATTGTTCCTGATAGTGGGATTTTGTAACTTGTTTTTCAAAATACATTTAAGGCAGAGAATTTCACTCAAATCTTTAAGCTGTCAGTGTCATTTTAACTCAAAATTTTCCAATCTTTCCGAAAAAAATACTTTTGAAACTGGAGAAACACGGAGTACATTCGAAAAGGGCTAAAACTTATTAAGCTATCAAAAAAATCAATATTAAATTAGTAATATCTTCTAAACGGTGCATCTTAGAAAAATGTTACCGAAGTACTTTTTTCTTGCAAATTTGATGTACTTTCATAAAATTAGGGCGACAAACTTTTTTGACTTTACTTAATAGCTTTTTTTGAAAACCGTAATTTTTTAAAACATTTTGTTTTCATTGTAACCTATTTTTCTCCAGAACAACCCACTGTGCACTAGGTAGCATTTTCAGTCAGCTATAACATAAGGATAATAAAAAAATATTGACATGTCACTTTTGAGGGAAAAACTATATTTTAGTTCAAATCACAAAAACCAAACATATTTTTTTACCGTGCATATTTTCTCCATATAGCACCAACAATTGTCTAAAACTTCGCCGAAGACACCAAACCGATCGGACAAACCGTTTTCGAGATACAATTTTTTGAAGATATCATGTGCATTTTTCATAGGCCCTTCTCATAAGCAAGGCTAGATTAAAAATGGCGAACCAAGTATGCAAAACGGCGTTTTTGTTCCCCAAAAACTTGTATGCAAGGTTCCATGCAAATCAAAAAATACAAAAAATAAAAACTGGAAAAATTTCCCACTTGTTTGTGGAATCGCTCATCTATGATCCAATTGTCGAGCACTTTTTTTTCACTTCACGTAACTTCTAGTCATGTTTAAAAAGATTTCAGTTCACCAGAGCTCTCTTCAAATGAGAAGCAATTCCTTGTCATTTAAATGAAATGTCACTCAAGTGACTAACTGGTCACAAAACACAAAAAAAAAACGGAAAATACGCCAGAGTGAAAAATTATCGAATATTGGGTCAAAATCAGGTCAAATTTTATCGAATGTTGGATCACTGTTGGACACACATCGGATAACTGTTGGGTCTATGTTGGGTTTTGAGGCCAACATAAAAACAGATCCGTTGCATTGTAACGGAGTAATTCGTAGATTGCATACTGAAAGTTGTCCTGTTAAAACTTTAATACTTTAATTGCTTATGGAATGCTATTTGGGAAGGAACAGCTATTCAATCAGAGGTTGAAGTAAAAAAGATATGAAAACTTCCATCGCCGGTCCCGCCCATCTTCTTCGTTATGAGGATAGGAAAGGATGTGATGATATGACACCTACTTTATGAAAGGCCAGCGAATGATAGGTTTATGTCGGGTTATACGTCATAAATCACAAACAAAGCTTGGGCGTTACGAATTAGATTTTCGGAAATTTCCTGGGTTTTCTTGGATATAGAGTACTTTCTATTTTGCCTGCCACACGATATGCACATACAAAATAGTTATTGGCAGAGGAAGCTCTGTCAATAACTATGGAAGTGCTCATAGAACACTAATAGGGTTTTCTGATGCTTTGTTGGCATAGTCTTTTCGGCCGAAAAATCAATTTTAACATCTTATTTTAAGTTTAGCACTTTAGAGCTTGAAAATGAAATGAAAATGTCACTTAGTTTAACTTTTTTATACGCTATGATTCTTCTGGCTTAGTGGGTAGTCTGAACACATGATTATAATTGGCGTTATTCTGGGATATATTGAATTGTCTTGCCGATAAATGGCCATTAAATGTGACAGCCATAGACACATTTTTGAACTTGTATTTTTGTTATCGACGAATTATAACTATTCAACAAATTAAATGTTAGCCGAATATTGAGGACTATTATTTTCACTATGCACCCAAATGTTGGCCCATAAGATTAGTTTGATAACGCATTAGTAAAGTGACGTGAACAACATTGCTTGCGTATGAACCAGAAAGACCGAACATAAAGAAAGATTTTGTGTACGGTGACTGTAAAAAGTAAACATTTTTTTTTATGATTTTGTGAAAGTTTGGCTCTGGAAATGAAATTTGAAATTAAGATTATTGAACAAACAGTGACAGTATTTCAACAGAAATGTTGAAACAGTGAGGAAATAAGTGGTTGTAGCACTCAAAGAACATTAGGCCAACGTTGTATCCACTAATACGGAGTGTGTCGGAAATTAACTATAAACGTTCACAAAAGCATTGAAAATAATGTACTCGAAATAAGCATAACTTTATTTTTAGAGATACTATATAAGTCTTTGAAAAAAAAAAAACGAATATCAATTCCTGATTGTCTAAAAATAATCATTGAACTTGGACTTTATGCCACAAAAGTTCAGCTTATTGGACGCAGTGGTTTAATTTCCTCAACAGAGGAGGAAAAAAACTTGAACCTTTATCTCAAAGATTACACATATGTTTTTAAAATTTTGCACATTTTCTAAATTGCAAAAACTGTAGGAACTAGAAATATTATTTTCCAGAATACTCATTGTAACCGCGGCGGAGTTTGGGAGACCGACGGAGTGTTTGGGATCGTTCTTTCACTGCACTCAAACCGACACGACACGTTTTACTGGGGACGGACTACTGCGAAGATTTATTGCGACGGACGAAATGGATACAGACGAGTGTTCTGTTCTGCGGTTTATTTCAACTGATTCGATTCGATACTGGTTTGCTTATTTAACTATAGGGAAATTCAGTATAAAGAGGATCGAAAAGGCCTATCCGAATGTAAATCGGGATCGTTTTTCTCTCACTAGCCGAGTGCTAGTGACAAGGAAGAATGATTATAAATTTATCGGGCGAATGAACGAGATCGATATTGTTACTTATTCTAGAACAGGAGATATTAGGAGAAAATTATGCACTTATCTTTAGGGTGGCTCCAACATATGCCGGCCCCTGTTGAAAGGTCGGACCTTTCAACCGACTTTCCTGATTCGGATGCAGAGAGAGAGCTGATCGTTGACCTCAATCGTCTTCGGGTTTTCTCGTCGCAACTCGGGAGACTCGCCGGTCTGTTTTGGTTCCGCTGCTTCTAAACACCGCAGGTCAGCGACCTCAATGTTGATAAACACCTCGCACGTCGTCTGGGTCAACGACCATCGGTGGTGGTGGTATTGTTCGCTTCGGACGATATCTTGTTGGTTGGTGTGACGTCATCGGGAGTTCTTTCGTTGCGGCGCACTCGAGGGTCGATTGGGTTGTTTCGTGGTTCATCTCGCAGTCATCGGGTTGGGCGTACTCAATGGTTACCCATCGGAGCAGCCATCGAAGCCGCAGCACATGCCGGAGTACAAACATTCCATTTTTTTTTTTGAAAATTCGTTATACTACAATACTTACAGGGTACGGAGGCCCTAAGGCCTCCGATCGTTGCGCAGCACTAGTGTACTGCGATCGGTGATTCTTCAGGGTCGGTCCCAGCTGTACCAGCTTGTTCGGCTGTGGGTTGACGGATGGGAAGCACACAGATCTTGGCGATTCCACGCCGATATTCTCCATCAGCTGTCCGGACGTCTACGACCCGGATGTTGCCATCGTCCCCACGAAAAATGTTGGAGATCCTTCCGTACTTCCACTTCAGGGGCGGAAGGTCGTCTTCTTTCAGGAGAACCATCGTTCCTTCAGCGACGTTGTCCCGCACGTGAGTCCACCTAGTGCGCGGGTGGAGGCCAGAGAGGTAGTCGGTTGACCACCGCTTCCAGATTCGCCGGAGGAGCTCTTGGTTTTCTTGGTAGCGATCTAGTCTGGTTCGGGGTACCTCGGAGAGGTCGGGTTCGGGAAAGCAGGTAAGCGGACGGTGAACGAGGAAGTGGCCTGGTGTTAACACCTCCAAGTCGTTCGGATCGGTCGAGAGTGGCGTCAAAGGCCGCGAATTTAGACACGCTTCGATGCGGGTCAGCAGAGTGACGAATTCGTCCTGAGAGAGGACGGAGTTCCCGACGGTCCGACGAAAGTGCTGTTTGAAGGACTTCACAGCTGCCTCCCACAACCCGCCAAAGTTTGGGCTGCGTGGCGGAATAAACTTGAAGATGATGCCTTCATCTGCGCAGCGGTCGACTACTTCACCTTGGTGTTGCTGAGAGCGAAACTGCTTGGCCAGTTCCTTCAACTCCCGCGCTGCTCCTCTGAAGTTTGTGGCATTGTCGCACTCTATGAGGCTCGGCTTTCCTCTTCGAGCAATAAACCGATGCAACGCTGCTATGAACGCCGCAGTGGAGAGGTCGTAGACTAGCTCTACATGAACTGCCTTGGTTACAAGGCACACGAAGATGGCTACGAAACACTTTATGGGAGGTGCTTTCCTGGTTTTACGGTACTGGAACGGTCCACAGAGGTCTACCCCGGTATTGATGAAGGGCAATGTCGGAGTAACTCTCTCTGGCGGCAAATCTCCCATGAGCTGCTCGAGATTGCGAGGGCGGCATCGAAAGCAACTTACGCAGGAGTGGACTACACTTCTGGCTAGATCTCGCAGACGAAGTGGCCAAAACTTCTCCCGGACGCATGACGCAAGTAGCTGAGGTCCGGCGTGTAGATTCTTGAGGTGGTAGTAAGATACGATAGACGTTGTTAGAGGATGTCGAGCGGGCAGAATGATGGGATGCTTTCGGCATTCGGAGATTGCCGCATTCCTGAGCCGGCCACGAAGTCGGAGGATGCCGTCGACGAGAATTGGGGCGAGAGTACGTAGATCAGAGTTTGTATCAACCTGACCGTGTTTGGCTACAGCTGCGAGGTCCTTGGCAAAGGTTTCGTGTTGCGCTAGTCGAACTAGGTTGTCGGTGGCTTCCGCGAGCTCCGACGTCTGGAGGAATCCGGTCCGCCGGTTGGAGCGATTGCAAGGCTTGCTGTTATGGTAGAAGCGACGAAGAAGAGCGACGATACGAACGAGCGCTGGAAATGACGATCGGATGGAGAAGATTTCGTTTGGAGGGTGCACCTGCACCGGAAGCGATACTGCTCTTTCTTCTAGGAGTTCAGGCGGTAGGTCGACGGAGGGTTGCGGAGTTAGGGGCGGCCAGAACCTTGACGGTTGGCTTAACCATGGCGGGCCATTCCACCACGATACGGTTTCTTGCAGTTGCGCAGGATACATGCCGCGGGAGATTATATCCGCAGGATTTTCGATGCCAGGAACATGCGCCCAAATACCGCTGGTGGTGAGATGCTGCACTTCAGACACTCGATTTGCAATGAAAGTTTTCCATCGCGAAGGTTGCGAACGCAGCCAGTGCAGGGTGATCATCGAGTCTGTCCAAAAGATCGATTTGGCGTTCAGCGCTGTACTGCTTTGGACCTTGTGATAGAGGTGACTTAGCAGAAGTGCCGACGAGAGTTCCAACCTAGGCAAACAGATGCGCTTCTGCTTCTTCGAGTCGCCGAGGGGTGCCACCTTGGATTTGGCGGCTAGCAGGCGAACGGCGATCGATCCGTCAGTCGAAACGGTTCTCAAATAGATGCAGGCTCCGTATGCCTTCTCAGAGGCGTCGCAGAACCCGTGCACTTCAATTGATACGAGAACGGAGGCAGGCGCCGCCCATCTTGGAATGCTGATTGTAGCTAATCCATCGAGACTGTTGCGAAACTCCAACCAATGTTGTTGCTCGGACTCGCCTAACGGATCGTCCCAGTTCTTGGAGGAGCGCCAGAGTGTTTGAACGAAGAGTTTGGCGAGCACTACGACCGGCCCGATCAATCCAAGAGGGTCGTAGAGTCGCGCCGTGTCCGATAGAACGATTCGTCGAGATATTGGTCCATCCTGAGACCACGTGGGAACGGAATAACGGAATTCGTCATCCATTGGCTGCCATTGCAACCCTAGCGTCTTGATCGGAGCAGAAGGAGATTCAAGCGAAAGTGTGGTTCGTTCATCGCGAAGTTCTGACGGTATTTTTGAGAGAATCGCTGGCGAATTCGACGTCCATTTCCGCAAGCTCATACCGGCAGAATTCAGCAACTGCAGAAGCTGCTGACAGGTTTCTTCACCTTCGTCCTCGTCGTCAACACCGGTCAGCATGTCGTCCATGTAGAAATCCTTAGCTAGGATCAACGAGGCGAGAGGAAATTCGTCGGAACCATCCTTGGACAACTGCTGAAGGCACTTCGTTGCCAAATAGGGGGCGGATGCGGTGCCATACGTCACTGTCGTGAGTTCGAAGGTGCGTAGAGGTTGCGAGGGAGAATCACGCCACAGGATTCGCTGCAAAGGGTAGTCCGCAGGGTTTATACGGATTTGACGGAACATTTTTTCGATGTCCGCAATAATGACAAATCGGTGCATCCGAAAGCGCAAAATGATTGCCAGCAAATCGTCTTGGATGACTGGGCCAACCATCAGCGCTTGGTTCAAAGAGATTCCACTATCTGTGGGGCAGGAAGCATCGAATACTACCCGCAATTTCGTGGTGGTACTGTCAGCCTTTTCAACGCCGTGGTGCGGTAGATAGTACGACGTACAGTTCGCCAAAGCTGCATCGTCGCACACTTCCCGCATGTGGTTAAGCTGGTGGTATTCATCGATGAAGGCTGAGTACGAGGACATCAACTTGGGATTGGTTAGCAGCCGACGTTCGAGAGCGAGGAATCTTCGAGCAGCAATCTCTTTCGAGTTTCCTAACTGGTTGAGAACCAGTGGGCGCTTGGGAAGGGTGACTACAAAGCGACCCGATTGGTCGCGAAAGACAGTGGCGGCGAAGTGCTCTTCACACTTGGATTCCTCCACCGAATGAGTGCTGTTGGTCCAGCAGGATTCGATTTCCCAAAACCGAGAAAGCTGTTCGTTGAGAGATTCTGCACTGGTGACATGAGCGAGCTTCGGAGTACCTTCGGATGCTTGGTTGGAGCCGACCTTCCCGGATGCTACCCAACCAAAGACGGTGTTCTGCAGGATCGGCCTTTCAGGTCCCAGTTTGATGAAACCTTCAAGCAACAGGTCGTAGTACATCTCCATTCCTATGAGGAGATCGATGGGTCCGGGTTCATGGAACTGAGGGTCAGCTAAGGCGAGATTCGAGGGGATGTTCCATGGCGAAGTGTCGATGCATCTGACCGGCAGCTCTCTGGTTATCTTCTTCAAGACGTGACACCGAGCATCAGCGACGAAATCCGAGCAGCGAGAACCCATCCGAACGAGGACAGCGTGGTATGAAACAACGATAGAATCACCCACACCTCCGATTTCTTGGCGATCGGAGTGGCGAGGTAACTGGAGTTTCTGAACGAGATTTTCAGTAACCAGGCTGAGTTGAGAAGCGGAGTCCAAGAGCGCTCGGGCCCAATGATGGTGTCCGTGATTGTCGAAGATCTTGATGACAGCAGTCTGCAGCAACACAGTGGCAGGAACAGTACGGGAACTTCCGACGAGAGTGGTGGAGACGAGAGTAGAGGCGTTGGCTGACGGCGATTGTGCTTCCGCTGACGGCGGAGTTCGAGAGTGTGAGGGTTGGTTCGATGGGCATGTTTGGTTGCCCAAGGGTGACGACGACGATTGCGAACTGACAGCGGAAGTGGGTGATTTTGTCGGGGTGAACGAACGATCTTGCGATTGTTGGTGGAGCATGGTGTGGTGCTTCTGACTACATACTCTGCATGCACTGGAAGAGCAATTTCTAAGTAGGTGGGAGGAGGAGAAACAGTTGATGCAGAGGTTTTTCTTCTTGACCTGCTCGAAACGTTGGACGACTGACAACTTCTGGAACACCTCGCACTTGAAGGGAGAGTGGGACGGTTTCGAACAGAACGGGCACGCACCAGCTGACGGACTAACTGTAGTAACGGTGTGGACTGTATTTATTTTGGATTTCTGTGACCGGAACGATTCCGGTTTAGCGGGTTCGAACGAGCGAGACTTCGACGGTGGCAGCGATTGCAACACCGTAAGATGAGTACGAAGAAACTGGATTAGATCTTCGTATTTGGCAACCTCTGTTGATCGGTGGTGAGCTTCCCACTGCTTAAGTGTGGACGGATCCAGTCGGCTACAGACCATGTGTGCCAACAACACACTCCATCCTTTCGTTGGAATGCCCATCTTGTCAATCATGCACAGGTTTCGCTCGAAATCATCAACCAGGTGCATAAGAGACTCGTAGCACTCTCTCTTCATAGGCTCGATCGCGAATAGGGAATCAATGTAGGTTTTCACGACTAATTTCTTGTTGTCGAATCGCCTTTCCAACAAGGTCCAAGCGACAGAATAATTGGCAGCAGTGTGCTCGACGGATTCGATAACCCTTTTGGCGTCTTTGGAAAGGGAAGCGACAAGGTACGATAACTTGTCGATAGGCGATAGCTGCGGATTCGAGTCTATGAGAGATTTGAAAGTATCTCGGAACGTGATCCATTCCGAAACGCACCCAGAGAATGTTGGGAGTTTAACTTCTGGGAGCTTGATACGAGAGAAGGCGTTATCGGGAACATTTACACTGCCTCTAGAGGTAGAAGGGACAATTGCTTGCGTTCCTGCGGAAAATTTGCGAAGTTCTCTAGTGAGAAAACTGTGGACCCGTACAAAATCGTTTTCGAACCCCTGTCGAATGACGCGATTGGCTTCTTCCGTAACTCTCATGCCTTTTTCATCCGTTTCGAGCCTATCGCTTTCATCGCCATACAGCTCAATTTTTAATCGATTGGCCTGAAAGTCACTGTACAAAGCCTCCGCTCGTTGCTTCCATCCTTCGAGCTGTCCTCTATCGCGCTCAGCTGTAAAATTCTCCACAAAATGCTTCAAATTGGTCATGGTGTCCAAGTAGAACCGCTCTTGGCGGGAAAGTGTCCTCAAGCTCGGCGACATTTTCCACACCTGGACGATCGAAATCAATCGCTCAACTCCTCACCTATGCTCAAAACGAAACCACCGACCAATTTGAAAGCCAGAGCACCTAGCTACCAACCAAAAACGCTCACCCAGGATGAAAGCAACGAAGCAATAGCCACTATCAGTTTTCTCGCAAATAAAATATCAATTCGTCAACCAAAGAACCCTTCTACTCACAGTAGCGTGGCGATCTGACGCCGTTGACCGACGTCCTATTGTCCGGTGCAGCACAATGCAGACCAAAGCCAAACCGGCGTGGTTTGCTCTCACAATGGGGACCACGCTGGAAGCACGTTGGATTGCAGTACCTCGGGAATCGCAGCTTATCCTCGAACGACACTAACGAGATCGATGTTAATTAACGATCGATCTTACGCGCACTGTAATTATGCTGCTCTAGGGCAGGCAATCTTCGCAATTTCACTTGCAGAAATAGTCACTGTTCGTCACTGTACGACGTCACGTGACGTGCGGTATATGTTCACTCCTCGATAGAACACCGAACCGCGAACCGATTTGTCCGAATCGATTACCGTTTTCGCGGGTCACTAAACGGTTGATCCGGCTCGACCAGGACCAAAAATGTAACCGCGGCGGAGTTTGGGAGACCGACGGAGTGTTTGGGATCGTTCTTTCACTGCACTCAAACCGACACGACACGTTTTACTGGGGACGGACTACTGCGAAGATTTATTGCGACGGACGAAATGGATACCAACCCCTCCGTAACTTGACAGATGAGCTCAGTTTCGCGTACCTACTTGCAAATTGCAGATGTCGCTACTGTTCGTAAACAACGGGTCCATCCTTCACTGACGCAACAATTTTTGTCCATGCGAAAACATCTTTTTGTTTCGTGGCGAGTGGAAGCCAACAAGAGGCTGGCGTGTCGTATCAAAAGGACGTATTCAACAGAAGCGCAAAAACTAATGTTCATTAAATTGAAATTATTTTGATTTTTCTATTTTATTTGTTGTAAGAATTGTAATAAAAGCACATGTTTAAACGGACTTCCATATTAATTGGTGACTGCGCATGCTAGACCAAACTCGAAAAAAACATCAACAATAATTATTTTTAACTTCCATTTTGGCTTTGCCACCAGATATGTAGCTGTAAAATATTAGCATACCTTATTTATTACTAACTGGTGCTTAATAACCGCACTAGAAGAAAACATGAGTTTCTTATCAATTTTATGAATGCCGACTGTTTTGCCTTTACCCGTTTTATATATATAATTTTCGCTTCTAGTAAACAAAATTCATCATGCCGCACTTAATTTGTATTTATCTACCACAAAAAAGCGGAACAACAAATTAGGGTTTCTGTTTAATGTTTTAATATTTTTTGTGCGGTTTGTTATTGTCGGTTTTCGTCCTTTTCAAAAGTAGCGCTTGCCACTTTGAATCTGACAGTACCACCCGGACCAAAATTTTTAGGTACGCTGACGTTGTTCGGCAGCTGTCAAGTAGCTCCCGGGTTGATGGATACAGACGAGTGTTCTGTTCTGCGGTTTATTTCAACTGATTCGATTCGATACTGGTTTGCTTATTTAACTATAGGGAAATTCAGTATAAAGAGGATCGAAAAGGCCTATCCGAATGTAAATCGGGATCGTTTTTCTCTCACTAGCCGAGTGCTAGTGACAAGGAAGAATGATTATAAATTTATCGGGCGAATGAACGAGATCGATATTGTTACTTATTCTAGAACAGGAGATATTAGGAGAAAATTATGCACTTATCTTTAGGGTGGCTCCAACACTCATGATACAGGAAATTTTTTTTTAAAGAAAAAAATCCTCCGCATTTTAGCGCAATTCTTAAAAATGAAAAAAAAAAAAAAATACAGGCCATTTTTTGAGGACCTTTTTTTTTGTGCGTCTCCAAAAAACGATTACGCAAATAAAAACCCGGATTAATCCACCTAGTGGGTGATAGTGCCTTTCTCGTCGAATATGCACTCATGATCTTTCCGTCGACGCAAGTCGAAGTGTTCCTGAATCAAGTGAATACTTTTTTTTATAAAAGCAGGAATTTTATCTGGAACAA
Organism: Aedes albopictus; assembly: GCF_035046485.1. NCBI lineage: Eukaryota > Metazoa > Arthropoda > Insecta > Diptera > Culicidae > Aedes > Aedes albopictus. The sequence continues at coordinate 308,352,828 of NC_085138.1, read as the reverse complement.
CCCCGGGAATCAATCGCGCCGGCCCGGAAGGGGACGTGCCTCAGCTCCAAGGGGGGGCTCGCAAGACCCACCCAGGAAAATTCGTAACTTTCTTAGGTTTATTCATGCATTCCAGGAGTTGTACATGTGGATGTCATGGCGGGAGAGTCTTGTTGAAGTGTAGCTGGCCATTCCTCTAGTGCTTGCACAGCCAGTATTGAAAAACATCCTGGAAATATCAAAATTTCTTTCGATATTTTCTTGTCAGCATTAATATTTGCAGCATGTCAGAGACGTGACACAAATATTAAAACGGCCAGGCCCACTGTTTAATGATTTCAACATTATTTATCACTAAATACCAAAAAATGATCTAAATTTTTATCACATTCGCTTTCTCAACAAGTTGTCTAGGGAATGCCTTGATCAAAATTTGAAAAAAAAAAATCGATAAAGGCATTTCGATATCGAGAAAGCATTCGCTCAAAAGCAGTCTTGTCTGGGTGTTTTCTTAGATATCGCGGGTGCCTTTGACAACGTGCCTTTCGATGCCATATTGAAAGCTGCACGGAGTCATGCTATATCGCCAATGATTTCCAATTGGATTCACCAAATGCTCATAAACCGATATCTCTTCTCGACATTGCGTCTAGCAGGGATTAGGAAATTGAGTGTTTGTGGATGTCCCCAAGGGGGAGTCTTATCACCGCTTTTGTGGAATCTCGTAGCAGATACGCTATTGAGGCAACTCAATAATAGCGGTTTTCCTACTTATGGTTTTGCCGACGACTACTTAACATTGTTAGTTGGTATGTGCATCAGCACCCTTTTCGACCTGATGCAAAGCGCCATTCAGGTAGTTGAGGGTTGGTGTCGCCAATATTTCCTTTCGGTTAATCCGAGTAAAACATCTATTGTTCTTTTCATGGAAAGGCGAAACCGTAATGGCGCTCGACATTCGTGTCTCTTTGATTCTGAAATCGATGTGACTGACCAGGTAAAGTACGTTGGAGTCATTCTTGATTCCAAGCTTTCCTGAACACCTCACATTGAGTTCAGAATCAAGAAAGCTTGTATGGCCTTCGGGCAATGCCGGCGTACTTTTGGTACAACTTGGGGCCTAAAACCCAAGTATATCAAATGGATTTACACAACTGTGGTTCGGCCAATATTGGCTTATGGATGTCTTTTGTGGTGGCAAAAGGGCGAAGTGAGAACGGCCCAATCAAAATTAGGCCATCTCCAAAGGATGTGCTTAATGGCGATGCCTGGAGCGTTCTCTTCAACTCCCACGGCAGCGCTCGAAGTTCTCTTTGACGTTGCTCCACTACACATTCATCTCAAACAAGAAGCACTTTCTTGCACTTACCGGTCACGGGTACTCGGTCTACTAGAGGAAACTCCTGTGAACCGCACATCAACGCACACCTCGTTGTTTCCACTTTTGGTGAATTATGACAAAATTGTTCTTGCTCCAAGTGATCTTACAATTGCTTGTAATTTTCCATATAGGACATTTTCCACGAAATTCCCTTCCCGGGAAGAGTGGACATCTGGTTATCTGGAAAGAAGTATTTCAGACGGCATCGTATGTTACACTGATGGCTCCCTTCTCGAAGGTCGAGCAGGTGCTGGTGTATATTCTCGTGAGCTAAGGCTGTATCAGTCTTATTCGTTTGGTAGACACTGCACCGTTTTTCAGGCCGAAATCTTTGCTCTTATGTGCGGAGTGCAATCAGCACTTCAGCAGCACGGCTGATGAGTTAGCACGCACTGGAGCATCACATGGCCTCATTGGCCCTGAGCCAGCTATTCCGATATTGAAGTGTTGGGTAAAGCTTCAGATTCACACCTGGACTGCCACTCAACACAGAAAATACTGGTATAGTTTGGAGTCACGTCGTCAAACCAAATTGTATTGTACTGAGCCGTCTCCAAGGATGGCGAAGTATCTTACAAATCTGTCAAGGCAGAATTGCAGCATTCTGGTCAAAGCATTGACTGGCCACTGCCGACTCAGCTACCACATGGCGAATATTCAGCAAGCTGATTCATTTGACACATTCCACGCACTTCTACGCCAAGGGTGTGAAATTTCAAAGTGATTGTTTTGCCCCAAACTTTCCAGCATATGAAAAAGGGTAGATTCAATCTTAAGAAAACCATTTGTTTTGCTTAAAATTTGACTGGTAACGTATTTAAACAGCTAGGTGAAGTAGTAGCATTTTATGTAAGAAAATTTAAAGTTATCATTGATAATTTTCAAATATGCCTGCTTGCATGTTAAAGTTCAAAAACATTATACCTAATTTTTGTTAATGTAGTATAATAATGTATATTTTATACACCGATAGGATTATGTTTTAAGCACTTTTCGCAATAGCCGCAATTGAATGGTGTCCCGTTACGAAGACAGCACATTTGTTGAAATAACGAATTTATTACAAACTTTAGAAAAATAATTTTCAGGATTATCTTGGTACTCGTGGAGACCTTTCTTCCAACATATGGGTTACCTTGATCGACGCGTTATCTTAGGCGTTACAATGGGTACATGGTGTCCCGTTACGGAAATTTTAAAAACATTTATAATTGGATAAAGAAGTTTGGTTTGATCAAATATTTAACCAAAAATATGTAACCATGATGAAATTATGTTATTGGGAGTATATATTTTCATTATCCTTCTTGGTGTAACGCCACTACTGGAACAAAGCCCGCTTCTCAGCTCTCTACGATAACTACGTAAACAAAGGGCAGGTATTCTGGTGGATCAGTATAACAAGTGATATTTTATTAAGTTTTGTGATGACAGCATACTCTTTCAATGCTATAACCTTTTTAACATGTCCTATGAATTACCACCATGATGTATAAAAAGGTTTATAGAATCACACAACGTTCAAAACTTTTAGATCCCGAAGTGATGGTAGGCATTCCTTCTTTATCCCATTAATCACCGTATAATTTACTTCTATGACGACAAACATATTTTGAAGATTATGTTCTTATTGAAAATAAAAAAAATGCAAAATGCATCACGAAAATGGTGTTGCATTACTTTTTGTGACTACACAAATTAGTAACCATTGATTGAAAGTCTAGCGACCTCCCTCTTGTCGTTTTGATTGTCAACCTTTTTTTATTCTCGAAATCCGTTTGTTTGTATCGTTACTGGTTGTCGTTAGCTAAATATCAACAGAAAGCCCCCATAATCCCATCCCTTCAAAAAAAAAAAACATTGTTCTCTCTAACCTCGACCAAACGGCGAGATTAACGGTTCCCCAAAACTAACATAGTATTAGAGAAAAATCCCCTGAAAAATGAAAAAAATTATTTCAAATGAAATTGGTTCCTTTATTCCCAAGGCGAATGAGTCTTAAAGGATTAAAGCAACATGCGACATATGAAAAGACTGTGTTGGATTATTTTACTATAGATAGCATTGAATCTTTTTCGAAACATTATAATGTGAAATGTGGAAAAACCGCGAAGTTAGACACGTCGCACAACCATAATTTGGAGATACAATTAAACTTCCCGCACCCAACCCCCGATAACTGATTTTCAAAATGCTGGCACTTCGTCAATTTTCATTCGATTTTTTTTTAAGTCGCCCTCGATCAATCATAAATTGGTGCTTATTTATTACACTCAAATGGCCATGTAGCATGCGGAACCATTCCGGAGATATTCCGGATTGTACAGGGTTCCAGGGGGTGGAGAAGGGGTCTGTTTTGCCGAATGGCTAAAAGTGATTATTTCGTGTGTGTTGTGTTTTGGAGGTCCCCGTGGAACCTGCTCCAGGTGTTACGGAGCGACCATATCAGTTGATACATACTTAAGTAATTTTTTTTCTTTCCCATTCTTTCGAAATTATGAAGGTTGATACGTCACTCGGCATGTTTTGGTTGCAAACTAGAAATGTTCCCGATGACACCTCTGTGGAACCTGTGCTATAGGGGAACAAAGCCCAAAATGCCAAGATGGGGTAAAATGGCCCAACTCATAATATCATTCCTGAATGGGACTTCATCATTACTGTAGGTGAATGGTGTCAAGATATGTTTGCATGCAGCGAACATTCTTCTAGAAGCTAGGTCACCAAACCCACGAAAAATCTTTTGATTTCCCAATGCAAATTGGCAACTTCCGGTTTTTTGTGCTTGCAACTAAGGTTTTCTGGTGCTTTTATTACCAGCCAAGTGTTTCCAACGAGATTGAGCCACACATGGAGATGCATGGTTGTTGATGTCTACGCTTAGGGGTCATTCAAATATTACCATCATCGTTTTGCGGGGAGGGGGGTAACACTTCATTTATTGAGTATACGAAAAAAGCGGGACAGAGGGGGGAAAAGGAGTCGGAAATGCCCGAAAACTGATGGACGTAATTTTTGAATGTTTTCATGAAGTGGCATCTTACCCCATGGCAGATGGTCGTTTTGCACCACTTCCGTTTTACGAATCAGTTTTTAAAATCGCTAAAAATCTATGAAAATGCAATAGTTTACTGAATAGTTTTGCTGAAGTATCGAGCAAATATTGTCTAGTTGCTGTTACCACTTTGAAAGCCTAACAAATGAGGCTAATTATCATTGAAAACGATGAAAGTTTGAAAAATGTCATCTTACCCCACTTGACCCTATGTTCCGGGGTGGTCATATTAGTTGATACATACTTCAGTCTATCGTTTCTGACTCAGTCATTCGAAATCATGAAGATTGATATGTCGCACGGCATGTTTAGGTTGAAAACCAGAAGTGTTCCCAATGAGGCTCCGTGGAAACTGTCACGGAGATCCGGATGGGCCAACTCATTCAAATCTAGCTATAGCAGTTGTGTTCCACTATCCGCAACAAAAATATTCGCTGAAAATCGATGGTTCAAACACAACAACACTCGAAATAATCACTTTTAGCCATTTTGACAACCCCCTGATCCCAGCTCAATTCGGAATATCGTCTTAATGGTTCCAGATATTGCTTGGCCACTTGAGTATAATAAATAAGCCCCAACTTATGATCAATTAAGGGCGACTTCAAAAAAAATCGAATGAAAATTGACGAAATGCCAGCATTTTCAAAATGACTTGTCGGGGGTCGGGTACGTGAAGGCTAAATAAACCTCGAAACAAGTTCCCCAGGGCACATTCCGGTGGGCATCATAGGGCCAGAGCGGGTTTGAAGGCCTATTTGTGCCCTGTCGGACAGCTACCATCTGCCTGAAAAACATTGCCGAAGACACCAACATTCTATCTAGCAAAGCATTTGATCTACAACTAGATGTCTTTAGCCGTAACGGGACACCATTTGCAAAATACTGTTTTCACGCGAGCGTAACGCTGCGCTCCCAAAACTAAATCAAGAATATTTCCAAAACTATACATTTCTCAGTAAAACACACTTCGGCAATCTTGTTCACATCAATCCAAAGAAGAAATGTCTAGAAAACTATTATTCAAAACCTCATAACAGAGCTGATACACGCATTTCAGTTTGAAAATTTTAAAAAGAAGATTTCTGCGATGGTGTCCCGTTACGAAATGTAACATGTTATATAAAGTAAATTGGAACCAAAACCCCATCGAACAAATGTCTGGAATGTGTCATTTGCATGTGATAGTTGTGAATCCGATTATGGAACTTCGTATCATTTGATATGTAACTGTCCCGTTTTTGCGCAACTGCGTTTCCGAAAATTCGGTAAACACTTGTTAAGTGAAACTGACTTCAGAAACCTGAATCTTCATGATATTCTGTTGTTCTTAACCCGCTGTGTTAAAGAACTATAGGCTATCTTTCGCTTTTTGCGTTATAACAGTGCCCTTTTTAGGGCGCTGTTTGAACCCATTGTGGTACGCTTGTGCGTTAGTACCCTCTTCCAGGGTATTTTTCCTATTTCCCTACCTGTCCCTATCCCCATCCAAATCCTTTTTCCTTCCTTTTCCCTCAGGTAGATGATGAAATAGGCTGTTATTTTGGCGATGGCAATAATGTCCCAAATAGAGGATAACGTGCCTCTGGAGCCGGCCTTCTGATACCTGATACCTGATAGGGAATGCCTTGATCAAAATTTGGAAAAAAAATTGATAAAGGCATTTCGGCAACCTTTTTTCGGAGATCAAGTTCAATTTCTTAGATTTCCTGAACGCATTTAATCTAAACAAACTTATTTTTTCAGCTCATTCGATCCTTCAGATGGCAAAGCTTGTCATACCATAAAAACGAATGCGCTAAGCAGTAATTAGACATTCGTTTGCTTAACGTTTGTTGGTACTGGTGTTATTGAGAAATTTGAAACAAAATCTTTTGCATTGAGAAGGCCCGTAATGATGGTTCTTGATCAAATATTCCAGTAAAAATTACTCTTACCAATCGAAAAATATCTTTTATTATCTTATTATCGATACAGCAATTTTAATTGTGTTTGGAAATTGAATATTTTATCTGTGAGATTTTTTCTTTTCTACTATGCTACATTTTTTGACCACTTTGCGCAACTTCAAATTTTAATCATCTACCTAGTTTACAGAGCCCTATTTTTTAACTTTTACCAGAAACATCAACAAAATTGTTATTATTTGCTTCATTAGCATGTTTACTATAAGGGCTAGAAGAAACTTTTTTGGATATTGCATAGCATAGCATAGCATGAATACTTGCACAAATCTTGGATGGAGTTGCAAAGTTGAATATTTCCATTGACATTGCTGATGTCGCTACTATCTACAATGTCATAGATTCACTCAGCTCCACACACCTGGCCAAGTCCTTGCAAGCATTTATAAATCCCTTCATCAACTTAAAAAGAGCCCAGAACTGAAGCATCTTCCAATGGAATGGAAAGGATGTTGAAAATAGCGAATTTTCAACTTATATGCAGTTATAAAGTAAATATACTGAAGTAGAATTATTTATAAATAAATAATATTGGAAAGATCTCACCGATTGTTGTGGGGTTTTTGTGGTTCAATGCCGATCATCTAATTGCCTTGATTAATGTTCTTCTCTGTAAAGAACAACACAATACTCAGCAAAGAACAACACAATATTGAACACTAAACACCCGCGCATCTATTGTTTTGATTTTCACTCGAGACAATAGCGAACGCGATCGATTATGCTGCCATACTCACCCCTTACAGGAGCGATGCATGCACAGCAAAGAACAACACAATACTCTAGAAGAAACTTTTTTGGATATTGTTCTCAAATTGAAGTGGCAGTTAATCGTTGGTGTATTTATAATTTCTGAAACAGTCTATACGTGGAGGCTCTAGGTCTCGGATCCCCGGCGGCGGTCGGATAGTAGCGGAAAATGGTCACAATTGCTGCATAGGCCGATGCATCACTTTCGAACTATGTTTACGAGAGGAGTCATGAGGTGTAGATTTGACTGAAGCAGAATCCGAGCAGAGGGCGAAATTTTGCGTATTAATCTCGGAGGCTGTTCTGTACGGGGTCGAAATCACGGGCGTAATTTTCGGAGGATCACATGGGCACATAAAACGACGCGATTACTGATCGAAAACCAAATTTATTTTGCAGGAGAGACTACACTTTATTTGCATGTGGCTGAGTTCACTGTGGTTTATTAACTATAGCTATAGGTGACAGCGAAAGAGAGAGCTCAAAATCGCCTAATTAGCTCATGGAATGCGAGTGCGTTTTTTACATAATAGAATGTGAGAGTGTGTTGCAGTACGCAATTCTGGTAGAAGCTGGATTCTATAGCGAAATTTAAATTTAAATATTGTGTTGAAATATTTCGAATCCTAACAGAGGCAAAAGGGGATTGAAAAACTTTGCTCGGTCAATTTTTGTTGATTTTTGTAATTCCGGCGAAGCATCCAACGCTGGTTCTGCAACACTACTGGTTGTCTCTAATGTGGTCTGAGCATATTTTCTTTCTGACCGCCCATCAGGTTATCGAAAAAGTCGCGATTTGATGTGCCACATGCAAGGATTTGGTTAACTTTCTAATTTCCGGAACTGGTTCCAGAATACAATCGCACGGAAAAAAATCCATTCCCCTAATCATGAATAAAAAATCATGTTCTTATGATGTCTGCCAACTCATAATATCATAATAAAAATTCATAATATCATGAATGAGTTGGCCAGAAATATGAATAGAAACAAGCATTTTCATAAATTATATTCATGGTCGCTTCCTAGCGTTACATTTATCTGCCATATGCAATTATATAAATCGCGCGGTCGTCCAGCACAGACATGTGGAAAAAGTTGAACCTGCTATTTTTGCAAAGTTTTTATATGGTTAGAGTAATAAATGTGCATATATGAGGAAATGGAACATCGAAACAGTGTGCCCGTAAGATTCGGCAGGTTGTTGGGAGTTGATTGACTAAAAAGTAAACGCGCAAAAAGTAAACAGTGCCTAGTTCGCGTTTTCGTTGTGCCATCCGCCGTAGCTCCGAGTTTATGTACGGAGGGTGAAACAAAGTGAGAATCGCGCGTTAATTTTCGGTAATTCTCTCTATTTTTTTGGTTTATCCATCGTTTGACGAGTTCGGAGACTCAGCAAGTGATGTGAACTAGTGAACAATTGATGTGGTTTGGAGGGCATCCTTAGCCTGTTGGATGTAGGTGCCAAAGACAAAAATAATAAACCAGCTAAATATGATTATCCGGTGAGTTCGATCATTGTTGTTCTCTTTTATATTTGAACATTACATATCTTCACTAACAAGAGGCCAACTAAAAAGTGCTGCTTGCTCATAGAAAAAAGGATGATGAATAGGTCCCAAAATCATAGAAATGGGCTCTGATATCACGTATTTTATTTTCTTATGATTTTAGCTTGCATCGTTTTATTAATCTAATTAAAAGCATTTGGGACCGACGACGACGGAATCATAAAAGTAATTCTTAATTCCATGAATTCGATGCATGGTTCCATTTCCCTCAACCATGATTTTATGAATTTGACTGAGAAACATTGAGGTCCAACGACGACGGAATCATAAAAGTAATTCTTAATTCCATGAATTCTATGCATGGTTCCATCTCCCTCAACCATGATTTTATGAATTTGACTGAGAAGCGACGACGACGGAATCATAAAAGTATTTTTTGATTCCATGAATTCTATGCATGGTTCTACCTCACCAAACCATAATTTTATGAATCTGGTGGTAAAGCATCAGGATCTGCATCCAGGTTTATGAAAATTATTCTTGGCTTTATGAATGCTACTCATGATCCCAGCTTATTTAATCATAGCTTCATGATTATATTTTCCATTTTTGGTCGTCGAAAGCCAAAACAATAACGGGTGCATAGCGTTATGGTGAAATCAATCATAAGATCATAAAATTTAATCATGGTGTATATTTATAACATAAAATCATAAAAATATCGGGAAACTATGAGTCATATTCATGGTCTTGGGAATGGATTTTTTTCCGTGCGGCTGTCCCAAATATGGTCTGAGACTAGTTTCTGCTAACTGTTCATCAGGTTTCCTAAAAAGCCGCGAACTACTGTATCACATGCATGGGTTTGGTTCAATTCTACATTTGACCGCGTCCGGCGGGACACCCGGAATCGGGTCCGGGACACTACTGGTTTTCTCAAATATGGTCTGAAACTATTTTCTTGCTTACCGTACATCAGGTTACAAAAAGAGCCGCGATTTGATATGTCGCATGCATAGGTTTGGTACACTGACGAATGAACCATCGGTCATTAAAATCGTTTACTGTCAAAAAGTGATGCACACACATACACACACAGATACCACCTCAATTCGTCAAGCTACACGCTAACGCCGCTCAACACTAAGGTGCATAATTTCCAGACTGCACCAAAAATGTGTAACACTTGCACATTTACAAAATCAGCTCCTGTGCCCGCAAAATCGTTAAATTCGCAAAAATTTTTGTACAGCGATCTAGCTAGGTTTTCTAGTGTCCTTGGAAAACAAAAAATATATCGACATTTCGCATCTAGACGAGTGTACGAGCTGTTTTTGAAAATGTGTAACTGTTACACATTTTTGTGTTATCTGGAAATTATGCACTTATGAGTAGGGCTTACACATTTTAGTGCTGAGTGGTTTTAGCGTGTGAGTCGATTGGTATATGCAACTCGACCCTCCGGGCCGTCTATCAAGAAGTCATTTTTTGAGTGAGCATATAGCCTTTCCAGTACACTTAGTGTACGAGAAATGCAAAAAGATCAGGCGCGCTGGCTCTGTTTACGAAGAGATTTGTGCTCTCAAAATCGTGAGTAGTTGCCAAAGTCGGTCATTTTAGCCGCTACATTGGGATTATAACAAATCTGTCCCTAATAACTGAGGAAAGGTAAACAAAAAACACAAAGTTGAAGAGAGGCAGGCCACGTTCCAGTGGGAACGTAGAACCATGCAAAAGAAGATGTTCACTCAAAAAACGAAATCTTGATATAGCCCTCGAAGGGGCCTAGGAAGGGGCCAAGTCTTATATATCAATCGACTCAGCTTGACAAATTGGGAAGATGTCTGTGTGTGTACATATGTATGTGTACAAAATAATCACCTCATTTTTAGATAGTAAATATCAACCGATTTAAACTACAGATGGTTTATTAGACGAGGCATTCTATCCTATTGTTTTCTATTGAAAATGGTTCACATCGGTCACGCCGTTCCGGAATTATGGCCATTTCGGTGTTTCGGACTGGAACCCCAGGAAGGTGTCAGATATAAAAACGCAGCAAACCCATGCATACGACACATCAATTTGCGGCTTTTTCAGTAATCTGATGAATGGTTAGTAAGAAAATAGACTCAGGCCATATTTTAAATTACGTAAGTTAACAAACCAATGCAAGCGTTACATCAAATCGGCTTTGAACGGAGTAAGACTGGCAATGAAGAAATTTGTTGCTTTAGTATTAAATATCAGGATTCAGGGATATCGGCACCAACATTTCAAAAGGGCGTAACTGCCTTTTCAACAATGCCTTCTCACAAAGCTGTGGAGCGTATCCCATCCCTCTCGAGCAATCCACTAGCACAAATAGAAAGATAAAATCTTCCTATTTCGATTAATGGATGTGAATTGCGTGAGATGAATGAAATACGACCCACAGCTCTGTGAGAAGGCAATGGTTGCAAAAGCAGTTACGCCCTTTTGAAATGTTGGTGCCGATATTTTGGCTTACGCCGACGGAAAGATCATGAGTATACATTTGATGAGATAGGCACTATCACCACCAGGTGGATTAATCAGGGCTTTTTGTATGCAAAGTTGCCATCGGCGTTTAACGTTTATAATATACCTATGCTATGTGAGCATTGAAAATAGGCAATAAAAAATAAACCTGCAGGTTTCACTTGCCCTGGGGTACCTTACCCCAATTCCGTACAGAATAAAAATGCATGCGTCCAAACCCACGAAAAATGAAAATTTACTAAAAGCTGAAACTGTACTATTTGAATTAGTTTGACACAATTTTTTCATTGGAAATAAAGCTTCTAACAATTTATTCGGAACGTATTGTCGTCCTCCTCTCTCTCCTCTTCTTGGCGTAACGTCCTCACTGGGACAAAGCCTGCTTCTCAGCTTAGTGTTCTATGAGCACTTCCACAGTTATTAACTGAGAGCTTCCTCTGCCAATGACCATTTTGCATGTGTATATCGTGTGGCAGGCACGAAGATACTCTATGCCCAAGGAAGTCAAGGAAATTTCCTTTACGAGAAGACCCTGGACCGACCGGGAATCGAACCCGTCACCCTCAGCATGGTCATGCTGAATACCCGTGCGTTTACCGCCTCGGCTATATGGGCCAGAACGTATTGTCGTATGTTTACCCAAATGCATAAATAAATACAACCCCGAAACCATTGCATTGCAACCATTCGAGCAGCTGCGTAAATAACCAAAATGTGCTTCACTGAAGAATTCGCAGTAATCGCTTCCGGAAAGCTAGTGCTCAAAAGAGCGCACCAAAGTGCACTACCCATTCGAAGCCCCATTCGAGTGCATTCTAGGTAGTGCATTTCAGGACCACTCCACATATGTGTAGGTATATATTTATGAGAGTGTTCTTGGTGGGGCGAGTGCTAGGCAAATATTTTCACCAGGATATTGGCTGCATGAAATATGGGGAAATTAATTTAGTGCTATGCGTATGTTTGCTTGGCGTTGGATGATCTCCGAAGTGAAATAATTTGGACCACATGTTGTTTTGGTTGTTTGTGTTTTTGTCATAGAATTGCTAATCGTATTTTACAGTTCTGCTAAATCTGGAGGTTCTTCTGATGCTCGACAAGGACATACTCTAATTCTGTGGACTTTTCCATGTATGTCAGAATTCAAAATAGAATCCCATGGATTTCATCCTACTATTAATTAATATATGCTTCTGGTCTACGTACAATTGCTATGACACGAAAGCAATCTTGTGCCTACCGCAGAAAACTACGCATTCATTTTCATAACATCTAGGAATAAACGTCCGTACCACAATCAGAACGAATTGGTCTGTGGTTTTGGATGAAAAGTTGTTTCATCCTTTCAATCTTCTATAACCCGCAAGACATTTACTAGCCTCTTTCAGCAATGCTCGCATCATGCTGCAAAGTCACACTACAGCAGGGGATCCCAATCTCCAAACTTTGCACCTCTGTTTGGCTAATGTAGTTCTTCTGTAATTATAAAATATAATGCTCAATTATACATATTAGCAGTTGGTTAAAATTGCTTCGAAAACAAAAGTTATTAACTTTATTGATAATTTCTAAGATTTCTACTCCAATTTCAATATTTTTTCCTAAAATATATTTCAACAGTAAGCTGTGAGAGAAGGAACTTGATCAAAACTTAAGAGTTTTGTTTTAATTTCTCAGAGAATAAAAGAAAAGAAACATGTTGGTTGAAAACCTCTGCATTCCATGAAATGAAAACAGAAATTTCCAATTTCCACTCCACATCATTCACTTTGGTCTGGTTTTGGTCCTTCTTGGTGGAATCAGCGGTATGGTTAGTTGCTCATCGGCCTCTTCGGAATCGACCGGATGAGCTTCTGCCACTGCCAACCGACCGACCGACCGGATGGAAAGATGCAAATCAAAACAGCCATTCAAACAGCAAATTGAATTCGTAAACCTAAAACTTTATTCGTGCACATGGTGACTGACAACAAGCCAACAACCGCCACGTCGTAGGCGAACTTAATCTCCATTGCTGGTGACGACGACGGCTTAGCTTAAGAGAAGCGCATGGGGAAGAGTGCACTAATACGCACCTATTGAGCTTTCGCGGTTTAAGTGCTGTTGAAGATTATCGTTCATGGGGTGCGTTTTCGGGCACCTTTCCCTTTACAAGCGAAGTGTAGCCCGAAAAATATGCCACATACGTGTGAATAGAAGACTGACTAGTGACGTCGTAGGTAGCATCCAGGGGCGGTTATGACGGGAAAACTCATCTGGGTGACGGATGAGTGATGTGGTCAGAATTATATTTTCCACCAACTTTGCATACAAATTGAACAGCTGCATTCACAGCACAGTAGGTAGGAACATACTGAGAAACTATGGCTTTCTGGACGGGCATCTAACCTACACGTGTTGGTTGGAATAGGCAATTCGTTTACCGTAGCGTGTTTGAATTTGCGTGTTTATTTCGTACATGCGAGGAAAATTGCATCTGCTCAACGGTTGGAAAACAACATGCTTCTCTGGTACTACGTGGAATGCGTGGAGTACCGGTGTGTTGATTTGCGGAAAAGTCTCGGAATTACGAACATAGATCTGTTTTCTGGTTTTCCGGAATGTGTTTGCTAAATTAATTGAAAACTGAGGAAAACAGTTAATTTTGGAAAATAAATAGGGCATACACGCAGAAGTCCCGCAGGATGTATTGTATGAAATTGTATTAATTCTTATTTGGTTTGTTGCAAAATTAAAGAGCGATTCGTTCCCCAAGTAACAATTTAAGTTTTGTTCTGCTCTATAAGAGATCTTCATGACCAATTTTATAAAACTTGCAATAAAACTGATTTATACATCAAAATGTCTTGATAACCTCTTTAAGAGCATCTTCCGGCTAAGTAGACCATTCTTGTAGAGGTTTTCCGAACCACAATAAGAGTAGCAGTAAAACTGTTTTAAAACCTAGATGAAAAAAAAATCCATTCTCGAAAAGGGGTTATGATTGTAGTTGTTTTTTTTTAACAAAAACTGTGACAGCTCAAGATGCAGAGAAGCTTCTTCGATGACACGTAAAGTTCAGGAGGACACATTATTCGTACATAGAAAGCGACAATTTCAAAATAATATTTAGTAGTTATTGGGGTGCTAGGCTTATGCGCATTCAATTTTACCGTGAATATTGGGGTTGCAGAAACATAAAATTATTGTGCTTCGAATATAATATATATTATCATCTTGGAAAGAAACAAATTTTTTTTTTATTTACCAAAACTATCTCGAATCACAAGAAAACTCAGCTGAGAGAGTTTATTTATGTAAGTATGTATGTTATAGAAATGGCGGCAAACCATCAATTCATTGCTTATTTGAGCAAAATTAACTATTTTCGTTTCACGTAAGCTAATTCTTCAATATGGCGACGACCATAATTGGCGAAAATAAAACGGAAGCAAGTTTACTTTTACGATGACCTCAATAAACCTAGTGTCGTAGTTTCTGCTTTTCCACCAATAGGTGTCGTTACTAATCGAACGGATCGCCATCTGTTGAGAGTTTGAACAGTTTTATTGTGGTAATAATGAATGCCAGAAGGTTTACATATCGGAGATTTTTGTTTACTCTTAAAATCTGGCTTTATGGATATCTTCAAGTATGCTATAAAACATTTCATCAATGATTTTCATAAAAGTAGTAATGAAACTGTGAGTTTTAATTATTACTGTAATAAATCCCCAATAAAAATCAAACAAAACCGATCAGCAATGAAGTTGTTACTTGGGTCCTCACTTTTCTTGACACTTGTCTTGATCTTAATGCATCCATTTCGTATAAAATCGATACAGTGCATCTCATGCCATATCAATGAACTTCAAGGGAATCCTAGGGGTGTTGCTGGGTGTTTCAGGAGGCGTTTCATGATGTTTCAGAGGGGTTCCAAGGGAATCCCAAGAAGTGTCAGGAGCGTTTCAGGGTTTTTTTGTGCGTTTCAAGGGCATTATCCCTGATATCATCATGGAACAGATTGAAACTCTTCTGAACATTCCTTGAAACTCGCAAAAATTCATCCCATTCAAAAAATCGAATGTAGGTTTGTACCTACATCGAACAACTGTTTTTGTCTGGTGGCCAAAATCAAAACATGTCAATGATAGGTTTATGTCGGATCGCCATCAATCACGAACAAAGCGATTCTTGACTCACCAAACTCACTGCCGAAAAAACATGCATGAGTTGAGTCGTGATTTTACTTATTGCTTCATTTCTTGATGTTCTCATTATTTACATTGGAGTTTTTGGGATTTTATGATAGAACAAATGTAAATCTAGCATACAACAATATTGAGTTCCGTTCAAATTGATTTGGATTCATTTTACAAGCAAACGAGATGTCGGCGCTATGGGGCTGTCCATAAACCACGTGGTCATGAGGGGGGGGGGGGGGGGCGGGGTGTGTTCGGCCAATGACCATTTTGTATGGGCAATTAAAAAAAATGTATGGACAAATGACCACGCGGGGGGGTTGGAAAGTCCCAAAAAAATGACCACGTGGTTTATGGACAGCCCCTATTACGGTGTGCGACTGTGGAATCGAGTTCAGTTCTAGGCCTACTGGCGACGGAGATAATTGAGTGGCTCCGTAGCTTGAATGATTAGAAGTGCCCGTCTAGCGAATTAAGAGTCGTGAGTTCGAGTCTCACCGGAGTACGTGGAATTCTTTCCATAATTCAAATCTCAATTTGTTCATCGAGCACATGTTTCTGTTGTGCACATGGATGACAAAGCATTTTCGACAGTATAATGTTATTATGTACCAAAAATATTGGTCGTTAATAGAAGCACACGACTTTATTTTGTAAACTAGTGTAACTACCCTTTTTATCATATTCACTCAGGTTCACTCGCGGTTCTCCAAAGATTCCTTTGTGTGCTGGCCGCGATTTGATGTGCTGGTAGTTCATCGATTGGTTTTCGGCGAGAAATAATTAAAAACTTATTTGCCAGACTGTCCGGACGTTTCGGTCGATTTTACTGGCCTTCGGCCATCTTCTGCGGACTCCAAAATATATTAAAACTTTTAAAAACAAACAAAACCAACTAATTAAATTCCTTACAATCTTCCAGCCGTCTCTTCACTATCAGGCGGCCATAACTTTACAAACATTGAAATACATACAAATTACATACAGTTTATCATTACATACACTCCCGTTCAAAAGTTTGGGGTCACCCCCTCAAAAACATGTCATTTTTTTAGGCCCATATCTCCGCCAATTTGCGTCCGATTTCAAAACCCTAGGTTTCATTCAAAAGATAATAAGTCAAAGAAACTTTGAACATGATTTAAAAGAAACTTTTTCAAAAAAATTTGTATGTAAACTTAACCCAAAGTTGCCAAATTTTCTAAAAAATGAATATAAACTTACGGCAGTGTCGCTGGAAGTTGGGTCGACCAAGTTTTAAGATGAGAGCGGTAATATGACCCATTTTCTATTAGCTTTCAACTGCTTTTTGCAGAACTTAGCTAAAAAATCTAGAAAAAAAGTTATTAAGTAAATTAATCCTTGATGTCATCGACCAAAAGTTTGGGGTCACCCCTCAATATGATGTATCGGCCAAAAGTTTGGGGTCACTTTCGTAAAACATGGAAAAGTGATTTGGTGATATCTTCGTCATCTATAGTTCAATTTTAATTATTTACCACCGTAAACTGCAACCGTTGGTGGAAACCATTGAAAACGTTCAAGATCGCTGCTACGTCCTGCTCTCTCGCACACACAATAATAATATAACAAAGATTCCTCAATTGGAATTTCTTCGGAAGTTCCTCCAAAGAGGCTTTCAGGAAGTTATCAGGGACTATTTCAAAGACAAATCCGAAAAATAAATTTCTCATGGTTACCTCCTAAGTAACAATTTTGATTTTATCGAAGTTTTTTAGCGATTCAAAAACCCTAACAGTAAAATCATTGATGCCAACTTGAAAGTCATCTCGAGCTCTTACATGCCACCAAAAGTCCACGTTCAGGCTAGTTGGCCCAATCCTATTATGATCTACAGGACTTCATATGCCTACCGCCTTAGGATTTCGGGTGGTATCATAGTTTTATCGTATCCCCGTTACAACCTTCTAAATAAAACCATCTTCTGACTTGTCAAATACTTGTTTTGTTTATTTTTCACTATCAATGTTCGATCGTCAGAATACATTATGCTTGGTTATTTATCCAGCCATCAATTGGAAAGATACCGATCTGGAATTCAGGTTTGTTTTCCTATTTAATACGTGTCAGGAGACATGCCACGGGAAATTTGTGGTGAATGTGACAGTGGTAATAACAAAAAATAAGTGCGCCACACAAACTGTGCATTAATTGGAAGTTAAATGCATTTAATTTAATTGGTGGAATTGGGTACAAAAAAGGTTTTCTTCAAGTAGCGGAGTTTCAAAGGCAAAATGTAATATTTCTGAACATAAAATGACGGAAACGTGTTGAATCGTTTAGTTTGATCTTAAGCTGTTCGTGAAATCACAAAATTGAGTAATGTTTTTTCAGTATTTACATAAATTATCCCGGCAAGGCGACATATTTTTTTCTGATAAAACTCTGTATTTCTGATGATTTCTCCAATAGAGCTAACCCTCCTGAGGTGGTCATATCTGAGCTCATGATAGAACTAACGGTTTTATCACAGCATTTCTTGGTCTATGATACGGCCATGAAATCTTTTGTTGGTTTTAAGCATTACCTCACAGTTTTGTATATTTGTTTACAAAAAAAATCTCTCCGACAACAACCGCAAATGCAAGTTTTATTGAAATGGCATATAATAAGTGATAAAACCAATGCATGACCACTTGCAAGTCTTTAACTGACGATGTTTATAGCAGAAGTTATATGATAGTTTTATGGAATGCCAAAGGTGCAATGTAAAAAACTATCACATGAAACTAATATAGAACAACTAGTTTTTTTCCACATGCTCGTATATAACCAGGATAAAAAATTAATAAACCTTCAAGGCACACTGATTGTTACTTGGGTTGATCTATTTCTAGAGAATTTCCTAAGGTTTTATTAAAAAAAAAACTTCTAGAGATTCATTCCTTTATTCATTCATTCATTCATTCCAAACACGCGGCTTTTTCACTTTTTACTTCGAACAATGCAACGCCACCGAGGTCCTCATCGCAACTGCCCCAAACACGTGTCATTTTTCACTTTTTCCTTCCAACAATGCCACCCAATCGAGATCCCCATCACAACTCACAATTTAAATTAACAAAATATAAACCATAAGACTGCATCTTGAAGCTGCCGAAATAGTAAGATTCTCACGAAAAGTTCCAAGAAATCTTTTTCCTAACACCTTCCGAAATTGATGCATGGATTCCTTTAGAAAACACTCCAAGGATTTTTTACAGAACTTCATCCACGGATCTTCAATTTCCTGAAAATTCCTTCTTGAAATTCTTCAGAAATCTCCCAAAACTTCGCCAAGAATTTATTCAGAGATTTCTACAGCGTTTCCTTCAGAAATGTTACCTTAGGTTGATGAGTGAATTTCTTGAGGGATTCTTAATCACAAATTTCTCCAAGAATTCTTTTAAAAAGGATTCCATGGACTTCTTCAGAAAATCATCCAGATATACCTTCAGCAAATCTTCTAAGGATTCCTTTAGAAAATCATGCAGACATTCAAATAGATATTTCTTAGGGTATTCCACTATGTATTCATTAAGTATTTTCTTATCAATTTCTCCAGGATTTCCTCCAAGAATACCTCGAGAAATTTCTCAACAGATTTTTTTCAGGAGATCATTCTATTTTTTTCCAAAGCTTCCGTGGGAATTTCTGCGGGAATTCCTTTCAAAATAGTTCTGATTTTTTTCTAGAAATATGTACAGAGGTTTATTCATTTGATTTATAATATATTCCTCCAGGGATTGAAACTTACGAAAATAAAAAAAAAACCCAGATTAATCCACCTAGTGGTGATAGTGCCTTTCTCGTCGAATATGTACTCATGATCTATCCGTCGATGCAATCAATCTTGCCTTAGAGCCAGTGATCAGCCCCAAATTTCTGTGCTTTGGTAATGAACGAGAAGGAGGAAATGCTCATAACAGCGATCTGACACTGTACCACTTACGAATTACTGAATCATGAGAATACTTTATTTAGAATATCAAGAATTTTATCGAAGTCATCATCGAATTGGGACACTTATTCCGACGTTATGTTTAACGTATGGGCAGAGCAGAAAGTATCAGCCCTTTCACTTGACTGCATGACCACCTTCACTGGAGACTGTTTCATACCAAGATGACAATTACTAGCCAGGATTAAACTTTTTTCTCGAAGATCACTTTGACAAAGTTTTATCTGCACATTTTATGCTGTATTTTATTATCATTGGTTACAAGATTCATGTAAAATTTGTTATGAAGTAATTTGAATTGCTAATGCTATATCACATTCAAATATCAACCACATTACAGAGCTCGCCCTCCAATCACATCAAAATTTTGCGCAGTAATTTTAGACGCAAATAAAGATTTAAAAGAATGTTCGGGGCTGATGCGCTTAAATTTTAATTTTTCCATATAACTTTAAATTTACGTCTCAGGAATCTAAAATGGTGTGATTTGATGATATCACTTTAGTTTTTTTTAATAGGTTTTTGGTTCTCTTACACATACCCATCGCATGCATTGATTGAGTTCATTTTCGTAATTCCGCTGAAGAACCCAACGTTGCTTCTGCAACACCACCTGTGGCCTCTTATGTAGCCTGAGTCTGTTTTGTATTGCTTACGAGACCCCCGGAAATGATTCCGGAACACTACTGGTATATTTAAATGTGGTCTGAGTTTATGAAAACTGTTAATCAGGTTACCCGGAACTAAAAATACTACCGGTAGTAATTTCGGTGGACTGTGCCTATTTTCTTATTATCCATGCATCAGGTTACTGACAAAAAAGCGATTTGATGTACCGCAAGCATGGGTTTGATGCACTTTTATACATGTCCACCTCCAGTGGGACACCCTTAACCGGTTTCGGAAAATTTACATGGTTCATTTTTACATTTGACCAATTCTGGCGGGACACCTAAAACTGGTTGTGGAACACTACCGGTAGTCTCTAACGTAATCTGAGCTCATTTTCTTGAAAATCGTTCATCAGCTTATCGAATAAATCGCGATTTGATGAAGCGCATGCATGGAGTTCAATTTCCTTCTACATTTGACCATATCCGGAGGGACACCGGGAACCAATTCCGGGACACTACTCGTTTTCCCCAAGGTTACCAATAATCGTATCGTGGAGCACTGATTATGATTTTTTAGCCGATAAGCATTCCCAAGCTCACCGTGCATATTTTGATCGCTAATGCAATGAACTCAGCTGTCACTGTCTAGCTGAGGAAAACTCTCGCTGGTTCCAGTGGCGCTTGTAAACAACACCCTAAAACGAAAGTACACAGCGAATGAGTAACTTGCGAAAAGACAAAGGATTTTTCACTCATATTTGCGAACGACTGGATCAGCACAAAAAATGTGCTGATCCGGTATTACACAAATTTGCGTGAAATTTCACACAAGTTTGCATGAAATCTTTTGTCTTTTCGATCGCTGCGTGAAAGTTACTCCTTGCTCTGTGTACATCGATCTTTCCGTGAAAGATACTCACGCTCTCGAAGTGGTGTTCATTCATCGATCACAACTCTCGCACCGCTGCTCGAAAGTGAACGATTCAAAGGAAGCGAAAACTGGAGCAGTTA
Source organism: Aedes albopictus (assembly GCF_035046485.1). Classification (NCBI taxonomy): domain Eukaryota; kingdom Metazoa; phylum Arthropoda; class Insecta; order Diptera; family Culicidae; genus Aedes; species Aedes albopictus. Next base: position 308,331,901 of record NC_085138.1, on the reverse strand, counting down.
TTATCGCGGGTGATAATTTTCACTGCGATTGATAATAATTTATCACCACGAGTGCCGATTCAAAGGAAAAGCAGCGCGGTATCGATACCGTGTCTTTAAATAATGCTCACCAAAGATGCAAATTTTTATACCTTGATGCATTTACATATTTGAGACACATATTTTGCGCTACAGTAAAATGAGCTTGATAAGCAACTCTAACGGTATTTTAAACCTAACTGATGAACCGGAAGGTGTGTGCCTTTGGCAAGGTCATTTCATCGAGCGTGGATTGGTCGTTCTCGTATTACAAGTTAAACTTGTGTAATACAAAATGCACTGGTAAGAGCACAAGAGGATGGTGTTTTCTGCAATGTTTGCTTGAAGAGTAAAAAAAGATGTAGTTTTAGGAAGCGTGGACTCCCTCTATGATTATGGGTCGGACCGCATACATATTACATAGTTAAAAAACATGCTTCTCTGAGGGAGAAGGGAGGAATCAAAAATTGTTCAAGCATACTAAAATTTAATACATCACATATCATGATCCTGACCATTTAGATAGAGATAATGTAATTGGATAACATTGTTTGCTTTTTTGTGCCTTCTTCTGTAAATCCTTGAATTATTTAATAACTTTACCAGATACACCATTTGTCCAATAAATGTCCCTCGAGCAGTCGCGGCTTTGACTACCTGCAGCAACGCCGCGCTCACGCGGTGTACAACATGCGTGCATTTTTCATGATGCGTGTCTCAGTACACGACGCAACCGCTCCCGCTCGGGATATTTATGCATTGATCAATTCCGAGATTTAAAATCTTCATGCACTTGAGTGCTAGTTGATGACACATTTGCTAATCAATCGAAAGGAAAGCAACATTTGACAATTTCAGCCCCCCAAAACCCCCAACTACGAAACAACTTTTGTATTTTCAAATTTTTAAAATTTTGCATGAAGAGCGTTACGCGCTAGGTTTCCTTCCTCCCCGTTATGTAATTTTTGAACGAACCCTTGCATGTCAGTCCTCGATCTACCAAACAAATTTATAACTTTATTTCTGACTAATTCCGAACCCTAATGCACACAAACGGGCTTCTGATAAAATCTTCCCCATGCTCCTGGCGATTCCGATGATATTATCGCCGTGAGTGGGAATCGGAATGAAGCTGAGAATCAGCACGATATTTTCAAGCAGATTATCTTTCGCAGCTGAATGGAAAATAGTTCGAGAGCGCTCTCGCAATTTTCATTCCAGTTAGTTGGCGGGCAACACACTCACGCAGGATGAGTTCATTCACGCCTTTGTGAGTAAATGAACGAGTTGTTGTTTCTATGATGAACATTTGGGACGATACACACTGAAATTAATTGTTTGGCTTTCGCGAGAATTTTCGTCTATCAGTAACCTTGGTTTTCCCAAGCATGATCTGAGATATTTTTTCTTGGTAATCGTTCATCCGGATACCTTAAAAGCCATTTGATGTGTCGCGAATATTTTTTGGTTCTCTTTTACATTCGACCACTTTCAGCGAGACACCTCGAACCGATTCCGGAACACTATCAGTAGTTTCTAATGTGGACTTAGCTTATTTTCTTGCTGATCGTACAAGTTATCGAGAAGGCCACGATTTGATGTGTCGCATGTATGAATTAGGCCACTTCCGGCGGGACACCAGGAATCGGTTCCGGGATGCTACCGATTCTGATATGATCTGAGGCTATTTTCCTGCTTACCGTTCCTCAGGTTATAGAAAAACCGGCGATTTGATGTGTTACATGCATGGGTTTGGTTCACTTTTATATTTCACCACTTCCGACGGTACACCCGGAACCGGTTCCGGAATACTACCGGATCAGATATAAAAATAGCGGTGATTTGATGTGTCGCATGCATGGGATTGGTTCACTTTTATATTTGGCCAATTTCGGCGGGATACCCGGAACCGGTTCCGCAACACTAGCGGTTCAGATATAACCTGCGACTATTTTCTTATTGACCGTTAATCGGGTTATAGAAAAAGCTGCGATTTGATGTGTTGCATGCATGGGTTTGGTTCACTTTTATATTTGGCCACATCCGGCGGGAAACCCGGAACCGGTTCCGGAACACTCCCGTTTCAGGTATAATCTGAGACTATTTTCCTGCTTACTGTTCATCAGATAATCAAAAATGCCGTGGTTTGATGGGTCGCATGCATGGGTTTGTTGCAATTTCATATCTGGCCCCTTTCTGGGGTACCGGTCCGGAACACCTAAATGGCCGTAACTCCGGAACGGCTGGACCGATTCAACCCATTTGCAATGGGAAACAATGGGACAATATTCCGCGTCGATTGAAACCAATAGCGTTGAAATCTAATGATATTTACTATTCAAAAGTGAGGTGACATTTTTGTACACATACACACATACACACGCACACACACACACACACACACACACACACACACACACACACACACACACACACACACACACACACACACACACACACACACACACACACACACACACACACACACACACACACACACATACATACACACACACATACACACACACATACATCATCTCAACTCGTCGAGCTGAGTCGAATAGTATATAAGACTTGGCCCTCCGGGGGTTCTATCAAGATTTCATTTTTGGAGTGAACATATAGCCTTTCGGTACACCTTGGTGTACGAGAAAGGCAAAAACATGAATAACAATAAAAAAATCCTCAAATATTTCTTCAGGAATTAGAATACTTAGCAATTTCGTCAGAAAATCCTTCAGGAATGCATCTAAGAATATCTTCAACAATCAATCAACACATCTTCAGGAATTCATTCAGGAATATCTCCAGAAACTCCTTCTCGACTAGAAAATTATATCAAGTTTATATCATATTGTATTATGATGTTATAATATTTTTCTATGACCCAAAAAGACTAAAATGCCTCAAAACTACCAAAAAACTTCTCCATTATCACGAAATATGAGGAAATAATAAAATATTCCAAAGATATCGTCCTTGTATCAAATTTACGAGTATACACACTTAATCTCCAAATTTGATCTCGGTAAAAGTTAATAACGAACTCAATCGATAAAGGTTATTTTAACTGAAATGTCGTTTAAATTTGACAGTTCATTAAATATAACTTGTCAAAAATAACGAAATTCAGTAATTTACGTTCATTACCGAATCTCGGCAAACTTTTTTGCCACATCAATCGGCAATCTAATCATTTTGCTGAATTTCGGTAAAGCGCATCTGTCAAAAATGCAAACGAAATACGTTGCCGGGTGCCATCTTCGTAAAAAGAGGTTTTTGAAGCGGATCACTGGCGTCGATCGAATGATTTTCTCGTAAGTAAACCAATTGAATTCATTAACTTGATCAATAAATGGATGTCTTTCTTTATTTTCTATTCAGTTTGTTATCTTGGTGATGGAGCGCTGCAGGAGGAGTGCCGGAACCGGCCGGATCCTCGCCTCCAAGGTGTTTGCTGCCGGACTTCACCAGCAGAAGCAAAAATGGTTCGTAAATATAAAACAAACCGCTCGAAAATGCACTGGAGGAAAGGCTCCCCGTAAGCAGCTGGCCACAAAGGTCGCCCACAAAAGTGCTCCCTCGACCGGCGGTCCGCGGCGGCGGAGTGAAGAAGCTGCATCCACAGACAAACAGACGTAACACTTCGAACATTTTTCGATTCAAATCATAGTCACGAAAACATATTCGCCCAATGCTAAAAGGCCTATGTTTGGCCGATCACCAACTAGGTGGCGGTAGTGAGCAAACGTCAAATTCGAACAAAAACGATGCGAGCGCCACGGTTGGGCAGTTGGCCAACTATCAAATTTTGAAGAAGACCGTTAAATCGGTGTACGATGTGAAACGATGCGAGCGCCACGGTTGGGCAGTTGGCCAACTATCAAATTTTGAAGAAGACCGTTAAATCGGTGTACGATGTGAATTATCAGAGTGTTACGTCTGTTTGTCTGTGCTGCATCGTTACAGGCCGGGAACGGTACCTCTGCGAGAAATCCGTCGTTACCAAAAGTCCACCGAGTTGCTGCTTACTCCGCAAGTTGCCGCTTCAGCGTGGGAGTGTGAAAATGCACATGTTTTCATGACTGATATGCGTTTGCAAAGAGCCGCCGTTACTGCCCTGCAGGAAGCCTGATCGGATTGTTCGGGAACACCATCTGCGATCCACGCCGAGCGCATCACCATCATGTCAACGGACATCCAGCTGTCCCGGCGCATCCGTGGAGGAAGAGCAGGAGGAAGTGACCTCGGGGGAAGTGTGAAATTATGTTTTTACATTTGATGTACAGTTAAAAAGCCAAAATGTCCTAATCACGACCAGGGTGAATAAAATTGTTAACCTAATCATAATTTTCGTTTTATTTTACTTCTTCTTATCAAAAAGCATTAAAGAAAACAAACATTTACACCGTGTCCAATAAGTTCTCATACAAAATACAAACTTCGAAAACATCATTTTATTTCGCATCTGTAATTCATATTTTCAAAGTGAATATATGTATTGAAAGGCCACATAATACTGATAAAATAAAACATACGGTTTAGAATAACTTTATTTTCTATTTGTTTTTAAAGCCTGTATCCGCAATAATCGGGACACAGAAGAACGGCAGTAACTCTGTACTGAATCGATAAAAATTGGCCAAAATTTAACTGAGAACTCTTCAATGTATGTTTATAATTTATCCAAAATTTCATAAAAATCGATGCATTAATTTTAACTGTGGATGAGAAACAAACAGACGTGGTTTTTAAGATTTTGTACAATCATTACCAATTTTCAATTGCATAATAGGTGGTTCTTTTCCGCTACAATTCAAAGTTCTGTAGGGATAATTATGAAATTTCGTGAGCAGTTGTGATACTTATAAAGGGTGATACGGTCAAAATTTGGTCACACAATTTTTTTCATAACTTTAGACTGCGTACACCAAAACAGCTAATTTTTGGACCAGTAATGCTACATTATATGTAGCTTATACCATAAAATTTTCATCAAAATCGATTAAGTATTGGTTGATATATAGATGAAACCATCGACCTACCTTTTTAATATTTTGTACAAAGGCGCTCCATAGTAAATTTTCGGAAATTTAAGGTCAGTAAAGCACAATTTTGATTATAGAACAACCAATACTGCTCCGATTTTTATCAAAATTTTACAGTATAATACTATTATGAAAATACGTTCGCAGTAAAATTTTGAGCTATTTTGTATGAATACTTTCAAAGTTGTAGCAGTTTGAATATGAAAAAAACTGACCGGGTGCCACTTAAGCAAATATAACTTTGTAACGGCTCGATCAAACTGAATGAAATTTTTACACAACATTTTGATACGCATACTTCACATACAGAAAAATTTTCATTGAAATCGGTTAAGTATTTCTGGCTCTATAAATAAAACAGTAAAAATGTGTTCTTATTTGTGAAAAAAAAATTAAAATTGCAGATCTCAGGGTTCAACAATATCTCCGCAAATACTGGACCGATTTTGATGAAAATTTTATGGTACAAGCTACATATAATGGACCATTACTGATCCAAAAATCAGCTATTTTGGTGTACGCAGTCTAAAGTTATGAAAAAAAATGTGTGACCAAAATTTGGCTTGACTTGACAAAATTTGACAAAATTTGACCGCCTAAACAAATATAACTTTGTAATGGCTGGATCAAATTGAATGAAATTTTTACACAACATTTTGATATGTATACTTTACATACAGAAAAATTTTCATTGAAATAGGTTCAGTATTTCTGGCTCTATAAATAAAAGAGTAAAAATGTGTTCTTATTTTTTAATCCTCCTTGTACAACATTTTAAAATTGCAGTTTTCAGGATTCACAATATCTCCGCACATACTAAACCGATTTTGATGAAAATTTTATGGTATAAGCTACATATAATGTACCATTACTGGTCCAAAAATCAGCTGTTTTGGTGTACGCAGTATCAAGTTATGAAACCAATTGTGTGACCAAATTTTGACCGTATCACCCTTTAGAGACACTTCCTTGCAAAATTTCATCAACTTTTATCAATTGGATTGGTAGTTACTGCTGTTGATAGGGGTTAGTGTTAGTGAACATGTTTCATGTTTTTCATGTGCGATGTTTGCCCATTCATAACTTTTGAATGTCTCTGCCAATTTTCATGAAATTTTCACAGAAGGTAATTGATTATGTGTGTATTATGCCTGAAAATTTTGATGATTATTGGTTTAGTACTTTCAACAATATAATCGAAACAATAAGGGGTGCTGACTAATTGTTGTCTGAGGGGCTAAAATCACGTTCATCCCCATTATATGTTTCGACTATAAAATTGTTGAGAGTGCATCGATTTTTCTGAAATTTTGTCTATGCAAGTAAAGTAGGTTGAGAGGTTTATGTTCAAAATTTCAGCCGTTTCCTTTATCAAATTCAAAAGTTACAGTGTTGACAAACTAAACCAGGGGCTGTACAAAATTCAATTGCACGCGTTCTACTGTTTCATTGCTACAACAAAAAGTACTGCACCGATTCACATGAAATTTTGCAGGTGAAATTAACACATTTTAAGATATTATCAGGCCAAATTTGAGCAATTTTGATTCATCTATTGCATAGTTACAGCTATATTTCTGTGTCCCGATTATTGCGGATACAGGCTTTATTAGCCTAGCAGAATTCTTCCGTTTTCTGAAATCCGTTTTCTCCGGCACGCATGAGAAATGTTCGAAAAGTTTTTCATTCTACGGTAGCAAAATAGAGTCCATAAGGATAAATTTTGAGTTTGTATCTCAAGTTATATACCAAATGAATATACTAAGCCTTAAACAATATAATTTTAGTGATGATATGGTGAGAAATTTGCAAGTAAGCTCAACTTGGGTTGATTTTCATGAAAATAACCGTTATATCAAAGATAAACATCATAAAACCTAAATTTTGGACAAAATTTACCACAATAGGAATACAAGCATGTTTTAAAAGTGATAATGATGTAAATCAACCAGATAAGATGCACTCATGCTTCGTTAACACAACAAATCTCATTAAAACATTTATTTTGTATTTTGTACAAAGTAAAACGGCTTCGAAATTTACCAATAAAGGATCTCATATTTTTTTCTCTTCTGGTCATAGTTGCTACTAGCAGTGGGGAGGACAGGAACCTAATTTGTTTCAACTTAAAATCATTACGCGTTAAAATACGACGAAATACCAATAAAATGGCGTGCGTGCCGGCTGAAATGGACTTACGACACATAAGCCATCAGCAGAGAAGGATAAAGGACAATTAGTTTTAAAATATATGCTGTATTTGGGGTGTGTTAGTTGGCCTTTCAATAAATAAATTTGCTTTGAAAATCCTAATTACAGATGTGGAATGAATTGAATTTGATTTTGTATGAGAACTTATTGGACACGGTGTACTGAATTTCGGTAACCATGCATGCCGAAGTTTACGGCAATGTATTGCCGAACCACTCGTCAAAGTTTGACAGTTAATTTTTGTAAAGTTTGCAGACTAGTCGGCAATTTGAACTTTTACCGAGCTCTCAGCTGTTGGATTCTCGGCGATTTATTTTGCCGGCCTCGGCAAATTAAATTAAGTGTGTAGCTTACGTGATTCAGCATTTCATGCTCAGCCGCTGGATGCCAGAACAGACGCTGTTAGAGCCGCATCTTCTTGCGTTTGATCTTTAACTTTGATCTAAACTTAATATGGGTTCGAATGTTATAATAGGTAGAAGTACTGAAAATAATTTCAAACCCCTAATTAATCTACGTAGCGGTGATGGCGCCTTTCTCGTGCTTTCGAAAACACATTTCTACACAACTCAAGTGACATGTTGATGAATATCGCACTTTCATACGTTTAACAGAAATCCATTTCATGGCATCATCGTTTATCTGGTTTTTGATTTTTGAGCCTAAACTCTTGAAAAACAGTTGCAATCTTGAATTTTGAGCCACCATTTAGGATTAAAGTACGGCAGCTTGGAAATTCTGGTCGCTATTTTTTAGACTTTAGTCTTCTTCCCCATACCAGATACACCCATATTGAATGGTTTTAGAGCCCAAAACTCCATCAGCCGCCATTTCGAATGTTGAGACGCCTTCTTGGATATTCTGGTAGCTATTTTTGAACTCCGGCTGTCTTTCCCATACAAAATATACCCGTTCAATTTAGAGTCTAAACCTCCATTAAACAGCTGCTATCTTGAAGTTTATGCCTCCATCTTGAATTTTGAGACGCCATCTTGGTTATTTTGTTCGCCATCTTGGATATTTTAATCGACATTTTTGGACTCCAGACTTCATCCCAATACCAATTTTGAGTTTTGAGCTGCCATCTTGGATTTTAGACCACCATCTTGGATACTCTGTTTGTCATTTGTGGAGTCCAAATTTCTTCCCCATATCAAATATACCCATATTGCATGGTTTCAAGTCCTAAAACTCCATTAAACAGTCGCCACCTTGAATTTAGAGACGCGATCTCGGATAGTTTGGTCGCCATCTTGGATATTTTAATCGCCATTTTTGGACTCCAGAGATCTTTCCAATAAAAAGAAAATCGTGTTAAGTACTGTTCCTTTGAATTCCATTATGAATTTGCATCTTTCCAATACCAAATATACATATATTGCTTGGTTTTAGAGCCTGAAACTCCATTAAACAGCCGCCATCTTGAATTTGGAGCCGCCATGTTTAGTTTTGGACCGAAATCCTGGAATTTCTGGTCTCCACTCTCCAGTGTTCATTTCCGCACAAATACGTAAACCATGCTAAAGGTTACAAAATCGCCGCAGTTTGATGTGTCGCATTATGGGGCTTTGTTCAGTTTTATGTACGGCCAGTTCCACCGGTGCTGGTCCGTATCACTGAAATGGCCATAACTCCGGAACGCCTCGACCGATCCGAACCATCCGAACAGACATCATCTCAATTCGTCGAACTGAGTTGATTGGTATATGTGACTTGACCTTCCGAGCCTTTTATTGAGATTTTTTTTAGTGAACATAAAGCCTTTCAGTAAACTTCGGTGTACAAGAAAGGCAAAACAATACTTTCGAGCTTTTTTGTTTTAGAAAACTAAGTTATTTACCTAAACCATTAGATTGAACGATCTTTTTTGATAGAAAATTTAATAAACTTTCAAATGAGGGTTAAAAAGCTGCGATAAGCTTGACCATTTCCAAGTAATAGCCAGTTTGAAGCAAGCAAAGTCAAAAACATGTAAAGTTCAATTACTACGTAACGTTTGAGATTTGACTATATGGGTACACATTTTTTCAACATTTATGATCCTCTATCACTCCTTAAAAAGTTTGCATTCACCCATCGGGACTCCCTGGAACTGGTTCCGGAACACTACCGGTTCTGATTTGGTCTGATACCGTTTTCCTGCTAACCGTTCAACAGGTTACCGAAAATGCCGCTGTTTGATGTGTCGCATGCATGGGGTTGGTTCTCTTTTATATTTCGCCACTTCCTGCGTGACATCCGGAACCGGTTCCGGAACACTACCGGTTCTGATATGGTCTGAGACTATTTTCCTGCTAACCGTTCATCAGATTATCGAAAATGCCGTGGCTTGATGTGTCGCATGCATGGGTTTGGTTCTCTTTTATATTTGACTACTTCCGGCGGGACATACGGTTCCGGGACACTACCGGTTCAAATATGGTCTGAGACTATTTTCCTGAGGGACGAATGACCACTAGGTTAAAGTCCCTCTCCAAAACTAAATACACACACACACTATTTTCCTGCTTACCGTTCATCAGACTATCGAAAATGCCATGGTTTGATATGTCGCATGCATGGGTTTGTTGAATTTTCATATCTGGTCCCTCCCAGGGGTACCGGTCCGAAACACCTAAATGACCATAACTCCGGAACGGCTGGACCGATCCGAACCATTTTCTATAGGAAACAATGGGACTATATGCCGCGTCGAATAAACCGTAGGTCATTAAAATCGGTTGAGGTTTACTGCCAAAAAGTGATGTGAGTTTTTTGTACAAATACATACACACATATCAAATGTGGTTTGGCTGGCAGTCCCTCAAATCAAAAGGAAACAGAGGTTATCTATTTTCCGACGTTTCGGCGCAATGCATTTTGCCTGTTGTGCCGAAACGTCGGAAAATAGATAAACTCTGTTTCCTTTTGATTTGAGGGACTGCAAGCCAAACTACATATGATAGAAAACTTTACAGTCGATAAATCAAGATTTCATACACACATACATACACACATACATACACACATACATACACACATACATACACACATACATACATACATTCATACACACACAGACATCACCTCAATTCGTCGAGCTGAGTCGATTGGTATATGTGACTCGACCCTCCGGGCCTTCTATCAAAAAGTCATTTTTGGAGTGAACATATAGCCTTTCCAGTACACTTAGTGTACGAGAAAGGCAAAAATGTTCATGAACGTCTGACCAATAGCAAAATTTGATAGCTTCCGGCAATTGGTTTGATCATAGAAGAGCTAAATGTGATATGATAGTGTTGTTTCATGATTATTATTGTTGAACTTATTTCCTCTACTCGCTTCTAGTTCCCCTGAATTTTAAAAAAATATTTGTGTGCGTGCGTGTCTTTTTTCAATCAAATCAATAATATATTACCCGCAAAATGATTTAAAATAAACGAACAAATTATTTCCATCTAAACCTCATTTCCGTCGATGGTAACACAACGCGTAGTGAACATATATAACAGATAGACAGAACATAAACCCAATCCCATGGTCCACGCCGCCATCATGCGTAGATATAGAAAAAGGGATCCAGTGAAAAACCTTTTTCCGCGAAACTCTAGCATCCACTCGCATTCCATCGTCTAACCCACTTAAGCACAGTAGTCTTGAATAGGATAAAAATGGTTGAAATTGCGTGGGAAAGTTGTTTAAAATCGTTACAGTTAAAATGATTTTGATTGCTACGAACAGTACCAGTGTGCAGTGTATATTTGATTACTGTGTTCACAGGATAAACAAATTCAGTCATGCATCATGAAACAGAACACCTTTGATAGCACCGAAGAACACTGTGCTCCCTGCGGAAACCCACCTCACCCGGAGCGTCAAGTTCTGATTTCTATTCCCATCGTCGTCGTCGTCGTGTATTTACATATATTAACGCAAAGCAGATTATGTACGTGATTTTGTCCCAGTCTGGATGCTCCGTCGTCGTGAGGCAAAGCTCGTAGCCGCAAAACCACGTGTTCACTTTTTATGTGCGTGGGTGAATTTTATAGGAAGCGAAAGGGGAAGCTTGCGATGCGAAATTTGGAAGCTTGTAAACATAGCTGGGATTACCTTCAGCTCGGTACATCACGTAGGACGTGATTTACTGGAATCGATGATTTAAATTGATTATTTTAATCTTTGTGTTTGTACAAAGTGGGGGTAATTCAATAAAATGAAAAATGGTATACACTTGATTCCTCGTAGATCTTTTCGAGCCTATTCCTCACTTAGTCTATTCTAGTGATTATGATTTGTTTGCTAAACTGTATTTACTACTTATTTCCTTTTTCTACATATTTTTCATCTTCAGAGTATCTTCATTATATTTTGCTGGACCTCAATATTTTTTTTGCTTTGCCATTATCTAGCCATGTTCACCATGATTTGATTTGTAATACCACGGCTTTAATACCAGGGTAAAAAACCAATCATCAGTGAAATTCATCCTAAGTTACTGAAGTTGTTTGTTCATAATATTGCCTCTAAGTAGTCGTTGAACTTTTTTTTAATAAATATAACTATAAGTATTTCTTCGTACACACGCGTTCTGAATTGAAGCATTAAAAGTCCTGTGTAACAACCCACGCAATCACAATTCGTAATCATTTATTTTCAATGACGTAGGAGTGGTGGAAAATCCCACGCCAAATGCCCTAATCGAAGGGAGAGCAGGCTTTCCCTCGGGCATTTTCAATCAGGCAGAACGTCGCTTTTCATTCGCATCATCATCATACAGCCTGGTTTTCATTACCAAGTGCAAGCACATTACTTTCATGCAAAGTGAGTAAGTACTCGTAGCGTGTAGGCTGGGCTCGACCGAAACGACTAAAACGATCCCCATAAGCTGCCACCACCCCACCATCAGCATCAAAGAACCATAACAGTTTAATTGAATTGATTCCATTTGATTGGTTTTCCGGAAATCGAATCGCCGTTTGGTGTGCTTTTACGCACAGAGCATTAATACTGCTGCGAATGTTATGTGGTGCAAGCGGAAGTCAGAGTATAACCACAAACAAACAGACGATTGCAATAATCACGCTAAGTTTCGCGAAGTGCTCACTAGATGGCGGTAGTGAGTAAACGTCACACCTGAGCAAAACAGATGCAAGCTATGTGAGCGAGCGATTTTCAAAAAAAATGAACTGGTGTCCGGCCATTTGGCCAAATGCCGTTTGGCCGAGTTATGGTCAACATAATTCAGAGGATGTTTTTGACATTTCTACTGCCAATATGATCATCAGAAATATTCGATCAAATGACCCTTTAGGTCAATTGACCCAGAACCATATGAATTAACCGTTAAAATATAAACGATGTGATACGCGTGGGTAGAGTGATGCAGATGCATCTGCTTGTACATGTTCCGCATATTATAACTGTTAACAGCACTCTTATGACTCATAACGTGTCAAAATTTACGTTGAAGCGACTTTTAGATGGCGTTTTTAATAAAATGGCGCACTTTCAGCAGTTTCAGCAGCCAAATTGCATGTGTTCGATATAAGAATTTGCAAGAAATATTTTTTATGATCAACTTGAGCACATGAGGAAACTGAATGGGAAGACTTGATCCCTATTTCTTAATTTGTCTTCCGTTTTTTCGCACAGAATGTCAGTTTATCATCAATCGCAAGTTTATGCATAATATCGGGACTTTAAATTATTGTTGAAGTTTTCAAAACTGTGATTTTTAGAGGCATGTCTTATGATACATTTCACAAAAAAATGGATGAGATTGAATCCTCTTTTGAGCGCTTGTCTTCCTCAGGGGGGGGGGGGGGGGGAACGTTAATTTATTATTTACCCCCTAAAGAAGACACTATCCCCGTGTCGAAACGTCGGGTGAATAATAAAACTCGTTTTTTGAAGCCTAAGGCTGCGTAACCGTTAATCTATAGAGACAATATTCTCGGTTATGTTGAAACAAGTGCGGCTGCTATTTATTCGTTACTAGGCTCAGTATACCAGTTATGGCTATAGTATCTCAAATTCGCCATAGTCGATTTTTAACATTTAGTGATGCAAATCAACAAGAAAAATTGTGTGAACAACAGCTCATGTTCACAAAAGATGATTGAATCCATTTGAACTTCACAATTTGCTCAAATTACGATAGAAATAAAATCATTTTCCTTTATTTTTCGGCTTTCTTGCACCTTGCACCTTCCTTGCACCCTATTTCGCCATAGTGTACCAGTTAAGGCTAATCCCATAAGGAATGCATGTGAATAATGTGAAGTGGAACCTAAGTTAACAAATGTGTCCATAACTGGGGCACATGGGGATTTTTTTTTATTACCGTACGGGTTTGGGCCGAAGGGTCTCCGATTTTCATGAAACTTTTTCCACAGGCAGGGCTCAAGGATATATGAACAAAAAAAAAATTGAGGAAAATTCAGGGTCGCCGATTCTCCCGGAAAACTCAGGTGGAATTTTTTGACGTAGGACTACGTCTCTGTTTTCTATACCCGGTGTCATTTCAAAATTTATGAAACCAAGAGCGTTACGTTTGAGTGAAAGATTTTAAACGCTCACAGTACCTTTCCCACTGAACGAAATGATAAACAAATCCCGTTATCCGAGAGATGAAACTCCCGCGTTCAATTTGTAATATTCGGTGAACCTAAAAATCATTGATAAATAGTTGAAAAGTTGTTTTAAAGTTAGACATTGAAATCGCTGAAATCTATAAATATGGGTAGCGGACATATTTTCTCGTTCAGTATACCAACGCTCTCTGATTGGTGCGCATCGTGGGGGCAACTACGATGCAGGAAGGAATGCGATCATGCGAGAGCTGATCGTCAGTTCCATTTCGACCACCGTCGAGGTGACACCTCGAGCTGGGCAGCGGCACATCGACTCAGCGACGACACTTGGCTATCGTACTGATAGCACCAGGAATCTCATTCACAACAGCAAGCGGCGGGCCAGTTTTCGATTGCGTCTAGCGTTGAGCGCGGAGAAAACCAACACGAATTGCGTGGCATTGTAAATTCATCAAAATCGTCCATTATTCAAACGGTTCTTTTCAGGACCATCGAAAAAGATTTCTCAAGAGTTAATTGGATGAATTTCCACCCTCGATCGAGAAAGGTGAACCTAGTGCAAAGCAAGGACAGAGCGGCGTTTCTCAGCAAAAGCAAAGCCGGTCATTAATCGCATGCACGGCAGCAAGCGGCGGGCCAGTTTTCGGTGGCGTTCAGCATTTAGTGCGGAGAAAACAAACACGCATAGTGGCATAGTGAATTCATTTAATTTTCCTCCTAATTTAAGGACCATCGAAAATGATTTTTCAAGAGCTGTGAATCGGATAATTCCATTCCAACGAACGGGAAAAGTGTAGTACAACCGAAAAGTGAATGATTTTGAATGCTTGGTAACTCAGCCAGCAACAATTATGACGTCTAATTGTTCCACCCGGACTTTGGCAACGCATTATCATATCCGGACCATTTTGCGTGAAAAATGTTTCAATTCTAACATTTTCCAAATTAAAATGATCTAAATCATCTAATATTTTGGCTACATTATCCGTTCAATGGAAATTTTCTCATTTCTCGGTTGATTAATCGTTTGATGCGTCTGGAGCATAAGGGGCGGGTCATGCAAACGAAATTAACTGAAAAGCCAGCCGAATGGGAGGAGCTTCATCTGCCAATCTAGGGGTATAAAAGCAGTGTTCTCTGTTTTCTTTCGTCATTTTCGTTGGATCAGTCAAGGAGGTTGGAGGTGGATGTCACCTCCAGCAAGGCAGCAGCACAACAACCCAGCGACTACTCTCGGATATCGTGCTGATGATAGCACTTGGAATCGCATCCATGGCAGCGGCGGTGGGCCAATTTTCGACGGCGTCCAGCATTCTCCGCACTCCGCAGCGAAAACCAACACGCATTGCATGGCATTTTGAATGCATCAAAATCGTCCATTATTCAAACCGGTCCTTTTCAGGACCATCGAAAATGATTCCTCAAGAGTTAATTGGATAATTTCCAACATCGATCGAGATGTAGTGCAACCAAAAAGCAAAAGACAGAGCATCGTTGCCAGCAATAGTGAAACTGGTCATTATTGTAATCCACGGCGGTCCAGTTTTCGGTGGCGTTTATCATTCAGCACGGAGAAAACCAACACGCATTGCGTGACATGGTGAATTCATGCCATTTCGTTCCTAAAATCGTCAATTAATCAAACGGTCTTGTTCAGGACCTCCGTTAATTATTCCTTAAGAGTTTGTGAATCAGCTAATTTCATTCCATCGAACGAGAAAAGTGTGGTGCAATTGAGAAGTGAAAGATTGAATACTTGGTGGCCCAGCAATAATGATGAAACCGGTCACTAATGGCCTAATGGTTCCACCCGGAATTTAACAACGCATTATTCTATCCGAACTATTTTGCGTGAAACATTGTTTAATAATAATTAAGTTTAAACATTTTTCAAAAATGTTCGAAGGTGAATATATGACGAAGCCACACCTAGAATTTTCTAGAGCACAAATCTGAAGAACCGAATGTCGGTTTGCGCTTAAAAGTTGATCGTTTGGTTACCCGCTGGTGGTTTGCTCATTTCTCGGCTGGTTAGTTGCTTGATGCGTCTGGAGCCTTCGGGGCGGGTCATGCAAACGAAATAAACTGGAAAGCCAGCCAAATGGGAGGAGCCTAATCTACTAATCAAGGGGAATAAAAGCAGTGACCTCTGTTTTCTTCCGTCATTTTCGTTGAATCAGTCAAAGGGAATGGATGTCACCTCCGCAGCTGCGCACCAATCCTGCGATGACTCTCGGCTATTTAGCTGATAGAACCAGGAATCTCTAGAATCTGGAACCAGGAATCTCAGGCTATATGGAACAGGGCCCATATAGCCGAGGCGGTAAACGCACGGGTATTCAGCATGACCATGCTGAGGGTAACGGGTTCGATTCCCGGTCGGTCCAGGATCTTTTCGTAAAGGAAATTTCCTTGACTTCCTTGGGCATAGAGTATCTTCGTGCCTGCCACACGATATGCACATGCAAAATGGTCATTGGCAGAGGAAGCTCTCAGTTAATTACTTTGGAAGTGCTCATAGAACACTAAGCTGAGAAGCAGGCTTTGTCCCAGTGAGGACGTTACGCCAAGAAGAAGAAGAAGAAGAAGAACCAGGAATCTCATCCACGGCAGTAAGCGATGGCAGTTTTCGATGGCTTCCAGCATTCAGTGCGGATAATTTTCAATTGTCTTGCCGAAATCTCCTGTTATTTAAAAGGTTCTTTTCAGGACCAGTGAAAATTATTCCTCCAGAGTTATGAATCGGATAATTAAAAGCGACAGACTGAAAACTTAGCAACAGCATAGCCGGCCTCTAATTGTTGTTCGCGTAACTATACAACGTATTGTTGAATCTAGCAATTGAGTTGTGTCAAATACACATGGCTACGGTGGCTCCATCTGTTAATTTCATAGCGGCAATTTTAGTTATTTTAATGATTGTTGCGATCGCAATATGATGTTTGGGAAGCTATGGCTTAACGCCTTTCAATATTATAATCATTCTTTCCTTTCGACGAAAATTCTTTCAAACTACGGTTGAACATTTATCTTCAAAACTAGGGGTGGGTAATGTCTGAGACATAACCGCATTGTTGACGTAGGACAAAGGCTGGAATGAGGTTCCGACTTTTATATATTGAAATGGGCCCTTTAATTTGAAGTCTTAAATCAGCTGATTTTTCGTGTCATTGTTGTCCGACCTTCGTAAATAAATGCATAACGAATTTATCACATAACGTCGGTTTCCTGCAATAGGGGCACAACTCAAAATATGTCATTTTTGAGATTTCGATGGCAAATGATGAAAAACTATGTAAAATTTCATCTCACAAAGACCCGTTCCAAAATTCGATGAGAAACGCGAGATTTGGGCATTTTCACCAATTTTCCGCAGTAAGAGCACAACTCAAAATCAGTCAATTTTTTCAATAGTCGTTGAAAAATAGTTGTCAAAAATTCATGAAACAGATAGTGCTTCAGCCCCTTTCAATGATACAACAATCAAAATTTGTTTACTTTTATCAAATCATGAGAGAAATAAGTGAATTTGCAGGAGGTGCTTCATGATTGCCAATTTTTAAACGCTTATTCTGAAAATTCACATTTTTTGAGTTGTGCCCCTATTGCAGGAAACCGACGATAAAAGGCCTACACAATGTATGCTGGCAAAATTCAAATCGGCGGAGTGATGTGTTGATTAAAGTTGTTACCTATGTGATCCATTTCACTGAACGCATTCATAAGATGTTAATTAGTCAAACCTTCCGTAACTCGCGCGGTTGGCCATCACTTGAGGGTTGAGTATTATTTTATTTTGAAGATAAATGTTCAACCGTAGTTTGAAAGAATTTTCGTCGAAAGGAAAGAATGATTATAATATTGAAAGGCGTTAAGCCATAGCTTCCCAAACATCATATTGCGATCGCAACAATCATTAAAATAACTAAAATTGCCGCTATGAAATTAACAGATGGAGCCACCGTAGCCATGTGTATTTGACACAACTCAATTGCTAGATTCAACAATACGTTGTATAGTTACGCGAACAACAATTAGAGGCCGGCTATGCTGTTGCTAAGTTTTCAGTCTGTCGCTTTTAATTATCCGATTCATAACTCTGGAGGAATAATTTTCACTGGTCCTGAAAAGAACCTTTTAAATAACAGGAGATTTCGGCAAGACAATTGAAAATTATCCGCACTGAATGCTGGAAGCCATCGAAAACTGCCATCGCTTACTGCCGTGGATGAGATTCCTGGTTCTTCTTCTTCTTCTTCTTCTTGGCGTAACGTCCTCACTGGGACAAAGCCTGCTTCTCAGCTTAGTGTTCTATGAGCACTTCCAAAGTAATTAACTGAGAGCTTCCTCTGCCAATGACCATTTTGCATGTGCATATCGTGTGGCAGGCACGAAGATACTCTATGCCCAAGGAAGTCAAGGAAATTTCCTTTACGAAAAGATCCTGGACCGACCGGGAATCGAACCCGTTACCCTCAGCATGGTCATGCTGAATACCCGTGCGTTTACCGCCTCGGCTATATGGGCCCTGTTCCATATAGCCTGAGATTCCTGGTTCCAGATTCTAGAGATTCCTGGTTCTATCAGCTAAATAGCCGAGAGTCATCGCAGGATTGGTGCGCAGCTGCGGAGGTGACATCCATTCCCTTTGACTGATTCAACGAAAATGACGGAAGAAAACAGAGGTCACTGCTTTTATTCCCCTTGATTAGTAGATTAGGCTCCTCCCATTTGGCTGGCTTTCCAGTTTATTTCGTTTGCATGACCCGCCCCGAAGGCTCCAGACGCATCAAGCAACTAACCAGCCGAGAAATGAGCAAACCACCAGCGGGTAACCAAACGATCAACTTTTAAGCGCAAACCGACATTCGGTTCTTCAGATTTGTGCTCTAGAAAATTCTAGGTGTGGCTTCGTCATATATTCACCTTCGAACATTTTTGAAAAATGTTTAAACTTAATTATTATTAAACAATGTTTCACGCAAAATAGTTCGGATAGAATAATGCGTTGTTAAATTCCGGGTGGAACCATTAGGCCATTAGTGACCGGTTTCATCATTATTGCTGGGCCACCAAGTATTCAATCTTTCACTTCTCAATTGCACCACACTTTTCTCGTTCGATGGAATGAAATTAGCTGATTCACAAACTCTTAAGGAATAATTAACGGAGGTCCTGAACAAGACCGTTTGATTAATTGACGATTTTAGGAACGAAATGGCATGAATTCACCATGTCACGCAATGCGTGTTGGTTTTCTCCGTGCTGAATGATAAACGCCACCGAAAACTGGACCGCCGTGGATTACAATAATGACCAGTTTCACTATTGCTGGCAACGATGCTCTGTCTTTTGCTTTTTGGTTGCACTACATCTCGATCGATGTTGGAAATTATCCAATTAACTCTTGAGGAATCATTTTCGATGGTCCTGAAAAGGACCGGTTTGAATAATGGACGATTTTGATGCATTCAAAATGCCATGCAATGCGTGTTGGTTTTCGCTGCGGAGTGCGGAGAATGCTGGACGCCGTCGAAAATTGGCCCACCGCCGCTGCCATGGATGCGATTCCAAGTGCTATCATCAGCACGATATCCGAGAGTAGTCGCTGGGTTGTTGTGCTGCTGCCTTGCTGGAGGTGACATCCACCTCCAACCTCCTTGACTGATCCAACGAAAATGACGAAAGAAAACAGAGAACACTGCTTTTATACCCCTAGATTGGCAGATGAAGCTCCTCCCATTCGGCTGGCTTTTCAGTTAATTTCGTTTGCATGACCCGCCCCTTATGCTCCAGACGCATCAAACGATTAATCAACCGAGAAATGAGAAAATTTCCATTGAACGGATAATGTAGCCAAAATATTAGATGATTTAGATCATTTTAATTTGGAAAATGTTAGAATTGAAACATTTTTCACGCAAAATGGTCCGGATATGATAATGCGTTGCCAAAGTCCGGGTGGAACAATTAGACGTCATAATTGTTGCTGGCTGAGTTTCCAAGCATTCAAAATCATTCACTTTTCGGTTGTACTACACTTTTCCCGTTCGTTGGAATGGAATTATCCGATTCACAGCTCTTGAAAAATCATTTTCGATGGTCCTTAAATTAGGAGGAAAATTAAATGAATTCACTATGCCACTATGCGTGTTTGTTTTCTCCGCACTAAATGCTGAACACCACCGAAAACTGGCCCGCCGCTTGCTGCCGTGCATGCGATTAATGACCGGCTTTGCTTTTGCTGAGAAACGCCGCTCTGTCCTTGCTTTGCACTAGGTTCACCTTTCTCGATCGAGGGTGGAAATTCATCCAATTAACTCTTGAGAAATCTTTTTCGATGGTCCTGAAAAGAACCGTTTGAATAATGGACGATTTTGATGAATTTACAATGCCACGCAATTCGTGTTGGTTTTCTCCGCGCTCAACGCTAGACGCAATCGAAAACTGGCCCGCCGCTTGCTGTTGTGAATGAGATTCCTGGTGCTATCAGTACGATAGCCAAGTGTCGTCGCTGAGTCGATGTGCCGCTGCCCAGCTCGAGGTGTCACCTCGACGGTGGTCGAAATGGAACTGACGATCAGCTCTCGCATGATCGCATTCCTTCCTGCATCGTAGTTGCCCCCACGATGCGCACCAATCAGAGAGCGTTGGTATACTGAACGAGAAAATATGTCCGCTACCCATATTTATAGATTTCAGCGATTTCAATGTCTAACTTTAAAACAACTTTTCAACTATTTATCAATGATTTTTAGGTTCACCGAATATTACAAATTGAACGCGGGAGTTTCATCTCTCGGATAACGGGATTTGTTTATCATTTCGTTCAGTGGGAAAGGTACTGTGAGCGTTTAAAATCTTTCACTCAAACGTAACGCTCTTGGTTTCATAAATTTTGAAATGACACCGGGTATAGAAAACAGAGACGTAGTCCTACGTCAAAATAAAATAATACTCAACCCTCAAGTGATGGCCAACCGCGCGAGTTACGGAAGGTTTGACTAATTAACATCTTATGAATGCGTTCAGTGAAATGGATCACATAGGTAACAACTTTAATCAACACATCACTCCGCCGATTTGAATTTTGCCAGCATACATTGTGTAGGCCTTTTATCGTCGGTTTCCTGCAATAGGGGCACAACTCAAAAAATGTGAATTTTCAGAATAAGCGTTTAAAAATTGGCAATCATGAAGCACCTCCTGCAAATTCACTTATTTCTCTCATGATTTGATAAAAGTAAACAAATTTTGATTGTTGTATCATTGAAAGGGGCTGAAGCACTATCTGTTTCATGAATTTTTGACAACTATTTTTCAACGACTATTGAAAAAATTGACTGATTTTGAGTTGTGCTCTTACTGCGGAAAATTGGTGAAAATGCCCAAATCTCGCGTTTCTCATCGAATTTTGGAACGGGTCTTTGTGAGATGAAATTTTACATAGTTTTTCATCATTTGCCATCGAAATCTCAAAAATGACATATTTTGAGTTGTGCCCCTATTGCAGGAAACCGACGTTATGTGATAAATTCGTTATGCATTTATTTACGAAGGTCGGACAACAATGACACGAAAAATCAGCTGATTTAAGACTTCAAATTAAAGGGCCCATTTCAATATATAAAAGTCGGAACCTCATTCCAGCCTTTGTCCTACGTCAACAATGCGGTTATGTCTCAGACATTACCCACCCCTAGTTTTTTGTTTTCCCCTGACACTACTAACATTGAAAAATCATAACTCAAGAACATCGTAGAAACAAAGTTTTTTTTAGAAAAAGAAAGCAAATTTTCTCAGAAAAAAATATGAACTGGAAAAAGTTTCCCACAAAATTTTCCACAGCTGAGAAAATTCGTAAAGAAAAGCCGGAAAAACTATGCCCGAACTCGTGGAAAATTTTCGAAAAAATATTTTCGAGAAGGCTATTTTATACGCTCTAATCGCTGAAATTTTTGGAATGCACTTTTTTTTTCGTTTTTAAGTTATGGCAAATTTTGTGAAAAATGACCATATAATATAGGCTTACATGGTCATTTTCACATAATTGACCATAACGGTCATTTTCACATAAATAACCATAACGAGAAAAAAGTACATTCCAAAAATTTCAGCGATCAAAGCTTATAAAATTACATTCCCAAAAATATTTTTTTGAAAATTTTCCTCGAGTTCGGACATAGTTTTTCCGGCTTTTCTTTATGAATTTTCTCAGCGTTGGAAAATTTTGTTAAAAACTTTTTCCACTTCATATTTTTTTTGGATTCCTGAGAAAATTTGCTCTCATTTTCATTAAAAAAAACTTTGTTTCTACGATGCTTCGTTCTTGAGTTATGTTTTTTCAAAGAAAAGGCTTTTATGGCACATTTGGGCAATTTTCTACAAAATTGGCCATAACTCAAAAACGAAAAAAAGTGCATTCCAAAAATTTCTGCGATGCAAGCTTATGAAATAACATAGGCATAATTTTTTTTCGAAAATTTTTCACGAGAGCCCTGTGGAAAAAGTTTCATGGAAATCTGAGACCCTTCGGCCCAATTTGTACAAACCGGTTTTCTGGCATTAACTTTTTCAGTTTCGATTTTTCATCAAAGTCGCTCAAGAAACACTTGTAGAGTATTCGAAAATGCGTCGTTTCGTGCACTAAGACGGCCGTTATCTTTATTGGTTCGATAGTTACAGGTGTTGTTCTTAATAAATCATATATTTTTTGAAAAGGTGATTTGACGGGTTGGGGCAAACATAAAAAAAAATCTCCTGCCCGCATTCAAAAGAAGAAATTTTGTTATAAAACATATCTAAAAATTAGAGTGGTGTCATTTTTCTAACGCAAGTAAAAAATATTTGAAAAGTGCCTATTTTGTCTAGAAAAACATCAATAACTTTTGAACAGAATGACGAAGCAACATTATCAACGCACGAAAATGTGCGTTTTTTTTTGAGTTCCTAAAATGGTTCTTAGACAACTTTGACGAGAAATTTGAAACAAAAAAGATAAAGAGTTTGAACTGTTTTGACCAAATTTGGACCATTCTTCCATTAGTTTCCAAAAGGTTACGCTAAATCAAATCGTATTATTGCTTTATCTTTTTTGTTTCAAATTTCTCGTCAAAGTAGTCTAAGAACCACTTTTAGAGCTTCAAAAAATGCGAATTTTCCACAGCATGGTGTGAGGGTTTGTAGTTTCTTCTCCGTATCCACTGGTGCATGCTCCGTGCACCCCCCCCCTTATCATCTGCTAAATTTCGTTCAGTCTGAACAGCTCCTGTCCGTGTCTTATTATTTAAACATACGCTGTGCAGACTGTATATGCAAAGACTAAACATTAATGTACGTTTATAATACTAGTTTTAAATTCATCTCTGCTAACATTTAAATAGAAATCACTGACATTTAACAAATCAAAACACACTTCTAGGAGGTAATGCTGAGCGAGCACGGTACAGAGCCTACTGATCAAAAACAAGGAACGATGATGGGTACGGCGCACAGGAACGAAGCTAGTAGTTGTTGTAGTAGATCCAGGACAGTCGATTCGATTTCTTGAAATGTCGTTAGCGAACATACTCCGCAGGAATAACGGCGCGCTTGTTAAGTCTAAAGGTTGATCAGTGCACATCGATGCTGCCTCAGCGTATCATTCCATGAAAGACTTCGTAAAGCAAAACGCACAAAGCAACGCTGCACTCTCAAAATACGCGATACACTTAGTAGCAAAAAAAAAAAACCGAGCCGAATTTTCCTTCTAAAATCTGTAACTTCCAGTCTTCTATAACTTTGGTAATTATCAATGTTTTGGGCTGAAAATTTCACCACTTCATCATCAGTATATTGATGATCTAGATGCACAATGGTTGGAAAATGATAAAGTTCGGCCAAAACTCTTTTTATGTGTTTAATCGAAGTTATAGGTTGTCTAGATATGTTATATGGTATTTTCAGTGTTTAAAAAGGGGTATTTAAAAATAACGTAACTTCAATAATTTCAAAAACGGTAAAAATCAGTAAACCTCACATTTTTTGCGTTCTTTTGTTAGAAAATCAATTTCAATTTAATTAAATGATCATCTTTCGATCAAATCCGATCAAGTTTGTTCAAAACGTGTGAAAAATGTGGGAAGATAAATTTTATTTCAGTCAAAAATGGAAAAATAACGTAAAATATATGAAAAAACATGACTTTTTTAAATAGCTCTAATTTGAAAAACTGCAAATTTCTGCAAAATATTTAAATGTTTTTATGCAGTCCTAAGTATGATGTTTAAGATGTACTATTCGAAATTGCGGCGACACGTGACGGCACGAACCGTTTTTTAACTTAAAAATTACCAAAATTCCCAAGGTATAATATATGAAAATTTGAAAAGTTTTTGGCATATTAATTTTGCACCATAAGTGCATTCAAACAGTCCAATAACAAGCTTTTATATGCTGGATAAAATAATAGTTATTTATGTAACAAGTTGCAAAAAGTAGATTTTTTCAGCACGAGTCGTACATTTATCCGACGAGGCTCGCCGAGTTGGATAAATACGAAGAGTGCTGAAAAAGTCGAGTTTTGCAACGAGTTACATACAAAATTTTATGCAATGTTTTTTTTCATTATACAACTCATTTGGGATGCATAATGTTCATAATGACACTCAAATGAGTTGTATAATGAACATAATGCAACTATTTTTCATTATGTAACTCATTTCAGTTGCATAATGAACTAGTACGGAAAAGTTGGCCATTATGATACCGAAATGAGATATATAAAATGGAAATTATAATACTGAGTTGCATAAAATATATTTTCCATTCTCAAAATATTATTATTTTAATTTTTTTGAATAATTCATTTTTTCAATTTTATGACCTAGGCCACTTTGGCAGTGAAAATGTAGAGCTGGTACAAAAGCTGGTATGCTTTTAATTAAGAATCATAAAACTAGAATACATTATCTTTGTTATAAGGTGAAATAAAGTTTAAAAATATCAATTTTGTTTTTTGAGAGTTTTGGCCGCCCCTTTGTATGTGGCCCGACCAATGTGCTATGGTCAAAATTTGCTATTTATAATAGAAATTGTAAATTTTGAATTATGATAAGTTATACGAAAAATGTCACTTCTGAACATAATATAATAAAATCCCTAGTTTTGTGAAAAATTGGAATGAAAGTTTCAATGCAGCTTCAAAAATATAGGAAATGATGCGGTCAAAATTTGAACAATTTCCATTCAGTGCAGTGGTTTGGGCCACAGCCTTCGTCAAAGTTAAAGAACTAAGACTGCACCCATGTATTACGTAACGCTAAAATTGTCATTTTTCGA
Organism: Aedes albopictus; assembly: GCF_035046485.1. Taxonomy (NCBI): domain Eukaryota; kingdom Metazoa; phylum Arthropoda; class Insecta; order Diptera; family Culicidae; genus Aedes; species Aedes albopictus. The sequence goes on along the minus strand of NC_085138.1, from coordinate 308,306,733 downwards.
TTCCCCTCCCCCCTCCATAACCTTTTTTTGTATGAAAATCATAAAATTTTTGTATGGGCTGTGACGCTTGGCGTACTCTCTCTCTCTCCCCTTAGAGCGTTACGTAATTTGTGGATGGCGTCTAATATGAGTGTCTGCAGTTTTAACCTTGTATTGACCATACTGAAACACCTGTACAGAAAAAAAGCTGAATTCAATTCGTTCCATTTATATTTAGTGCAGAGCTTTTAACAAACAATTAATATAGTACCGTCGTGCGGGGCTACTTTTGAAATGCGGGGCTACTTTGGACACTTTTGAATATGGATTTTTTTAATTCAAAATATGGCTCAAATCTGTTTGATGTCTTAGGAACTATTATAAAGCAATAGTTTTCTCTTCATTTGTTTGAAATTATTTTTCAAACAGACCGTTTATTGCTTGTCAGAAAGCGAAAAAACATCGAATAAACCTATATTATATTTGTAACGTATCAGAACATTTGGTCTGTAGGCATTGTTTCTACAGTTCATAAATTTCAAAGGGTTGATCAATTCATTCAAAATGTATCAACGTAGCATATACAATCGAATATTTGTATCGTTATACGTTATAAATGACCGTTTCGCCCAAATAAAGGACTGATGATCCTTTTTTTTTCAGGCTATCTGTATAGCAATATCACGCTGCTCATAATACCAAAGGTAGCACAGAACCATCTTAAAACGCATATTTTTATTGAAATTATGTATGATACAGTATACTACAGTATTGGTACAATGTAGTTTTCCAAATAACCCTTGAATTTGAAATGCAGTTTTGTTATAGATAAAAATGTCCAAAGTAGCCCCCATCTGATTCTATATGAGATGTGTCCGATTGGTGTATGAACAACTTTTTTGTTTATTGATGGATTTAGCTCAAATTTTGCATACATCCTACATACATACTCACAATTATTGTGTATAAAAATTGCGGAAATTCATTCACTAGTCTGGGAGTTATAATGTCATAAAGTTGAAAAACAATGAAAAAGTGTATAAAGAAGCCCCGCACGACGGTACGACAAATAATCTCAAATTTTCGTGTGTTTATTTATGATATCTTACACGTCACACATAGTGTGTTACGCATTACGCGTAATGCGTTTCATACATACGTCAATAAATAGACGTGTTTTGTGTATGAGTTACAAAGGTTGGCTACTGTAAAAACCTTATTGTAAGCGTGATCGAAACCACTACCTGAAGTATGCTGCAATCAGTGCTAGATTATCAGTGCTCGTCTCGATGCCGTTCCGACCCAGGAACGCCTTCAGGGTGGTTCTCGGCTACCACTCCTTCAAGATTGTCAGCGGCCACAAGACTCTAGATCCGGAACACTTGCTGGGCAGAGAGCACATTATTCAACAAGCCACCAATTACTCCACTTTATGATCACCACGTGGTCGCTGGAAACCTAAGGCCGCCACAACGGACCATTTTCTTTGCCTGGAATCCCCGAGAACCACTGGCTTAGCAACACGACACCGTACGATGCCGGGTGACACATATGTTGCGCAAATTTCAATAATCTCCACCGGCTCTTCCGGGTGAGCGAACCCGGAACGCCCCACCCAGTATCGAACAATGAACTATTTCCAGGTAAAGCTCTCTTTTGTACAATCCCCACCATCTGAAAATATCCTAAGACCTGGAACAAAATAAACAGCACCCCAATACTGCTGTCGTCTAGACAAGAAACTTGGGGTCCAGGCAGGTTATCCTCAAGGTCTCAACACATTATTTCCGGGTTCAACGAATTACACCCTGAAACAAAAATTGTCATGAATAGCATGGCTATTACAACTATTTGATATTTCATTGAACATAATGCAATATTTTTCTATATACTGGAAAACAAAAATGTGCTCATCGAAAGAGAAAATAACGGCGTTTTCATAGAGATGCCGAATAGTAGGCAGGCAAAGAAAAATCAATAAATCAGCCTTGTTAGTTATTTCGACGGAAAAGAACGTGTTTTATTTCCTAGTGAAATCCGGCCCCAACCAGAAAAAAGGCCTGAAAAGGGAATCCCCTCGTTTCGGATACGACAGTATATTGTATTAGAAATCGTGAAGGAGTTTTTACGACTATTTAAGAAAAGTTAAATTCCTGAAAGAAGGCCTACATGAATACTAGAAAAAATTATCATAGAAATGTGGAGGACCGGAAAAATATTCGAGAAATTTTGGTATGGTTATCCTGAGGAGTTCTATAAGAAATCCTTTTTGAGCAGTGTCCGGAATGTTTTAAAAATTCTTTAAAATAATATCGCTCCTGCCTTATTTAAATTAGAACATTTGAAGGAATTTTTCAATATATTCCTAGAGTAGATCTTTGAGATGCTCCTGGAAAATCCTAAAGAATCGTTAGAGTAAGTTTTCAGTTAATTACGGTGGAACTTTTAAAAGAGTTTTGAAGGGAATTCCACGAGTGTTATCCTAATTAATCTTTGAAGGTTTTTTTTTTTGAAATGTTGTTTCTGTTGGAACTGTAGGAACCTTGAGAGGAATTTCTCGAGAAACACATGAAATTATTAAAAAAAAAAGCTTTCAGAGCTCGTGCAGGAACTTTTGGAAATATACCTGAAAAATAAACTCTAGTGTAATTCTCTGAGAAACTCCAAAATATAGACATTCCCAAAGGGATTCGTAGAAGCATTTTTGGTAGAGATGGGAAAACTATTCCAATTTTAGGAGTGGATCGCTTATGATTCGCTCTCAAAAAAGATTCGACTCTTTTGATCGATTCAGTAACTCATTTCCGCGATTTGATGAAAAATGTCATTTTTCGATGTGAGCCAACTCTTGTTCGTACATTTCTGCCCAGTTATCGAGGAAATCCACTTGCATGGTTCAGACATTGGCGGGATGCCCAAACGTCTGACATGACGTAGTACAATACAGGTTTCACAGATTACCGTTAATTGTACCGAAGAATCGAATCACTGGTGCGAGATGGTCACACAATTTAAGGATAACAAACTATCAACTGGCAACGATTGCAATGTTCTGCGTCAAATCATCATTAAGTGCGCCGTCACGCTAACTCTTTTCGACAATTCGTTGGAATTGTCATGAACATAAGCGTATCGGAATTTTTTGAAAAGAAATACGATTCACTCACTCGGTTTCATGACTCGGCTGAGTCGATTCGCGAGTGAGTTACCCATGTTTAATTCTTGGAGGTTTTTGAAAAGCTTTTTTTTTTTTCAAAAGTTTCATTTCTGAGTGATGTGAACCGATAATCAACGTCAACGTTTGTGAATTGAAACAGATAATTTTTGCATTTCATGGATATATAACTATTCAAACGGGTTACGAATTATCGAATTGAAGATATAATTAATTGATTAATTATTTAATTCATTCATTTTCCAATTGGTAAAGACTCGAAACACCGTTTAATTGATATATGTTGAACTGCAAAGACTTTTGCAGACGATGTATAGAATCGTCCGAACACTCACATGCACACGTTTTGCGGCTTTGTAAGCCTTCTAGTACTCGACTGCTGCAGTTTCTCATTCCTTTGAACTAAGGCTTTTCGTGAAATGGTAGCGGAGTTTCCATGCTCCGTCGATTTCCTCACCTTTCCACATCAAATTCTTCGTTCTCAATTAGTAAGAAACTTGACAAAAGTTTGACCTTTGCTTCCGAAGCGAACCAGCTAAGTATCCGCGTGCACGATTTGTTGTTTGCGGAGTGGAAGAAGTTTCGCTAATGCCCAGTTGATTGAATGCCGCATTTGCAATAATTAATTATAATACCATAGCTATGTACCATGATTTTCATCGGCACTCTCTGGTAGGTTGCATCTACGCGGCTGCCATGAATAAATAGGCAGCGGAATGCGATGCACTTCGGAATGCCATTTGGAGTGCACAGCCAGTCGTGCTACGATCGTGGACTGCATTCGTAAGAGACCGTTTTAATTACGTTTTTATTTGCAATACTGTTATGGTCTTTTGTTTGTGCAATCATTTTTATCGAAGTGTAATTAGAAAGCATCCCACTCCACTATTTTTTGAACGCGTTTGCAAGAGTAAAATAGAAATAAGGTGTGTATATCAAACTAACTGACGATCGTATTTGCAGATCAAACATATACCTTGGATTTTCTAGGGTATATTTCAGATTTTAGTTTTAAATCTTTGATTCATCATATGAAGCAAACCTTATCACTTTTTGATCCATATAAAAATGGTATTTTTTGAAATAATTTTGAACAAATAAATTATGGGATAATTCCGGACTTTTTTACTTTTCCATGAAAGATTCATTGGTTAGTGCGTGACATTTTCTTGATTCTGACTCAGCGAAATAATTCCATCTAGAAATGGCAATGCAAACATCAACTTAAAATGTTGGCAAACAGCAAATGGCCAGCGAGGCGCCATAAAACACGTCTCGGGTAATTTTTTATTCATTAAACAAACACTAGCGGCAGCTGGATGGATGGTCAATCTGCTGCCGTCTCGCGTAATGACTTTCATCGGTTGACATTTTCCCCGTTGGCATTTTTAAATCATTAATTATCCCACACTGATTGCACACATTTTCGCGCGAGCGTTGGTTCGCTCCTCAGTAGGAATATCTGGCTATTAAAATGTGCAAAAGTACTTTAAATTTCTGTTGGATACTAATTACTGTAAGAGACGCCCACTTAACCTTCCAGGACGCGCGCCATCAAGCAACCGAAACTGCAACGCGCTCGGCCTGTGATAGTGTTGTACTTTTTACAACAGCGCGCGTGCTGAACAGGCTTGTCCGCACTAAACGCATGAAAATTCTGCTCTTTTGATTTACACCATCAAAACCATCGTATTTATTCAATCTTCCTATTTTACCTGATAAAAGGATATTTGAATATCCTAAATATCATTTCCAACTGTCAATAAATCGCACCGCAGTGCCGCACTGAGCGTGCAAAGAGAAATTCACTGGGGTGAATTCACCCGGGTGAAATTCTCTTTGCGCGCACAGTGTGGCACTGCGGTGCGATTTTTTGACAGTTGGAAATGATATTTAGGATATTCAAATAACCTTTTATCAGGTGCGGTGCGATTTTTTGACAGTTCGAAATGACATTTAGGATATTTCAACATCCTTCTATCAGGTAAGATAGAAAGATTGAATAAATACGATGGTTCAGGGGATGTAAATCAAAAGAGCAGAATTTTCATGCGCTGAGTGCGGACAAGCCTGGGCTGAAGGGTTAATAGCCTTTACTTATTGAGTGTATTTTCTCTACCTGCGCTTCTCAAGTGTTTAATTAGCAGTTCCACAGTTATTGACTTTGTCAATTGGGGGTTTTATGTATATCGCGACAACTTACTTACTTTCAGTCCTGGGCATCCACGGTGGTGCAGAGGGCCGAATTGAAAGATTTCCATCCTGGGCGATTGCCAGCCATCGCCTTGACTCATGGCTGCGCCGCCATGAGCCTCTGGGTCTGCCTCTGCTGCGATGTCCTGCTGGGTTCCAATCTAACGCTTGCTTGCAGATTTCGTTTCCTCCCCTGTGTAGAGTGTGACCGACCCATCTCCACTTTCGCTCCCGAATTTCTGTCCCTATCGGCTTTTGATGACATCGACGTTGGAGATCCAATTGTGAGGCCACCCTGCACAAATTATATACCGCAAACATCTATTGATGAAGACCTGTAGCAGTTGCGTGTTCTCCACTGATACACACCAGGTTTCAGCAGCACAGATTTCACGCTAGAGTTAAAAATCTGGATTTTGGTGCGTCGACTGATCTGGTTGTTTTTCCATACATTTCTTAAACTCGCAAAAGCTGCACTCGCCTTCTTGATCCGTGCACCTATGTCGATCTTGGTGCTGCCATTTGGCTACCAAGATATTGAAAGCTTTCAACACTTCCACTGATTGCCCAGCTACCGTAAAGCTGGAAAGGTAGACCGTGTTTACATCTTACGATTTTTATCTTGTTGACGTTGATGGTAAGACCTGCCACTGAGGAGCGATTGGCAAGATCATCGAGCTTGCTCTGCATATCAGAGCGCCGCACAGTGGCTGATTTCGTCATTTTAGCGCGCTTAATTAATAACTTTTTTACTATGAAGTTTAGCATCATGGTGTCTTTGGGAAAGTTGTTCACTATAATAAGGAGCTTCTTTTGAGCTTTTGTGAAAAATGATCAATCCCCCTGAAAGTGAGATTGAAAATTTATTTTTCAATTTTTCAAGATACGAGGTTGGTGTCTTCACAAAAGTTGTAGAAAATATAGTTTGGAGCAACTTTGCCGAAGACACCAAGTTTGTAACTCCGTTACTTTTCAAGATACGTTACGTTTTCTTTCATCAGCCCCTTGAAAAAGATTTTTGCGCAATAACTTTCTAAAAATTGATTCTACAATTTTTTCGTGTTCTACAAAGTTATAGATAATGAAAAAACACACAACTTTGCCGAACATGACATCCCGCTAATTCCAAAATTAAAATAGTTATAACGGTTTTTATAGTTTTTTGGGCCATATTTCAAGCATATATAACTTAGCTATAGGCAATTATATGCAAATTTCCTTTTACACATGTGAAAGAACATGTAATTGCCTCTCTTAGAAAGCCAAAATCATCAAACTGTAAGAAACTGTAAGATGGTTTTTGTATAGAAACTTACATCCATTTACATTACTCTTATATGGGATTTATATATATTTTCATAATATTTATTTGACATTTCATCTCAGCTTGCATTTTTATTGTTATTGTAAGTGTGTGTGTTAATATAAAGAAAGGTTTGTGGTGCATTTTGGATCATTCGTGAAGTACGTTACATAAAAACTTACCATCTAATTCTTTTGTCTTACCAACTCAAGTGCTCCACGTAGTCCACGAAAAGAGCGAATGAAGCGCCATTTCTTAAAAAATTCCAAACATGCGCGTGACATATGCTGTCAACGCTCTCACTAGTTCATATCTATGTCAACATTGGTTATAGTAAATTATAAATCTTATTGCACTTCAAAGTAAGGCTGCTGTTAAATCGTGATCCGACGAAAGAAGCTTCATTTTATGCGTTTTCTTCGTGGACTACGTGGAGCATTGCGAGTTAGTAAGAAAATAGAAGTAGTTGGTCACATTGGTAGTTGGTGAGTTTTTGTGTAACGTATTTCATGAATGATCCAGAATACACAACAAACCTTTCTTTATATTAACACACACACTTACAATAACAATAAAAATGCAAGCTGACATGAAATGTCAAATAAATATTATGAAAATATATATAAATCCCATATAAGAGTAATGTAAATGGATGTAAGTTTCTATACAAAAACCATCTAATAGTTTCTTACAGTTTGATGATTTTGGCTTTCTAAGAGAGGCAATTACATGTACTTTCACATGCGTAAAAGGAAATTTGCATATAATTGCCTATAGCTAAGTTATATATGCTTGAAGTATGGCCCAAAAAAACTATAAAAACCGTTATAACTATTTAAATTTTGGAATTAGCGAGATGTCATATTGGGCAAAGTTGTGTGTTTTTCCATTATATATAACTTTGTAGAACATGACAAAAATGTAGAATCAATATTTAGAAAGTTATTGCGCAAAAACCTTTTTCAAGGGGCTGATGAAAGAAAACGTAACGTATCTTGAAAAGCAACGGAGTTACAAACTTGGTGTTTTCGGCAAAGTTGCTCCAAACTACATTTTCTACAACTTTTGTGAAGACTTCAACCTCGTATCTTGAAAAATTCAAAAAATAAATTTTCTATCTCACTTTTAGGGGGATTGATCATTTTTCACAAAAGCTCAAAAGAAGCTCCTTATTATAGTGAAAAACTTTCCCGAAGACACCATGACGCTCAACTTCATAGTAAAAAAGTTATTAATTAAGCGCGCTAAAATGACGAAATCAGCCACTGTGCGCCGTTGAGCTAGGAGAGCCAGTTCGAAGTCATTTAGGGGCTGTCCATAAACCACGTGGTCATTGGGGAGGAGGGGGGGGGGTTCGGCCATTGACCATATTGTATGACAAATAAAAATTTTTGTATGGAGTAATGACCACGCGGGGGGGGGGGGGGGTTGAAAAGTTCTAAAAAAATGACCACGTGGTTTATGGACAGCCCCTTAAGTGCTCCATGGTAATGAGCTGCCAAAGCAATCCACGATTTGGTTCACGGTCAATCGCACCTACCAGGATCTCGTCGATTACGAAGAAAAACAGTAGCAGTGACAGGATACATCCTTGCATCACTCCAGCAACGACCTGGATGGGATCGGACAAAACACCGTTGTGCAGTACTCTGCACGAAAACGCCCTGTACTGTGCTGCAATGAGGCCGATGAGGTTCTCAGGGAGTCCCTTGCGCCTGAGGGCTTCCCTCATGTTTCCGTGATTGAGACGGTCAGAAGCTTTTTTGTAATCAATGAACACCAGGTAGAGAGACTCTTGGAATTCATTGATTTGATCCAGGATGATACGGAGCGTGTCAATATGGTCCACACAGGATTGTCCGGCACGGAATCCTGCTTGCTGCCGTCGGAGAGTTGCGTCAATCTTCTCCTCTATCCGGTTGAGGATCACTTTGCACAGGACTTTGAGAACAATACACAGTAACATGATGCCCCGCCAATTATCGCATACAGTCATTGGTTTGGGTACCTTTACTAAGACGCCTTGCTTCCAGTCGGTCGGAAATGTCGCGGTTTCCCATATGTTGCAGAATAGTTGATGCAGTAGTTATGCGGATACTACGGGGTCAGATTTGAGCATCTCAGCTGATAGGCGATCGACCCCAGGGGCTCTGTTTGATATCATGCTACGGATAGCTGTTTCCATCTCCTGCACTGATGGAGCTTCGATGATGACACGGGTAATGCATGGAACCCTTGGCGGATCATGCTGAGATGTTGCTGGCGTGGCTGACACTTGAAAAAGGTTTGCAAAGTGCTCGAACCAGCGTTCCAACTGGTCGGTCAGTAACTGTCCAGACGTGTCTTCCACGGGATTCGTAGCATTCATCTTAGTCCAACTAAGGCAACGTAAAACATCGTAAAGGAGACGGATGTTGCCTGTGTTTGCGGCTTTTTCGCCTTCGTCGGCAAGGGAGTCCGCCCACGCTCTTTTGTCCCGGCTGCATGAGCGTTCCACTTCCTTCTCGAGAGCCGAATAGCGCTGACGAGCTACGGCTTTGGCTCCTTGTGTTTTCGCTCGCTCTATCGCGGCTTTGGCGTTCCTTCGATCCTCTATCTTACTCCAGGTATCATCCGTGATCCACTGCTTCCTGCGGGTGCGTAACTTATTCTAATTTTTCTCGCCGATGGCGATGAAGGTGTTCTTAATGGTGATCTATTGATCTTCTACGCTTACATCTGCTGGAACGTCCGCAGCACGGTTCTCTAGCTCCTCGACGAATGACCTTTTCACCGTAGCGTCTTCCAGTCGGCGTGTGTTGAACCGGCGTCCGATTTTCTCCTTCTGTCGATGGATCCTATCCTAGCAATGCGCAGACGGATCTCACCGATTAGGTGATGATGGTCGGACGCAATGTCGGCGCTACGTTTGTTTCGCACAGATGTGGTCGATTTGATACCAGCACGGGAAACCCATGTCATTTTGTGCAGAGGTCGATGAGGAAAGAGCGATCCTCCAACCACCATGCCATTGTTGCCACAAAACTCTGCAAACAGCTCTCCGTTTTCGCTCATTTCTCCGAGACCATGGCGTCCCATAACGTGCTCATAGTTCGAGTTGTCGGAACCAATCTTCGAGTTGAAGTCGCCTATGAGGATCTTGATATCGCCTTTCGGAGTCTTGTCCACATCTTGTCCAGTTGACTGTAAAAGTTCTCTTTATCTTGCAATTCGGCAGCGTCGGTTTGCGTGTAACATTGGATTATGGTAAGGTTTTAAACCCGTGTTCTGAATTTGACTGAGCAGATTCCCACTTCATGAGCGCAGCGTAGGCGTGAGCGCTGAGCGGGAAACCAACTCCACGATTGTGGCGATGTGTTCACCTCGTAGGCCAGAGTATAGCAGAATTTGATTCGGTGCGTACCTGTGTTCTCCAAAGTTCGTCCAACGAACTTCGCTCAGTCCTAGGATCTCAAGCTTCATACGGCATGTCTCATTGGCTAGCTGTGCCAGTTTACCCTGCTGGGCTAGGGTTAACACATTCCAAGTTCCAATTCTTGTTCGTTATTTCGCGCTTAAAGTTGTTCCGTTGAATCAGTTCGTAATCTTTCATTTTCAGTTTCTATAAAGGTTTTTTTGGTTTCGGAAACAGTAGGTCTCCGTGGTGGGGCTGCCATTTTAGGTATAACTTCCGGTGGAGGAGCATTTCATACTCAGCCGCTGGATGCCAGAACAGACGCTGTTTGAGCCGCACCTCCTTGGTGAACAGACGCTCGAGACGTACCTCCACAATCTAGCTGAAATCAGAAGGACAACAGTACCCAGGCTGTACTACCAGCTAAGCACACAACTCTTAGCTGGCGGTTTTTGTCATCTCTTAACCCGTGGCAGCATGAGGTAGGGACTTGTGCGAACCAGAGCTATGTTGGACGCTCTCATTTTCGAATCACCGTTTTGCAGCCCTATCGTGATAAGTGCATATTCTTAATTTGCATGAAATTTTTCGAATTGTTTTTTAATGTGAGCCGCTTCGACTACATGACCAGATCAGACGCAAACAACCAAGTTCATGGTACATTTATCAAGATGTAAAAAGTTGAATTATACTAGGTGACGTTCGTTCACTTTTTCATGTCTAAAAGCATTCCATTAATCAGACCGGAGGTCGCGTAGAATAATTCCCATCATTCCATAAACGACCCATTAAATCTGTTAATTTCCCTAGCCACCCACATTCAGCAAGCGACGCTCTCGGTACTCCGTGGCAAATGTGGAAAACATAAGCTTTTAGACACACCTGCTACTAAGTACGTCGCGGGTGTTTCACCCGATTATCATCCATCCTAGCGATTGTACCCCACTCCCTCTCCTGTAATCCTAATGAAAGTCTGTATCTCACTGAATTAATGGTCGGAACTGGGGAAAATGTGTAGTGACCAACGACCTCCCCAACGAACGCGCAGCGTGACCCACAATCGGAACAAAAACCGACACAACAATAACGGCTCACTCGCGGTCGGTCGCTGGTGCTGGATGGTGGGACCAGCAGAGCCCATCCAATCTGTGCTAATATCCGCCCGGGCAGTTAGCTCGACTAATTGAATACCCCACAGACAAGGCCGGATTACAATGGAAGTCCTGTGTGGATAATTTAGGGCGATGCGGCGGCAGTGGAAACGTTCCGTTCCGTTGCTGTTGTTGTTGTTGTTTCTGATAGGGACTAGAACCAGACTAACCAGTCCAGTCGGTTCATCGTATAGTAGTAGTACCGAGGAAACACCCACGCTTGAATTACATTTTATATTTGTGAATGGGAGGGAAAAAGTTGGGAAGCTTAACTCGGGTTGGTTTGTCATTTCTTGGCGACCTTTCGTAGTATGACGCAATCGTCAGGAGTTTAAGAGATTGCTGTACATTTGTTTACACTTGAAAAGAACAACATTTTTTTTCTACAATGAAATAATGAAGTCATGCTGGAAAAGTTCATTACGTAACAGCTACTTTGGACTTGGAGATGTTGATTTTATCTTCACATTTAACTGGATGATAGCTTTTATAAATGTATTTCGTGGAAGTTTTTTTTTTTTTCATTCGCCAACAATAGTTTGAATATTTTATTACTTATGACATCTAGCTGAAACTCTTTTGCAGATGTAAGTTTATAAATTTTCCCATTCATCTAAAAACAACCTAGTTACCTTTCACTATTTCTTCTGGATCTTTACAGTCTTCATCAGACGATGTTTTTGCCTCTGTAATCTGCTTTCCTATAGTCGCAATTTTGTAAGTTATTACACAATAAAACACATCGATGGTATGGAAGAAAAGATTTACGACTATTGAGATAAAACAGTTAGGGTTTCTTTTTGAATTATGCCATAATTCTGATCTAGAAAAAGGAATGGAAGCTTACATAGAATTTGCTCAGCATCAATCACATCAAGGCGCCCGAACCTTTCCAATAAACGAATAAGTAAAAAAGCAATCTCTTTTCAAAAGAATTCAAACTTTCTGATACTTACTTGATAGCACAGTCTAGCGTAGCACGAACACTTGCTCAAAGCGTGAATAGAGTTCCAAAGATGCATATAATATGGCAGTTTACAAACAAACTTAATTTTTCTTTGACATATTTTAGCCCATTCTACTTGCACATTTCGCATTTTATTCGCACTAACGCCAAAAAGTGGTTTTCGTGGTGCATCTGGGTGGTTTTTGAAATTTTGTATATCTGAAAGAAACTTCCAAAAGAATTCATGAAGGAAACTCGGAGGAATCTCTGAAGAAGCGAACTTATGGGTAGGATGGAGAACTTTCTTTTACGTTCACAAATATTGACAGACATAAAAATTTCAGTGTTTCGAAATTTGTTGATTTTTTTTCGGTGAAAAATACTTTCCAAATCGTTTTGGCGTAACGTTTCGGCCTACTTCATTCAGCCATCATCAGATCTATGAACATTTATTGAGTCAAGTTAGTACAGTTTTCTTTCTTGGTCTACAATTTGAAATTACCACCCACTTACACAAAACCTTTGTTCTCCACCACTGTTGTCTTTCAACTAATCCTAATCCCTATTCAAGGATGGAAACACTCACTTGCAAAGAGTTACACTCACTTGCTGTTTTCTCAGCTCAGGTGCGTGCAATCAAAAAACGATGTATGGACGACTTTTGCCTTGTGGTTTTGTCTAAAAGTTTTCCGAACAGAGTAGGGGTCGCACACGCAGACCGAAGTCATAAGGAAGCTGCGAAGGCAACTCTCCACGAGGTGAATGTAAATTACACTCACCTCGTGGAAAGTCGCTTTCACAGCTCTGTCACGACTTTGGTATGCGTTTGCGACTCTTACTCTATTCGGCAAATTTTTAGACAAAACCCAATGGCAAAGTCGTCCATACATCGTTTTTTGATTGCACGCTTCTGAGCTGAGAAAACAGCAAGTGAGTGTAACACTTTGCAAGTGAGTGTTCCCATCCCTGGCCCTACTTTATTTTGTCATATTACGTCATTCGGTTCTTCTCGGTTGTGTGCGCTTCGACAACGTTCGTATTTTGTACACTGCGTCTATACCACCACCACAAAATCAACAAATTTCGAAACATAAAACTCAACGGTGATCAAAACCCCACAATAAAAACCTAGATTAATCCACCTAGTGGTGATAGTGCCTTTCTCGTCGAACATGTACTCATGATCTTTCCTTGGTTGGGATACGACTGGGATGATTTTGCTTCAGAATGTTGGCTTCAGCTTTTTGGGGGAATCGAAAACACTAGTTTATACTTTTTTCCGATGTTTCGGTCCGTATGGGGCTTTTTCAAGGGGTTAATCGGTTAAGGTTTCCTAGTCAAGATGGCCTTGCTTAACTTAAAAATGTCATGCGGAAGTTTTGGTATTTATTGAGTCCGTTCGGTTTGGAACCGTCGTGATGCGGACAATCTCCTACCTATCGGGCGGTCTAGAATTCGGTTCCTGTTTTAGGAATCTTCAAAGCAATAGCAAAGCAATACACTTGTTTAGCTAGTTAGCTAGTTAGCTAGTTTAGCTAGCTAGCTAGGAAAAGCAATAGCTTTGTTTAGCTAGCTTCTGTGCATGGGCCATTATTCCGAAGCATGATATTTCCGTCGACGTAATGCGAACTGTTCCTGAATCCTGAGAATACCTTATTTAGAAAAGCAATAATTTTAATAAAATTGCGAAACTTATTAATTGAACATATTCCGACGTTACGTTAAATGTGTAGACAGAACTAAAAAATATCAGAGTTTTCAGTTAACTGCTTGAGCACCTTCACTATCACTGAAGACCGATCAACATCAAGAGGATTATTACAAGCTAGAATATAACGTCTTTCACAATCACAGATGAGTACAAATTTCCAGCATTACGTCACAACTTCCTTCGGGGTGGCTACGATGGCGGCCTCTAGCTATCGTCGGCCGGATCTCTGGCACCTTTAGGGTGGCGATGGCGATCATCGGGCGCATTATTACTTCAAAGGCGTCTGGTTTTGTTACGGCTGTCCTTCTCCGCAATTCATCCGGTATTCCAGAATATGGTAGAAGCACAACAATGCCAACTATCCACACAATAATCTTTACACAGCTGGTGGTTTTAACTCGGGTCTGAAGCATCATAGAGTGCAAAATGAGTCACTGACCTTCAGCGCTTGGGCAGTGACCCGAGATAATGAGACATAATTAGTGTGTCCCCGTTAATTAGTTCGTCATCCTGTCATCTTAGTGGATCACCGTATCGCCACCCCTCTCAGGCTATCAACAGAATTAAATCGATCCACACAAAATCTAAAAAAAATCCACACTGAACTGCGAACAGTTACACACTTTTCGACGACTTGTCCTTTCGACGTTTTGTCCCTTCGACGTTTTGTCCTTTCGACGTTTTGGCATTCGACGTTTTGGCATTCGACGTTTTGTCTTTCGACGTTTTGTCACCCATTCGGTTGCGTTGCACAAGCCGCTGCTGGCTTGATGTTGGTAGTGAGCAGACGTCAAACGAGCAAAAACGATTAATACTTGATTCCTCTTGATTCAACCGTTGAAAACAAGGACGATGGAGAGTGAGTAGAGTAAGACGTCTGTATGTATGTGGCCTTAGTTCAGTCAAGATTTTGTTCTTTTACACATATTTATCGCTAGCATTGACTTTGTTCATTTTTGAAGTTCCTGCGAAGCACCCAATGCTGGTTTTGCATCACTATCGGTAGCCTCTAATGTGGTCTGAGCCTATTTTCTTGCTAATCGTTCCTCATGGTTTAAAAAAGACCGCGATTTAATGTGTCGCATGCATGGGTTTGGTTCTTTTTGGCATTTGGCCACTTCCTCCACCACCATAGCTGGTCACCATAGATTGGTCCCGGAACACTATCGGTAGCCTTTATAAAGATCTTCGTTGTGGTCTGAGCCTGTTTTCTGGCTATTCGTTCATCACGTTGTTTAAAAAGCCGCTGTTTAATGTGCCGCAGGCATGGGTTTTGATCCCTACTACATTTGGCAGCATTTGACCACTTCCAGCGGGACACCCGGAACCGGTTCCGGAACTCTATTGGTTGTTCCAAATATGATCTGAAACTATTTTCTTTTTTTATCCGTTTATCAGGTTGCCTAAAGAGCTTGCGATTTGATGCGTCGCATGTGAGGGTTTGGTTAACTTTTATACTTGGCTACTTCCGGCGTGACATCTGAAACCGGTTCTGTAACAGTACTGGTTCCGATATGGTCTGAGAATGTTTTCCTGCCTACTGTTCATCAGGCTATCGAAAAAGCCGCTGTTTGATGTATCGCATGCATGGGTTTGGTTCACTTTCATATTTGGCCACTTCCGACGGAACACCCAGAACCGGTTCCGGCATACTACCGGTTCATATATAGTCTGGGAATGTTTTCCTGCCTACTGTTTATCAGGTTATCGAAAAATCCGCTGTTTGATGTGTCGCATGTATGGGTTTGGTTCACTTTCATATTTGGCCACTTCCGCCGGGTCACCCGGAACCGGTTCTGGAACACTACCGGTTCAGTATGGTCCGAGAATATTTTCCTACCTACTGTTCATCAGGCTATCGAAAAAGCCGCTGTTTGATGTATCGCATGCATGGGTTTGGTTCACTTTCATATTTGGCCACTTCCGGCGGAACACCCAGAACCGGTTCCGGCATACTACCGGTTCATATATAGTCTGGGAATGTTTTCCTGCCTACTGTTTATCAGGTTATCGAAAAATCCGCTGTTTGATGTGTCGCATGTATGGGTTTGGTTCACTTTCATATTTGGCCACTTCCGGCGAGTCACCCGGAACCGGTTCCGGAACACTACCGGTTCAGATATGGTCCGAGAATATTTTCCTGCCTACTGTTCATCAGGCTATCGAAAAAGCCGCTGTTTGATGTATCGCATGCATGGGTTTGGTTCACTTTCATATTTAGCCACTTCGGGCGGAACACCCAGAACCGGTTCCGGAATACTACCGGTTCAGATATGGTCTGAGAATGTTTTCCTGCCTACTGTTTATCAGTTTATCGAAAAATTCGCTGTTTGATGTGTCGCATGTATGGGTTTGGTTCACTTTCATATTTGGCCACTTCCGGCGGGTCACCCGGAACCGGTTCTGGAACACTACCGGTTCAGTATGGTCCGAGAATATTTTCCTACCTACTGTTCATCAGGCTATCGAAAAAGCCGCTGTTTGATGTATCGCATGCATGGGTTTGGTCCACTTTCATACTTGGCCACTTCCGGCGGAACACCCAGAACCGGTTCCGGCATACTACCGGTTCAGATATGGTCTGAGAATGTTTTCCTGCCTACTGTTTATCAGTTTATCGAAAAATCCGCTGTTTGATGTGTCGCATGTATGGGTTTGGTTCACTTTCATATTTGGCCACTTCCGGTGGGTCACCCGGAACCGGTTCCGGAACACTAATGGTTCAGATATGGTCCGAGACTATTTTCCTGTTTACCGTTCATCATGTTTATGAGTGCCGCGGTTTAATGTGTCGCATGAATGGGTTTGTAGCGTTTTCATATCTGGCCACTTCCTGGGGTACCGATCCGGAACACCTAAATGGCCATAACTCCGGAACGGCTGGACCGATCTGAACCATTTTCAATAGGAAACAATGGGACCAGATTCCGCGTCGAATGAACCATTGGTCATTGAAATCGGTTGAGGTTTACTGTCAAAAAGTGATGTGAGTTTTTTTGTACACACTCACACATACACACGCACACACACACATACACACACACATACATACACACACACAGACATCACCTCAATTCGTCGAGCTGAGTTGATTG
The DNA here is from genome assembly GCF_035046485.1 of Aedes albopictus. NCBI lineage: Eukaryota > Metazoa > Arthropoda > Insecta > Diptera > Culicidae > Aedes > Aedes albopictus. The sequence continues at coordinate 308,289,786 of NC_085138.1, read as the reverse complement.
GTATATGTGACTCGACCCTCCGGGCTTTCTATCAAAAAGTCATTTTTGGAGTGAACATATAGCCTTTCCAGTACACTTAGTGTACGAGAAAGGCAAAAAAAGAAAAATAAGAATTTCAGTTTAAGATATACAGACTAACAAGATTTTAAAAACCTCCAAGATGAATTATTCCAATCTTGGAGGCTCTCAGACGCGAATGGACCCTATGGTTACAACTTAGAAAAACAAGGAGGTTTTCGAAAACTTGTAAGTCTATAAGTCTGAAATTAAAATTCGAATATCTGTCTTTATTTGGTAAACGTAACAGTGACTTCTTCAAGGGATTATTTCTGTGATTTCTCTAGTTTATCTTGTAACATTCCGCTGGTTTCTTGCAATTCGATGAGAAGTTTTCGAAAAAAAAAGAGTTTTTTACCGTTGATCAGACTTGTCGTTTGCTCTCACAATGTTGAGGCACATTGTTTATCTTTTCTCTATCTCTGCCTACGTTCTTAACGTCATCGTTTGCGCGGGAGCGAAGTATTAAGGACAGACTTGTAAGAATCCTAAAATGGCCGCCACAATGGCCGACTTTGACACCTGCTCACGATTTCGAGCGCACAAATCTCTACGTAAACAAAACGAGCGCACCTGATCTTCTTATTTTAAGCTTATTACAAGTGAGCTAGAACAGAATAATGAAATGCACTGTTGTTTGAAGCTTGCTTCTTCAGATTTGTCCGTCTGAAGTTCTGGGATTCTGGGATTTCAAGACGTTTGTCCTTAAAGGGTGAACAATAAAGAGAAACGTCGAGCCACAAGAATCAACACATAAAGAAACATTTTTGTGTCTCATTTTCAAGGTTGTTTTTCGTCTGGCGCTTTCCAAGGCATAATCGGAGTCACATGCTGCGAGCACGAAGATGTAAAAAAAGAAGAAAAGACACTCTTGCTTTAGGAATTTTGCTCTAAGAAAGATCCCATCTCTATCCCTGGGTTCTTTCTGAGATTTCTTCAGGAGCAAGGATGGAATCACTCACTTGCAAAGAGTTACACTCACTTGCCATTATCTCAGCTCAGAAGCATTCTATCAAAACTCACTCCGTGGGGAGTTGCTTCTTCAACAGCTGTGTTACGACTTTAGAATGCAAAAATGGTTAAAGTCCTCCACAAACTGTTTTTTATGGAATGTTTCTGAGCTGCGATAATAGTGAATGTAGTGAAGGTAATTCTTTGCAAGTAACTGTTTCCATCCCTGTTCAGGAGTTCCTTTTAGGAATAACCAAGATGCTTTTTGAATTACTTCTGGAATTTATACGGGGTTTACTTCAGGAGCCAGGAGCTCCACAAGTTTTCTAAAGTCCGTCCAGATATTTCTTCTGATATTCCTTCAGGAAATTCTTTTCTTGTGGTTGAAAACTTTTTCTAGGTTTACATCACGTGTTGCTTCTGTAATTCTTCGTAGATTTCCTTCTAGATTTGAGGGGCCCAGATGCAAAGGGGATGTAAGTGACCACTTTGTCATTACAATGATCAGAAAAATTACAATAATTCGTTTTATGCATTTTGTATGGGATGAAAAATTGGCCAAAAACTATAAACTTCATTTACTCGAAAGTGGGTTTTTATCACTTACACCCCTTTGCTTCTAACCCCCTCAATTATTTTAGGTTACCCTTCAGGAACTGGCCAAAAGTTTCTTCTAGGATGCAAGAGGTTTTTTTTAGAGATTTCCCCTAGATCTTCGATCTTGAATACTTAAGAGCTGTTACTGAATTATTTCAATAATCGCCTTCAAAGTTCCGCTAGAATTTTTACTGCTTTTCCTACAAAGGTTGCTTATCGGAAGTCTTCTAGAAGTTTATTCAAGGAATCCTCAAGGAACTCATTCTTTGCAAATCATCATCAGTTTTTTAGGAATTTGTACTGAAAAATTTCCTGGACTTATTTCTGGGAGGGCTCCAAGGATTGGATGGAAAATATTTGAAGACGAAGTACAATTGACAAATTGAAAGAAACATTTCACGAAAATATCCACTTGTTTTAGTGGGCTTCAAACCCACGTCGCTGTATCACTAGCCTGGTGCTTTAACCAGCTAGTTATGTGTGTTCGTCTAACTTCAGGTGTTCGTCCTCTGAAAGTTCATCTGAGATTTTATTGAGAAATTGCTCCCGAAGTTACCTCAGGAACAGGAATTTCTGCAGGAGTTCTGGAATTTCCGATGGATTCGCCGGAATGATAGCTGGGTGTTTTTCATTGTATCGTATTTCATTGTATTGTAAATCTTCATCTGACCTCTGGGGTCTTAATGATGTGTGGTTGGGAAAAGCCTTTTTAGGCATAAAAACCCACATCTTAACATACAAAATTAAAACTAAAAACTAATACTCACATTTTAAAAATAACAAATCTAAGTTTTACAAAATACGTTAACGGAAATCAAATTCATCAAAAACATTATTAAAATTTACTACCACATACCCAAGAGGATCATGTTGTCCATATCGGCTATTGCGAGAATCCAAATGGAGAAAGTTTCGTCGTCGTAGTGGCCGTTCAGGAACGTAAATACGAAGTTCAGAGAGTAAAGCTGGAGCATCAATCTCGCTATTCAATAGCTTCCCAATAAAGCTGGATTGCATAGACGATCTCCTTTTCTCCAAAGTATCCAACACCAATAGCATGCACAGATGCTCATACGGAGGAAGAAAAGTAATCCTCGAAGGAATACCTGAAATATTTTTGGAGTTTCCGAAAGAATTCCTGGAAGAATACCAAACAATTTATTGAAGGAATTCTCAGAAAAAAACCGGAGGTATCACATGAGGAATTTTGGAGTAGTGCCAGTCCCTAGGAATTCCTTCCGAAATTATTTCAAAAATTTCTTCGGAGTTTGCTCCAGAAATTTCTCCAGGGAGAACCCAGTGATTCGTTCGGTTACTTCCCCAGGAATTCCTCCGAGAGTTCTCCCAGGGATGTATCCGGGAATTTTCCCAGATATTCCTTTGGGCATACTTCCGGTAATTCCCACAGAATTTCCTCCGATAAATCTCCCAGGAGTTACTCCGGCAATTCTCACAGGAACTATTGCAGTAATCTTCCCAAATATACCTCCAGGAATTGGTTCGGGAATTCCTTCAGAAATTACTTAAGAGATTATTTCAGAAATTGCTCCATTGTTGATTGGTTTCGTTCACGATTTATTTTTCTAGGAATTTCTTCAGAGATTCTAACAACAATTTCTTCAGAAATTCATTCGCAGATTCATCTGAAGATTCTCAAAGGGATTCATTCAAATATTCTTCCAGGGATTTCAGAGATTCCAGGGAATCTTTTAAGATTTCTCTAGAAATATCTCCAAAGATCCCTTCAGGGCTTTCTCAAGGAACTTCACAGGTTTTCCTCCAAAAATTAGCAAATAAATTATTTCACAAAATTTTCCAGAATTTCCTTTTGGAATTCTTTAAGAAGTTTCTCCGGAAATTCCTTCAAGAATTTCCCTAGCAAAGACTTAATAATTTCCTCCATCCCACCAGAAATTCTTCCGAATTCTCTCCCAGATTCCTCCAGAAGTTCCTACGGATTCTTCTCAGGGATTCTTTCACAAATTCCTGCAGATGTTCCCTTAGGAGTTCTTCTGGTTATTCCACCAGAAATTCATCTGAGATTTCCTCAAGAAACTCATCTTGGATGTCCTCCAAAAATTCTCCCAGGAATTCCTCAAGAGATGCCTCCGGAAATTCCTAGAGGAGTTCTTAAAGAAAATCTTCTTGAAATCTGTCGAAGAATTTCTCCAAAAATTGCTCCAGAAAATCTTCCAGAAATTCCTCCAGTATTTTTCAAAAAACTTCTAGATTAATTCCTGCAGGAATTCCTACAGAAATACCTCAAACGATTTCTTCAGAACATACTGAAGGATTTTCTCTAGAAATTCTCGCGCAGATTCCTCCACATATTCACCCTGGTGTTCCTACAGAAATTTCTCCAGAAATTCATCCAGAATTTCTTTCAGGAATTCCTTCAGAATTTTTTTCAGGACTTCTTTCAGGAATTCCTTCAGATATTCCTCCAGAAATTCCTCCAGAAATTCCTCCAAATGTTTCCTAAACGTTTTCTCCGGGAATTCCATCAGAATTTCCTCCAAGATTTCCTCCAAACATTCTCCCAAGAATTCCTCCATAAATTCATCAAAAAGTTCCTATAGAAATTCTTCCAAAAAATTGTTGAAGAATTCTTCTAGGAGTAACTCCAGTTTTTTTTCATGCAATTTTTCAAAAATTCCTCCAGCATTCCTCCAAAAATTTCTCTATTAATTCCTCCATCTACTTTGCGGTAGACAGCGAAAGTCTTTAGTATGTCCCGCCTCCGTCTGTAGGGGTCTATGTGTATTTGAGCCACCTTACTGATACCGATGATTATACAAACCGCGGAGCGAACACATTCAGTCATTCTGATATTTAGACGCGTGTGCTCCGTATCTCTGTACCACAAATATTTCCAAAATTTCCTCTAGGATTTTCTTCTGAGATTCCTCTAGGATTTTCTCAAGGGTTTTCACTGGGAATCGCTCCAGAAATTATTTATAGAAATTCTTCCAAGAGTTCTTTCAGGAATACCTTCAAAAATTCGTCAAAAAATTCTTCCAAAAAACACTACAGAAATCCTCCAGGGATTCCTCTATAAATTTCTCCAGAAAATATAATAATAAAAAATTCAATCCAGATAATATAATAATATAATATAATAAATATAATAATACATCCACAAATTCTCCCAGAAATTTATACTTTCAGGATTTCTTCCAGGAATACTCCCAGGGATTCCTTCATAAATTCCTTCAAAAGTTCCCTTAGGGGGACATTCATTTAGTACGTCACGCTAAAAATAGGAATTTTTAACCCCCCTCCCCCCTTTGTACGGGTTTTTTCTATACTTAATACATTACTTGTCACACTTTTTAGGACCCCCCCTCCCTCTCCCCCTTCTTAGCGTGACGCACTTTATGGATGCCCCCTACGGGTTCTTCTTGGAATTCCACCAGAAATGCCTCTCGGATTTCCAAATTCTTCCAGGAATTCCTTCACAAGTTCCTCCGGAAGTATGTCCAGAAATTGCTCCAAAATTTTTTTTCATGAATTTCTTCACAAATTCTTCCAGAAATTGCTTTAGAAATTGCTTCAGGAATTTCTCCAGAAGCTGTCTCATGGGTTACTCCAGAAATTCTTCCGGGAATTCTCTAAAGAATTCCGGTATGAATTCCTCCAGAGATTCCTCGGTTAAGTCCTCCAGAAATTTTATCTCCCAGTCATTGCTTCGGGAATTCTCCCAAGGATGTTTCTAAGGACTCCTTCAGGGATTCATCTTGGATTCCTCCAGGATTTGGATCAGGGGTTCCTCCAGGTATTTCTGTCCGAGTTTCTCTAGAGATTCATCCAGAGATTTTTTCCAGGAATTCTTCAAGGAAGCCCTACACTGACTTTTTTTTTAATTCCTTACTAGTTTACTTGTGGTATTGATCCGGGAATTTTCTATAGCATTTCAGGCAGATATTTCTGATGTTTATTGAGTAATTCTTCCTGTAGAAATGCTAGAAAAAATGTATAGTTGTTTTATTGTGAGAATTATTGAATGATTTTCTGGAAGATCATTGGAAGAACTTCTTGTTGAGTTCCTGAACGAATCTTTGAGATGGTGCCTAAAGAATTTGCTGGAGAAATCTTTGACAGAACACCTGGTAAAGTCTGTGTACAGATTCTTCGAAGACTGTCTAATCCATTCGAGAGCATAAGTGCTTGAAGATATTTGTGAAAAAATCTTTAGAAAAAATCATGGATAAATTTCTAGTAGATTTCTGCTTGAATCTTTGGAAGAAATTTTTGTGCAAATAAAGGAAAAATCCCTTAAGACATTTTTGGAATCCTATCCCCGAAAAAGTGTTTTCTACACTGCCCGTATTCGCATAGTTGACGTTACCACCATTGACAACGTCAGCATACACAAGCTAATATCTGACACATTTGATGTATATGTGACCAGTTTTATTGGAAACAACACAAGATATCGTCGGTTTCCTGAAATAGGGGCACAACTCAAAATTTGTCATTTTTGAGATTTTGATGGCAAATGATGCAAAACTATGTAAAATTTCATCTCACAAAGACCCGTTCCAAAATTCGTTGTGACACGCGAGATTTGGGCATTTCCACCAATTTTCCGCAGTAAGGGCACAACTCAAAATCAGTCAACTTTTTCAATAGTCGTTGAGAAATAGTTGTCAAAAATTCATGAAACAGATAGTCCTTCAGCCCCTTTCCATGATACAACAATCAAAATTTGTTTACTTTTGTCAAATGATGAAAGAAATAAGTGAATTTGCAGGAGGTGCTTCATGATTGCCAATTTTCAAACGCTTATTCTGAAAATTCACATTTTTAGTGTTGTGCCCCTATTGCAGGAAACCGACGATTTAACCTTTAGTTAGATGTCAACGTGGAAAAAATGTTGAATTTCGAATTATTCATTGCCGAAACTTCCAAAGTGTGTTAAAAACTACAGTAGCGCTTACGTCAACTGTGCGAATATGCAGCAGGAATCTTCTAAGGAGTGCTTGGACTAATCTTCGAAAAAACTTATAGAGGAATGTACTCCTGGAGAAATCAATGAAGTCTCGAAATATTTTTTGGAGGAATTCGCGAAGGAATTCCTGGAGACATTCTCGAAAAAAATGGTGAAATCCCCGGAGATTCACCTGAAGCAATCCTAGGAAAAAAGCCTAAAGGAATCCTGCTATGAATCTGAAGATACACTGATTAAATTTCTATAAAAAATATGTAGAGCAATTACTGATGTATTCCTGAAGGAATACTCAAAGGAATTCATGGGGGAATCCCCAAAAGTATCTCTGAAGGAATCTCTGCAGAAAATCCTAAGGGAATTCATGGGAGAATCATTGACAGAATACAAGATGAACTCACGAGGAAATTCCCAAAGAAACCCCTAAAAAATCCGCGAGGGAATCTTCCAAGGAATTCCAGAAGTAATTCCTAGTGGTATTCTCGCAGAAACAACCGGAAGGTTCTCCGATACTGATACCGATACCGATATGAAATTCCCGAGGAATCTCCGAAGACAATACTAGAAAAAATGTTTAAATAAATCTTGGAATAATCCACAAAGGAATCCGCGACAGAATTTGCGAACGTATGTATTTCTGGATAAATCTCAAAAATAAAATACAGTGATATATGTTGCCGTTTTCCTGGAAGAGTTTCTGAACCTAGAAGAAAACCTCAGTTCCTGGATCCTCAAAATATTTTCCTTAAGAAACTTTCGAATGAAAGGAATTTTGGAAAGAGTTTCTGGAGTCATTCCCGAAAATAACCCTTAGGTAAACTTTTCCTAGAGGAGTCCCTGAAAAACAAGACGGATCCTAAAATGAATTCTTAATAAAATTCTTATCTTTAGCTTACAATTTTCGGCACAAAACTACCACACTAAAGTTGAAACTCAGATTAAAATCAAGAATAATATTATTTGATGCTTGAGAAAATCAAGAATAATACTGTAATACTGTGAAGGGTGTCCCGGTACTTCACAGACACCGTTAGCGGTTGGTTTTTTGATGGACCTGCCTAAACATTCTTTCGTATGTGGAGATGAACCAGCCTGGGGCTGAAAATCTCCCTAAAAAAAGCAAATAATAATTCTTTCGTGGGCACGGTAGGTACAACGTTAATTTGTGGTCAGATATTAGTGGACTCTTACCACCGCAGCAGGTGGTCTGTAGTGTTATTCTGTAAGTTCATTCGAACTCGACCTGCTGATATAAGTAAAAGATTAACAGGAATGTATCGTAACAATCCTTTCTACGTGGAACCAATTGCCTATCTTGTGCTTTTGTATGGGTGATTTCTACACACAGTTTTCATATTATAGACTGATTTATTCATATTCACTTTGGAAATGCGTCATCTGATCAAACTACCCAACTCCAACTCCACGCTAGTGAACAAACAATAGAAAGGGCAACTCAGTGACAAAGGGACACAAAAATGTAGTCGATTGCTGCGATAAAAAGGGCGACGGAAGTGATGGCTCATTGTATTATCGATGATGATGAAGTCTATTTTTAGACGCGTTGATTGAAGCTTCTTGAAAAAGGTGGAAGTAAAAAAAAAAGCGATGAGTGAGCTATTTTTGTTTATTGCATACCATGGCATATCATGCGATGGTAGCAGGAGGGTACTGATGTATCCGTAACTTGAGCCTCATTTCTTTACATGCGATTCAATTTACTGCAGTCTTTGGAAATCTTTCTACTGATAACAATGGAATAATATTTGTATGTCACAATTTAACTCAGCTCTCTAATACCCAACTAATACATAAAAAAAAATATCGTCAAAAATAGATTTCAATGGGCAAAAGGGCAATGTTCTTGTAAATTGATCTCCGGATAATTTGCGATTGTTATGAGAGTTTGTCTTGCTTCCGCACCGGGGTTTCGGGATTCGTCTTGATTTTTACGTGATTCGTCTGTAATTTTTGGTGATATTGATCCAGCGCCAATATCACCAAAAATTACACCATCTCCAGGATACGCAAATGAGAGCCAACAATTTCGTTTCGAAAGTAATAGAATTCGTGCAACAGGAGGACGGAGAGGTCTCTGCATACCTCTCTTAGGTGTTCCACTGATTTTTTTTCCATCCCTCAGTTGCCGCAAGGACGTGGGCAGGACAGCTTTCGACCGCTTTCTTGTCTGTGATTAGTTCCAAATTTCTGTGCTAAGCAGAGTGAACCACTCCCAAAACATTTTCCCGCGTAAAAATGAATTTACGAAATGACATTTTTGTTCGCTCCTTCAAGTTTGTCTGATAACCAATTTGGAAATTATTGTTTTCTAATGCTGAAAAAAGCAAGTTAAACAAGTCAAAAAGCGCCAATTTCAAGTACATAGTCTTAAAATAAATCCACTCACCTGTCAGCACCGGCAATCCATCCCTTTGAATAATAATGCACTCAATATTCCGCATAGAAATGAAAATTTTCCACCCACTACACTTCATATAAAACGGACCCACGGGGAGATAAGTTATTCGCAATCACGGTGACGGACGATTGTTTGGCACCTCTTTAAATTCCACTCAGCAGCGGTGCGTAATTTATTCAAATGCCCTCTAACTGTGCTGCCTCGGGGACGAATCCAATTAATCTTCACCGAAAGCAATTTGGACAAAGTTTTCCCTCACCATGGAAAGACAAAGGGGACCGATTCCGAAGACAAAATTAAATCTTGATACAACAGCGAAAAAGATTAATTTCAACTAATTTAATTACCCTGGGGCCGGATCGTCGTCGACGTTGTCGTCGCCGTCGCTGTGGGAATAATGCACTATCCTGATGAAACTAAGTGTACTCTCAGTATGCAACACAGCAGTCAGTTGATGATACTGTTGCAGCATTTCTAAGAATTAAGGATGAAGCATAATAAGGAGCTTTTCTTCCTGGTAGCGCGGAAGTTATCCACGAAAGGGGAATCCCAATGCGAACGATTCATTTTTTTGGCACCGGATCGTACGCTAAGTTTGCTCTACTTTTGCAGATTATAGAGCGATGTCGTGCGGCCGTATCATGCCATAGAATTACATTAAAGCGATTAAAAAGCGAAGATTGTACTCTACTTGTCGTTCTACTAGGGGGAGGGAGAGAATCTGCTCATCAGACACCCTAACAGGAAGGTTAGGGTAGTGTGGGGCGGAGGCCGTCTTCTACTACAAAAGTAAAAGCCAGGACTACTCTCTCCTCGACCCACTAAATACATTCCTATAGTCGCCAAACCCTTCGTCTCTCCAGAACCACCAAGAAGGGTTTGCTTCAGAGAGTGGCTAGTGCACATCGCGCCCTGAAAGTTAGCTGCGTAGCCTGCAGCAACGAACATCGATGACTCGCTTTGGAGAGTCCATCACGGTAGCATGCTGGCGCTTAAACAGTTTCCCGAGTGGTCCTCACCACTCCCTTTGTCTTCAGAGGGCGGGGAAGGTCAACCACGTCCGCGCCCAACTGCTTAGCAGACATCCAGAACTGATGCCAACGTGCAACCCGATCTGACCTTCCCTCAAAGGAAGGGCATCACTACCCTTCAGACCCTATCAGATGCACCAGAAAGTTGCTGACAGCAGGGTCACCACCTGCCCTGGCCCTTATCGGGGACACCTTTCCAACCGCGGACTCGGATCCAACTCAGTAGATCGAAGCCACGACAGCACCGCTACCGGGACTTCCTCTCCACGGCCACTTAATCGCTGTAAGGGTCGATCTCGACCGCAGGGCACCGGTATGTCTTATGAAGCCGACTCCGAACCCCTGGACCACCTCTTGTACCGCATCTGAACTATCCATTTTCTGAGTCCACGCGCCACCTCCTCCCAGACGATGTGGGCAATAGCCGTTGGAACTGCGTGCCAGCCAAACTCATCCCTACACATCCTCTGGACAAGATTGTCCGGAGTTATGTCCTTTCCGAATGTGGCAAGCATACGGTCACCGATTGTGCGAAAACGCGGGCACACGAACAAAACGTGTTCCGCCGTTTCCTCTAAATCAGCGCACACTGGGCATTCGGGAGAATCCACAAGCCCAAAACGGTGTAGATACTGTCGGAAGCAACCATGGCCTGAAAGGACCTGTGTCAGGTGGAATGTAACTACTACATGGCGCCTATTAATCCAACTATCTACCCTCGGTATCAACCTATAGGTCCATCTTACTCGAAGTTCTCTACTGCCTTGAAAGTGTCCCATTATATCATAACATTGCTGCCTAGGCTTGCTCTGTCGTTCGCGGTTCCACCTACCACGTATATACTTCGTTTTTTATGCGTTCACCATTAGTCCGACTTATGCGGCTTCTCGTTTCAGGCGATTGTACAGTTCTGCCACATTTCCGATTGTTCTAGCAAGAATATCCGTACCATCTTCGTTGTAGTTCCTGATTTTGGTTACCAACTTCACACAAAATGGCATTAAAATGGTAGTGTGAACGAACCTATGTTCGACCATGTACGATTGTACGACCACTTCACTTTGAGTATCGTAAATACAAGAATCGAATGAGAATTACATTTAACTAATGCCGACTTCTGGGTCAGAATTCAACGGAAAACACTTCGCTTATCCGTCGGCCTAAGAAGAATAAAGTATCGTTCAGCAAAACATCCATATACACATTTCTGTAAGACAAATGATCATTTATATTAAATACGGACCCCGGTACACTGAAAGTAAATTACATTTTAATTTCACTGGAAAATATCAAGTAGTCGTTCAAAAAAACTGGTAACCTCACTTTTTGAGTTTAATGAGGTACTTTTTGAGTATGTATAATCGGTAAAACTAACTTTAAGTTAGCAACATTGATTTTTCGTAGCGACTAAGCCCAAATAGAAATTACCCAAGTAACACATCTTGCTATATAATAGTTTAAAATACACTTTTCGTACAAGCTCTGTTGTATTATTCTTGCATTATTAACACAATATTGAACACTTATATATTGAAAACAGCGCAAAAAATGGCGGCTTATAAAACATCTTTTTGGTTGTATAAGATGTTTTCCAATACACTTTTAGTACTAACAATTGCATTCCATCCAACTTTCATGTATCGATTTGCTCAAATTAAGATATGTGTCAATAGAACAACTCGGAAAATACTTTTAAAATACAATTATATATATTAGTTTCAATTAAGCTACTTCAAAGCTATATAACTGATGCACAACTGTTATATAACATAGCATATGCATAGGTTCTACTTGTGCTATATGTAGGTAACACAACCTATGGATACCTTTTATTTTACAAACGAATATGAATAGAACAAAACAGCAAAATAATGGTAGAAGTATACTCTTGCAATTTGGAAAAAATAAATAAATCTAAGTGATACATGGCAAATGACGTTTTGTAAAAAATAATCTTCACGGCAATAATTCACGACATTGTTAACAGTCAAAAGCAGTAGAGATGTTCCTCTTGCGGTTTCGGATTTATGGTGAAACAGTTGTTTTTACTCATCCATAATTCAGCCGCCATTGAAATGAATTGAAAATTATATTTTGAACCAATTATATGGTGCGGTTTGATGACATCTTTTTCCTAATCTACATGAAAAGCAATATGGCAGCTCTTCCATGCAAGCTTCCATGTAGCTTACAGTGCCCGTCAAAAATTTTGAGATCAACTTGAATTTCTATCAAAGTTATAGCTCATAGGCATGGTACACAAATTACGTAACGCCAAAATCGACCATTTCAGAACTCCTCCCTCCCCCTTGTAACGCTTTTTGTATGAACACCTAGATTTTTTTGTATGCATCGTAACACCACGAAAGACTCCCCCCTGAAACGTTACGTAATTTATGTACGGTGCCCTACTTGCTACGACTGAAGTAAGATTAGAAAGTTTCTTGTTAAAAAAAATCAGTTTTCATAATGTCATTTAAAAAAACAAGGGAAATAATCCTATTTGTTTCAAATTTTAATTTGTGTACCTATATTTTTGTTCGGTATTGTAATCTGGGTAAAATACACAAAACACATTTCAACAATTCCAGTGTTTGGATTTAAATAAGTTGAAATTACAATGGTAATACATCTAAAAAACTTCTGTTGAACAGAACTATAAATAAGCTATATTTTTGTTTTGTGTACATCTCTACAACGTAAACATAACTTATTTATAGCTATATTCCTAACAGCCCAACAGCTGTCAAAATATCAAAACATTGCCAATAATTATCTCACAAGCGTCTTCTGTTGGTCGCGGTGGCCCGTTGGAGGTTTACAGGATTTAGGAGGATTTTAGGTGGTCGATACGAAGCAGTATATCGGATTCCTGAGACAGGATCCCGGAGGGTTTAATGCCAATCGAAGGTCGAGTGTGTTTAACCATCAAGAGCAGCTTATAATAGTGCCGGCAGTGCTTGCAATGTACGATTGATTTCCATCGATTGATTCCTGAAATCCAGGATTAACCAAATTTTTCTGCAGCACAGTTGAAAATTTGTCTTTCGAACGTTGATATGCTGGAGCGGCTAGTTAGATTCAGGCTGCTGTTTTACGTTTGCGTTAGCTGGCCGGATTTTAATATGGTTTCTCTGCTTGGGAAGCCGGAGTTCATCTCATAGGGCCAGGTTCAATGTTAAACGGAACATTGACGGTGGCCTGACCAAGACGCGATCACGGGTTGCAAGAGCAAAATACGGCACATGGTTGATTTTATGTACATTCGTAAAAAGCTCTTCTGGTTCTTGAAAGAAGCAGCCTTGAACCGCTCACCGTCTGTGAAACCTGTGAAACGGATAATCCTTTGGCACCAGCATCCTATAAATTTCCTAGTCCATCACAAAAATTGTTTGTTTCTTCTTGTTCCACTTCGTAGAGTTGCAACATGAACAGGTATCAGAAGGCCGGCTCCAGAGGCACGTTATCCTCCATTTGGGACATTTGTGCCATCGCCAAAATAACAGCCTATTTCATCATCTACCTGAGGGAAGAGGAAGGAAAAAGGATTTGGATGGGGATAGGGACAGGTAGGGAAATAGGAAAAATACCCTGGAAGAGGGTACTAACGCACAAGCGTACCACAATGGGTTCAAACAGCGCCCTGAAAAGGGCACTGTAATAACGCATAAAGCGAAAGAGAGCCTATAGCTCTTTACCACAGCGGGTTAAGAACAACAGAATATCCTGAAGATTCAGGTTTCTGAAGTCAGTTTCACTTAATAAGTGTTTACCGAATACTCGGAAACGCAGTTGCGCGAAAACTGGACAGTTACATATCAAATGATACGAAGTTCCATAATCGGATTCACAGCTATCACAGGCAAATGAATCAGCTTGCTGAATATTCGCCATGTGATAGCTGAGTCAGCAGTGGCCAGTCAATGCTTTGACCAGCATGCTGCAATTCTGCTTAGACAGATTAGTTAGATACTTCGCTACCCGTAGAGATGGCTCAGCACTATACAATTTGGTTTGACGACATGACTCCAAACTATTCCAATATTGTCTGTGTTGAGTGACAGCCCAGGTGTGAATCTGAAGCTTAATCCAACACTTCGATATCGGAATAGCTGGCTCAGGGCCAATGAAGTCATGTGATGCTCCAGAGCGAGCTAACTCATCAGCCAATTCATTTCCAGCGATGGAAGAATGACCAGGTACCCATAGAAGGTGAACAGCGTTTGCTGAATTCAGCTCCTCGATTTGAGTTCGACAAGCGATAACTATCTTCGAACTGGAGTTGGCCGAAGCAAGTGCTTTAATAGCAGTCTGGCTATCTGAACAGAAGTATATTACTTTGCCCATTACGTGCTGCTGAAGTGCTGATTGCACTCCGCACATAAGAGCAAAGATTTCGGCCTGAAAAACGGTGCAGTGTCTACCAAGTGAGTAAGACTGATACAGCCTTAGCTCACGAGAATAAACACCAGCACCTGCTCGACCTTCGAGAAGGGAGCCATCAGTGTAACATACGATGCCGTCTGAAATACTTCTTTCCAGATAACCAGATGTCCACTCTTCCCGGGAAGGGAATTTCGTGGAAAATGTCCTATATGGAAAATTGCAAGCAATTGTAAGATCACTTGGAGCAAGGACAATTTTGTCCCAATTCACTAAAAGTGGAAACAACGAGGTGTGTGTTGATGTGCGGTTCACAGGAGTTTCCTCTAGTAGACCGAGTACCCGTAACCGGTAAGTGCAAGAAAGGGCTTCTTGTTTGAGATGAATGTGTAGTGGGGCAACGTCAAAGAGAACTTCTAGGGCTGCCGTAGGAGTTGAAGAGAACGCTCCAGACATCGCCATTAAGCACATCCTTTGGAGATGGCCTAATTTTGATTGGACCGTTCTCACTTCACCCTTTTGCCACCACACAAGACATCCATAAGCCAATATTGGCCGAACCACAGTTGTGTAAATCCATTAGATATACTTGGGTTTTAGACCCCAAGTTGTACCAAAAGTACGCCGGCATTGCCCGAAGGCCATACAAGCTTTTTTGATTCTGAACTCAATGTGAGGTGTCCAGGAAAGCTTGGAATCAAGAATGACTCCAACGTACTTTACCTGTTCAGTCACATCGATTTCAGAATCAAAGAGACGCAAAGGTCGAACGCCATTACGGTTTCGCCTTTCCGTGAAAAGAACAATAGATGTTTTACTCGGATTAATCGAAAGGCCATATTGGCGACACCAACCCTCAACTACCTGAAGGGCGTTTTGCATCAGGTCGAAAAGGGTGCTGATGCACATACCAACTAACAATGGTAGATAGTCGTCGGCAAAATCATAAGTAGGAAAACCGCTATTATTGAGTTGCCTCAATAGCGTATCTGCTACGAGATTCCACAAAAGCGGTGATAAGACTCCCCCTTGGGGGCATCTGCAAACACTCAATTTCCTAATCCCTGCTAGACGCAATGTCGAGAAGAGATATCGGTTTTTTGAGCATTTGATGAATCCAATTGGAAATCATTGGAGATATACCATGACTCCGTGCGGCTTCCAATATGGCATCGAAAGGCACGTTGTCAAAGGCACCCTCGATATCTAAGAAAACACCCAAACAAGATTGCTTTTGAGCGAATGCTTTCTCGATATCGTAAACAACCTTGTGTAAAAGAGTCACAGTGGACTTACCAGATTGGTAGGCATGTTGGTTCACATGAAGAGGCACGTTGGCCAGATGAACATCACGGATGTGATGATCCACAATGCGTTCTAAGCATTTCAGAAGAAAAGAGGTCAAACTGATAGGTCTGAAACTCTTTGCTTCTTCATACGACGCACGACCCACTCTCGGAATAAACTTTACAGTAATATCCCTCCAGGATTTGGGAATATACCCTGTAGCAAAACTGCAAACAAGTAGTTTTTTCAAAACATGTTTGAAATAATCAAATCCCTTCTGAAGTAAAATAGGATAAATCCCATCTGCCCCAGGAGATTTGAAAGGAGCAAAGCTGTTAAGAGCCCACTCAATCGGTTCTATAGTTACAATACTCCGAGCCGAAGCTAAAGAATCATAACTACAAGAAAAGACATCAGGTTCATCCGAAGATGTAATATCCACACATCCAGGGAAGTGTATGCTGAATAAGCATTCCAGAACTTCCTCATCAGAGGAAGTCAGATCGCCATTTGGCAAACGAAGTTCGTTCACCCGGAAATCCTTAGATTTGGCAAGGATTTTGTTTAACCGACTGACTTCACTCAAGCTGGAAACATTTGAACAAAGGTTTTTCCAGCCGGATCGTTCAGCAGACCGGAGAGCTTTCCTGTAGGCCTTGCGAGCCGACCTGAAAGCCTCCGAACCAGCCGAACGTCGTCTGTTCCAACTCTTTCTACATTGTTTCCTGAGTTTCGCCAGATCAGAGTTCCACCAAGGGGTTCCTCTTGTGATCTTCACAGACCGTAGAGGGCATGCTTCTTCAAAAGCTTCCATGATGAAGGTCGTTGTAGTATCAACGGCATTATCTAAATCACTTGGAGTGTCAATGGATTGTGAGTATCCATGAAATTTGGCTGCAACCAAATCAGTATAAAGATCCCAGTTTGTTGACCGAGGATTCCTGAAACGCAATGTTTGCGAAGTAACATTTAAATGTTCAAAAATGATGTAGCGATGGTCAGATAAAGATTCTTCATCTGACACATGCCAATTGGTCAGCTCGTGACTAATTCTGCTAGAGCAAAGCGTTATGTCTAACACTTCCTCTCTAGCAGATACCATGAAGGTTGGGCGGTTGCCTATGTTAATTAATGCAAGATCTGTACTACTTAAGTGCTCCATCAAACTGGAGCCTCTCAAGTTAATGTCTGAGCTGCCCCAGATGATATGGTGAGCATTAGCATCACTGCCAACAATTAGCGGAAGGCCTTTTGAAGTGCAGTATGCGATGACTTGTTTGAAAGCATCCGTAGGGGATGGTTCATCATGCGGTAAATACACAGAACAATAGACGTATTTCCTGTTGAGGTTTCCAACAGACACATCAATTGTGATAGCACATACATCTCTGGTGGTTAGTTCAGAGATGAGTGTAGCAACTATTGCGTTGTTGACAAGCACACAGGCTCGAGGCATGACACGCGAGTTTGCCATTTCATGTTTACTGAAAGTGGCAAACACCGGGTTCACAAGGTTTCCTAGATAGAAATTTCCCTTACGAAAGTAAGGTTCTTGTACCAAGGCCACTTGGGCTGTACCATTTTGCATGAGTCTGCAAAGATTGATCGTTGCTGTTCTTTTATGCTGAAGATTGATCTGAGCTATCTTAACCGTAGCCACTACCCAAACTAGGTAAGATTAAACTCTTCGCAACAACAGCACAACAAAGAACAGCAACAATAAAACCAAATCGGTATCGATTGGAAAACGCCAAAGGCGAGGATACACAGAATACACTGTGTAAATCGCATAATGCGAAACCATATAGGTGAAAATTTAAACTAATTAACAACATCTTCATAATCCCGCCCTTATTTAGCCTCAAGTGAGACTAAAGAAGGGCAGCTGATTGTCTCGGAGAAACACAAAGTCCATTGCACCATTGCTCCGGTTAGCGCAGTAAGGGCTACATACTGTGGAGGGCGCCCTGGTACTCCACAGGCTCCGTTAGCGGTTAGGTTTTTATTAGACCCCCCTAGCCATTCATTCCTAGGCACGGTAAGCATAAAGCCGCATCACACCATGAATTAGGGGTCACCTGTTGGTGGACTCTTACCACCGGAACAGGCGGTCCGTAGTGTTATTCTTAGTTAGCTGGCCGGATTTTAATATGGTTTCTCTGCTTGGGAAGCCGGAGTTCATCTCATAGGGCCAGGTTCAATGTTAAACGGAACATTGACGGTGGCCTGACCAAGACGCGATCACGGGTTGCAAGAGCAAAATACGGCACATGGTTGATTTTATGTACATTCGTAAAAAGCTCTTCTGGTTCTTGAAAGAAGCAGCCTTGAACCGCTCACCGTCTGTGAAACCTGTGAAACGGATAATCCTTTGGCACCAGCATCCTATAAATTTCCTAGTCCATCACAAAAATTGTTTGTTTCTTCTTGTTCCACTTCGTAGAGTTGCAACATGATACAATTATTTCGTGTGCGAGATTCTTATGTTGTTTAATTGTAATATAAAAGTTTTTCATGCATGGTACCAAAAATGATATTTTTCGATACTGTTTGTTATCTTTTAACATATTTACAGCTAGATAATAACACAAAATGTATTCTAAGACGTTTATATTACACTTAAAAAACATCTTTCAAAATTGAGATTTCCAAAGATGTTTTCTGTGTTACTTGGGTACCCAATGTCTCTTTTGAATTCTTTACCAATGCGAGAACTCAATAGTGAATAATAATCATCATCAATAGTGATTCCGAACTTAACCAAAGTTTATAGCTATCGCAGTCGCAGTTGACAACCAGAAAACCTGAAGGATGTTGCGCCGCATCAGTAATAAAACAACAATTCATTGATTATGCTTGTGACCCTAAGGGCTTTATTCACGGAAGTCCTTGGGAAATCTAGAAAATCTTTGGAAATTATTTCATTACACAACAATCGGTCCTGTATG